>NC_138750.1:31789322-32423488 GCF_965113315.1 Podarcis vaucheri | reverse complement strand
ACTCAACTCTTACTGGTGCCCCAAACCTCTTCTCCTCTGATTCCAGCAAGCTATAAAAAAGGGGAAAGAAAGATCTACAGTCAGTGCAGCTCATTCTGCCATTCGTCTACAGTTAAAATTTGAGGATGTTCTCTGGTTAATTAATATGTCAAAGGAGGAAAAGTTCACAATGGAACTTTCAATAAAATCATGGAGGCTTCATTTCAGGTTACGGTGAATTATTTTTCTGAAAACCAGCTTATTTTTAAATAGATGTCCCATGTAATTTATTGTTGTCTTAACACTTAATGCTATTAAAGCTACTACTGGGATTGCTAATTATATTACATTCCAGAGCTTTAATGTCAGCGTGCAGAGTTCAGTGACAGCCTGCTTCAGCAATTTAATAAACGAGATTTCATTTGAACAAATCAGCATCAACATTCACATCAACAGCTGATCAAGAAGCTATTGTAAGCTCAGAGAAAGAAAAAGAAATAGGACAGACGCTCTTGTCTGGTAAAATGATGATGCTGTGTGTAAACCAGTCATCACTTTTAGTCATCACTGACCATAGACATATTTAGACATAAATGATTTACACATATCACTGACCATAAAGCATGTTATTAGCCAAATTAGTCTGTGAACATGCTGCGTGGTTGTGCACCCCTCTCAATCCCTCCTCACTTTGTTTCTCCCCTCCTTGAGCAAGAAAACAAACCACTGAGCAGCTGACTTTGTATTACCTTAAATTTGGCTTCTCAATCAAAGTTCGTTGGGTGGGAAGAAGGACCACAGGTGTGTGTTAGGACATAACCGTAAACCAGCCACTATATAATTTGTTTTCCTGCTCAAGGAAGGAAGCAGCACAGCAGGGAGTATTCAAGCTACATGTACTACTTTGTCTAACTATGGCTTATAGCCAGCAATGTGTCCAAACAAGGCCAGTTCTTGGGTCAATGATGTAGAGAACAATAGAACCATTAGAAGCTTTAATGATAAATCTGGCAAATTAACTGCAAAGGAGAAAAGGTCTTAGAACGTTGGAAGAACATTATATGACTAAGAGATTCCAACATGAAGCAGGAAGGAAGGAAGGAAGGAAGGAAGGAAGGAAGGAAGGAAGGAAGACAACAAATCAAATACTTTTGACAGATTTCTAGTAGGAATGGAGAGAGGTGAAAAAATATTGAAAACTCTTCCACACCTGCAAAAGTTTATCAGGAGTCAACTCAACAAACATAAAACTCCTTTCAGATGTTTTGCATGGAGTGAATGCACAATCCTAATACCGCCTGACAGCCACACATTTATTTTATCATCTGAAAAGAGCTCACAGTGTTTAAGAAAGCTGATCCACTAGAGTACAGGAAGACTCAATAAGAGCTTTGGGTTGAAGTCAACCCCACTGAAAGCAATGGGATTTTACTCACCTATTTCAATGAATATATGCTTGAGTATGATTAAGTTGGGATCCAACCACTAGTATATTTTCCTTAGTTTAAAAAGACCATACTGTATTTAATATCATTTTTTAAACACTGCAGTGAATATTTCAATTCATGTTTCACATTTTTGGTCTTTCTCTCTAAAAAACAACGCACCCATGCTAATTATTTTAAAAATGCTTAAAATGTGCTAGTTAAAATTCTGGACACACAAAAGCTCCTTCCTTTTCCAGTTGGGAGTGCCTTTTGGGTGACAAAGCTAAATCGAATTATCTTTCAGACTTGATATTACTTTGAGTCATACAAGTGAATACTTAATTCAAGAGCTTTCTACAAAAAATCTCAAGGACCTTGTTTTCAGAATTCTAAATGCTTTATTGTAATTCGAAAGAATGTCTGATTTAAACTATAAAGCAGCAAAAAAGTCTTCCATTGTAATCTGTATACGTGCCCCTGCATAATAATGAAAACATATTCGGTATCTTTTTAATTCTGCTATTGTAAGAAAAATGTTTTCTCTCAGATACGATCTCTCTTCTCGGATCCACTCATTATACATAACATTTATAACTGGAACAATAATATACTTCAGATACTGGCTGTAACTTTTAGTTTATCTATTGTAAGAGAAAATGCCACTGAAAAGAATAGACAGAACAGACTGAAGGCAGAAAAGGTGAAATAGGGATATGTACCACTGCTCGTCGCTTCCAGCAAACACAGACTAGAGACCCTAGTGGATTTGGGGTTCCCAATGTTTGGAATGGGAAGCACAGTGCAATGTGTGCTTCCAAGGACCTTTCCCTTCCTTAACCAGCAATAAGACAAGCTGCCTTTACACTGGCACTTCTGCTTGGATTGATGACAGCTTGTTTGTTTGGGATCCCCTTTCCTTCTTTCATATGGGCCATAACAAGCTCTAACCCTGCACATTACATACCGTTTCCTCAAACTCTTACTGTAATGCACTGTGCATGGGACCAGCTTCTGAAGATCCTTTGGAAACTCCAGTTGGTAGAAATCAGAAACAAAGACTCAATATGGAGGCCAAATGGCTGAAGTATTGGGAAATATTAGAAAAAGATGGAGACACTTGGAGATTGCAGAGTTTTGAGAAATTGAAGGATAAAGTGCGAGATTGGTTACATTACGCTCAGATTAGGGAGGTTTTTAATTTGGATAGAAAAACAGGTTTCCAGGTGGAAAAATCGAAACTAGAAACAGAATTGCTAGAACCTAAGACTAAGGTACTTTCAAAAATGTATAACTTGCTGTTAAGATGGAACACTCAAGATGAAATGGTTAAATCAGCTATGATAAAATGGGCACAGGACATTGGGTACAATATTATGTTTGCTGACTGGGAAAGGTTATGGACCACCGGTGTGAGGTTCACGGCATGTAATGCCTTAAAGGAAAATATTATGAAAATGATTTATAGGTGGTACATGACCCCAGTCAAGCTTGCAAAAATATATCATTTGCCAGACAATAAGTGTTGGAAATGTAAAGAGACTGAAGGAACATTCTTTCACCTTTGGTGGGCGTGCCCAAGGGTCAAGGCTTTCTGGGAAATGATTTATAACGAGTTGAAAAAGGTATTTAAGTATACCTTCCCTAAGAAACCAGAGACTTTCCTTTTGGGCATTGTTGGTCAGAGAGTGTTAAAGAAGGACCGAACTTTCTTTATGTATGCAACAACAGCAGCAAGAATACTTATCGCAAAACATTAAGACCCAAGATTTGCCCACTCTGGAAGAATGGCAGACGCAACTGATAGACTACATGGAATTGGCAGAAATGACTGGCAGAATCCGAGACCTGGGAGAAGAAACAGTGGAAGAGGATTGGAAAAAGTTTAAGGACTACCTACAAAAATATTGCAAACTGTCTGAATGTTAAGAAGATGCAGGTTAGAAAACAACATGGCACCAGCAACTTAGTTGAAAGATATATGAGAATAAGTGATGTTTAAGAACAAAGATGAAATTTGGATTAATATTATGTTTAAATTACTTAAGTATTTGATAAAAATATCCAAAGTTGGAGACATAATATTTGAAAATTACAAAATAAGAGCTGAAATAAGGTGATAAATTGCTGCTCATAACTTTATATTGGGAACGCAGGAAAGGGAGATGTGAGGAAGCCCGAAAGGTGATGGAAACAAGGTTTCTGGACACTGGATTTTGTTGTATGTTTTCTATTTTGTGTTTAACTCTTTTGTCTTTTTCTTTTTTCTTTCTTTCTTTGTATTATGGTGATGGTACTTTCTGTGTTTGGTGATTTACTGTTAAAAACCTTAATAAATATCTTTTTAAAAAAACAAACAAAGATGTTGGTGGGCACTCACCCATGGGATCGTATGGCATCAGAGTCGAAGAACCTGAGGCCTGAGGCCCAAATTTGCCCCCCCCCATAGCCCTTTATTTGGCATTTGGAATTCTTCCAATGCAATTCTTCCCCAGGTCACCCCCCTCACTGGCTCTGCTTCACACACCTGTTTTTTTGTTGTTGTTTTTTTGCCTAGTTGGAACGTGTCATTGAACTCCGACAAAATCTCTTGCTCAATTTACATTCATTGTTCTTTCTATCCACTGGCCTCACCCACTAATGCCATGTGGCCCCCATAAAGTTGGCCAGAAGGGAATGTGGCCCTCAAACAGAAACAAATTCTCCATCACTGCATCAAAGCATGTGCACTTCTGGAAGAATAAAGGGATCTCTATGAAAGGACTTGCTTTCACTATGCAATGCACATGGGATGGGGGGGTGTCTTAGCCTAACATAAAGAACCATTTGTCGAAGAACACGTGTTCGTGTGTGTGTGTGTGTGTGTGTGTGTGTGTGTGTGTTCTGGAAGGGGGAATGGGAATTAATCAACTGTTGCTCCTAGCATCATAGGTCTGTTTATTATTCTTCCGCAAGATTACTTAGACACTAATTAATCTTGTAGAATTATAATAAACAAGCTTCAAGTGCTGAGGGCAACAGCATAAGGCCCTCAGCTGAAAACAAATAGAGTGGTGAAAGGAGGACAAAAAGTATCTGCAAGTTATCAGTTCAGACCTCAGTCAATTGCCTGGATGGAGAGTAAAGAGGGAGAAAAAGATAAAGAGTAGTGGGTGGCCATCACAGGCATAAGGCCCCCAACAATTACAACAGGGGAAAACCCTAACATTCACTATTTATTATTTATGTGGGACATTATTGCAGTCAAACCAACCATTCATGTTTTGCTGGATAGGCACATGAAAGAGCCGAGGCACTCACAGCTTTCCTATAAAATTTGCTCGAGAGAACTCTGAGATCACTTCCTTTGTTTGTGCTGACAAGAAGCTGTAACACTACAGCTGGGCCTGGGCATCTCTCTTTTTCTTCACCATGCATTGAAGCTGACCACACATGCATGTCTGAGCTCTGCACCATTTTGAACTTAGATTCTGTACTTTTTAACTTAGATATTAGTTATAAACCTGCCTTGATTTTGCTACTGCAACTGCTGCTTTACATTTTATGTAAGTAAATACCACTTTTACTTCTTCACAAAATAATAAGTGTGTGGCTGTTGTTTTTAAGGGGGAGAAAAGGGGTAATACCAGGAGAAATCCGGTCTGCCTTAAAGCATCATGGATTATTGTTTCTAGAAGGTTAAATCAACATTGCCTTAGCGTCCAAGTTTAAAGCTGCAATAATAATAATAATTTATTTCTACCCCGCCTCTCTGGCTGGGTTTCTCCAGCCACTCTGGGCAGCTTTCAGCAGAATATAAAAAAAAGAATAAAACTTAAAACATTAAAAACTTCCCTAAACAGGGCTGCCTTCAGATGTCTTCTAAAAGTCGGATAGTTGTTTATTCCCTTGACATCTGATGGGAAGGCGTTCCACAGAGAGGGCGCCACTACCGAGAAGGCCCTCTGCCTGGTTCCCTGTAACCTCACTTCTCGCAGTGAGGGAACTACCAGAAGGCCTTTGACGCTGGACCTCAGTGTCTGGGCTGAACGATGGGGGTGGAGACACTCCATGTGAGCAAGGAAACTATTCCTAAAAATTATTTATTGAATTTGTACCCTGCCCTTCCTCCCAATGGATTCCAAACACATAATTATTATTTTTTAAAAATCTAAAATAGTGAAAAACATTCTTAAGCCACTGGTCTCAAAGCTGCCAGAGTTGATTTAGATACAGAGATGGTGTTCTGCAGTGGCTAAGACGGGGGTCGGCAACCTGCGGCTCCAGAGCCGCATGCGGCTCTTTAAAGCCTTTGCTGCGGCTCCGGGGCGGTGGCGAGGGGAGGAGGCGAGGGGCGGAGGCGAGGGGCGGAGGTGAGCAGCCTGCCGCCCGGCGGGCGGGGCGCCCTAAAGCAGAGCGCCCCCCTCGCCAGGCAGACATCCGCAGCGTGTGGAGCCTTGCCGGACTTCCCGGCAAGGCTCCCGACACTGCGGATAGCAGCCTGCCGCCCCGCAGGGGGGGCGCCCTGATGCAGAGCGCCCCTCGCGTGGGGCAGACATCAGCCAGCCCCACAAGCTCGGGGGACAGCAGGGAGGCGCAGCGCCGCCATCCCGCTGTTCCTCAACCTGGTTCGGTTTCCCCGACCTGCTTTTGGGGGGGAAATAAAGGGAATTTTTTCCCCCTTTATTTCCCCCCCAAAAAACTAGGTGCGTCCTATGGGATGGAGCGTCCTATGGGGCGAAAAATACGGTATTTTTATAATGACGAATGCCTCGTTATTAATTATTATTTACATCAGGCACTGATTATGATTTATGGTACACTGGGGCCCTGATTAATTTTCTATGGCATTTTGGGGCATTGATTATTGGGCATAGCAAGTCGCGGTCGCATGGAATTTGTGCTTTGTGACCGTTTGAAGTGGGGTTTTTTTCTTGGGAGGCTGGGCGGCACGAAGAGAGGGATTATTTTTATAATGACGAGGATGACATTGGGCCCTCATTATTAATTATTATTTACATCAGGCACTGATTATGATTTATGGTTCACTGGGGCCCTGGTTAATTTTCTTTGGCATTTTGTGGCATTGATTATGCAGTCGCGGTCGCGTGGAATTCCACGTGGAGTTAGTTGCCTGAAGCCCCTTTTTAGTTGCTTGAAGCCCCTTTTTAAACTTAAGCAGGTGAAAGTTTGGTGAATTGCTGCCAAGGAGTGTGGTGGAGTCTCCTTCTTTGGAGGTCTTTAAGCAGAGGCTTGACAACCATATGTCAGGAGTGCTCTGATGGTGTTTCCTGCTTGGCAGGGGGTTGGACTCGATGGCCCTTGTGGTCTCTTCCACATATGTATGTGTGCAGGTCTTCTCCAACATGAACTATATTAAAAACAAACACCGATCACGCCTCACAGATGACAGCTTGCAAGCCTGTGTGAAAATGAAGGTGACGTCTTACAGCCCTGATGTGCAGACACTGAGCACTGAGGTTCAGGAGCAAAAGTCCCATTAACCTGGTTACCTGGTTGTAAATTAAATATTTTAATTAGCTATTAATTTGTCCTTTTTTCTTGAGATTGACAGCTGACTGCACGATCCTGTATATATAGCATTAAGGCCAGAAACAATATATGCAGTGTTATATTTGTTTTAAATGTTGCAATGTCCTTTTTTCTTGAGATTGACAGCTGACTGCACGATCCTGTATATATAGCATTAAGGCCAGAAACAATATATGCAGTGTTATATTTGTTTTAAATGTTGCAATGTTTTTGCGGCTCCCAGTTGTTGTTGTTTTTTCGGAAACGGGTCCAAGTGGCTCTTTTTGTCTTAAAGGTTGCAGACCCCTGGGCTAAGAGAATGAGCAGCAATCCAAAGATGGCTGGTTCAAATGTCAACTCAGTCATATAACACACCAGGAGGTCTTAAAGAAGTCACTGTCTCTTAGCCAGGAACCTAGAATGTGGGGATAACAGTAAGGGCCAACTTTACAGGGCTGTGATCGCACAACAATGCTACAAAGAATGTTACAGCGTTGCAAGTAGATTTACAACACAATCCTATGCATGTCAAAAGAAAGTCCCGCTGAATCCAATAGAGCTTACTCTCAGGTATGGGGGTACAGGATTGCAACCTTAGTGGCACCTATGCTTAGGATAGGGATGCACAACTTTAACTTGAACTGAAACAACACTTAAAAACAAAGGAAAAACACAAGCCAATAAGGGAATCTTCAGTTGGTTTGCTTTAACTGTTCAAGATCACATTTGGAAGAGACTACCCAGCAGATCAGAATAGCTACAGATTCTGGCAATTCTCTTTCACCTTCCCTATGCTTCAGCTTTGCTTTTATTACAAATTATGTCAATGCTCTTTACAGTTTGAATGCTGGTAGCTGACTAGTTCACAGAAGAATAAAAAGGGTTAGGGGGAAACAGGGCATCAAGGGCTTAGATCTCCCAAGTGTGTGTGCATCTTCATATTCATATTACACACATAAAAATATGCATTGTATGAAATATCAGTTGACATAAAAAATATGTTTGTTTTTATTCTGCTTTTTCAGTTGGAAAACATTGAAAATGAAACGTCCAATACTGGGGTGCTCCGAATAAAGGTCTTCAGCTTTATTAGCTGTGAACACACTTCTTTGTATAAGCCTACAGCTTCATTAGTCATGCAGTAGGTGGGAAATTTTATGCTTATGCCTTTAGAAAGAAAGAAAAAGATTCAATGCAGTATACTGTTATAGCTGCTGGGAGCGGTTTTGTAACTTTACAGCAAAGAGAACAGCACTGGTTGCTACACTTAACCACCCATCAGTACAAAACCAATCCCCCTTCCTCATTAGCACTTCCAGTGTCAATTATCTGTTCCCAGTGGCATTTTTAAACCGAGTAACTGGACAGCCCTAAGCGGGGCTAGGGAGGAGCGGAGGGGCAGACCCACTGCCAAATATTAAGCTTTGCTCACATCAGCCAGAGCAGATGATGGGGGGGATAGCAGTCATTTTGCTAGTTTTGGGTATGCTAGTGCCAGGCTAGCAAGCCAAGGAGTCCCAGGATCAGGTCTGTTGGGGTTTGGATAAAGCAGATCCAAAGCGACCAGTGTCCTATCTTCATCCCCAAAGCACCTTGTAGCTTTAATTAGTTACCTGAACTGATTATGGCCCGTGGTATCTTCCCACCCACCTGGTTACAGCTGAAGCCTTCACCCTGGTGAAGCCCCTCACAATCCCTTTTCCCTTTGTGTCATGCCTTTTAGACTGTAAACATTAGACTGTCTTTAGTATTAGTTGTTGTAAGTTGCCCTGGGAGCCTTTTGCAGCCGAAGAGCGCGATGAAAATCCTTTAAATGAACTAAATAAATAGATAGATCCCCCTCCTAATATCTGTACTACCTATTTGCCTGCAACACCTGCCAACTTACCGCAACAACAGCATATATCATTTTCCAACTCGCATTGCTACAGCTATTGATATTTCAGTGATGACTCATTTAATTTTCTGCACACCCTGGGCGTGTTAAAAAGGCATGAAGCCCGGCCTCCACTTATCAGTTTTTTTCAGGCTTCTACTCCCTTAGAACAAAGGCAAGTCAATGAGAAAATGGTAAACAGCCAGATAAGACGCACAGCGCAGATGCAGCAGCGCCATGAATCATTTTCATTTGCCCAAGAAATTATGAGGTTCATAGGAAAACATTTTCCCCCTATTGTGCTTTCTAGGAATGAATCAAAACAGTTTACTGGCAGCCTAATCCTAAAAACATTGGAGTAGATCCAGATAACTGTATGACTAGTTGCATTTGCCCAAGAGAGATTTGGAATTTTTTTTCTTGAATGAGAGTCTGACCAGCAGCAAACCTCACCTGGAACTTCAAAAGCAGGTTGTGATACAGCACAGGAGTCTATGAATGCGAAGGTTAGAAAGAAGAAGAAAAAGCCCACTGGGCATACCAGGTCTTGGGTGCTCCTAAAGGAGCTCTTTAGATCCTGGTCATTGGAAACACTCCAACCAAATGCGAGCATATTTAACACCATTTGAATTCAGGAAGGGAATTGTAGCACATGCTCTTTCATTGCAGACATGGGATTTTAGACTACTTAATTTAATTCAAGGCAAAATTATGTTGATGTGTTTAAAGTATTCTATAAGAAAAAAGTATATGTCCAAACTTCAACCCTGAAAATTATAATTACTTGTGGCTAAGAAACAAAAACTCCACTCAGGTTCCAAACAAAAATTGCCAGGCTTCAATTTATAGTTTTGCTTGATTAAAGACATGCCCTTTTTTAATTGTAAAAAAAAATAAAAAAATGACTGCATTAGCTCCTTCAAAATTGATATAGATCTTATGAAACAGTTCAGCTTCAGTCCCTAAGAAACAAAGTAGATATATATTTTTCTGGAAGTTGTAGATTTTATTCATGGATTACAGCCCAACCCTAGTTGACATTAATCTAATAAGCAATAAACACTGCACTCCTCATGAAAATATTTAACAGCTTATATTACTTCAAACTTCATTACATATGCAGCTGCACTATAAATACAGGGAAAAAGTTATTCAGAAGTTAAATAATGGCATAAAAATATTTTTACAATGATTTCAGTAGGAAACTGGGGTTTATGCAATACTATAGTTTTACAATGCTTTCCATTTCTAAAGGAATCTTACAGGTTATTATGCTGTAAGTATTAAACTAGCTAAATAAAATTCTGCTACAGTTCTGATAATACGCAATGGCCAGGATCCAAGAGATGTGTTTGAATGTGCCAAGCATAATTTCTGATTTTCTCTTCTTTTGGAACAACAGGCTCCTAGGCCATAACTAAAATTGCTTTTGAAAACTTCATTAGTGTCAATCAAAGTTTTCCATGCAACATGGGGGATTGCTCTTTGAAAACACAAGTCCAAAGTTCACTTGGGCATATAGAAAGAATCAGTGTTCTTTGTAATCAAATCCATCTCTGCCATGAGTCACTTATATGACAATCAGTTTCCAGAAATTCGAAGAGTATATCCATAATGTGTCTATGAAATGGCATTCTGAATAACATGGATGTGACTCATTCCGTACCGTACAATACGCTTCCACCATGATAAATAGTGCACAATCTCTTAGTCTTGCACAAAGATAACAAATGTGATACCCTGCAGATGGTGTGAATTGCAGCATCCACAATCCCTGGTTTTACATCCTGGGGATGACAAGAACTGTAGATCATCAGACTCTTAATCTCAGGGTTCTGGGTTTAAGCCCCACATAGGGTGAAAGATTCCTGCATTGCAGAGGGTTGAACTAGATGACTCTTGTCGTCCCTTCCAACTCTACAGTCTGTGATTCTGTGAGCATTTGGAGGATACCATGTGTTGACTACCCCTGGATTCTCACATTACATCTGCATCAAAACTAACAATTTTTAACAGTCATCAAGGTGTGCAAACCATGGTTAAGATCAGGCATAGGCAAAGTCGGCCCTCCAGCTGTTTTGGGACTACAATTCCCATCATCCCTGACCACTGGTCCTGTTAGCTAGGGATGATGGGAGTTGTTGTCCCAAAACAGCTGGAGGGCCGAGTCTGCCTATGCCTAGTTAAGATGGTTAGCATTAACCATATTTAGGACTGGTGCAGATACAAAATCTGGGACAAAACCAGAGACCTTGCTTTTCAAAGCAAGCAAGAGGGAATTCCAAGAGTGCCCCTGCCAGGTGAAGTGTGAGAAATGGCAACTAGGGAGGCAGCCCTTTGAATGGTGGCTACAAAATGCCCTCTCCAGAGAGACTTATCTGGAGCCTACCTTGATGTCATTTCAACTCCAGGCAAATATCTCCCCACCACCACCTTGAGTCTTTTAACCTGTTCCTGCATTATATTTGTTTCCCCTGGGCTATGGGCTTGTTTTAAAAAACAACACCACACACAACTGTTTTTACTTCTTGTATGGTCATTTGAATTACAATTAATTTGCTTTCACTTTTGCTGCAAGCCCACCATGACAGCAGTTACAGACCAGCATATGCAAGAGAGGCTGTGTACTGTTCCATTGGCACATGTATCTGAAGATTACAGCCACAGTCACTAGGTCAGGACCTACTAGATGCAATGACTAATACCTCAAAGTTACCCAGATATATCCTTTCTTAATTTTACACGGTCACTGTTTTCTCAGGGCCAATTTGGCAGAGTAGGGCATCTGCCTCAGCTAGTGGGCTCTGGGAGGGAAGAGATCAACAGAGGAACACCCAGCTGTTCTTTCTGAATCCCCCAGATGTTTTCCTCTCTTGGAGATGTGTATGCCACTTAACCTGCCTCTAATACTCACTCCATACATTTAAACAGTGCTATTTTTCTAGAAAGGGACGCGGGTGGCGCTGTGGGTTAAACCACAGAGCCTAGGACTTGCCAATCAGAAGGTCGGCAGTTCGAATCCCCGCAACGGGGTGAGCTCCTGTTGCTCGGTCCCTGCTCCTGCAGTTCGAAAGCATGTCAAAGTGCAAGTACATAAATAGGTACCGCTCCGGCGGGAAGGTAAACGGCGTTTCCGTGCGCTGCTCTGGTTCGCCAGAAGCGGCTTAGTCATTCTGGCCACATGATCTGGAAGCTGTACGCCAGCTCTCTCAGCCAATAAAGTGAGATGAGCGCCGCAACCCCAGTCGGTCATGACTGGACCTAATGGTCAGGGGTCCCTTTACCTTATTTTTCTAGAAAAAGAGGTACCAGAACTCACCATGAATGCCTCCCTTGTTCCCTTATACAGGCAATGGCAGCCACATGAGAGTTCCGGCAAGTTCTGGCTGGGAAAAAAGCCCCACATTTTAAGCATATTTGAACCACACTGCTTCTCACAATGAACCTTGGGGACTGCATTTTGTTAAAGGTCGCTGGGAATTGTAGCTCTACAAGGGGAAAACTACAATTCCCAAGATTCTTTGATAGGAGGGAAACATGTGCTTTACATGTGTGTTGTGGCCTGCATGACTCAGGTGCAATGATGGTTGCTCTCCCATCACCAGCTGTGAAGTAAAGTTCACAGCCATTCCAGTCAGCTTCTGTATGTGGCAAATGGGGCAGCAGACATCTTTTGTCCTTTCCTTCAGAATGTCTTGCAACTTTTAGCAGAATGTCTTAGATGGGCCCTGACTCTCTTCCATCAAACAAGTCAAGGAGGTGAATGCTTTCTGTTCAGCTGCATAGAACAGTTTTAACAGAAGCTTTGCAAGACTGCAGGATTGGTGTAGGTGTATGGTTTGACTAAAAAGGCAAGCTAGGTACCTAACTAAAATTCATCAACCATAAGATATTGGCAGCAACAGTACATGCAGCATATATTTGGGGAACTCATCTATCTTGCAGGGTGGGGTGGGGAATGCAAAAATAAGAACTCTCTCTTAATCCCCGAGTTTCATTCCTTTTACATGGACTATCCTATCACAGTTATGCAACAACCCCTTGTCAAAACAAATGTAGAACATGTAAAAATGCAGTCACTGTTAATAGCTGGTTCTAATTTAAAACTTTAATCGCTTGTTAAGTGTCTAAACTTTGAATATAGAAAAGATAACAATTCCCATAGATGCATACTGCTATTATATCCTGGTTATATTTAACATTTTTCATTTATATGTCCATTTTGTATGTGACCATCAGGAATATTTTAGTCTAAAAGAATTATCACTGCAATTTTAAGAGCCACAAAATTCTGTTTGGAGAGCTTTCAGATTTTCTTCCTGTGTTGTCAATGACAAAAAGCATGCCTGTGACCTTATGTTCATCCACGCTGAAGTAAGAATTCAATCTTGTGCATTTCAAATGCTGGATCATCCGTCAAGTTTATTTTTCTCATCACAGAGACAAGAAAAGCTCACCAAACGGTAATGGTATCTTGAGCAATGTTAACCAAGAATGAAATTCATACGGATCCATCATGATAATTTCAAGTGATGCCTTAGTAGCTTCTGCAAGACCAATATGAGATTTTGTGCTTCGAGCCTTTGGTGCAATATGGAACATTTAATGATGGACAGTTAACATGTCACAAAGCAAAACAAACTGATGAGGGCTTCAGTCCTATATCCACTGAATTCAATGGGACTTACTTCAGTCCAGACAGTATGGGACTGTGATTTAAGGTGGGGCGATACTCACTTGCTCTAGAACATATCTAAAAAGGCATGGCTCAATTAAGAGAGGGTAAAGGCAAACATCCACGGGACGCGGGTGGAGCTGTGGGTTAAACCACAGAGCCTAGGACTTGCCGATCAGAAGGTCGGTGGTTCAAATCCCCGTGATGGGGTGAGCTCCCATTGCTTGGTCCCTGCTCCTGCCAACCTAGCAGTTCAAAAGCACATCCAAGTGCAAGTAGATAAATAGGTACCACTCCAGCAGGAAGGTAAATGGCGTTTCCATGCGCTGCTGTGGTTCGCCAGAAGCGGCTTAGTCATGCTGGCCACATGACCCGGAAGCTGTACCCGGAAGCTCCCTCGGCCAATAATGTGAGATGAGCGCCGCAACCCCAGAGTTGGCCACAACTGGACCTAATGGTCAGGGGTCCCTTTACCTTTACCTAAAGGCAAACATCACTCATTTCAGACTTAAGCACAACTAACTTTGTCTGTATTGGGGGCATGGACATGTGTTTGCCAAAGATCTGTTTGCCAAAGATATGTAAACTTTCACTTTTTTATTCTTTGAAATTAAAGCCTTTTAAGTGCTAGCCCTATTGTGTCTAAATTGTGCTGCAGAGTCTGCTTCATCACAATTCAAGACAAATGCCACTTGAAAAGTCCTGTATATAATAGAAACAAGCTCGCTTACGACATTGACCCCATGTCAGCTTAGAAATTTTCTTTTCCTCCCAATTAAAATTATTCCTTCATACCCCAAACGAGAATCCTTCTCTAACATGCTGTTTTGTATGAACAGGCACATGCACTCAAACAGGTAATCCCTCACCTTCAATGCAAACTGCAGTACGCTCTCCAGGAGAAGTTCCAACATGCAACTGTTAAGATCATAGACCGTATTCCAGCTCTTATGCACTAGGCGTGGAAGAAAATTGACTAGGATTAGTCACTTTCTACTGCATTAAACTATTCATGTGATATACAATAAAGGATCAGGAAAGCACCTTGACTATTTCCCCATGGCAACCATTTCTTTGCAAAAATAAGAACTGTAGTAGAGTATTTTACTCTCAGATAAAACAGGAGAGATGATTGGGGAATGGTAATTTTACACGGGGGTGGAGTTGACTGCTCAAGGAACCTTAAGAAGAAAGCTAACCCAGAGAATTTGGGAGAAACGTGGCCTTACATCCTCTCCTTCTGCCAGGAAACTCAACTGTGTAGACAGTTTAGGAATGGACAATATATGTGTTTTCATTTCGCATGGTTTTACCCATAAGTATTTGCTTTCTGATTTTAAAAATACATATACATATGTAATACAAAATAAATATGTACTTACTTAAATATATGTTTTTTTCTCTCAAATTACATATTTATATGCTTATTTTCCTAGTTCTGCTGGATCTCTCAGCGGCCTTTGACACCATCGACCATAACATCCTTCTGGACCGTCTAGAGGGGCTGGGAGCTGGGGGCACTGTCATACAGTGGTTCCGCTCCTTCCTCCTGGGCCGTGTCCAGAAAGTGGTGGTGGGGGATGAGTGTTCAGACCCCTGGGCTCTCACTTGTGGGGTGCCTCAGGGTTCTGTCCTCTCCCCCATGCTTTTTAGTATCTATATGAAACCGCTGGGAGAGATCATCAGGGGGTTTGGACTGGGTGTTCATCAGTATGCAGATGACACCCAGCTCTACCTCTCCTTTAAATCAGAACCAGTGAAGGCAGTGAAGGTCCTGTGTGAGTGCCTGGAAGCGGTTAGAGGATGGATGGCGGCTAACAGATTGAGGTTGAATCCTGACAAGACAGAAGTACTGTTTTTGGGGGACAGGGAGCGGGTTGGTGTGGGGGATTCCCTGGTCTTGAATGGGGTAACTGTGCCCCTGAAGGACCAGGTGTGCAGCCTGGGAGTCATTTTGGACTCACAGCTGTCCATGGAGGCGCAGGTTAACTCTGTGTCCAGGGCAGCTGTCTACCAGCTCCACCTGGTACGCAGGCTAAGACCCTACCTGCCCGCAAACTGTCTCGCCAGAGTGGTGCATGCTCTAGTTATCTCACGCTTGGACTACTGCAATGCACTCTACGTGGGGCTACCTTTGAAGGTGACCCGGAAACTGCAATTAATCAATGCAGCAGCTAGACTGGTGACTGGGAGTGGCTGCCGGGACCACATAACACCAGTTCTGAGAGATCTGCATTGGCTTCCAGTACGTTTCCGAGCACGGTTCAAAGTGTTGGTGCTGACCTTTACAGCCCTAAATGGCCTCGGTCCTGTATACCTGAAGGAGCGTCTCCACCACCATCGTTCAGCCCGGACACTGAAATCCAGCGCCGAGGGCCTTCTGGCGGTTCCCTCATTGCGAGAATTGAGGCTACAGGGAACCAGACAGAGGGCCTTCTCGGTAGTGGCGCCCGCCCTGTGGAATGCCCTCCCATCAGATGTCAAAGAGATAAATAATTACCTGACATTCAGAAGACATCTTAAGGCAGCCCTGTTCAGGGAAGTTTTTAATATGTAACGCTGTACTGTTTATAACACTGATTGGGAGCCGCCCAGAGTGGCTGGGGAAACTCAGCCAGATGTGCGGGATATAAATAATAAATAATTATTATTATTATTATTATTATTATTATTATTATTATTATTATTAAAACTTCCAAGAACTGTCACAGCATTCAAAGAACTGCAAAATCCAGTGGACAACTAATTTGCAACCCATGCATTCGTCCAAAAAATGTGGATCAAGCCACTGTGTACAAGACTTAGGAAAGATGTAATTCCTCAAACACTTACTATGTAACAGTGATTTATGATTTATTTATACATATATTTATATACAGTGGTATCACAAATGTATCACAAAAAACTCACAAAGTAACAGACTCCAACCAGTTTTCTTCCTCTGTTGAAATAACTCTTTAAAATAGACTTTCCATAGGCAAGAAACACTTTACCTCTCTTTCTAATCAGAAAGAGAGCTCTACCTCTCTTTCAAATCGGAACCAATGAAGGTGGTGAAAGTCCTATGTGAGTGCCTGGAGGTGGTTGGAGGATGGATGGCGGCTAACAGATTGAGGTTGATTCCCGACAAGACAGAAGTACTGTTTTGGGGGGACAGGGGGTGGGCAGGGGTGGGGGACTCGCTGGTCCTGAATGGGACAATTGTGCCCCTAAAGGAGCAGGTGTGCAGCCTGGGAGTCATTTTGGACTCACAGCTGTCCATGAAGGTGCAGGTCAATTCTGTGTCCAGGGCAATTGTCTACCAGGAGCATCTCCACTCCCATCGTTCAGTCCGGACACTGAGGTCCAGCGTCAAGGGCCTTCTGATGGTTCCCTCATTGTGAGAAGCAAAGTTACAGAGAACCAGGCCTTCTCGGGCCTTCTCGGTAGTGGCTCCCACCCTGTGGAACGCCCTTCCATCAGATGTCAAAGGAATAAACAACTATCTGACATTTAGAAGACAACTGAAGGTAGCCCTGTTTAGGGAAGTTTTTTAATGACTGTTGTTTTAATGTATTTTTAATCTCCTGTTGGAAGCCACCCAGAGTGGCTGGGGAGACCCAGCCAGATGGGTGGGGTATAAGTAATAAATTATTACTATTATTGTTATTATTATTATTTTCTGTGTGTGACTTCTATGTGGCCTGGTTGCAGTTAAATAATCATGTAGGTACTTCATATGGAATCAGCACTCCCATCCCTTGATGATGTACAACTAAAATAACAAGGATATGGGGGTGGAGGGAGTTGTGTCATTCATCACTACTGTAGTTATGTTATGGGCACTCAGTGACAAACATCCGTAACTTACCTCCTTCCACACAATACCCATGATCACAAGAGATTGAACTGCCATGGGGGAAATAACTGAACCTTTTACCAGTAACAGAATACTGCTGTTTGTGTGCTCAGAAGGTAAGATATTTATAGCACAAGAGAACTGTCTTGAGGAAAGATGTTGCGGCCTCCTACAAGAATTGCACAACCAATGTGCTTAAAAAAATAGTCCAGAAAGGCCTAAAAAAAAGTGTTCAGAAGGCTTTCTGTGCCTGCCTGGGTTGTGGCGATATTGGTACAACATCACAAAATACAGGGCTAGTTAGAAGAGTATGTTTTTATGAAACATGGTGCCCTGGATCTGCATGTTTGCATCATTATTATTCATTTTTTACATGAACCACATGGCTCTCCACATGGGCCCCAGCTCATGAGCCTGTCAACAGCCTCATACATTCCACAAGGATGCCAGATGCATGACCCAGGCCACAGTGTTGATTCAGCTCTCTTTGAAACCATGTTCCATTGACTCTGCAACAGAACAAGAGAGCTATGACAAATGCATAGTATCAAAATGCTGGAAGCCAATTTTTAATAATATATTCGCAAATATATTAGGACCAGCTTTAGGGACACAGGATACATATCACGTTGGCTGCTTAGCTGTCAACATAACAGCTTTAATTATTTCAAAGTTTGCTTATGTAGTCAACATTCTGTCAGTACAGCTGTAGAAGTGAAATATTAAAACAACAGTCTGGGCTGCTGGAAACCCTGAATGAAATTTGTCACATTCACTCTTGTACATTTACAGCAAGTCACAGATTCTCCCTCCCGCAATGTAATTTGCAGTTTCTAATTTCAGCTTTAAAAAACACACATAAAAAAACCCTGCAGAAAAAGATAAAATGCAGGTCACCGTGGTTATTCTTACTTTTTCCAAGTATCTGTAGGACTCACTTCTGGGTAAATATGCACAGATTTTAAAAGCCAAAAGAAAAAGAAAAAAGCTTGCCAATGCACAGCTACAGAACTTTCTACAAAACACTGTATAATATCCTTACATTTTGAAAACGATCTTTAAAAAAACCCAAACACTATATGAAAGCAGGGCCTCTAAACTTGTCCAAACAGAACAGGATTTTCTCTAATTAAAAATGGAATGGGGACATTCATGTCCAGCATAATAAAGAGAGTTACAATGTGCCAACAACTGACACTGAATAGCAGCACTAATGAGAACAAACTATTAATAAGTTCCCTTTTATTCTCAATTAAATATTAAGCATTGTGTGTGTGTGTGTGTGTGTGAATAAAGTGATTACATATATATGGACCCATTACTAAAAATGCTCACATACTTTATCTTAAACCTAAGTACGTACTCCCCAAACTGAACTGCAAAATACTACTTAGAAATAAATAAGTCCTGCAAAACCATTTTAGATAGATTTGCAGGACAGAGGCATTTTTATGGATTAAAAAAGCAACTCTGTTTCTCTCCTCACAAAATTGTCTGCCTGTGGAATGCCTTCATTAATTCTTTTGTTTGTACTGATCTATTAGAAACCACTCAAAAAAGCCAATAATCTGAGCAATTGCCAATTTAGCAATTTATTTATTTTACAGATGCCATTTCATCTTCAGACATTATGAAATGAAAACCTAGCAACACCTTTTTCTAACAGTATATGGTATACAGAAATACAGATACAATTTTTAAAAATATATTTGCAGCAGCTCCTTCATTTGTGACCCTCTCAACAATTCTGACATCAGATGTAAAGTTTGGGCATCAGGTATAAACTTGGCATGTAAAGACCTCTGCATATTGAGGAGTTCTCATAACAATCAAGCACTCTTGAATCAGTTCTTGAGAGCTGAAGTGTGGCAAGCACAGCCCACAATGAGCAGGCCTCTCTGATCTTTTCCATTCATTTCCTCTCCCTTTCCCAATGTAAACAAACAAACAAACAAACACCAAAAACAAAAACAAAAAACCTCATAGAAACCTTACCTTGGGGAAGAAGAAATGAAAGGTGGTGGCAGACATTCCCACATATGTCTTCCTTTGCAGCCCCTTCCTTGATTGCAAATGTTACATGTGTTAGAATTCCTGCTCCATGATTGCAGTCATGGGATTGTTGACTTTCACATGACAGAATATGTTTTGACCCCACAGAGTGGGAAGTGACGGAGACGTGGGACTATTGTCCTTTGTTCTTTCTCTTTGCTGTCTGATGCTAGAGAGAGAGGGAGCCATGTTGCAGTGCTCCGTGTGTGTTTATATGTAAATAAAGTAGATTAGCCAAAATGCTGAGTTGCTGAGGTCTGTCACGAAAAGCTGCGAAGACTCTGCAGATCCCTAAGTGTGCCAGTATCTGTTGGCATCGGTCGCTGTGATGTTTGGGCAGAAGAAAGCTTTTGAAGCTCCTGAACAAACAACCAGGAGGGAGGGAACATGCCAGTCAGGCATGTGTCTCTGCCGGGGTCCTACTCAAGGGTAGGCTGAACTCCTGACAACGTGGACCTTCTTTTACCACCAGATTTCCTGGGATTTAATACATCCATGGGAGTACCCCACCACTGCCCTTTCTTCCTCCCTGGAGGTAAACATTTTGACATGGGGAACGGAGAACTGAACAGCGATGGAGATTATGGGGCTTTTCCAGTGTGTGTTTTTAAAAAGTGCTTTGGAATACCGGAGTTTAGGAATTGTTCTGATAAGTAATGATGATGATAATAATGGAGAAGGGCTTTTGGGTGAGATAACTGGCAACAAGGCTTGCATCCTGACTTATGAAAACCACCATTAGGGCAATGTAGGTGAATAGGTAAGCTGTATTAGGATGCTGAATTGACCAGAGTGTACCCCAAGGGGAAAGCCTGAAAAATTCCAGGGGAGCTGGGAATTGCCTGGAAATGAGTTAATGTCTTGTATCACATCTCTGGTCAGATGCCTTTTTGAGAAGGGGATAGTACAATAGCCAGGGTACAAGAGTCTGTTAGTGAATGTTAGGAATTAATCAGTAGTAGGATTTAGATCATATTTGGAACATTGAAGAGAAGATACAGTGGTACCTTGGGTTAAGTACTTCATTTGTTCCGGAGGTCCGTTCTTAACCTGAAACTGTTCTTAACCTGAAGCACCACTTTAGCTAATGGGGCCTCCTGCTGCCGCCGTACTGCCAGAGCACGATTTCTGTTCTCATCCTGAAGCAAAGTTCTTAACTCGAGGTATTATTTCTGGGTTAGCGGAGTCTGTAACCTGAAGCGTATGTAACCTGAGGTACCACTGTACAGGCTGTTGCAGTTCTCCTGAACTGTGCCATGGAAATTCCTGGGTTTAGCTGGCCAGGCATCTACTCATCAAGAAAGGTGTTTGGGTCTGTGCAAAACAAGGGATGGCAATTTGATGGGCAGGGCCTCAGGCCACTCAGGAAAGTTTGCCTCTTGGACTCAAGGCTTAGTAAAAGGGGTGACCAGGCAGAGGAGGAGGTGTTGGGCTTGGCTAGATGTTCTGGGAAGGAGAAGGAACAAAACTGGAGAATATAATACAGGGGCTGAAGGGCAGAACATTAGAGCTGGCTGGGAAGCAGGAACAAAGGAATAATGCTTAGGATGGTTCTGTCTCCAGTGCTGGGCTGCTATGAAGAACAAGCTGCTCTTGAGATTACAATGCTGTAATATCTGCACCCCCTTCATCTAAACTCAGACGCAAATATGTGTAATTAAACCATATTTCTTAAAGACACTACAGCCTCCACTGTGTCTTGTTTCTCAAAGGGAACACAGCCCCTATGTGAGCACCTGGAACCCCCTGGAATCACATGCACCACTCGGCAGAGATTAGGGGGTAGCATGCAACCTTTGTAAAAATATATACCTCAAGCATGCCCAAAAACTTGGGTGTGCCCAGTGGAATTTTGATTTAAGCAGCACAGCCTCATGCCATTTCACAAACTGTCTCTGAATACCCCCTGGCTTTCCCAAACTTTTTTTGTAAATGAGATGAGATCGGAGCACAGAGATGGGTCAAGCTTACTAATGACACTAAGGCTAGGTACACATTAGCAGCTTGAAAAACAGCAAGGTTGCTTTTCCCTGCTGCACTTCAAACCGCTGTTGCACATTGCTGTACAAACCAGAGAGGAGGCAGGGATGTCTTCACCCAGTGCATATTATTACCCTTTTGGTTTCACTGTACCAGCAACACAGAGAGAGAGAGATTTATGAGGCTGCCTGTCCATTCACCATCATCTGCACATGTGCAATGGATCTCTCAAATGTACACACTTCAGGTTAACTACGAAGTGAAGGTGGCATACATTTTAAAATGGGATGGAAACTGTTTTGAGGGGATATGCATCAAACAGGAGTATTTCTCAGGAAACAACAGGATATTTCATGTATGTGTACATACAGAAGCAGCCCATCCTCCTTCACTACTTGAATGTGCTGCTACCTGCTCCCCAAGCCCTGACCCCATTTAGGCTGCATGCCAGAGCACACCCCCTGGGGAAGTATTCTGCAGTGCTTTGACGCAGAATGGGGGGGGGGGGAGAGAGAATATGAACAGCAAAGCAGCGCTCCCAAAGAGTGTTCCGCCCCTGGCAAAAGTGGTGGGACGGACGGGGCGCTGCCTCTTGTGTTTCTGCCGCCTGAGGCAGCTGCTTCACTCTGCCTCGTAGGCAGGCCAGCTCTGTATACACAGCTTCAAAGACTAGTGGTGGGAGCACACTGGAGGCAGAGTAAATGTTAATGCATACACAGCCCAAATTATTTAGGGTGGTGAAAATAGAAAGAGATTATGAGCAGCTTCAGAAGGTTATTTCCAAATTGGGTGAATGGCATTAAAACAGCAAATGCTGTTCCGAGTAGCCAATGGAGAAACCGGAGGCAAAAAAAATAAAAATAAAAATCCAAACTCTACATATATATAGATAGGATCTGAGCTTGCTGTAAGCAACCGGGAAAGACATCTTACGGGCACAATAAAAATGCCAACCCTGTGTGCAACTGCTGTGAAAAAAGGTGAATTTCGTACTGGGGAGAATTAGGAAAGGGCCAACAAATCTATGCTGGGACCACAGTCAGTGTATTGTGTTCTGGACATTGCATTTCAAAAGAATGTAGAGCTGGGAAAAGGGCAGAAAAGGGCAACCAAAAGTGATTAGAGGACCAAATAACTCTCCAAAGGGCATGGTTACGTTTGGAGCTGAGAAAAAAAAGGCAAGCAAATGGGGTGGAGGAAACAACAAGAATAGAATTATGCAGGGTGTGGAGCCAGCAAATAGAGAGAGAAAATTATAGCTCTCTCTTAACACAAGAACCCATGGTCAACCAGTGAATCTGTAATTGCTGGACAGACAAAATGAAATACCGTGTACACAATGCATAGTTCAACTATGGAGTTTAGTACCACAAGATATGATGATGGCCATCAACCACAGAGCCTCACATTGGGTGAAAGATTCCTACACTGCAGGGAGGTTGGATTAGATGATCCTCGTGGTCCCGTCAAGCCTTATGATTCATACTTAACCTAGTTGGCTTTAAAAAGTAATTAGAAAACATTATGGATGATAATGGTATCATTGGATACCAGTAAGGATGACTATATACTACCTCCAGGATCAGAGGGAGTAAGCCTTTGAATACCACTTGTTGGGGAACAGCAGGAGAGTGAAATTGTCCTGGTATCCTGCTTTTGGGGCAGAGCTGGAACAGGGTGTTTGAGAAACAGGATGCTGAACTATATGACTGACTGGTCTGCGCCAGTATGGCTGTTTTTATATCCTTAGGAGAGTTCAGGGGCCATACTGGGATGCTGCCATTGTTTCAGACAACATATGCAGAAAATATTGCTGAAGGCTGCATTTTAAAGGCTACAGTAGTAGAAGAAGAAGAGGAGTTTGAATTTGATATCCCGCTTTACCCGAAGGAGTCTCAAAGCGGCTAACATTCTCCTTTCCCTTCCTCCCCTACAACAAACACTCTGTGAGGTGAGTGGGGCTGAGAGACTTCAAAGAAGTGTGACTAGCCCAAGGTCACCCAGCAGCTGCATGTGGAGGAACAGAGACACGAACCCGGTTCACCAGATTACGAGTCTACCGCTCTTAACCACTACACCACACTGGCTCTCAGTACAATCTGATGCAAACTTTCCTGGGGGTAAGCCCCATTGAACTCAGCAGAGCTTACTTCAGTGTAGACATTCCTAGGCTTGTGATGTAAGAGTTGTACAATGTTAGCCATTATTGGTAAATGCTACAGTTTAGTTGCTTCTGACTAGGCAATTTCAGTACACGCTTCTATCAGGGAATGAACGCACTATATGCATGAACTAAGAGCGTAAAAATCTTCACATGCATTGGTTCATGTGACCTGACTATGGAAATATTGATGCCTTTCACCACAGTGTGCCGATTTGCATTAATTAAAACAACATGACACAGAAATAAATAGCTGCTAAACACAGCTGTATTAAAAACTTGTATGTTACTAACTTGGAGCACATGTGTTTAACACAGCACACAATTATAAAATCTTCAGACAATTTAAAGAGAAACTAAGCATCACACAGAGTTATCACAATATGTTCCATACTGGCTACGGAAAGTTAAAAGCACCTCATTTTAATTACCTGTGCTTGGAGTATGAAGCTATGAAGCTCAGAAATATTTTTAAAGAATAGAAATATTGCTCAGGGGTGCTGTCAGTTTACATATGCTATTTTGGGAGGGCTAGGCACACCAGAATTTCAGAGTTGGCATTTCACAAAATCCAAAGCGCATGGCTATTTGCAGGGGGTTGGACTAGATGACCCTTGGGATCCCTTCCACTTCTACAATTCTATGATTCTAAGCTCACACTGGGCAGATATTGATTTTAAAACACACAACTGAGGCCACTGTGAGGTGGGTTTACTATCTCTAAAATCACATTTTTACAAAATGTAATTAAACAAGAATTTAAGATACTGATAAATGCCCACCTAATTCTTTTAGGGCCATAGCTTGGTGGTAGAACATCTGCTTTGCATGCAAAAGTTCCCCGGTCCAGCCCCTGGCTTCTCCAGGTACAGCTTAGAGACCTTATCCAAAATCTCGGAGAGCCACTGCAAGTCATTTTCTACTGTAATGAGTTAGATGGACATGGACCAGTGATTTGTATAAGCTAGTTCCTATGTTCTTAATCTAGTTGATGTGGAAGATATTTTTAATCAGTTGCTTTACAACATTTATCATCTTTTCAGTTGGATGGAGAAGAGGGCCTCTAAACTATCCCTTCCCCCCCCCAAAAAAAGGCGGTAATCAGAGACATCAGAAAGGAAGGAATCAAGGCATCCACATTTCACCACTGTGGAGTTGTGTGGGAGGGGTGCACAGGAGGCAGGAGAAGAAACACCAGTTGCTTAAAACCAGTGCAGTCCAGAACCCATGAGCAGAAAATCTGTTTCTGTGATGCCCTTCAGAAACAGCACTGTCCTCTGCTTCATGGCTTCAGAATACATTCCAATGGCATGTTTTCATAGGTAACTTCTACTTAAAAGATGACTGAAATATTAAGTCAAAACCAGACCTGGTCAGCAGTTGCAGGTACACTTTTTTGGAAATAAGCTTGAGTGAAATCCACAGGACTTACTTCAAAGCAAATACTGATAGAATCACACTGAAAACTACAATAAGCCCTATAAACTCTACGTCTGTTGGGCTTAGGTCTCACTGTCAACAGGGCCCCAAATAGGACTACTTACAGTGGAGCCTGGAGGGACACGGGTGGCGCTGTGGGGTAAACCACAGAGCCTAGGACTTGCCAATCAGAAGGTCGGCGGTTCGAATCCCTGTGACGGGGTGAGCTCCCGTTGTTCGGTCCCTGCTTCTGCCAACCTAGCAGTTCGAAAGCACGTCAAAGTGCAAGTAGATAAATAGGTACCGCTCCGGCGGGAAGGTAAACGGCGTTTCCGTACGCTGCTCTGGTTCTCTAGAAGCGGCTTAGTCATGCTGGCCACATGACCCGGAAGCTGTACGCTGGCTCCCTCAGCCAATAAAGTGAGATGAGCACCGCAACCCCAGTTTCGGTCACGACTGGACCTAATGCTCAGGGGTCCCTTTACCTTTACCTTTTACAGTGGAGCCTAAAGCATGCTCACCAAATGAATTCAGTGGGGCTTACCCTCAGATAAATGCGGTCAAGATTAAAGCATTAGTGTGAATTCAAACCCATTGTTTGTTTTCTTAGTGTTGCAAGAACACTTAAAAACCAAAACAGAATTCAACATTGCAGAATTTTAACAGTGCAAAGAAAGCCTAGCAGGTGCATCACCTTTCAGAAACCAACAATTTAAATAAGGACCCTTCATTTTTTTATTTTTTACTAGCACAAAACACAAATTGTCCATAAATTGATATACTTCTGATTCACACTGAAAGTCCCAATGAGTTCATACATGTTCCTAGATTAGTATGTATAGGGCTGCAGACCAATTCTCATTTTTTTAATATATTTCTTAGTCACCCAATAGCCTAGGTCCTCTGGAAAATGTACAATCAAAGTTGAATTGTGCAGATTGTAATGCTAGACTCCAGTGCTATGCACTAGGAATAAGCTCCACTGAACCCAGTGAGGCTCGCTTTGGCATAGGACTGTATACAGCAGCCATATAGCTTCGAGCAAGCATCACATTTCCCCAAGTCATTTGGATGGGGAGAATCTGCCACCTTAAATGAAGTAAAGTTTCTAGTGACCAGCCACTGCAGAACTTTCTGTCTGCAGACAAAACACGTTTTTTATATTTAAAAAATTGCTTGTATCACCAAGGCAGCATATATAAACCCAGCATAAACCAACATGACACGTATGACATCACCCCAACGTCACAGATAAATTTAGAGTAGACTCACTGAGCTGGGGGAAAAAAGGCAGAAGTTAGGAAGATATGAATGGAAGAGCATCAAGGCTGCTCGCCACAACTTTCTTCCTAAGGTTCCCTTGGCATGTTTACATGCATACACTGAAGAAGGGGAAAAACAGAAGCCGAACAAACAGCCACGCATACAAACAGAGGGATAAATAAAGGCTGCCCCCAAGCCTCCCGACGCTGCAATCGATCCAGCCACCCAGGCAGGGATTTTGCTAACTTGCTGCAGGTGCAATGCAGACCGAGGATATTGCATGCATTTCAATTACAGGATAGCACGGGTTATGATTTTGGGGTGGCGAAGACAGGAGATAATACCAACTAGGCAGAAACACAGCAAGCATCCAAGCTCCGGCTTTGCAGCAGCAGAGTCTCGCGCGCCCATAGCGCGCGCGCACCCGGACCCTCTCACACAAACAAACACATACATACATACACGTATCTGCACCCCAAGCCCTACTTGCTCGCCTCGACGCAGGAAGCCTCCAGTGCGGGGCAGCGCCACAGGCTGCCCTCGCCCAGGGAGCAGGACGCCCCGCCGCAGCCTCCCCCTCGCTGGGGGGCAGCCGGGCTGGGGGACAGCCAAGCGGGCGCCTCTCCTCGCTCAGCCCGGCGCGCCCAAACGCAGCCGCCACTGCCTTCCTTACCTGTTGGCCGCCAGCCGCGGCGAGCTCTCCTCCCCTCGCCCCGCTGCCTCGGCTCCTTATGAGGCGCTTTCCCTCCGGGCAGCGAGAGAGAGTGTGTGTGTGCCCGCGCCCGCGCGCCCGCCAGCTCCCTCGCGAGGACACGGAGGCGGCGGAGCAGGGCTGACGACGCGGGCCCCGGAGTCTCCCGCGCCGTGTGGCCGCCGGGTCTCCCGGGGGCGGCGCGTAAGGGGCTGCCGGCTGCGGGGCGGCGGAGGCGGCAGGCGCCGAATGGTCGCTGCTGCTGCTGCTGCTGCTGCTGCTCCGCCAGGTGCTGCGAGGAAACGCCGCGCGCTCGCCGCAGCCTCCTCACCTGGAGATGATGGAATCGTCTGGAGCCGTCTAGGCCGGCGTCCTGTTCGCCTGCTCCTGTGGGAACATATGAGCCAACTCCTAGGGGCCGAGGTCCATTTGCTCCCCTCTCCAATATTTGAGTTGATGGGCATTCAAATAGAGGGGTGTGTGTGTTGTGTCACGTGATTATGTGGGACAGGGTGTGCCTCCCCCCTCCAATATTTTATTCAAGTTGGCACCCTTGTGTGGGAAGCAGGGCACAGTAGCAGACCTACATGGGGGGGGGTTGAACTGTTATGCCCCCCCCATTTGCAACCAGCAAGGAGGTCTGGGTAAGCCTTTCTTCAATGGGGTTGTTCCATGATAGATCACCACACTTTGCAACTTCTCTGCTGCTGACTCTCAGACAACAACAACAACAACAACAACAACAACAACAATATCTTTATTGTCATTGCCCCCTCTCGGGGACAACGAAATTACTTGGCTGCTCCATCCACCCAGGTAGGGCACTCCACACAAAATCAAAACAACTATAAAAACACTAATTAAAACAATACAGTATAATACAGCAAGGAAGATTAGATGACTTTCAAAGTCCGGGCTTCCCATTCAGGGCCGAGATCGCTCTGGAGAAGAAGCTGTTCTTAAGATGGCTCGTTCTTGTCTTCATCATCCTGTATCTCCGTCCCGACGGCAGGAGCTCGAAGAGACAGTGACCAGGATGCGATGGATCTTTTACTATGTCCAGTGCCTTCCTATGGCACCTTGTGGCATAAATCTGCTCTAAGGTGGAGAGTGGGCAGCCAACAATGCTCTCTGCTGCCTTAACAACTCTGCACAACCCCAACCTGTCCTGGGTAGTACAGCTTCCGTACCACACACATAAGCCATAAGTGAGCACGCTCTCAATGGCACAGTGATAGAAGGCAAGCAGCAGTTTCTGCGGAAGATGGTTTTTCCTTAGAATTCTCAAAAAGTACAGTCTCTGCTGTGCCTTCTTCACAAGCCCCCTTGTGTTGACACTCCAGGACAGATCCTCTTGTAATTCAATGCCCAAAAATCTGAACGTTGTTACCCTCTCCACACAGACCCCATCAATCAAAAGTGGCTGGACATTGCTCTTCTGTCTCCTGAAGCCCACCACAAGCTCCTTTGTCTTCCGTGTATTTATGAGCAAGTTGTTAGCTCTGCACCACTCTGTCAGCCGCTCCACCTCATCTCTATAGTCCGTTTCACCCTCCCTTTCAGAGATGAGCCCAATCACGGTTGTGTCATCTGCAAATTTGACAACCCTATTACTAGGGTGAGCAGCGACACAATCGTACGTGTAGAGAATATAAAGGAGCGGACTGAGTACGCATCCCTGTGGTGTTCCTGTGTTAGTCTTAAGCATACTAGAGGTATAAGGGCCCAACCGAACCCTCTGGGGGCGGTCTGACAAGAAGTCCAATATCCACCCACAAAGTGATAACGGAAGCCCCAGATCTTCCAGTTTAGACATCAGACGTTGTGGTAGAATGGTATTATATGCCGAGCTGAAATCTAAAAAAAAAGCAGTCTGGCATACCCCCCCCCCCCCCGCTGCTCCAAATGTGCAAGAACGGCATGGAGGGCAATCGCCACAGCGTCCTCTGTCGATCTTTTCATTTTATAAGCAAATCGGAATGTGTCCAGTCCCTCCGGTAGGCAGGCAATGACATAATTTCGTACCAGCTTTTCAAAGCACTTCATGATTATAGGTGTGAGTGCTACTGGACAAAAGTCATTCAGATCTTCCGGGTTAGATTTTTTTGCTATTGGAACGATAGTAGAGAACTTTAGGCAGGATGGAACAATAGCCTGGGCTAGGGATCGATTTAAGATCCCAGTGAAAACTCCTGCTAGTTGATCTGCACAGTCTCTCAATACCCTTCCAGCTACCCTATCTGGCCCTGTGGCCTTCCTTGGGTTGATTTCCTTCAACACCTTCCTCATCTCTTCTTTTTCCACAGAGACTACTACATTCTGGACCCCTGACCATTAGGTCCAATTGTGACCAACTCTGGGGTTCCGGCGCTCATCTCGCTTTACTGGCTGAGGAAGCCGGCGTACAGCTTCCGGGTCATGTGGCCAGCATGACTAAGCCGCTTCTGGTGAACCAGAGTAGTGCACGGAAACGCCGCTTACCTTCCCGCTGGAGGGGTACCTATTTATCTACTTGCACTGGTGTGCTTTCGAACTGCTAGGTTGGCAGGAGCGGGGACTGAGCAATGGGAGCTCACCCTGTCGTGGGGATTCGAACTGCCGACCTTAGGCAACCACAAAAATCCATGTGAGTCATGCGACTCAAATTGGGTCAACCAGACCCATCATGGACTAAATTTGCTTCTGGGGCTCCTCCAGGATTAGGGGCCCTGAAGCTTAATCTTCGTTTCATAGTAGATCAACCCTAGCAGGCAGGATGTGAACCCTAGAGTGCTCTGCCCACTCGCAGTTCCCAGCAGACTGGCATTCAGAAGCCTAATGTCCCTGGCAGTGGAGGAAGAACATATAGCCATTGTGACTAGTAGCAGTTGAGAGCCTTGTTCTCCATAACCAGTGCAATCCTAATGTCTGTTCAGAAGAAAGGCTTATTAGCTTCAGTGGAGCTAACTCTGGGAAGCAGCATTGGAGAGTAAGGAATCTTGCAGGCCACCTAGTTCAGTCTCTAGGAAGCTGCAGGGAATCTTGGGGTTACCAATGTGGTACCTATGGGCACCAAACTGCCCTTGAAATCTTTTGCATGCACCTACCAAGCCTCTGATTACTTAAACAGACACAAACACTGCCCTCTTGGTCATAGAGTGATTAGCTTTCCCCCCCCCCCCAACAGTCCAGTCTGGCACCTACCTAAATGTATTTTCAGCATCAGGCAAACCCCATTTTGTTTTCCCTGACTTCTTTAAAATATGTAAACTAACTCTCTCTCTCTCTCTCTCTCTCTCTCTCTCAGATGATGTTCATTATACTGTGGTTTTAACACAGTGGTTTAGTTCTATGGAATTTATCCCTTTGGCTTTCTTTATTAATTGATTATTGTAATGCTTTACTCTCTAGTTCTCTGTTTCAGGATGATTGTTTTGTTTTTAGAGTTCTTTTATTTGCAGCTTTATTGATTCCTGCTTCACTGGAATTGTGATGTTTAATCTGTTTTTATTTTGAGGGGAAATTGATTGTTCTTGGGGACTGATGAATGGGATGCTTAAATAAATAAATAAACATTTGCCGCAGATATTCTTAAGGCTGCAAAATAGGCTTATGGAATCTGCAATCAAGATGTCTAAATGGAAAACACTTTTATTTACATGCTCTGCAATTCTCGTTAACTGTGATTAGTGTTTCACATATCTGCCATCCCAATTTAAAAAGTCTGTACCGTGCTTTTAGAAATAAAAATGTAAGCACTCTGACATGAAGAGCCTTGTTAAACAAAATTAAGAAAGCTAAACACTGTTCTAGAAGCTGATTAAAATGTACTACAGAACATTGATAAAAGGTTCTATTTTGCTCTCAGATATCATAGTAACATGGAAAGCAATTGCACAACATTGACAAAACTAGGCCACCTGCTGCATTATGGCTTACTTGTGCCAAGTTATAAAAATATTTGAGGGTCCAAACCAGTACTGAAAATACAACCATTGAGGGTCTATATATTTATGGTAGAAGCTCCCACCTGCCAACACAACATGAGGCACACCATGAAATATACACCAAGATGGATGGAGTTGCACCTTATGGCCACCTCCTTTTCCCAGGGAAGCTCCTGTATTGTAGTAAGCTCCACAACAGGTGGTAAGCCATCCAACAGGTGATGATATCCATACCCCATATGAACCAACCCAGACCCTGCAATCATCATCTGAGGCCCTTCTTTGTGTGCCTCCTCCACAAGAGGTATGGAAGGTGGCAACATGAGAGTGGGCCTTTTTGTGGTGGCTCCCAGCTTGTGGAAGGCTCTCCCCAGGGAGGCTCACCTGGAGCATTCATCATTATGTTCGTTATGTATCTTTAGGCACCAGGCAAAACATCCCTCTTCTCCTAGGCCTTTGGCTAAGTGAACAATATCTGGCCTTTAAAACCGGTGGGGGTATTCGTTTTTGTTTGTTACTATGTTATGTATTTGTGTGGTTTAATATTGTAAACTACCCTGTGATCCTTGGATGAAGGCCAGTATATAAATTTAATTAATTTAATTAATAATGCCATAGACAACCCCTGCTGTTGTCTAATCGCTGTCCATGGTGCTAAGACACTGATCAGCAACCCCATATGTCTCTTTCCTTATTGAGATGAGACCATTCAATAAAATACATAAAAATCCTGTTTCTTGGTTGTTAGGCTGGTACATAGGGATCTTTTCCCTCGCCTTAATACAATCTGGCTTCATCTAGCCTCAGGATGGAAATCTTACAAGGTAGAGACTTTAGTGCTACCAGAACTCAAGACTGCTGCCCCTTGACAGTTTTATCAAGCTCTGAGTGGAAGGTAAAAGGAGGGGAAGCCCCTCAAGATGCCCAGGTTGGATGAAGTATGGCTGCCATGGTGTATGAGTCAGTCAAGAGTGGGATACTGGGTCTTGCTGGGATATTACTCAGCCATCTAACCCAGGGAGGTCCAACTTTTTCATATCAAGTGGGCCGCAAGAGTATTTCAACATGGAACCCATGGGCTGCACACTGCCTCGTCACACGTAGGGTGAGCAAGGCCAAAATCTGATGCCCCCTCAGTCTTTGTGCTGCCTTCCCAAAGTCAGCTAAGGGAGGCACTGGGCAGGAGGCTCTGGCAGGATCCCAAAGCTCTCCCAAAGCTGGGAAAGCACCAATTAGGCTTTGGGAAGGAGACAGGAGGACTTTAGGACCCTGTCAAAACCCAACATGAACTGCATGTTGATTAAATGCCCATTAACAGATGTATGAACTTAAATCCAATTTCTGGACTAAAATTCACAATCATCAAGTATATAATTAAGTACACTAATGATTTGTCACTTCTAAAAATAATGTTTCTCCCGCCATAATTAATTTCAGGAGGTGTTTTTTTTTCTAGAGGAAGCATATTTGCAAATACGTAGCTCATAATCATCCCTCCCTTCTCCAGGATTAATATAAATATTAGATCATAGTGACTTTAAAGAAATAGTGGATGTTTACTGCCAGTTGTGGGCTGACACAGCCTATGGCAAGTAGGTGACCTTCCAACTTTGGTGCAGCCTTCTCCACCAGCCATGCTAGGACCAGAAGGAGAACTTTTTCCCTCTGGTCCACTCCCTAGCTGTAAAAGCCAGCCACACTCAGGCCTCGGTTTCAGTTGACGCTCCAGTATTTGCAGGCTAGCATATTCTTTTCAGCCAGTTTTGTTTCAGTGACAGCAGAGCATAAGCTCGGCCTTGATTTCAGAATGATCACTTTCAAGCTCTGGCACCCGGGGCTCAGCCAGAGCCCTTTCCCGAGATCCTGTGAGCACTTGGAGGCACACTGTGATGCAGAGAGTATTACAATCCTGTTATTCCTTCCACATTCCGAGCATACTCTAGGACATGGAATTTTTGTGAAGCCTTTAGGTCACAGTTTGGGGTGGGCTCGCATCTCTCTCATGAATGGGAGGAAGATGTCCCATAAAGAATGGGGGTTAGCTGCCAAGACCATGCCCTTGCATGTAGCCGCAACCACATTCTTTTGGAAATTGCTCCAGTTTCCCAACCCCTGTTATTACTTCCATGTATGCAAGCTGCTGGAGGGCTGCCATAGGCACCACCACCCCTCCAGACCCAGACATCAGGAAGCCAATTACATATGATATCCTCTCGAAGGAATCAGGGTACTCCATTAAAGGGATCCAGGGGAAAGTGCTTCTGTCAGACTGCAGCTGATGGGCCATAGATCCCCCCAAAATGGTGATCTAAGGGGGGGCTGCCCCAATTTGAGATATGTCATAGGGTGATCCTTAACCTTGGTGAACTCTGCCAAATAATCTTGCATCAACCCATCTGCTGGTTGATTCTTTGGCAGGGTTCATCAAGGTTAAGGATCACCCTATGACATATATCAAACTGGAGCACCCACCGAGATCACCATTCTATACAAATCAATAGCATTTTTGAAACCGTTCTAAGTTGGAGGGCTATTTATAGCCTACTTATGTGCAGTAAAGGCAGGTTTGTTGGACAACCATTTGTAAGCCGATATCCTAAAAAATGAAAACAGAGTGCAATAGCTTTTCTAACCCTCCAACATGTACTAACCTTTCTTCAAATGTACTAAGGTCATTCTCTGTGCTTAAAAACTTATTGATATCACAAATCAAATCAGAAAGGCTAGTACTGTTCAGAGAGTTCCCGTAAAATAAAAGTACATTTAAGAACAACAATGTCCAGCAAATACTCTTCAAAACATTTTTTAAAAGTACAGGACTAGCCAAATACGTATAAAAGATATATATTATTGTGCATTGTTCATTAATATGGACGATTACCCATAACATAAGGCCTACGTGACACAGAAATCAGGCTTAGGGGGATAGAGCAAGATTGCAGCTGCTGCCCCTGACTCTAACCTTCATTAGGATTTTTGAATAGATCATACATGGTACAAGCTGGATCCATGTAGTCTCTTTCCATGCAATGTGTGCCCTAAATGTTGTAGGGTGCAAATGGGGCACACAGTTTGTACAAGCATAGGCTCAGCTGGAAGTAGCAATGGGGCAGAAATTCAGTTTGGTTTGCATTTTAATGTGAACCTAACTAATTTGCATTTCCTGAAAAAATACACGAAGTGAAATGTAGCTGTCCTTTGAAATGTGCACCCAGCTAGCATGGCCAATCATCAGGGATGGTGGGAGTCGATGGTGGGAAGGCACCAGGTTGGGGAAGGCCATTTGCTGTTGCTGTTGTTGCTCCATTGACTCAAACTGATCAAAGATTGGTCTGTTTGTCATGAACTGGCAGGACAATGGGGGAAGGAAGATCCTAAAGAGGGGTGTAGCCAGGACTGGGACACACTGGGGCAAGCTGCAAGCTGGGGATGGGAGCAGAGCGGCTGGTGTAGGAAGTACTTACAGGGTGATGCAGGATGGCGAGGGGATGGGAGTCAGTGCACAGGAACCAGAGAAGCAGGACCCATCACCAGTGCCAGAGGGCCCTTGTCTCCATGAACATGGCAGGCTCTGAGGCATAGGGAGCACTGGAAGGGATGCTCTAGGACAGTGTTTCCCAACCTTTTTTGGGCAAAGGCACACTTGTTTCATGAAAAAAATCTTGAGGCACACCACCATTACAGCCCCGTGACGTCAGCGCGCAGCGTCACGCCGGGAGGGACATGAATTGCTAGCAAATTACATAATCACCTCCTCGAGGGCTGGCTCATCTTCTCCGAAGGCAGAACCCCATTAATTAACAGCACAGACTCACACCATAGCCAAGACGAGGGGGGAAAACCTCAGTCATGCACAGTCATGCACATGTGGGGGCTAAATGAGGACGAAGACCGGGCAGAGAGCAGGGTTCAAATCACCCCACCTGGCCAGGACAATCCCTGGGTGCTCCCTTGGGCCACTCGCCTGACCCACCTCGCAGGGCTGTTGTTGCGAGGATAACACAGGGAGAACCACGCGCGCCCCCGGGAGCTCCTTGGAGGAGAAAGCGGGCGATGAATGCAATGCACGAAATATATGAGAGGCGACCAGGTTTTGCAGGTGAGGGGCCCCCGCCAGCCTCCGCTTCCAACACCCGGCGCAACGACGCCGAAGTTTCCCCCCGGGCTCGGCTCGGGGAGCAGCGCTGCTCCCCCCGGCTCCCCTTCGCCCCCTTCACCCTCCCGGCTCTCTCTGCCGCCCACTGAGGACCCCCCTCACCTGCCAAGTCCGGAGCGCCGGTGGAAGTTGCATGCAGGGCGCCGCGTTGCCATTGCATTGCACTGCACTCCATGCAACGCCTGCACGCATGCATTGCCTTGCACGCCCGCCAAGGGGTCTCCCCGCGGTCCGATGCGTCCCCTCCGGCGCGGATGCAGCATTGCAAAAATAAAAAACCCCCGACGCAGCCCTACCTGGGGGGCAGCCTCTGCCGCTCCGCCTCCGCGGGGATTCCCGGGCTCCATCCTGCCGCCCGATCTCCGCGGGGGCGCAGGCAGGCTGCACGGTCTGCGCGGAAGAGCCCCTGCCCGCCCGGCCGCCGCTGCTGCGCTCATTCCATGGTCGGGAGAAGAGCGCTTCAAACAAAACACCCAGCCCGCCAGGCCACGCTGGGAAACGTAGTTCGCGCACCCAGCGCGGGCGCGGAGCCCAAGGGCGAGGGGACTACAGATCCCGGCAGCCCCCGCGCCGGGGACGGAGGGGGAGAGGCCGGGTGCAGGGATGGAGGAACAGTGGTTGGGAAACACTGCTCTAGGAGGCTGAGACAGGCAAGAACCCACAGCCCAGCTCTGTAGCTAGCCAGGTGAGGGGTGGGGGTGGCTAGCTCTGGGAGGTGTGTGATTCCTCAGCTGGGGTAGGTCCAGAACAGGTGAGGGCCACACGCCTCATCAAACCTAGATGCTGAAATCAACATGCAAAGGAAAAGAAAGGGAAGCAGGGGCCTTGCTTGAATTGAGTCTTCACAGGTACAAAATGTACACAAAGCTGATCAACACATTGGGGTCCAGAGTGCGGACAGCAGACATGACTCCTGTTATATGCATTTATAGATGGAATTTGAAAGTCTGAAAGGGGCACAGCAGCCCTTAGACTTTAATTATCATGGAAGAAAAGTGCATTTGGCAGTGACCTCACTTGTACGTTTATTAGCATATTAACATGCACCCATTTATCCTGTTTGCTCGGCTTAATGTTCGTTTTGAGGGTTTGCTTTTCAAGGTGAGGTTAGGGCCCTGCTACACATTACATTAAATGGTCAGCATGGAGCTTTGTCTGTGCTTGCTTTTGTGTTCTTTAACACAAAGTGTGTGTGTGTGTGTTCACCAGCACCACAACACACCAAGAAAAGGAGGTTCAACGCCTCACCAGTACTCAAAATAATAATGCCCCCTGCCCAGTGCAGCAATTAACCTTAGGGGGGGAAATGTTCTTCATTGCAGACTGCACAATGGTTCTCGCCTAAGAAGAAAAACCACAATTTAGTAAAGCCTTTATAGCATAGCATCTCTGATGCACACACATTAGTCATCTCTAATTGCTTTTCATTGTATGGCTGCTTTCAAGATCGTTGAGACTTATTCACTAGCCACACGAGTCTTAGAAGTCTTATTTATAGCTGTCCAAAAGGCAAAACAGTAGTAGAGATAGAGATGTCCTGGCAGAAAGAGAAGAATGTCCCATCTGTCACAGGACATCTAAGAGCCTTCGACCAACACCCAGAGGCTAAGAACCAATTCACACTATTTTCAAACAGCAAGTATAGCACTATCAGGACCAAACGAGGCAAGATATATCACTTGGAATCATGACAGTGTTCCTTTTCTTTTTCTTTTTAAACAAGAATGATAATTAATGCACTGAGGGGTGGCCAGCTGGACTACTGCAGGAAGGGAGGTTTGCCTGGTCCTCTTCTGCTGTGGACCTCACAAGAATCCACCTCCCTGAACACGGGGAGCTGCCTTATTTCAAGTCAGACCGTTGGCCATCCTGCTCAGCGTTACCTACACTGGCTGGCAGCAGCTCTCCTGAATTTCATCGAAGGGTCTACCAGCACTGCCAGTAGATTGAAACTGAGATGTTCTGCATGCAGAGCTACCACTAAGTCACAGCCTTCCTAAATTGCTATAAGCTCCAGTAGGAAAGCTCCCATAGTCACCGAATGTGTGAAGGGAGGGAGCTACCAAATTCTCTTTTCAGATTCAAAGAGGTGACTGGTTTCAGAACAACCCAGACATGAAGACCTTAATGAAAGAGACAGCAAAGATTCGTCAGCTGGCACATATTCTGGTGTCACATATGCCAACACCTGCCAGCCATGCATTTGGGCCACTTACTAAGGAAAAGGTAAAGGGACCCCTGACCATTAGGTCCAGTCGTGACTGACTCTGGGGTTGCAGCGCTCATCTCGCTTTATTGGCCGAGGGAGCTGGTGTACAGCTTCTGGGTTATGTGGCCAGCATGACTAAGCCGCTTCTGGCGAACCAGAGCAGCACACGGAAACGCCGTTTACCTTCCCACTGGAGCGGTACCTATTTATCTACTTGCACTTTGACGTGCTTTCGAACTGCTAGGTTGGCAGGAACAGGGACTGAGCAATGGGAGCTCACCCTGTTGCGGGGATTCGAACTGCCGACCTTCTGATTGGCAAGTCCTAGGCTCTGTGGTTTAACCCACAGTGCCACCCGCGTCCTTGGGCCACTTACTATCAGAGGTCAAATGATTTCAGTGGAATTTGTTTCTACATAAGCACATTTAGGATCAAACCTGTAACCTCTAAGCTAGGAAAACTCTGTGGAGCCCTTTCTTGGGCATGTGGAAAGGCCATTTGCAAGGATAATTTGAACACAATGAAACACACACACATGATTTAATGCAAAACCCAAAAACCCTCTCCAAGAGAACTGGCTATTCTTTGGCATGAGACAATGCTGCAAAAGCTTGGCAAATTTAAGAAAGAAATGCAAAGTGGCAGGCAATCAATCCAGGATTTATTTTCTTCCTTCCAAATTGTTGTTAACTAAAGCTCCTGAGCTTGGTATCAAGAAAAGAAAATGCCGAAGATTCCCAGGAGCCAGAGACAGACAACTCTACCGATTATTGGATTGTGTGCTATTTATAGAAATCTAACCTTTTTAGCCCCAAATACAGGCAAGCAAAAAAAGTCAGTGCAGTGTCATACATTTAAGCCTCAAATTATAGTAATTTCGTGCTCTTCTTGCATTTTAATGATCAGAGAGAATCAGCAAAAGCCTTTCAGTGAGTCACTAGCACCACAAACAAGGTGGTGTTGGTGTACTTTAAGACAGGCAATTGGCTCCTCAGCTGTTACGACACTACAGTGCATTTCAACAGCATTTTGACAAATGCTGGCTGGCTAAGGACCATAGCTCACTGTAGAGCTACAGCTTTGCATGCAGGAAGCCCCCCAGGTTCAATCCCTGGCATCTCCAGGTACAACCAGATATTAATATTGTGCATTTTGAAGTGACTGGATACATGAAAACTGACTCCTTCTGGAAATGAAGCATTGCCCAGACCCATTAGGTATTATTCAAAACTTAACATGCAGAACTTTCTTCAAAACAAAACAGAATGATACATCCAAACAGTTCCACAAGATAATATGCCACTCCATATGAAATACTCCAAACAGACTCAAAAGCAAAGGTCTGTCTCTCCTGCCTTAAGCTGTTTACATGGAGAGCTTCATTTATGTCCTCACTCTCATCAAGTCAGAGAATAATGACCCCAGCCACAACCCTTCAGAGATGGTGAAATTTCAGTTCAGTACCTCTCATATGATCTAAGGTTAAACACTCATGTGTTAGCTAGCAGAAAACAATAGTTAATTATCAAGGAGTTCAGAGACCATCTCTTGGCTTTAATATAGCCCATGGGAAATCCCCATGTTAAAGCCCTTTCAGCAATACACAAGCATTCACAATTTCTGTGTGAATTAAACCAATTATACTTAACACAACTGAAATCCTAGACAGCTGCTGCCAGTGTAGACAATACAGAGCTGTTGGACGTGTTTCAAACACCTTGTCCATCTCCAATGAGATATTTATGCAGCAGTAAAATAAGCCCTCGGCCTTTTTTTAGTTAGACACAAATATGGAAAAATTCCTCACCATACATTTTTCTTTTCTAATTATGCTTAGATGATAAAAAAGGAGAGAAATCAATAGTTTTTAAATCTCCTGTCACTTTTGTCAAGGAAGTGACAGATCAAATAATCAATTCTAGGGAGAAATGGATTTCTTTTTAGCGTCTCTGAAAATAACAATGCTTAGCACTTAACTGAGCTAGTCTGTGAGTGGGTGTCATTTTTTTAACCCTCTTTTTCTCTGTAGTTCCTCTTAAAAGGGGGGGGGGTAATTCTTCCACTGCAGATATTTTGCTCAGAAAAGGTCTTGGTTCATTCTCCCAATGGGAATCTAATTTGTGCACCAACCCATTTTTTAAAAAATATTGTTCAAGCCATCCCCTTTCCCCTAGAATGGTGGACCATGTTTATTGAGTTGAGATTTACTTCTTTAATTTTCTGAAATATTCCTTCTTTATGGACAGTGGAGTTTGTTCTGTTAGAAGGAATATGACATTGCCCCACCAACCTCAATGTGCTTTCAACCACTCTTCCATCTCACAAGTTGGCCTTGACTGCTGGCTCCGTCCTCCTTAATCTTAGTGTCGATTCTGTAGAGGTTCGCAGAGAGAAAGACAGGGTCAAAATGATAATGTGCTGGTTCTGCCTGTTATTCACTCTGGCTCCACCTACCATTGGCCTCCCCGCCTCCTGCCCTACCAATAGACACCAGCCAACACAGGTGACAGCAGATCAGCCATACACAGAAACAAATGAACCATGAGAATATTCCAACGGCACTTTTAATATGAAAAATGCTTTTACAAATTTTAACTGTTCCGCTTTGCGATACCCACATGAGGCACAAACTGCCCCTTGCTTTTAAATGTGATTAATTGTAAACTTAGACCTTGTTAATTCCAATGGGACTTTGTCATGTTTCCCTTACTTCATGGGGGTTCTATCTAGCATAATACCAAACACAAGAGACACAATTGCACAGAGGTCTTGTCACTTACAAGGGATCCTCTGTTTCAGCGGATGAAGTATTAAAATAAAATGCTAAAGTCGCATACGTAGGCAGCTTGGATGCTTGGAAGCTGTGGCTGGATGGTTACGTGGGAGCCGGTTGAAGTTAAATCCTTCGAAGACAGAGGTCCTCTGGCTGGGACGGGACAATATGGGATTGAGGGGGCAACTCCCATCTCTTGTGGGGGTGCAATTAGTGCCAGCACCGTCCGTTAAGAGTTTGGGTGTAATCTTCGATACCTCCCTCTCCATGGAGGCGCAGATTGCAGCTATAACAAAGGCGGCATTTTTTCATCTCCACCAAGCTAAGCAGTTGGCCCCTTACCTCTCTCGCCCTGACCTAGCCACTGTGATCCACGCGACGGTCACCTCCAGACTGGATTATTGTAACTCGCTCTACGTGGGGCTGCCCTTGAGACTGACCCAGAAACTCCAGCGGGTGCAGAATGTCGCAGCGAGACTCCTTACGGGGTCTTCGCTGCGGGATCACATTCATCCGGTGCTATACCACCTGCACTGGCTCCCGGTGGAGTACAGGATCAGGTTTAAGGTGCTGGTTTTAACCTTCAAAGCCCTATACGGCCTAGGACCCTCGTATCTACGGGACCGCCTCTCCTGGTATGCCCCACAGAGGAACTTACGGTCCTCAAATAAAAACATCTTGAAGGTCCCAGGCCACAGAGAGGTTAGGCTGGCCTCAACTAGAGCCAGGGCTTTTTCGGCTGCGGCTCCAACCTGGTGGAATGCTCTGTCACAAGAGACAAGGGCCCTGCAGGACTTGACATCTTTCCGCAGGGCCTGCAAGACAGAGCTGTTCCACCAGGCCTTTGGTTAGGGCACAGCCTGACTCCCTCCTTTGGCAATCTTTACAATACTTTAGTTTATGGTTGCCATCAATTTTGATTTTAATTAATTCTTATGATGTTTTTATAATGTTGCACTATTTTAGTGTCGTTAGCCGCCCTGAGCCCGGCTTCAGCTGGGGAGGGCGGGATATAAATAAAATTTATTATTATTATTATTATTATTATTATTATTATTATTATTATTATTAAAGTCTATGCATAGCTCTAGTTTGGAGAATCTTTGCAGTAAGCATCCCACTGGGAAGGTGGAAATAAAAGCCAGTGTAATTAAAACTGTAAATTTCATCAAAAATTTGTTTGCAATGAACAATAAAGGAACCCTCCCAGGATAGCCAGTTTTATTAATGATTTAGAAATACAGTGGCACCTCAGGTTAAGTACTTAATTTGTTCCGGAGGTCCGTACTTAACCTGAAACTGTTCTTAACCTGAAGCACCACTTTAGCTAATGGGGCCTCCTGCTGCCGCCACGCCAGAGCACGATTTCTGTTCTCATCCTGAAGCAAAGTTCTTAACCTGAAGCACTATTTCTGGGTTAGCGGAGTCTGTAACCTGAAGCGTATGTAACCTGAAGCGTATGTAACCTGAGGTACCACTGTACCAACACAATTTGGTTAGAATGGTTAGCTCAGCCAGCCACACCTACTATGTTCTAAAAAGGAATTCTACATTTAAACACACAAAATCAACACCTATCAAACAGAAGGAGACCATCTGATTCTATGATTCTATGATCTAGGTGAACATATTCAGAGATAATGTGATATATCACAAGAATGCTGTTCTGGTTACAAAATTCATTTATTGTTTTCAGTTCAAACCTCCCCACCCTGCCATCAGAAAAGCCCCAAGCCTGTAGCCCTTAAAAATAATAATAATAATTTCATGAATTGACTTAGAATAAGCTTTAGTTGGGTCTTTTATTCACTCTTTCTTGATCTTCAAAATAAACAGGCATTTTTTTTTTACCCTATTCTACTTCCATTTATAATTTGTGATTCCTTATTTAATTGTCCCCAACAGCTGACACTAACAGTGTTAAAGCTAAGAACTTGCCAGATCACTTCAACACCTGATATTTGTGTTTATCTAAAACATGTTAGCAAGCAGCAACCTAGAAACTCCAGCATTGGTTCATGGTTCACATAATTGCTTAAAGTCTAAAAGTAAATGGCATTCTTCCTTTAGATTTAACAATCAGTACATTTGAGACTCCCCCACAATGTTCTGTTTCCCCCATTAATTAAACATTGTTATTTCAATGTTTTCAAGCACTGTACACGAAACAGCTAATTAATTCAACTCAATGCTTATCTCTATCATGCAGTTGGTAAGGAACTTCCAGCACTCAGCAGGTCTCCTACAATAGACATCCAACAAAAATGGCGGGCACAAACAACCAACTTATGTGACAGACATATAGAGCCTCTGCATACATTGAAGGAATGCACTTAGAGATGTGTTTTTACAAGTGCACAGATGGGGAACCTGAGGTCTTCCAGATGCTGTTAGACAATCTATCACCTAGTTCCTATCATCATTTACCATTGACCATGCTGGCTGGAGCTAATGGAAGTTGAAGTCTTAACAACCTGTCCTAGGAAATGAGGTGTCCTATGCATGGATCAGGACCCCCATGCCCATATCAGTTGCTAAATGGGAATGCAAATTTATGATCACTTTGTGGGGGGTTACCGTAGTTTTCTGTCTGTAGGACACCCCCATGCATAAGTCGCCCCCTATTTTTGGGGACTCAAAATTAAGAAAATGGGAGGATGGCCCAAAGTTGTTTAGCTTTTTTGGGGGGAGGATTTGGATTTCTCAGAGTTGTTGAGCTTCTTTGGGGGGGGGGAGCCAAAAATCGCTCACCCACTGTTGACAATTGCATGCTTGGCCGAAGACACGCACCCGCAAAACGGCCACCCTCAAAGCAGCAGCCAATTGCCTGCAGCCCTTCTCACAGCCACCAATCACCTGCACTATCACTGTTGAGAATCTCCTGCTCACGGCTGAGACCAATTGCCCAATTCCCCTCTGTACTACCTATGTATAAGAAGAGGGCTAATTTTGAAGCTAATTTTTAAATTAAAAACCCCTGTCTTATAGATGGAAAAGTACGGTAAATAGTTATTTCTATCAACAATTTCTGGCAACTACTTTGTGATTGGCAAGGTACTATTCCAAGACAAACTGAGGAATTTACCGTATCTCTGAGACTAAGCCGCCTCAAGATCCCTTCAGTTGAGAATTTGCCTTCTGTATTTCTCTGCTTCTAGGAATTTACTATGCAAGGTTCCAATTGTTGTTGAATGTCTTTATCTTCCACCTAAGGGACCCAATATCCATATGATGATATACCTCTTGCATTGGGCAATATCTCACTTGTTCTTCAAGTCCTGAGATGATGAAGAGTTGAGAAATATGAGCAGGTGTGATACCACCAACCTCAAGACATTTATACAATTGTACCCCACATGCTGGAAAGGAGTAAACCAGAATCCAAGGCACTGCGCACAGCATTCTGCATGCTCCCAGGGACTTTCCACCCTCCTCGCCAGGAGCAAAACGTGGGGACTCTCCAAAGTACATTGTAAGCACGGATGCTCCTCCTCCTCCCTATTGCTTTTGGAGGATGGATGCAATGACAAAACATAAGAGGTACAATGATCCAGGGTCATGGGGAGGTGAAAGACCCTTGAGTGTTTCTGTAGCAGAGTCCCAGCAAGGTCATTGTCTCCAGCATCTTCAAGCTGCCCAATCAACATGAAAGGGAAGAGTTTCAACCACAGGGAAGCCTTCTCACCTTTTGTGCTGACTGAGGCCAATCAGAGTGAAAGGAGGTGATTCAGCCACTGAGGATTGGCTCCAAGGGTCACTCTGGAGAAGGTGTGTGAGAAGAATAGCAAGGAGGAGTTCTGCATGTTCTTTGTCGCAGCATAGAGAAAGTAACCCAGCTCTCATGGTGAGCTGCTCCTTACTTATAGGTTTAATTTGAAGCAACAGGCATCATTTGAAATACTGATCAGCACATGACAACTAGCTTGCATTGATACTCCTAATGCCGAGGCAGCATTTCACTCTAGAGAGAAAATGCATTAACAGTGCAATCCTATGGATGCCTATTCAGAAATAAACCTCATTGAGTTCAACAAGACTTACTTCCAGGAAAGCAGTTTAGGATTGCAACTTAGGTTTTTTTTTCTAGTTTCCCCAGCTCTGCTGAAATAGTAGTTGGTACTGTCTGAATCATCATCGTAATCTAATCTTTACAAACCGCCTGAAGTTTATAGTATACTGTTATTTTTAGTTGTAATTTTGAAATGGCTCCATTGCTTGCTCTCAGTGTAATAAGGAGAAACATAGAAAAAAATGACAAGCCCTAGAGAGCAAGCATGTTTATTTCTCACTCAAAATAATCTCTCCGCAAAGGTGAAATAAATAAAGCATGCTCAGATTGGGCAAAAACATCACTTGATTCCAAATGAGATAAAGTATTTCATCTTTCATTGACATTTGAATTATTCCCCCTGCAACGCTGTCAGCATTCAACTGGGAGTAGGCATCACTGAAAACAATGGTACTTAGGTCTAAGCAAACATGTTGGAAACCAGTTATTGGAAACTACAGGAGGGGAGAGTATTCAAGGGCCCAAATCCTGCTTGTAGGATTCCCCACAGCTGTCTGGTTTGCCACTGTGATAACAAAGTGTTGGACTAGATGGGCCAGTGGCCTGATCCAGCAGATAATAATAATAATAATAATAATAATAATAATAATAATAATAATAATAATTAATTTATACCCCACCCATCCAGTTGGGTTTCCCCAGTCACTCTGGGTGGCTCCCAACAGAATATTAAAAACACAGTAAAACATCAAACATTAAAAACTTCCCTAAACAGGGCTGCCTTCAGGTGTCTTCTAAAAGTCAGAAAAGTCCTTGATATCTCATGGGAGAGCCTTCCACAGGGCGGGTGCCACTACCAAGAAGGCCCTCTGCCTGGTTCCCTGTAACCTCACTTCTCTCAGTGAAGGAACCGCCAGAAGTACCTCAGAGCTGGACCTCAGTGTCTGAGCTGAACAATGGGGGTGGAGATACTCCTTCAGGTATACTGGGCCGAGGCCGTTTAGGGCTTTAAAGGTTAGCACCAACACTTTGAATTGTGTTTGGAAAGGTACTGGAAGACAATGTAGGTCTTTCAGACCAGTGTTATATGGTCTCCTATATATTCATATAGACCCTGATGTTGGGAAAGATGGAGGGCACAAGGAGAAGGGGACGACAGAGGATGAGATGGTTGGACAGTGTTCTCGAAACTACAAACATGAGCCTGACCAAACTGTGGGAGACAGTGGAAGATAGGAATGCCTGGCGTGCTCTGGTCCATGGGGTCATGAAGAGTCGGACACGACTAAACGATTAAACAACATATATTCATATAGGACTGCACAGTTAATTTATTATTTTGAATTCTAGCCTGCCTTTCAGCTGAATGATCTTCAAAGTGATCCTCACAACAGACTGTGTGTTGTTTTAGAGGGCCTTAGTAGACAGGCTAATCAAGAGGACAAAGTACACTTCGTTTTGAGTCAGCCGTCCCAGGTCAAAGGGCGCTTTGCAGAGAGTGGGAAGGGACGTAACGCAGCGGTAGATCATCTGCTTTGCATGCAGAAGAAGAAGAAGAAGAAGAAGAAGAAGAAGAAGAGGAGGAGGAGTTTGGATTTGATACCCGCCTTTCACTCCTCTTCAGGAGTCTCAAAGCGGCTAACATTCTCCTTTCCCTTCCTCCCCCACAACAAACACTCTGTGAGGTGAGTGGGGCTGAGAGACTTCACAGAAGTGTGACTGGCCCAAGGTCACCCAGCAGCTGCATGTGGAGGAGCAGAGACATGAACCTGGTTTCCCAGATTACATGACTACCGCTCTTAACCACTACACCACACTGGTTCCAAGGTCCCTTCCAACTCTATGATCCAATCATTCTATGATTCTATGTTCAATCCTTAGCATCTCCAGTTGGGGCTGGAAGATGTCTGAAATCTTGGAAAGCTGCTGCCAGTCAATGTTGACATTACTGCGACAGATGGACCAATAGTCCAAGGTCCCAGAGTGCTTAAGAGCATCCCTGTGGGATCGTACCAAAAGCCTATCCAGTCCAGCATTGTTGCTCAAACATGGGTCAACCATATGGCAATGGGAAGCATTCTTTATGGCAGGGAGGAGGGAAGTAAGCTCCCTGCAGCTGCTGCTTCTTTGACCAAGAGCTAGAGTCAAATGGTTCTCTCCTTGCCATGATGTCTCATTGGGAGGAAGCAGGTGCAATCTCTCAGTGGCCCTTACTCTTCTTGCCAACAGATGGGACCAGAATGTGCTTCCCACCGGCTAAGTATTTTTTAATGGCAACAAGAGGGGCGGGTTTCCTCCCTCCTTCATTGATAATTTCTCTCCTTTTTGTAACAAGTAAGCCAAGAAGATAAAGCAAGTCAGCACACTGTGGATATATTAAACTAATTAGGCTTGTGCAGTAAGAGACAGCCAACGCAGAGACATAAACAGTCCCTCCAACAATGTTGGCTGGGACTCAGCTTATATTCAGTAAGAATTCAAACAGTGCCAGGGAAAACAGCATTTATATAATCATACTCCCATGCCACAATCACATTGCATATTCCTAAAAAGCAAGTGTCATAATGTTGGCAGGCCACTATAGGAAAGCAGAATAGGAGCAGGATGATTCTGCAGTTGAAGTGGAATATACTTTTGCCAGTGCAATTATAATATTTTTAACATGGGGGAAGAACCTGAGGTTGCAAAATTGAATTTAAATTAGAACTTTAATGACTCTGATCCTGCACATTAAAAGTTAATATTGTAACCTCCTATAAATAAAATAAAAAGGAAATTAGAGGTTGAAGTGCAGTTTTTTTTCTTTAAAAAAAAGGAATAAAAATACCTGAGCTAAGATCATCAATGTTCAGTTCCACAGTAGTTACAAAAGCAGGCTTTAGATCTCCTCAAACATCTTCTACAACAGGGCTGAGGAACATTTTTCACTTGAACAGCCACATCCCCTTACAGGTACCTCAGGTTACATACGCTTCAGGTTACATATGCTTCAGGTTACATACTCCGCTAACCCAGATATAGTACCTCGGGTTAAGAACTTTGCTTCAGGATAAGAACAGAAATCATGCTCTGGCGGCGCGGTGGCAGCGGGAGGCCCCATTAGCTAAAGTGATGCTTCAGGTTAAGAATAGTTTCAGGTTAAGAACGGACCTCCGGAATGAATTAAGTACTTAACCTGAGGTACCACTGTACTAGAAACATTCCAAGGGCCACATGTGAGTTGTGGGCAGGGAAAGAGAAAAAATAGGTGGAGCAATGCATGCAAAGTTTGCTTTTTAACAGTTAGGTAAGCATTCAAGGACATCTTCCAGCCAAGCAAAAACATTCAAGGAGGACACTGAGCAGGGGCAGTGAAGAGAATGGGCTTAAGAGAGGTTGTGTAGCTGGGGATAGTACCAAGGGCCAGGTAAAGAGTTATGGAGGGCCGCATTCAGTCCCCCAACCCTGCTCTTCAGAATATTAGTTTGAACAGTAACATAGCAATTACATTTTGGGGAATTAAAACTAAGCATCCAACAGTATGGCAATATTCATCCTTACTTCCCTTGTGATTGCTTTGGAGTAAAAATAATAATAACAGTTAGGTTGAATAAATTCTTACCTTTCACAAAGAGCAGGGTGTTTTTTTTATTATTATTCCAAGCAGTCACTGCTGCAGTTCACCACAAGCCACCTAGCATTGTAGTCAATAAACTCTCACACAGTAGCTCTTATACTTTTATGCAAAAATGTAGATGACAAATCTTTTTTCTAGGTAGCCTAGAGTGACTAGTCCTTTCTTATCATAATGTTGTCATAGTGACAGTGACATCAAGGAGCATAGCAATTTGGCTAAAAATAAGTAAATAAAATTGTTGATTCCAAAAGGAATGCTACACAATGTTCCTTCAGTGTTTAGACATTTCTGCATTGCTCCTCACATCTTTGTTCAGATTAGATACTACAATTATTAGCGAACCTTTTAAAGTTTTTTGTTAAAATGAAAAATAAGAGCACAAGAAGGCTGCTGGGTAATACCAAGGCTGCATTCACTTTATTCCATTTCCTCTGTGTTTCCTGACCAGCTCACTTCCACAATTTATGTGATCTTTAACACAATGTAAGATTGAGTGAAATCTAGTGGAAGTTTAACACTCATTTCTGTATCAATTGATATGCTGGGAAATCATGGGAGTTTTGCCGCAAAATTTTCTTGCCATTTTCGTGACTCATGCCATATGATGAAATGTGGGGTGTTATTGCATCATACAGTTCTTTCCTGCCGTTTTCATGGGTGAATCATGGGGGAACAGAAGCGTGGATGTTCATAGAGGGTGGTGACATGGGTCCAATGACACCAGCTGTCGTCTTACACCACATCCACTGGTTTGAATAAAGTTTAGCACGGCATGGCAGTGCATTACTATCAAGCTGCAGTTCCATAATGCCAACAGGTCATGCAGTGGAAAAGTAGTGTTACTTGTTCAGGAGCACTAGCATTATAGATAAGAAAACTAACACCTGAATGAACCCCAAGTGCCCATCTCATCCAACCCTCTGCTTCTCACAGTAGCCAGCTAGGAACCCCACAACCAAAGCATGCTTTTGCTCCCCAGTTATTGATATTCAGGGTTTTTTTAAAAAAAATAAAAAGCTGCCAAATGTTAATTGTTAGATACCTGAAATCTAAAAACTTGCTCTAAGAAGTGTCTGACGTAGTATCCCTTTAAAGAATGTTCAAAGCACATTTCGCTGGTCAAAGAATTCTCCGTACTAATGTTTGTTAAGAATTGCTGGGAATTATAACTCTGTGAGGGGTAAACTGCAGTGCCTGGAATACTTTGAAGGAAATAATGTGCTTTGAATGCGGTTTGAAGGGTATGGTTTGTGCACAGCCTTAATCTATTGTACGAAGACTTCATACAATTGTGTCTGCATAGTGTCATCCAGCAGAATTTCCCCAAGTATTTCACGACCTAGTTATGCTTAGGCCTTCTGCAGAGAATCCCGATGGCTCAGCAACTTGTGCGGACATGTTTGCTAAAACATGTTGCCGATGAAATCTCTCACATTCATTCACACTTAAAATTCCTGTTTGGTGACAGGGTCTGTACCAAGGCCTTGGCTCATTGCTAGGATTAGTTTCAGTTATTGCTGACTGATGATGCGGATCAGACGTTTGGCATGGTCTGTAAAAGAGCCACATGTTTTTTTTTATCCTTGATTCTTATGGCTGGCCAGCTCAAGTTTTCATTGATTATATGGTCCCATTTCAATCTGGCTTCAGACCTGATTTTTGTACAAAGCTTTCTTGGCTGTCCCATTTAGAATAACACTAAATGGGAGATATCAGAAGTGTGTCCCTTTTGAATTTCCTCCGTTTCTCAACAGCCTCCAAGTACCATCAGCCATGAAATCCTCCTGAATTGCTGTGAAGAGCTGGAAAGGAGGCACATTGCCTTGCAGAGATTCTTCTCTTATGTGTCAGGAAAGTTTGAGGAAGTAGTGCAAGGACTTATCTTGCTTGAGCCTGTGGGAATCGTAGAGTGCTGCAGGATCTGAGCCCTGCTCACATATAGGAATGCTGCTTCTTATACATCCCTTGTAGAGATGTAGCATCTCTGGAAATTCTGAAAGCACAGAGAAAGGGAAAGGCAGATCTGCTTTGTGTACCTTACAGCCATTTAGGTGTGGTGGAAAATGCTGCCTACAGATTGATCAGCTTATGTATGTCAAATGGGGATGCCAGCTTTTCTTTTATCCAAGGCAATGAAATGTCTTGGACTCATCTTTTGTGTGTGGGTGTGTGGTGTCAATAATGGTCACATGGCACTTGCAAAATACAAACCGTATATATACAGCAAATAAAAATATCCCACTGTGAGTGACTGCTCTTCCCTGTAGTCCTAATCACATTGCCTTTCCTAAGCAGCAAAAGTTAAGAGGCATGTTGGCAATGCAGAAGTATATTTGCAATGGCACAAGAAAAATATTATTCAGTGGATGTGATTTTAAGAGGTTTTCAAAGGCATAATTGGCTGTGTGTTTCTTGTATCTCACTGGCAGCTGATTAGAATTGTAACAGAGGGATAGGGAAACTTGTGGCCATTCGTATGCTCCCAACTCCCATCAGCTCCAGCCAGAATGGTCCATGCCACTGGGAGACTTACTATACTTCTGTATTGCTTGATCTGGAGTATGAAAGGAGAATGAGAACTAACCATGTCTTGTTGAAACGAGCAGAAGTACCTCTATCAGCCTTCTGCAAAGTCATCTAAAAGAATCCTGGGTCTATAAAAAAAGCTAAAGTTGGGAGGAGAGAATCTTTATGAGCGTATTCTCTTTCTGAGCCTGAGAGCTGTTCAGGGATAAACAACACAGAGCTTCTTGTCGGTTGCTAGATAATTCAATAGAAAGTCTTTTGTATTAAAGTACCAGTTGAAGTTGTTTCCCAATTTAAATCAAATTTCACCTTTTCTCAAAGTCCTATTCAGTACCTTCATTTCCATATTTGCAATTTGTCATCCAGCTCAAGAACCAAGCCCAATTTAAGATCCTTCCAAGCAAGTGGCAAATACAGCTCTATTCAGAGGCATCAATAGTAGTACAGCTGAATCAGTGTACTCTAAAATATTCTGTTTTGAACAGCTATCGATCTTAAGAGGAGCCTCTGCGATATGATCAACATCTGTGCTGTGATTCTGTCTTCTGGATAAAACTGCAGAGCATGATTTATAGAATACCACTAAATAATTCTTGCATCAAGCTAATAAAAAGGATTGGGGAGAGACCAGAAGTGCAAGTAGGTAATTTTTCATGGGAATAGACTAATTATTGTATTTGGTATTTCTTGCTGAAGGAATAATATATTACTGGCAATACCTTTTTCTTCTTTCTGTCACCATTATTTTCACTGTACATAATATGGTAGTTAGTAATGGATGCCTATTATTCACTTACCTAAAAAAAGCTAAATTCTGACAATTTCAAGTCAAGAAAAGGTACCTGAATTTAAAAGGGGGAAATGCATGTACAGTCAGGGGTGCCAGCCATATTCCAGTCCAGAAATAAGTTGCTAATTTATGCAGATTTTACTCTTGTTTCACATGGAAAACATTGCATATTTGCACCTGGATAGCTCTGTTGGTTAGAGCGCTGTGCTGATAACACCAAGGTTGCAGGTTCAATCCCCGTGTGGGACAGCTGCATATTCCTGCATTGCAGGGCGTTGGACTACTAGATGATCCACAGGGTCCCTTCGAACTCTAGGATTCTATGAATCCCCCAGGCTTAAACATTTTAAAATGCAGCATTTCTGCCTACAAGGCTTATATATGCAGCTGAGACCTTCCTGTTGCCACAGCTACAAGAGAATATAATTGTTGTGGTGAGATTATGACATACGCAAGCTTTTCCTGAGGGGGCCTTAATTTCATTGGAGTTTGGATCAGCTCAGAAGTGGCTCAGGTGTCATATTCCATTACCTACCATCAGGGACTAGAATTCCAGTCCAGGGTGGTTTGAGCCTCCTACCCAAAACACTCACCAATGAGAGCTGGGATGAAGGCACAGGTGTGTTTAAAACAACCCAAGTCAAGCACAGGGCATCAGTCCAAGTCCAGAACATAATCCCAAGGCAAGGACAAGCAACCATCCAAGGTCAATGCCAAAAAGAATCTAAATAGAGGAGCTAGGTTCAGATTCAAGAAGTCGGGGACCTATATTATGGCCTCCTATACCACATCCTAGTCACAGCTGCTGGTGCTAAATTTGTTTCAGGTATTATTGCTTGTTCTCGTGGCGAACCCCAAGTCTCACTGAGACCTCCACGGGTGGTGAGGAGCATTGTCAGAGACTTCTGACTGAAACAAGAGCGGAAACTGCTGGTGTTTGCTTATACATCCCCTGTCTGGAATAATCAGGGGAGCCAACTCGGGCCCCAAATTATGGGTCCCCAGCGGTGTGTGCAATGTAAGGTGACATCATGATGTCACCTTACGTCACATGTTACACAGCAGCGCCTGGGAACCCCATAAGTTGCATCGGAGGCCCCACGGTGCGGGTGCCAAGCATCTTCAACAATTTTTTTTGTGGGTGCCCAGGTCCCCAGTGTCTGGAATAGAAATCAATGCAGTGAATATGATAAGTATTCACTGCTTTTGTTGCTTTCAGTTCGCAAATGATATATGATTGATTGCACGCACCCTTTGTGTTGTGTTTCCTTTCCACTGAAATAACTTATGCAATGAATTATGTAAATTATATAATTCCACGACATTGAGACAAATTATGTAAAATTTTAAGGAAGATGAACTGCAGCAGAATGGAAACGGTCCTGCATGAGACAAATGAAGAGCAAAATGGAAAACAATGCCTTCTTACATCCCTACTGTTGAGTTGCATACTACCTCATCACTCTTCATCCTGGATCTTTTGGTGTTGGCATTCTTGAGAGCTGAGAGGTGGCTCTGTCTCCTCCTCCAACAGCCACAATCCTTCTTCAATGGGTATCACCCAGGAAGATCCCACAAAAGAATCGTCAGCACTGGTTCCAGGGGATCCTGTTTGCTCTCCAGGGTCCTTGGTCTGTAGGCTATCAGGTTTTCCTGTGAAGACTCAGTGTCTGGTAGTGGGGTCAAGGCTAGGCATGAGTGACACCAAGAGATGAGCTTGTAACTTGGCAATGATTAGTCTTTTTCAAATGTTGTTGCCATCACTAGTCATATGTCACGTTCCATGAACTAGTTCCACCATTTATCTGTTCAGAAAGAAAATATTTCTGTCTTAACTCATCTTGGTTATCTGCCACAGGAACAATTTCAGATGTGTTAGACCAAACATATGCTATTCATTCAAAATATTGGGATAGATAGAAAAAACTCATTGGAGGAGCAGGCTGAGGAAAAAAAGTTAATGACACATAGGGGTGTCGGGAAATTCAGCTGTAAACAGAAGCAGAAAATGCCGTGGTTTATGTGTTCATCTATGGTCAGGAATGAAAATTGGTCAAATGAATACAAATCAGTATTTGCTCACAATGTTTCATCCAAAAGAGATCTACAAACACTATCTAATTAATGATGTTTTTCAGATTGTTTTGACGTTTCATTTACATTGCAGCAACTGCTTTCTGCAGGGTTGATCAGATGTTCTTGTGTGTACACTGATCTATGCAGTATGGTAAAAGAAAGATGACTTTTTATTCATTGATAGTGATGTGTTCCTCAACATAGATGGATTATTCATTCATTCATTTATTTTAGCATTATCTTAGCTTTATATAAGAGAGTTGGAGCCTTTCTTTAGTCATCTTTTTCTGCATTACAAAATGCGCTTGAAAGCACCAAGTGTTGAAGTTGTGATCCTTCGAACAAGATTCTCTAAATCAAAAGGGACTGGTTTCACTGCAGTTTGAGCTTGCCAAGAAAGGTCTCAAGGAGTAAGCTGCTAAGTTTGCAACCATGGCTTCCCCTTTGTCCAAACATTGGTGTCATCACAACTCAACTTTGTGCCACCACATCCCCTACCACACAGTGGCGTAGCGTGGGGGGTGCCAGGGGTGCCAGCCGCACCGGGCGCAACATCTGGGGGGGCGCGCTCGCTGCCTCCGGAGTCGCCGAAGAGCCTCCAGCGCAGGCTGTAGCAGAGCCGCATGTCTCGCGGCGCCCGGCTGAAGGCGCCTGGCAGGCAGCGGCTCTCAGCGCTCGCCGCGGAGGACGCACCAGGCAGCCCCTCCTCACAGCCCCGCCTCCGCCGCCGCTGCTGCAGCTGCTGGGCCGTTGCATTTTCCTCGCCTCTCTGCCCCCTCCTCCTCGGGGCAAGCGGCGTCGTTTGGGCAGCAGCGCCAGCGGCAACTCGCATGTTAGGGGTTGGGGGGGCGCAAATTACGTGCCTTGCCCCGGGTTAGGGGGCGCAAATTACTTGCGTTGCCCCGGGTGCTGATAACTCACGCTACGCCGCTGCTACCACAGGGTAGGAAACCTGTGACCTTCCACCAGTCTGTTGGACTGCAAGTCTCATCATCCCTTATCTATCACTGACCACATTGGCCAGGGCTGATGTGAGCTGAATGAAATTCAATGACATGTGGAAGGCCACAGGTTCCCCAACTCTGCTCTACCACATCACAGTGCATGTCACAGCCAGTTGGGGGGGAGGTCAAAATGTCTGAACTGGGAAGGAAAACCATAGTTGTATGCTTTGTATGGTATATTTAATTGTAAATCAAGGGTAGCTAAACATGAACTGGATTGGTTACTCAACCCCTTGACCCTGTCTTCTCAATCCTGCTCCATACATTGACGTTTCCTCTCAGGCTTTTTCCAGCTTGCCCCAGTGCTCTTTATTCCCACTGTCTTTTTTGTTTTCCTCAGAGTCTTTATGCCTTTACCGTGACTAACTAGATTTTCCCCCAGCTCCTGCTTTCTATCAAAGACATCTCAAATACTTATTTAGTCAGTGCTCGTCTGCCTTTATGCATTACGAGGAATGAATGAGAACTAGTTTTTCATTCCTAATGGCTGCATAAAGGCTATACTAGCCTACTTTCCCCCAGCTTCTTTACTTGAACATTTCTATCATAATACTGAGAGTACTGAGAGTTTAGGGATTGTTGTTGTTTTACCAAAGAGTATTTGAGATGCTCTCCTTGGAACCACTACCAATCTATTTTCTGATATTCTGGAAGACACACTAGAATTAGTATGGCCTCAATAGTACATTTGCTTTTTTTAAAAAACCCCCGATATTTATTGAGAATTTAAAATTACAGAGAAAAAAGAGAAAAAGAGAAAAAGAAAAAAGAAATTAAACAATACAAGTCAATAAAAAGAAAAAAGAGAACAAAACACACAATACATCAAATCCAAAATCAAAGGCAAACAAAGAATTAAAAACAAATCCAATATTCCCAAAACTTTATCTTTCGTTATCTTGTTTCATCGACCTCCTCACACCTCCCTTTTTTGTATTCTAGTTATTAATTATCTCAGCAAATCCTTTCCGTCTTTCACTATGTTCTGTCATTAAATTATCTTAATTTATTTTAACCTTATCTTGCCATAAAAAGCCCTAAAACTCAAAAACTTATTTGTACATAACTCCTTATAGCATTTCTACTAAAGCCAAATAGTTTCATTCCAACATTTTATCTAACACTCATTAATTTTACAATATTTCTCTAAATGAATTTTTAAACTTTCTTCCAATCTTCATCCACCGTCTCTTCTTCCTGGTCTCGGGTTCTGTCAGTCCTTTCTATCCGTTCCATTTAGTCCATCAACCTGGTGATCTTCTATCCAAGGCTCTTAAAATAGTACATCTGCTTAAACGACTGTTAAGCTAAGCTTAAATGCATGCTGTTGTACTTATCTGAATCTGTGGGAGCTTCACTCATCTCTATTCCTGCTACTGTTGTGTTGCTTGAAAATAAACTGTGGCCTGGCTTAGCATTATATCTGATCCTGTGCCCTTGGTTTGTTTCTCTCAAACAAGCCATGAGTGGTAAGCCAAGAGTGGTCATGGTTTGGAGAGGAACAAAGCACAATCTTGGATTTTGATGTAACCCTAAGCCAGATCTAGGCTTGCTTCCTGGCAGCAGTGGAATGGTGGAGAGAGAAGCATTTGTGATTTCAATGGCTTGCACCAGCACACGGCACACTCACATTGAAACCACTGCTTAGTTTAAACCATAGTTTAGGGCTTATCCGCACTTCCTTTTGCTCCAGTGTTTGCACCAAGTGCTTTTTTTAAGGGGCAAAAAGCAAAGAAACTAAAAGCTCAGACACACAGCTTTTAAGTGTGGATCTGTGCCTGGAAAGAGCTGGGCAAAATGTAGGTATGAATAAGCCCTACGTTTTAGCAGTTTGAAAGCACGTCAAAGTGCAAGTAGATAAATAGGTACCGCTCCGGCGGGAAGGTAAACAGCATTTCTGTGTGCTGCTCTGGTTCACCAGAAGCGGCTTAGTCATGCTAGCCACATGAACCGGAAGCTGTACGCCGGCTCCCTCGACCAATAAAGCAAGATGAGCGCCGCAACCCCAGAGTCGGTCACGACTGGACCTAATGGTCAGGAGTCCCTTTACCCTTTATCTTTACCTTAACTATGGTTTAAAGTGACATGTGAACCAGGCCTATAAGTTAATGAAGTGTGGCCTACAATTTCAGATAATAAATAAATAAAACAAATAGCCATAGAGGAAGTTGAATAGAAAAATAAAGAAAAAAGCTCCTGTTAACTGTCTGCTCCCAAATCTCGCTTTACATGTGTATCACTGTAGTCTACAAACATGTTGGTTTGGCATCTGTTCAGAAGTTGTTGGTGAATAAATATGTGATTCATGTTAGGGACGTGGGGAGGTGGTGTTTGTACTCTACCAACAGACGGGTGTAGTAACAGTTTCACATGCAAACTGACTTCCCCTTATTGCATATGGATGCAGAACAAATTGTGTGTGGGGGAGGAATCCTCATTTTAAGAACAAAAGCTCTATGGAATAGAAGAAGAGTGTTTATTGCTAACCCAAGGAAATATTTACAAGCTTTTCTTTATTTCATTCAAATGTGGGGAAATTCATATCTCTATAAATATCCGCATTAAAAAGCACTGTATGGATCTTCCTTGTATTTCTGCTGTTTTTCTCCTTACTGAACATAATGCAAATCAAAGAGGCACGGTGACCAGAGTTCCATATTGATGCTTGCATTGAAAATCACCAGCGGTAAGGGAATTGCATTTCCACCCCCACCCTCCTTTAGCAGGTTTTTTTTACACATTTTCTGTAGAAAAGAGGCGAGGCTGATAATTTCATTTGATGTGCAATAGTAAGCTCTATGAGCGGTGCCTATTGCAGATACATTTCCTTACAGAAATCTAGATTACTGTCATTAGTGGGATGACAACTAATTATTTGGCCTTATCACCAGCGTCGTGTATTTGATTTTCTGCAAATGACTCTAGTGGCCCTCATTCATGCACACATGCCCAGCCAGTTTTTTAAAAAACACAAAACAAAAAGATGTTTGGCATTCCAGAACTATAACTAGATCTAAGTCAAAATGGAGGGCACATGTTGTTGTTTTTTGGCAATGACAGAAAACACCCCCTTTATAGCAAATTTTTAGTGATTCCTTCAAAGGAACTTAAAATATTTGCCTATTCAGAATGAGGACAATGCTTCCTGCATTGGCTTTGTTTTTACTCGGTGATGTAGCATTATGACTTCATCCCGTTCACAATATGTTTGCCGACTGGCTGGAATGATCCATGGGAGAAATGTAAAGTATTGCACTTGGGCAAAAAAAATGAGAGGCACAAATACAAGATGGGTGACACCTGGCTTGAGAGCAGTACATGTGAAAAGGATCTAGGAGTCTTGGTTGACCACAAACTTGACATGAGCCAACAGTGTGACGCGGCAGCTAAAAAAGCCAATGCAATTCTGGGCTGCATCAATAGGAGTATAGCATCTAGATCAAGGGAAGTAATAGTGCCACTGTATTCTGCTCTGGTCAGACCTCACCTGGAGTACTGTGTCCAGTTCTGGGCACCACAGTTCAAGAAGGACACTGACAAACTGGAACGTGTCCAGAGGAGGGCAACCAAAATGGTCAAAGGCCTGGAAACGATGCCTTATGAGGAACGGCTAAGGGAGCTGGGCATGTTTAGCCTGGAGAAGAGGAGGTTAAGGGGTGATATGATAGCCATGTTCAAATATATAAAAGGATGCCACATAGAAGAGGGAGAAAGGTTGTTTTCTGCTGCTCCAGAGAAGCGGACACGGAGCAATGGATCCAAACTACAAGAAAGAAGATTCCACCTAAACATTAGGAAGAACTTCCTGACAGTAAGAGCTGTTCGACAGTGGAATTTGCTGCCAAGGAGTGTGGTGGAGTCTCCTGCTTTGGAGGTCTTTAAGCAGAGGCTTGACATCCATATGTCAGGAGTGCTCTGATGGTGTTTCCTACTTGGCAGGGGGTTGGACTCGATGGCCCTTGTGGTCTCTTCCAACTCTATGATTCTATGATTCTATGACTAATGCAGAAAGGCCTGCCCTCGCTCAGGAGTGGCTTCATTTGCACTCAGCGAGGTCATGTGGTCAAAGCTAAGTGCCTGTCTCTGACTACAAGATTCAACATTTGTAAATCAACTCACTTCTCACAGGCTGAAGTCCTGCTTCTTCTCTGCTGAGGGCAGGGAGTGAATGTCAGTGCATGAGAGAAATGAAGATGCAACAGGCATGGGAGGAGGAAGTAGAGTCCTCTCTTCCCCAATATGTCCCTTTGTTGCCCAGTCAGTGGCAGATGCAATTGTAATTGTGAGAAGTGTCCCTCTACATTTACGGTGAGGGAGGCATAGACCAGCCTAGTCTGGCCCCTTTCCCCTTTCCTCATCCCGCTCATTAGAACTTCCATTTTCAGACCTTTGTTGCTTCTTATGAGGCAGCAGATAGTCATGCACAGCACATCCCTGCCTCTCACCGGGATTAAATTAAGGATTTCTGGATGCACCAACAGATGGAGCAGATGACCTTTGGAATTGCTACACCTGATGCTCCATTGGGAAAGAGCAGGATTGCATCCATATATCTAAGCTTGTATGCAATTACTCATTCCTATATGCCATCAAAACTAAACTTAGGTTTATGTGCCCAGGTGCTCAACTGGAGCCAAAGTACTTTTGCCAGATTATGCAGTCATACCATCTGTAACACACAACTACTGAATAAAAGATCTTAAGACATCCAAATAGTCTGAAAAGAGCTGCTTAAATTGATCTAAGGCATAAAAGAAGAATCTCTTTTTATAGGGATCCAAACAATGCTACTGTTTCATCAACCACTCTTTGATCCAACCTATATTTGTCAAAAATATTCAAGATAACTCAAAACAGTTATTAAGAAGCCCCAGCTTCCTTGATTCTGATGTGACTCAGATATGTAATAGAATTATTTCTGTATACATTCCGCAATGGTTGTTCTGCTTGCTAGTACTTGCAAACTGAAAGTGCTTGCATGAAGTATACAAAAGTAATTCAATTCAATGTGCATTTTAATTCAGACCTTGAAACTAAGATTCATTCTATGCAGTGGTCTCTGTATTAAATGCAGTGCTATGAAAAACACCCAAAAGTTGTCTCAGATTCAAAAATAAAAATAAAAATGAATGTGTATGTGTATGTGGTAACACCCTTCTGCTTGATCACTACTTGAGATGCATTTGTCTCTGTGCTGGGACACAAAATAATTAAAATAAATTAATTTCTAGATATTGCTGCAACATCACACATACCAGTGACTACATAATATGAGGTTTAGTTCGCAATTAACCAGATTCCTCATTAGACCATTAGCATAAAAGCCTATTTACAAACAAAATTAGATTTTTTTAAAAAAATTAAAAGACGTATGGTAAACAAAGGCCTGCAAGTAAAAGCTGCTTCACACAACCAACCTGATTCAGTCAGTATGGCAGCTGAATGGCTCTGTGCTGAGCTGAGTTTGTAGCGAAGCAATTGCTTGATAGCTTCACCCCATGTGGGCAACATATTGAGGGCTACAGGTTCCCTTCCCATCTCTGTTCTTGACCACCTGCACACAGGCTCTTTCTCCAATAAAGCCACCCCTTGCACCCTTCACCGAAACTAGAATTGTGAATGGATGTTGCAGAGAGGGTTTCTCTCGAAGGCAGCATGTTTAAAAACATCCCATGACATCAAGCTGGTTCGATAGCTGCATAGACTTCACCACAACACACGGTGCAACATCCCAAAATAGTACAAAGTAATAGGAAGATTCTTTATACCAGTCAGGCTAGAGAGAAGACACATAGCTCAGTAGCAGAGCAGCTGCTAGGCGTGCAGAAGACCCCCAGGTTTGATCCCCCAGTACATCCAGTTAGGTCAGGGAATATCCTTTCTCTGAAGCACTAGAAAGCTGCTGCAGATCTGCACGGGCAGCACTAAGATAGATGGACCAATGACTTGGTATAAGGAAGCTCTCTATTTTCCTGTTTGTCCATCTAGTCCTTTAGTGCCCATCCAGACCAGGGACTCTCCAGGGACTCTTAGGCAGAGGTTGTTCTCATTTCCAGCTACCTGGTCCTACCTGTACCTCCAGCTATCTGTGGAGCCCTCCTTCCTTCCCTCGATGCCCTAAGCACATGCTTATTTTGCTTACTGGTTAATCCAGCCCTGCCAACTCCACTTATTCCCCTGAGTCATCCTTTCTGCACAATTCCTTGCCATGCATGTATTCTTACCCATCACCCCACTTGCTTCCCAGGATAAATTAATTTTGTTAATTTTGCATGTTAAGTACAAAGAGGCATTTTACAGTACCTACTTTGAGCCTTAATATATTTACAATGCAAAAGAAAGATGTGAAAATGTAATAGATTTTTGTAATGTTTATAAAGCAGTGTGTCATGATTTGGTGATTTATTGGTTTTAGGCAGAAGAGTATTGTCATATGGATTTGAATTAGCATTTAACTAAGGTTTTTATTACAACCTGAGATTAAGAGAAAGTTTTTTTAAAAAAGTATTAACAAATCTGTAGCTAAACTAAATTATAGGATCTGATTCCTACTGCCAATAATACAAGACAGAGCTTTTCAGTGCATGAATAAAAAGGAGGGTTTGCAATGGGTGTTTTATCAGTACCACCAAATCAGGCATAGATGATTAAACATGTTAGAGGGTTTGATAGCATTGAAATCTCCACTGAAAGGATCATCGGCTGAGAAAATATGCCGGGCGCTTCCTAATATAAATTGGAAACTAATTTATAGGAATTTTCAGAGGAAAAGAGACAAGAGCCTTGGGAACAAAAGTGACCACAAAGAATTTGAAATGTGCTTATCAATCTATACAATATATGATTTGAATTTTAGAGTGTGCAGTTTGGGATTGGTGGGTTCAAAAAAGTCTCATATATGTATCTATCTTTCTCTTATAAACACACACACACTTAAATCTTACCAAATTTTCCTTTTTAAATGCCCATATTGGCTAAAGGGTGTATACGGTGTTAACGGAGGAGTAACACCTCTGGAAGGGGACATGTTGTGTTCCTTCTGGGGTAGTAGGTCCACCTTTGGTCCCTACTCTGCACTCAGATCCTAGAAGCTGTCAGCATCCGACAGCAGCCAGACCCCAGGAAACAGCTTCAACTGGTCAGCTAAACCAGGTGGGGCTGAAACCCTCAGTGAGTTAGGGACGTCCCCAGTATGCAAAGACAGGCTCTGGTGAATTGAGCAGATGAGAAAAATAGTAGGTCCAACAGTCAAGAAGGCAGTTATCACAGATGCTGTAGAGGGAAATGAGGGGCAAATGGGGCTCATCAACCTGGGAGGTTAGCTCAACTAGGGGCAGGAAAACTCTGATCCTAAACCTCTGCTGCCTTCTCATTCACCAGAAAGGCTTTGGGATTAAATTCATGCCTGCTGCCTTGTGGGACAACTTCAGAAGAAGAAAAGGCTAAGGAGTAAACCCTACACAAATCCTAAGATGGTTGGATGCCTCCTTCCAGCAACTCCTGCAGCCAAGCTGGTGCCAAATGCATTGCTCTGCTTTCCTTTGGACCACATCAGAATGGCTGAGAGGGGGGTCTTGCTGTCCAAGACCCCCATACACATTGCCCGGGTTAACGCCCCAGAGAAGTCATTTTGCTGCTGCTAATGCAGGAAAAGCAACATGGGAGGCAGCAGTTATGAGTTACAGTGGTGCCTCGCAAGACGAAAAGAATCCGTTCCGCGAGTCTCTTCGTCTTGCGGTTTTTTCGTCTTGCGAAGCAAGCCCATTAGCGGCTTAGCAGATTAGCGCTATTAGCGGCTTAGCGGGCTTAGCGGATCAGCTGATAAGCGGTTTAGCGGCTTAGCGGATCAGCTGATAAGCGGCTTAGCGGATCAGCTGTTAAGTGGCTTAGCGGATCAGCTGATAAGCGGCTTAGAGACTTGGGGAAAAGGGGGGGAGGAAAAAAACCCCCGCAGGTACTCACTAGACATTTTCGTCTTTCGAAGCAAGCCCATAGGAAATTCGTTTTGCGAAGCACCTGCCAAAACGGAAAACCCTTTTGTCCAGCGGGTTTTCCGTCTTGCGAGGCATTCGTCTTGCGGGGCACCACTGTACACCACTGTAACAGGCGTTGTGATTCTCCAGCAGTTTGACTTCACCATCAGAGGCACACTTCATTGTCTCTTGCAACAGAAGGATGCCAACAATAAGCTTGGCTAAACAAAGAAGCCATGCAGAGTAACCCCAGCTCGTACCCTCATCGGCCCGCACAAATTCAAGGCCGTCTGCACTGGGGAAGCCTCCTCAAGATGCCAAGACTACTGCATGATGTAGAACTCTAGAATCAGGGAGCTGTGGACGTGGATGAAACTATTATACTTTTGCCTGCTCTCTCCAAATTTGTTTATCCAAGACAGCAAACAGATGGATGTGCAGGTTGTCACATTGCTTCACAGCCCCCATTCCCTGCCAAATATTATTATTATTATTTTAAAAATTCTCCATCTTCTAGGAGTCTCTTTTGACAGAAGGGAGGGGTCTGTAATGAATAGAGGGAAGCATAGGAGGAAGACAAAGCGGAGAAATTCCTTGCATGGCTCTTTGAAACCTGCTAACTGTGTGTGCAAGTGCAGTTTGTTACCTGCCAGCTTAAATAAATGCCTAAAGATATCATTAGTTTAATGACTGGCAGCACAACCATATTCACAAATGAGAGATGACAGAGCCTCTGGGTTAAGAATTACTCCAAGGGTGTTTTAAGGAGCAATATATAATATGAAAGAGCAAAGTCAAGGGACCAAATCAAGATAGAGTTGCCTTAAGACCTGCTAAAATGCTTCCCACCCTGTTTAAAGCTGGTGACTTTGGAGGAGGTCAGGTTCCAGGAAATCACATTCTTCACACCTTATTTGCAGCAGTTCCCACCTGTGAGCATAGTCCAAGCTGTAATGTGATTGATGCTCTCAACTTGCTAACAGTTCCCCCAATTCTCTCTAATTCTGGTCTACCCAGAAGACACTGCCTACTGCTGCCCCTGGTCTCTGGGCTGCTCCTTCTGTCCCAAAGAGAGGTGCCTCCTCGCCCTGCCCCACAGGGGTCTGAGAAGACTCTGCCCCCAGCCTTAGTGGCCCAACAGAGACTGGCCAAAGGTGAATGTGAAGCCAGCACCTTACTCACCTTGGGAGGCAGCAGTGGCGGCAGCAGGCACTGCTGGGCCTATATGGAAGAAAGGCTCCCCATCAGCACTGGGCTCTCAGCTCCTAGACAGGTCTTCTACAAAGCAAGCACAATGAAGGCCAGCACAGCGCCGGCTGGCCCAGACTCCCACTTGTCTGTGCAGCCTAGGACCCACGTACCTACGGGACCGCCTCTCCTGGTATGCCCTGCGGAGAACCTTAAGGTCCACAAATGACAACACTTTGGAGGTCCCAGGTCGCAAGGTGGTTAGATTGGTCTCAACTAGGGCCAGAGCCTTTTCAGTACTGGTCCTGACTTGGTGGAACGCTCTGTCACAAGAGACTAGGGCCCTGCGGGACTTGACATCTTTCCACAGGGCCTGCAAGACAGAGCTGTTCCACCTGACCTTTGGTTTGGACTCAGTCTGACCCTTTGTTTCCCTACCCTTATGGTCTTGATTTATCGGCTACTTTAAGATGAGGCAGCATTTTAAATTGCATTTTAACCTGTATTTTAAATTGCCCCCCCAATTATGTTTTTACTGTGATTTTATTGGTGTTAGCCGCCCTGAGCCTGGCTCCGGCCAGGGAGGGCTGGGTATTAATAATAATAATAATAATATTAGGAGCAGCCCTAGAGGACCATTTGCCTGGGGAGCTTGTAGCCAGGGCTGCTTCAACAAACAGCTGCATAAGCCTTTGGGAGGCAGAGACGCGAGAGGGCATCAGAGGAAGGCACCCCTGTGCCTGTGGCACCCCTGACCATAATTCAAGGCACCCCAGGGTGCCACGGCATACTGGCTGAAAACCACTGATTTAAAGTACTATGATACCACTTTAAACAGGCATGGCTCCCCCCAGAGAATTTGGGAACTGTACTTTGTTAAGGGTGCTGAAAGTTGTTACAAGGTGCCTATTCCCTTCCCATAGTTTGCTGGGAAAAGGGATTGTTCCTTAAACCACTCTGGTAATTGTAGCTGTGTGAGCAGCATTTGGAGTTCAGCATTTTGACTGAAATGAGACTTGAGCTAAAGAGTTCAGTGCATGTGCAGAACCAGGCTTCTCTTGAAAACCCTTTTATACCAACAGGCCTAGGCAACTGTTTAAATTTCCTTGATTAGTCAGCCATCTTAATTATGATTTCTGTATTGCCTTTGTGGCGTTTTATGTGTTATTGTACTTGTGGCACACTTCCCTGATATTTCATATGAATTGATGGTATTCAGTTTTTAAATATATATGTGAATAAACAAGCAAACACATCTCATTCGTCATTCCAAGCGAAAAAAGACCTTTGTGGGAAATAATGTGCCATTCGTTTTGCTTTTGAGCTTGACAAGTTGGCATTTGGCAGAGTGAAGCAATCTGATTCAGAAGGCACCATGAGGGAGAGACAGATGAAAGCAGGTGCCAGTGTGTCTGAATGAGGCATCAAGATTCTTTAAAGTGTTGGCTCTGGTGTGAGGCGTTTGGGATCTGCTTCAGTCAGCAAAATGTCTTTGGTCTTAGAACATGGGTAGATTTGCATTTGGACAAGATAATTAGTGATTTCAGGAGCCTCCCCATCACTAGCTGAAAGTTCAGCTTCAGTACAATTGACCTATGGTAGTTACAGTGCATATGATTTTAAAATGGCTATGACAGCAGTAACTGGAAGAGCTGCAGGAGAAAGGGGAAAACACATTAGCCAGAATTGCATTCAAGACTGGTGGGACAAATCTGTCAATTTCAGTTTCTCATTTTCCCAGCATTAAATCCAGTTTTCCACATTTCCATCTTCATTTTAAAAAATGCTCATGAATATTTGTAATAATTTTAATGTGAATTTCTCCTAATATAAACATATTTGTATGTGACTTTGCCGACCATACACATTTTTGTAAAGCAATTTCCCTAAATGCACTTTTGTCTGTTATTTTTCAGGAATATACACATTCTTACACACACCTAGTGTGTGGCTTTCTGTGCACATTATTTGATTAAAGAACTGCATTGCAAAATTCAGAGAAGTGTGACTGTTGAGGGACAGCTGTGTTTCAGTATGCATATTGTTTTTGGAAAGTGAGAATTAGGTAGGCAGTTAAATGTGGACTGAATTGAATTTCTGCCCCATCCCTATAATGCATGAAGGATATAGCCTAAGCCTAAGTATGAGGAGTGATGGCTAGAAAAGCCCTCTGGTCCCCTTGTGTTGGCTCTACATCCTATGGGTACCAATCAGGATATGGCAAGGAAATTCATTATTCAGTGGTACCTCGGGTTAAGTACTTAATTCGTTCTGGAGGTCCGTTCTTAACCTGAAACTGTTCTTAACCTGAAGCACCACTTTAGCTAATGGGGCCTCCTACTGCCGCCACGCCGCCGGAGCACGATTTCTGTTCTTATCCTGAAGCAAAGTTCTAAACCTGAAGCACTATTTCTGGGTTAGCGGAGTCTGTAACCCGAAGTGTATGTAACCCGAGGTACCACTGTACCGTATTGGCCCAAATATAGGCTGCACCTTTAAAATTCAAGGGGGGGAGAGACAATACCCAAATCTAAGATGCTTCCTTCAAATTGGCAGCAACCACATGGTCCGAGAAAAATATTGCGGCCCTAGAGAACCTACACAGTGCAGCAGGGGGGAGGTTTGCAGAGGGTGGCAGCAGACTGCCTGGGCACCCGCAACGTGCTGCCAGCTGCCCCACCCCATGTTGGGCAGGCACCCCCCTCTCCCTAACAGGGATGGTGGGGGCTGGCTGGGCAGGCAGCAGGGGATTGCAACAGCAGCCCCCACTGGCACTTACCATCCCACTGCCCGCCGCTCCCAGCACTGGATGCCCCCCCCATGACAGCAGAAGCCCACAGCATGAAGCATTGGCACCAGCCGCTGCCGTCAACTACCCGCCACCCCCGCTTGCTAGGGCTCCAGCAAGAGTTAAAGGCTTGGAAGCAGCAGGTGGGCTGCGTACCGTTGCCCCGTGCTCCTGGGCTGCACTCCGGGGGGGGGCTCACCATGCTGCTTTGCCGGCGGCCTCCCCCTTCGTTCTGACGGTTCAGGGGAGGTTTGGGAGCGGCGGGGGGACGGACCTCATGGTGGCATCCTGGGCTGTTTCAGCAGGGATATCATAAGGTTGCGAATATAAGCCACACCTTAACTTTTCAAGTTAGAATTTGGAGGGGGGGAAAGGTGTGGCTTATATTTGGGCCAATACGGTAGGAATAAGTACCATCCTCCATGTCTTCTAATGGTCACAGTGACCTTGGCTGGGATGAATAGGGAGCCACACAACTGGCTGATTAAAAGTATGTGTTCATATCCTTTAAACTTTCTCAAGTTCCCACTCACTGGTCTTCTCTCACTCCACTCACTGGTCACTCATTTACCTTTTTTACCTACCTCCTCTGACAACTTCTGAGGTGAATATTGCACCACTGATTGTATCCCAGACTGGTTTAAATTCCTTCCTTCTTTAGATAATCAGGCAATACCAAAGGTTATCATTCCTGGTTTAGTTTTATAGATGTCATCCTGAGCATCAAATATCTTGTGCCATTATTCTTACTAATTATTATATTATTAGAATTTAATCATGACTATCTACCCCAAAAATAAAAAAATGTTCAAAGCAACTTACAACTCCATAAAATACAGTTGAGATATTTTACATCACAGCTGCCATAACTCTTATGTTGCACAAATGGTATTTTGTGGATATGAATCCATTTACTAAATCACTTATTGCAGCTTTTGTGGGAATGAATCCATTTACTAGACTATGCCTGGACAATACAGCAGACAATGAATTTTCAAAAGAGCAGAAATTGCATGGCATGTGCAAAGAGCAAACCTATTAGGGAATAATGTTTTCCTATTAATCTGCGGTGAAGAGATTTGACCCTGTCAAACAAGGAGATGCTACTGTTTACCCTGTGGAGATGTTAACAGATTTTTGCAGAGATACTTCTTTGAAAAAAACTGGAAAGTAAAACTTTTCTAGCTCAGAATATCTAGGATAATTATGAGCTGAATTCAAACCTCTTAGAAGTTTGGGCTCAGACCAGAGAAAGTTCACATCCTTTCCCTCTGACACTTATCTAGCAGTGCTACCAGCAGTGATAGAGGTGGAAACTGTGGTCTTCATTAGGCCATGCAGACAGCATTGTAGGTATGAGAACACTGAGGAACAAAAATTTTCTTGCATTGACACCTGCAGTTGTTCTAACCTAATTTCAACATGCTGATTTCATATCTGAAGTTGGTTTTGTTCTGAAAGCTCTAGGGTCTTTTTTCTGCAATTCCTGTTTTTCACTTTTCACCATAATCTTTGTTTTTCACAATGCAAGAATTCAATATTTTATTAAACACATAGCCAAAGTAGTACAATATGAGTATAAATGTAAGTGGCTTCTATAGCACTGAACATGACATGCATAGCATTGAAAATGACATGTATATCTATGTACAGTTGGAAGTATGCAAAAAAAATGTATTCCCTTGGGATACACGGTATACTGGGGAACAATTTTTCATTTTCTTTTGCATGAGATTTTTCAACTGTTCTTATATGTTCTTTCAATGCTGATTTCAAATCTGAAATTGATTTTCGTGTACATGCTATAGTTATCTTTCAATTTCCGACTTTTGCCGTTATGTCATATTTACACCGGGGATAAGTGGACACTGACACGTTGGTCTACCCTAACCACATGGTAATTATTGTTTTGCAAACTTATTTTTTCTTTATTTTTACAGTTTTGTAACCTAAATATTTGTATTTTTCAGATTGGACCATGGCTTCTTCAAGCAGACAAAAATGTGTAAACAAGCCTGATGCCTTTTGGTATACTTTTTTTGTCTGGTCAATACAAAGGGTATCGGCAAGAAAAACCGGCATTCTGTCACCTATCCCACTATTACTTCAGCAATTAGACTTATCCCGTACTCTGAGGAACTCCCAATTCCAGTTTTTAAGGGGTTTGTCTCTTCTGAAGATGACGGAAGTGAACATGGTGAGGAACATAACTGGATCATCTGGATCTCAAAATAGTTAACATATTGCTTGGACAACAGAAAGGCTTTACCAAGTACCTGAATAACAATTGTAGATACCACTAGGAAACAAAAATAGCAGTCACTTTTGTGATCCTTGGGTTCTTGCCAAACCATGGGAACCCCAAAAGGTATACTCTTCCGTTTTCCTTTTTCCCAGTCTCTAAGCATTTCCTTACAATTGTAACAAACAATATGTGGAGCTCATTTCTTGTCTTGGTCGCCCAGGGGAATTTCAAAATAGCTTTTATAGGCACACCTCACAAACACTGTTATATTGCGTCTTTGACGAGGTAGTGCGTAGCAGCCACATACATACATAACAAAAGGCATCTCTGTAAGATGGTGTGGCGTTTGCCCTCTTAGGTGTGTGACAATATACTGGGGTCATAAGGAAAGGGTTAACTAATTTTAAAATGACTAACCAATGGGAACCCAAGGGGAGGAGTTAGAGTTAGGGTGGTTAGGAAGTCAGTCTGAAGTTAGAGAAGAGAAGGAGAGGATAAGTCTGTGGGTTGGGCTAGTCTGATGTGAGAGAGTGAGAGAATCTGTTAAGAGGAGTCAGTCAAAGAGTTGATATAATCAGTCAGAAGGTATTAGGAAGGTATAGGCCGGTAAAGAAACTAAAGTTAAGAAACTGACTGGAATATTATCTGAGAAACCATAAACTTGTTATTGCTTATAAAATAAACTTGTTTATTTGGTTCAATTTTAACAACTGTCTGGACTCAGTGTCTTACCCGAGAGTAATGGGTTGGTGGCAGCGGGGAAGCGAGCACAGTGGTTGCACAGGGATCAATAGACCATTAAACATCTGGGGACCCTGTGTGATCGCCACAGATGGCAGCAGCCTTTTGGCAAAGCAGAGCTGCTTCTCATATTGAGCAAGCCTATGCAAGCATAGATGCTTCATCTATGCACTTGAATCTTAAAGCCCACAAGGGATTGTCTCATGAGGGTACTGGCCCATAGAATACGTTTACTATGTCTGGCATATGCAGCACAAAATGGATTGGGGCATTAGCAGCTGTGTGCATGGCCCATCTATCTATTTATCATTCCTTAGGAAGCAAAAATGTTATGCCACCTAGGATGTTGTTAACTATTTATTTTATGTTCACTTATAGACAGGTACAAGAAAGGAAGTAAGCAATCAAGAATTGCTTGCAAATCAAGAGGCCACTTAGCTACAGAAATAGACACTGAAGTAACAACATATGGTTACGGTGAAGGAGAAACTTGTTAATTATGCCAATCAGGGTTATATTCAGAAATCTAAAGTTAAACAACTTTCAAACAACCATTTGTTGCCCATCCTTGTCACTGCCCATTTCTCCTCTCCTGCTACAATGCTGCTTCTGCTACCTGCATCCATGCCATGGTCTACTGCAATGGCAAGACCACTGGAAGATCACACCAACTTGGAAGAGCCTACTTGTGTGTGCATGTTCCTATTCCATTCAAGAACATAAAAAATGGCCTATCCAGTCTAGCATTCTATTCTCACAGTGGCCAGCCAGATGGCCACTGGAAGCCCACAAGAAGCACAAGAGCACTACTCCACCCTGCAGTCTCCAACAACTGGTATTCAGAAACAACCTCCAACCTTGAAGGCAGAATACAGTGGTAGAAGAAGAAGAAGAGTTTGGATTTGATATCCCGCTTTATCACTACCTGAAGGAGTCTCAAAGCGGCTAACATTCTCCTTTCCCTTCCTCCCCCACAACAAACCCTCTGTGAGGTGAGTGGAGCTGAAAGACTTCAAAGAAGTGTGACTGGTGCAAAGTCACCCAGCAGCTGCATGTGGGGGAGCGGAGACGCGAACCCGGTTCACCAGATTACGAGTCTACCACTCTTAACCACTACACCACGCTGGCTCTACACCACACTGGTACCTCGGGTTACAGACACTTCAGGTTACAGACTCTGCTAACCCAGAAATAGTACCTCAGGTTAATAACTTTGCTTCATAATGAGAACAGAAATCGCATGGCAGCGGCACAGCGACAGCGGGAGGCCCCATTAGCTAAAGTAGTACCTCAGGTTAAGAACAGTTTTAGGTTATGAAGGGACCTCCAGAATGAATCAAGTTCTTAACCTGAGGTACCACTGTATAGCTATCATGGCTTGTGCCCATTAATAGCCTTATCCTTCAAGAATTTGTCTAAGTCTCTTCTAAAACCATCCAAGCTGGTAGTCTTCACTGTCTCCTGTGAGAGCAAATTCCATATTTTATTTTATTTTTTTATAAAATTTTTATTGGTTTTACAAAATTTTTAAATAACAAACAAACACTTAAAAAGACAAACATACACGTATAGTTTCATAACATATTTTCATAAACCTCTTTTCTTGGACTTCCCCTTACCCCCCCTTTCTGCATCCCGATGTCCATAATTTTTAGCAACTCCCAATTGTTACTTCCAACCTCTGTCATCTTAGTCCTCTCTATATTCTGACCTTATATCACTGTATCCCTTTGTTTCTAAAAACCACAACACTTTAACATTCATTAAGTTTATAATAGTCCTTAAGATAGCTTTTAAATTTTCTCCATTCTTCTTCCACCGTCTCCTTTCGTTGGTCACGGATTCTGCCTGTCATCTCAGCCAATGTCATATAGTCCATCACTTTCATCTGCCATTCTTCCAGAGTGGGTAGATCTTGTGTCTTCCAATACTTCGCGATGAGTATTCTTGCTGCTGTTGTAGCATACATAAAAAAAGTTCTATCCCTTTTTAACACCAATTGGCCGACAATGCCCAAGAGAAAGGCCTCTGGCTTTTTAGGAAAAGTACATTTAAGTACCTTTTTCATTTCATTATAGATCATTTCCCAGAAAGCCTTAATCTTCGGGCACGTCCACCAGAGGTGGTAGAAGGTGCCTTCAGTCTCTCTACATTTCCAACATTTATTATCGGGCAAATGATAAATTTTTGCCAGCTTGACTGGAGTCATGTACCACCTGTAAACCATTTTCATAATATTTTCCTTTAAGGCATTACATGCCGTGAATTTAATACCAGTGTTCCATAACCATTCCCAGTCAGCTGACATGATATTGTGCCCAACATCCTGTGCCCACTTAATCATAGCCGATTTGACTGTTTCGTCCTGTGTACTCCATTTCAGCAACAAGTTATACATTCTAGATAAATTCTTAGTATTGGGTTCTAATAACTCAGTTTCTAGTTTTGATTTTTCCACCTGGAAGCCAATTTTCCTATCCTGTTTAAAAAACTCCATTATTTGGCGATATTGAAACCAATTTTGTACTTTATGTTTCAATTTCTCATGGCTTTGTAGTTTAAGCTTATCTCCATCCTGTTCCAAAATTTCCCAATACTTCGGCCATCCGACCTCCATATTGAGTTTCTTCACTGCTTTAGCCTCCACTGGTGACACCCATCTAGGGGTTTTGTTTTCCAACAGATCTTTATATCTTATCCAAACATTATATAGTGCTTTTCTAACAATATGATTTTTAAAGGTACTATTAACTTTGTCATACCATAGATATGCATGCCAACCAAAAGCATTGTTAAAACCCTCCAGATCCAAAATGTCCGTATTCTCGAGGAGCATCCATTCTTTCAGCCAGCAAAAAGCTGCTGCCTCATAGTACAATTTTAAGTCCGGCAGGGCAAAACCCCCTCTTTCTTTTGCATCTGTCAATATTTTGAATTTAATTCTGGGCTTTTTGCCCTGCCAGACAAATTTCGAAATATCTTTCTGCCACCTCTTGAAACATTCCATCTTGTCAAGAATCTGCAAGGTCTGAAACAAAAATAGCATTCTAGGCAATACATTCATTTTAATCACCGCAATTCGGCCTAACATTGACAATTTCAAATTTGACCATATTTCTAGATCTTTTTTGATTTCTGACCAACATTTTTCATAATTGTCCTTATACAAATTCACATTTTTAGATGTCAAATAAACCCCTAGGTATTTCACCTTCTTAACCACTGTCAGCCCTGTCTCTTCTTGGAATTTCTCCTTTTCTATGTCTGTTAAGTTTTTTCCTAAAACTTTGGTTTTTTGTTTATTCAACTTAAATCCAGCTACCTGGCCAAACTGTTGTATTATTTCTAAAACCTTTTTCGTACTAGTGATTGGCTCTTGTAAAGTCAGTACTAAGTCATCTGCAAACGCTCTTAACTTGTAATGTTTAGCTCCGACCTGCACTCCTTTAACCTGCTGGTCATTCCTTATCATATTCAGCAACACCTCCAGAACTGAAATAAAAAGTAATGGGGAAATTGGGCACCCCTGTCGTGTTCCTTTTTCTATCTTAAGTTCCTCAGTTACTACGTTGTTTACAATCAATTTAGCCTTTTGTTCAGAATATATTGCAGCCATACCATTCTCAAAACCTTGGCCTACCCCCATCCCATGAAGGTTCTTTATCATAAAGCTCCAAGAAATATTGTCAAAGGCTTTCTCCGCGTCCACAAAAATCAGTACTGCTTTAGTGTTTATATTCACCTCTAGCTTTTCCAAAATGTCTATTACATTCCTTACATTGTCTGCCAGGTGTCTTTTGGGGAGAAAGCCTGCTTGGTTCTTATGAATCCTTTCCATCAACACTCTTTTAAATCTTTTTGCCAAAATATCTGCAAAAATTTTATAATCCACATTAAGTAGTGATATTGGGCGGTAGTTCTTCAGTTGAGTCTTTTCAGTCTCTGTCTTTGGTATGAGTGAAATATATGCTTCTTTCCACGATTCAGGTGCCTTCTTTCCCTCAAGGATCTCATTGCAAACTTCTTTTAGTGGTTGAATCAACCATTCCTTCAACGATTTGTAATATCTGGAAGTCAGTCCATCTGGTCCTGGAGATTTGCCCAGTTGCATGTTCTGAATGGCAGCCTCTATCTCTTGTTCTGTTATTCTCTGGTTCAGATCCATCTTACTTTGATGAGAGATTTTTTGTAATCCATATTTATCAAGGAATTTATCTATATCTTCTTCATTTTGCGGGCCTTGAGTATATAGCTTTTTAAAATAACTCAAAAAACAGTTTCTAATTTCATTAGGTTTAGATATATTCTTTCCATCCACTTCTAGGCTTGTAACCGTATTTAATTTCTGCCTTTTCTTCAATTGCCATGCCAGAAGTTTGCCACATTTATTTGCTGATTCAAATGTCTTTTGTTTCATTTGTTTTATCTTCCATTCAATCTCTTGGTTCATCAATTCCATATATTGTGTTTGATATAACTTAATCTCTCTTAAAATCTCCTGGGACTTTGGTTTTGTTCTTAATTTTTTCTCTCCTTCCTTTATCTTTTCCAAAATCTTTTCTTTTTTCTCATTTTGTTTTTTTCTCTTTATTGAATTTTGTTGAATCAAAAAGCCTCTCATCACCGCTTTACTTGCGTCCCAGATCACTCTTTTTTCCACGTCGGCCCTCAAATTTATTTCAAAGTAGTCTTTTAGGGTTTTTTGGGCCTTCATAAGGATCTCCTTATCTCGAAAGAGGGTGTCATTCATTCTCCATCTGAATTGACCAGTTGTTGTAAGTTTCATCTCCATCCTCACGGCATTATGGTCGGAGCAAGTTTTTGGGCAGATTTCCACCTTCTTAACCTTTGGAGCCATACCACTAGTAATCCAAATTTGATCGATTCTGGTCCAGGTCATCATTGCTTGAGAGAAAAAGGTTCCCTCTCTCTCCAGAGGGTTCCTTGTTCTCCATATATCTATCAAGTCCATGTTTTCCGTCATTTCGAAAAAAGTCTTAGGAAGTCTCCCTTCCTTGCTAACTGTTAGTCTTTGTGCCTTGTCCATGTTAGTGGAGACCACACCATTCATGTCTCCCATGATTATCATATTGTAATCCAAATAGTCCATCAGGGTTTCATGGAGTCTCTTAAAGAAGTCAGATTTACCTTCATTTGGTGCGTAGATTCCAACAACTAAAAATTTTTCTCCTTGTACTTGTATCTCCACTGCCAGATATCTCCCTTGTTCATCTTTAAATATCATTTTTGGAGCCCATTTCTCTTTCACATATATTACAACTCCTCTTTTCTTAACTTTATCTGATGCAATAAATTCTTGTCCTAGTCTTTTATTTGTAAGTAGTCTCCTATGGGCTCTAGTTATGTGAGTTTCTTGTAGACATATCAAGTCCAGTTGTTCTCTGTTCAAAATATGGAACACTTGTCTTCTCTTCAAAGGCCCATTAAGTCCATTACAATTCCAACTAAGGAATTGCAGAGCCATCTTATTATTTTTCTGAAACTCCTCCAACAGCTCCAAGTTGTTGGTCTTCTTCTGATGGTGGTGGTTTTTGTCCAAACGAGAGATTCAGAATGTCTAGTACTCTCCTCTGTTCTGCAAGTACGTCCACTGTCCCCTTCTGCAGGTCCTCCTGATTTCTTGCCAAGAATTTGTCTTTGTCTTGAATAGTCTTTATCTTCACCTTCTTTCCCCTGTAGTCAAATGACAGTCCTTGTGGAAATTCCCACCTGAAGCGGATGGAGTTTTTCTTCAGCAGAAGAGCCAAATCCTTGTAGAAGTTTCTTAAATCCAGAATATATTTTGGAATATCTTTAAAAATCTGTATAGCTGAATTTCCAATTTGCAAGGCCTTTTCAAAGTGTAGTCCTAATATTTTGTCTCTTTCGTCCTTGGATCTAAATGTAATCAGGCAATCTCTCGGGGTCTTTCTGTCCTGCTTTTTGCCCAGTCTAAAAGCTGTTGTAATTTTGAATTCGTCTTCTTCAAGATCCCAGCAGTCAACAAACTCCCGTGTCAGATATTCCGCGAGATTGTCTCTTTCATTCTCTGGAATCAATCTTAATTTCAAATTTCTCTCTTTTCTCTGTAACTCCCACAAGGCCAAAGTTGCGTCGTGCTCATAAACCTTCTTAGCGATCGGCTCTAATTTCTCTTGTGTCTCTCCAGCAGTAGCTTTAGCATCTTCAGCAATTTTACGCGTGGTAGCATTTTCCTCCACCAATTTATTTATTGATTCTGTGTTCTGGTTTAGTCTTACTGATATTTCTGTTAATTTTTGTGTATTTTCTGAAGTCTGTTTTGTCAGAGACTCCAAAGATTGGTTTATTTTAAGCAGGGCTTCTGTCACGGCATCCATAGAGACAGCCGTCCCTTTTTCTTGTCCTGTTGTTCCTGCAGATCCAGTAGCTACGCCTGAAATTGAGCCTCTTTTCTTTGTCTGTTGCTGCAGCTGTTGTTGTTGTTGTTGCTTGGTCTTGGCTCTTGTAACTATCTCTTCTTGTGAGCCACTCATGTCAAGGTCGTTTCCCACGGGAGCTATTCCCCGTTGGAAAATTCCACTGTCCCAAGCTGTGCCAAATTTTACTTTACCCTCTAGAGGGAGCAAATCAAAATGGCCAAAAATAAGATGTCCAAGTACAAAGACAAAGGAGAATATCCAAAGATGTAGAAAGAAAAGTTTTTTAACACAGTTAAAGCAAATATAGCTGGAGGCTTGTAGCTACAAATTGCCACAGTTTCCCAATATATACTGTTTCATCTTGTAATGTACTGTAGCCAGGCACTGTATAAACTTTGTATCGCAGTATCACTTTTACAGGAGGAAGTCAGTTCAGTGTCCTATTGTCCTAAAAGGCAGACCGTTTCATACTTTTAATAACTGAGACAGCAGAGGATTTTTACTTTGAATAGATCGTGCAGTTACTAAAGTCTCTTTCACCTCCCCTCTGCCCTGCTAGCTAGAGGGGAGATCTGAGGTCTGAATGTCCGGTTTAGTTATATAAAAAGCAAGTTTCAACGGATGCAGATTTAGAGTTCCGTTGCTTTCACTTTCATGCAGTCGGGGGGAGGCAGACTTCCTTGATTTAACTTCCCCGCTTTTAGCCCGATTTTCAGAATTTAAAGGGTCCCAATTGTTTTCAGCTCCTACTCACGGGAATTCAGTCCAAATTTTCTTTCAGGAAGGAATCGGCGCTCTCCGCTTATGGCGACGCGGCTTCACTCCGCAGGCTGGGTAACGACTCTCAGCACCGCGCTCACTCCCGATGCCGCTCCGTAGCCTTTAAAAAGGCTCTTTCGCAGTACCGGGGGGCGCAAAGGTGCCCACCGAATCTCCTTGTTCTCAGGCTTCAGCGCCTGAGATTTTAGGGGTCCCCCGCTCGCCGTAGCGGGTAAGACCCGAACTTGCGGAGCAGTCCTTCTCCGGAGCTCGGAGGTAGGACCGCCATTAAGCGCTGGCACCGACCGGAAGTCTCTCGCAAATTCCATATTTTAACAATGCTGTGTGAAGAAGTGCTTTGCTTTGTCTGTTCTGAAACCTCCAATATTTGGTCTATGTTTCAAAGGAGGAGGAAAACTTTTCTGTATCTCCTTTCCCCATGCCATACATAATTTTACATAAACGTATCCCATCTTGTCCCCTGCTTGCCTTTCCTCCAAACTAAAAAGCCCCAAATACTGCAACCTTTCATCAAAGGGGAATTGCTCCATCCCTTTGATCATTTGGGTTTCCCTTTTCTAAACTTTTCAAACTCTACAATATCGCCATCACTGTATACCTCTCTTTTAAAAGCTCATTTAAGCCTTTAGAAAGTGCAGACATTTGCTATGAATGCTACGGAAGGAGAAACTTGTGAGAAATTGTCTGCATTCATCAGGTTCACTTTCTCTTTAAGCAGCTCGGAGTTTTAGGGGCATCTGGGGAGTTCAATGGTAGAGTTGGGTGGAGAGAGAGAGATACAAAATGCCAACTAGTCCCTAGCTCATAGTTCTTATTTGCTTGTTTTCATTTTATGGCAACTAATTAACATGCTGCAGGCCAGGTCTAATCACCTCTGTAGTGTTGCTTAAATATAATGTTTAAATGTGCTTGCTGGGGGTGGGGTGTTGTGGGTATACCTTTCCTAATGTCATCTTAACTTCCTTAATGATTCAGGGCATTTAAACATAAATTTTGCCTATCTCAGTAGTGAAACCTTTGCAGTCATACAGTGGAACATGGAAACTGGAAGGAATTTGAAAGAGACAACTGCAAACTGATTTAATGAGTGTGTTTCTTGTTCCTTTGAACATTCGTGATCCTGAGTACAGACATTACTGTTTGCCATTTCTAATTTCCCACCCCCAAATATGATCTCATTACAATTCTCCTCTTGGGATTTGGCCTCTTTCATATTACTAGAAGGTGGTGGGCACAAAATTTCTTGGAGAATGAAGATATTGACAGTTGAATGGAAGTAATGTGCATCAATGTGACATCACTAGATAGGAAACACTCAGGACCAGCTTCACCATTAGGCAGAGTGAGACAGCTGCCTCAGGCAGACAAATTTGGGTGTCGTGAAAGGGCAGCACATAGTGAATTATTTAATTTACTCTTGTTGTGATTTTTACTCCCTGAATAAAAGCGTCGGTGGGATTTTCTGTCTCAAGAACACAACAACCTGGCCAACCTTGGATATCATGCATTTTGCCTTGGGAGAGTCATTTTCTGTTCTGCATCAGACAGAAAAATGTCCTGTGCAGGCCCTGGAAATGCTGGTTTGAAAAGGGGAAGGACTGCAGCTCAGTGGTAGAGCCTCCACTTTCCATGCAGAAGCTCTGAGGTTCAATCCCCAGATAGGGTTGGGAGAGAAACCTGTCTCAGGTCTCTCCTTCTCTCAGACCTCAGTCTCTGCAGCTCGGGAGATGTCGATGGGTTACTAGACCCAGAGGCCGCCTCAGCCTCTCCTGACCCAACTGGTAGTGGAGCAGCTGTAAGTGATAGCCCAGCTGAAGGCAATGAGGTAATCCCCACATCTGGAGCCAGGGCAGGCTCAGGCCCCTGACTTGGCCCAGCTGGTGCTTGTTGCAGGGGAACCTGTGCAGACTGGGGCTCTTCAGAATCAGGCCCCAGTCTAGGTTCAGCTGCCGCCTGAGGCAAAGGATCCGGTGCGGACTGAAACTCCACTGGCTCCGAATCTGACCCAGAGTCCCAGGCCATCACAGGAGGGGAGAGTGCTGTTGTACTCAAGCCCTGCTTGTCAATTTCCTAAAGGCATTTGAGTGGCCACTATGAAAACAGGCTGTGGAACTCAATGATCAAGTAGGCATATCTTATGCTCTTACTTATGAATAAATATTCATAGCATTGCTTTGACAATCACAGCAGAAGGGTTAGCTTTTATGTTTCAAAAAACTGATTAAATTATTTGTCTTTGTTTCCTTGATAGAAAGAATCCCTACCAGAGAAGAATGGCAAACCAAGCTGTTGGACAATGCCAAATTGGCAAAACTATCTGGAAAGCTCAGGAACCAAGAGGACCATAACTTTAATAAAGAATGGGAAAAACTTACAATTTACTTGATAGAGCACTGTAAGCAGATGAACACATTAGCAGGATTGCAATAACACTTGTAACATAGAAATTACTATGGACAAATGGTGAGACATAAAACTTGGATGATGAAATAATACGCAGTTGAAAATGTTTATAATAGGACCCACAGAGGAGAAGGTGGGAAGTCTAGAGATTCAGAGAAATCTCTAAATATGGATATGTATTTGGTAATGTATAACCTTACACTTGCAAAATCAAATAAAAATTATTTCTAAAAATTATTTGTTTTTGTTTCAATAATTCTATTCAGGTAAGTTGCTTTTTTCAGTATTATTGTGTAGAGAAAAGGAATAATTAAAATATGCTTTGTATTCTGAGGCATAACAGAAGATCTTGAATCAATTAAAAAGCTAAAGTGGGGGGGGGGATAGAACCTCAAAAGAGTGACTGGTGATGAAAAGCGAGTGTTGTATCTAAGGATGGCAATCAATAAAAGTGTCACAGAAGGGAAATACAGATGCCACTTGGAATTACAGTGAAACTTTATTGAAAGACAGTATATGCTTTGAGGGACAAAGGCAAAACAGTATCTGATTAATGTAATTCATTGTCAGCAGCCATCTTCAAGGTACTAATAAATGAGAGACCTTTGTAAACAGCATGTTGACTGATACTTTTTTGTCTTCCTGAACTTGGAGAATAATTTTTGGGGCTCCATCATCAGATGGAAGTCTTTTTTATGCATATACAAGAATGTGGATGTAAAGCAGGTAAGTCCAGGGAGGAGATGTGGGCATACCAGCCCCATGTTAAGTGTCCTGATCTCCCTCCTCCTCCCTCCTCAACTTTCCAGTATTGTACACATTTGTCTGAATGTGCTTAGAAGCCAGTGCTGTTTTTCTAGAAAAAGAGGTGCTAGAGCTCAGCTTGTTCTCTTATAATAGCAATGGCACCTACCTGAGAGGTGCCAGAACCAAGTTTGGGCTGGGACGTGGGAAGCCCTGCTAAATCTAGTGTTATCAGGGATTCCAATTGCAAGGAGACTTCTAAGCATGTTCAGGCAAATGTTCTTAGAAGGCCCCTTCAACAGTAGGTGGAAACCAGAGCCAAATGAACAGGCATTATATATGAAAAAGGCAAGCAGCTGAGATCAGGGCAAAGTGAGGCTGGTGAGGCAATGCCCCATTCACTCTAATGGGCTAGTCTCCAATGGCTACTTTGGATACTTCTTTTGCTGGTGGTATCTAGAGATAAGCTCCCAAATTGAGAGTGGGGGGGGGGCGAGGAGCAGATTCTGGACAGAGGTAGCCCTGGGTCCTTTGGCTCTGGAGTCTCTTCATTCCACTAAGACAGTGATGGCCAAACTTGCCCCTCCAGCTGTTTTGGGACTACAACTCCCATCATCCCTAGCTAACAGGACCAGTGGTCAGGGATGATGGGAACTGTAGTCTCAAAACAGCTGGAGGGACGAGTTTGGCTATCACTGCTCTAAGAGGTCCCAGGACTGGGCTCCTTGACTATGAGACAGCTTGGAGCTACTGTGGTTAATTATCTCCAACCAGTGCCACTGGTTTCAGTGGGCAAGAAATTTTACAAAAGGGAGAATCATAATATAGCCAACTTTTTGTTCCTGGTGTAGTTACTCCGCATATAACAATGATTTTTTTAAAAATTCAAACAAGGTGCATACCTGTTCAGAGTCATTAGGTGTATAAATTTCACCAGGCCCCCACAGATGGGCACAGTCTTCTAAGCAAGTTTGATCTCAGACAAAGCAATTCAGCATGATGTAGAATTCATGACTCACTTCCCTTGACACTGAAGACCAAAACCATAAATTTCTACCTTTTACTCTCTCTCTCTCTAAATGGTGAAATGCATTCCTTCGCCTGTCCTATTGGCTGTAAATTACCCTGAAACTGCTTCCCCTTGTGTTTGCTTGATCTGACTGCAAGATGCTAAATTTATGTGCTCAGCAGTCAAAAGTCACCAAACTGGGCATTACATTAGCTGCCATCCCTTTGCTCTCCTCGCTAGAGTACAAAGAGGGCACTCTGTAGATGGGTTGTTGGCATTAAGAGAATGAACAAAGCCTATTTTAATGATGAAAGCAACAAAAGTGGTCTCAGACAAGGTCAAGACCAAAAGTGAGATAATGGGTAAAACATTAATTTTCTGCTTGTTCTGGAGTAAAAAAAAAAAAAAAAGCCAAGTGACTGTGTTTTCAGCTCATTGCCATTACATGCCTGTTCAGGCGTTTCCCTTCATTCATTATCAGAATGCATGAACGGAAGGGTGGGGCTCTGCAAGCAAGCCCCTCCCCACACTGTCTCCGTCCCTGCTGGCTTCACCTACCAACCTTTTGCCCATTGGGTTGGATTCAAGAGTATTGCAAATGCAGTTCTGCTCAAGGAACAAGGACTCTGCTTTGTCTCCGCACAAAGACCTCAACCATCTCCTGAAAAATATGCTGGGGGATCCTTTGGAACAATGTGGAAGATGGCACAGGCAGCTGCAAGAAGAAGCAGCAAAAAATATCCCTTCCTCAGCTTTTGTTCATGGAAGACTCTGCAAGATCTGTGTCACTTCCATTCATAGAATTCATCCATGAATAAACAGACTTATTTCCATTCATGGAAATCCTACCTATTGCACATGAAAAATAATAATTTACAGACAATTTTAAAAAGTAGTACACTACTTGTGTTCTATTATTTTTTTCATTAAATAAAATTATTTAAGGAAACTGAATCATCACATATCACTTCCACCCCACCTCCCTGTCTGACTTTATACCCAAATAAACCTTTCATGAACCAAAACATTTAAAAATCTACTCCAAAGGATGCTAACTACTGGAGATGCTCTCCTGAGTCTGGCTCAGAAAGGTACTCAATTTGGTCATTAAAACTATCCCATAGAAGAGGCAATCTTCACAAGCCCTCACAGTCTTCTCCAGCTCAAGATGAAACCCAAACTATCCAATTGCCAGCTTTACCCTTGCAAAGTTAGATCAAGTATCTTCTACTTGCATAGAGAGAAAACAAAGCAGGGGTGAAATCTGAGGAGTCCCACTCCTCACTGGTCCTTAGCAAGAGGATGATTCCCCCCCTCATATTTTGTTCCAACAGGATCCCCCCCCCAAACACAATTACTGGAGTAGGGGCACTGTGTTAGTTTATATCATGAGTAGGCAAACTAAGGCCCTGGGGCCGGATCCGGCCCAATTGCCTTCTAAATCCGGCCCGCAGACTGTCCAGGAATCAGCATGTTTTTACATGAGTAGAATGTGTGCTTTTATTTAAAATGCATCTCTGGGTTATTTGTGGGGCAAAGGAATTCATTCATTGCCCTCCCCAAAAAAATAGTCTGGCCCCCCACGAGGTCTGAGGGACAGTGGACCAGCCCCCGATGAAAAAGTCTGCTGACCCCTGGTATATGATGGATGAGGAGAAAGACCAAAGGAAATGGGATGGGTGGCAATTTTGCTAAATCCTTGGATTGACTGGTATAATTCCTTGAGGGGTGTGTGTGTGTGTGTGTGTGTGTGTGTGTGTGTGTGTGTTTTGAGGGGGGGAGGGAGATCTCAGGTAAGTTGCAAACTTATCCAAAGCAAGCTTTTCACAGCCCACCCATCTCGTAATTTCTATTTTTATACAATTTCATTGTGGAGCTCTAGCTATGGTTACATTGCGCTAATATGAATTTTTGAGACGTGAAAAGGTACACACCAGGTACCCAGCTCCTGAGAAACTAACTGAAAATGTGCCCATCAACCATATCTCATCTGGCTGGAATTTATAACTGTGCAGTAATTGCACACGGTTGTAGGGCTTTGTTTTGATTTAAGGGGATAAAAACTGAAGGTCATATATCTTAGCTTCTCCTTTCCATCTTCATTAGACACTTTAATTAGGTAGTCTAGTGAAGGCTGTTCATTACTTCATCACAGATCAGTCTCATACACTAGAAAAGCAATGAGGATTACAGGATTGTTTGTTTGTTTATTCACTCATTCAGTTGATTAAAATATTTCCATCTTGCCTTTCTGTCATTTAGGCATCCAAGGTTGCAAACAGAATATTTAAAAAATGAGATGCAGTAAAATATCACAACAGTGAAAAAATGTAATAATAAAAACAGCAGAAATGCTAATGAGCAGATATTGCAAGGAGAACATTGGAATCAGCAGCATCCAGGTATATTCAACATACCCTTAGAAACCTATTTAAACAACATCATCTTCATGGCACACTGAAAAGGTGAAGGAGCCAGATGAAGGCGATTCCAGGGGTTGGGCATGGACATCAGTGGTAACATTATTGAAGTCCAGATCTAGGCTGTCAAAGAGAGTTGCAAAATGCAGGCAGCCACATTGATCCATGATATATTATGGGTTTACAAAAGATTTGGACAAATCCCAAACCAAGAACTGGAGCAGGGCCATTTTGAACAAATATGTGGTTTTTCTGAGCAGAAGCAGAATCTCTATGAAGCCTCCTGCACTGATTCCAGAATTTCTGAACTGCTCCAGGGTGATTCAGATCTTTAAAAACCCCTGCAGATGGCAGGTTTGCAAAAATTGAATTCTCCCTCAAGCTTGCCATATACACTAGGGTGGGGGGAGAAGGCAGGGAGAACTCTTTTGTGACTGACAGTCCTGGGTTCTGTTAAAGGGGAAAGGGATGCTGAACTAATTTATCACCTTATTCTTGACTGTTCTATTCTCATTGTTAGTTCTGCTAGTGATGCACACTTGGAAAATGAGGGGCATTCAAGTTCTTCTGCCTCTGTGACATATGCCCATACATTCATGTCTGCGAAATCAACTCTGCACTTCATTTCTGTGACTTCTGGTGCCAGCTGCGCGGAATAGGAACTTGAAGCTCTTTCCCTCCCATTCATTGTAACTCCCTAGGCCCTGCATGCATCCTTCTGAAATTTTGCAAGTTACTTTCCGATGGAACTCTATGCTGCATGTCCTTTTCATAATAAAATTGTTGCCCTCAAAACTATAAGTTCTTCCCCTCCCCACCAATCAACTTTAAAGATGCCTAGCACATTAAAAAAGTGTTCTCTCCCTGCCCACAAATCAACCTTAAAGATGCCTAGCATATTAAAAAAAAAGTCTATAATTTGGCAGATTTCTGAGTTAAGGGGACTTCTCTCATGCATTATATTTTCCTACAAATTGCCCATGAAACAATAGGGCAGAATAAGTGAATCCCTTTTTAAGCAACTCAAACTGTAAATGTTCTTGACAGGAAAACCACTTCTGCTATACTTCTGAAATTTAGCAGCATTCATGCATTCTGAATTTCATGCCTGCAAATTTTACCCAATTTTACAACAACAATAAGGTTATAGGTGGTTCCTTTTTCAATTGGTTTTCATATCCATGGAAGCAATCTAGTTGTGTGTTCTGTGCTGGAAGACCTGTTCAAGCAGTTTCTTCTGAACACTTCATGTCCATTGGCCCAGATTTCTCCTAGAACATTGGTCTTCAGCTGGTGGATTATTATCATACTGTTACCAAAGAGTTGTTGTTCAGATAGCACCATCACCATGTTATCTTATGTTATGTTTTATGTGATGTGATATGTGTTGTGTTGTATATGTTATATTACCCAAAAAAGTTAAGAGAACGGTGGGTAGACGGTAGAAAATCAGACCCCAAGTCAGGTTGGCCTTAAAAGGGCAGTCTTGGGTCTAAAGAGACTATCCCAGAAGACGGCCTCTGCTCTTTAATAAGTTGTGTTTTTAAAAGACATAGCAGTGACAAGGGAAAGGAGGCAAATATTCATCTAATCGTCAGGAAAGCCCTGCTGGAAAAGACCAAAGGTCTATTCTGTCCAGCATTCTGCTCTGACAGCAGCCAATTAGATGTCTATGGGAAGCAGGACATGAGCACGTTGCTTTATGTCCTGTGCTCTGCTCCAACTGACATTCAGAGGCACACTGGGTCTAGTACTGGAGGTAATTACAGCTATTATGACTAGTACTCACTATTCAACGTGAATAAATGTGTGGGCAAGAGTTCAGGAGAGGGTAGAACTTAAAGGAGTGGCAGCATTGTGCTTCATGTTGGCATGGCAACCTTTTTTCATTATGACAAACAACCATGTAGGTAAGCTAATACTGAAAGGCTCTTCCTCTCTGCTTTGTCTGTTGCATCCAGTCACCAAGCAGGAGTTTGTGAAATGTGGTAAACGGGTCCATAACCCTTTACAGTCATCAAAGACTGACGTGTGTTCGGTAGAAAAAAGATATAGTAGCTTCCTGATAAAGTATGCCCCAAAGGAAGGAACCTTAATTTGAATTTATAAAGGAACCAATGTGATGGTTATGGGTGTGGGTTGTTGCTGTTTTTTCTTTGTTTCACAACTTTTTAAACTATTGAGGCATAGTCCAGACAGCGTAGGATTCTCCCCTACCTCCCTCTGTTCCATGCATGACCACCCAGCCCTTCCCCTGACACAAGTGAAGGAGGTCATACTTGTGGAACCGCTGTACATTCCTCATGGCTCACAAAAGTCCAGCTGCTTCTCTTTATGTGTAGATATCTGTTAATTTATATTACCACGTGATTTCATACTCACGTGTTCCAAGTCCAGCACACTGCAAGTTACTCATTTTCTTAGCCACCTATTCTAGAACGTGCTTCCAACTAAACCAATAGCCATTTACCAGCACCAAATCTGCTGGTAATAAGCCCTGTAGAACTCAATAGGGCTTACTTCTGAGTAGACATTATAGGCTTGCACTGTAAATCACTTTGAAAACAGAAGGATATAAAAGTGATAAAATGCACATGCATGACAGCATTTTTAAAAGGCAAAATGCATCATTGGAGTGTGTGTGTGTGTGTGTGTGTGAGAGAGAGAGAGAGAGAGAGAGAGAGAGAGAGAGAATGAATCAGATTGTAGCAAGCCTGGAGAGGGAATTTAAGACTGTCCTTCTCTGAGGAAAATCATTTTTCTGAAGCTTGTATTGTGGGGAGAAGAATCTGCTCTTGGCTTTATTGAGGAATCACACACCCAGACAAAAAGCACCTTCAGAGAAGAGATTTTCCTTCAGATCGCAGCAGGGGGAAAAAGAGTTAAACTCCTTCATGATGACGCTGGTTCTGTTATCTGCTAGCCACCCCCACCCACACCATGGTGCAATTTGGGGGGGGGGGCAAAACCCTGCAAGTTAGATGCAAAGACATATTTTTGTCACATCCAGTTTGTTCCACAGTCAATGAATGCCCAGAGCAGTGGCAGCGCAGAGGTGACATAGTTATAAATATGATCAAGCTTTGGACCCTTAGAATCCCAAAGGCAGTAGTTCCAGGGTTATTACAGGGTTGCAAATCCCACAGCAGTCAAAAGTCTAACTCATATTCAATAATATTATCAAGAACATGCTGCTGGTATAGCCCCAAAATTTATATTCTGTTACTGTAGATTCTATTAATATCCACATACACAGAAAGCCTAGCCCAGGGCCAAAGTTATACTTTTTGCACAGTGTTTGCACTGGGAAATATTAAGCATTGCTTTGATTGTGGCGGCTAGAAGGTAACAGCACTGCTACTTCTACCCAGAGGTTTATTATCTCACCTAATGAAACCATATAGTTCTGCTAATAGTTGACAGCTGGTAGTATAACTAGAATACTGCAAAATGAAACGAATCCCGCATAACCCCACTAAAATGCAAATACTGCCCAGATTAAGCACATTTAAGATCAGCTGAATCTCATGAGTGCTTTATTTTGGCGAGCCAACAGGGAACAATCCTACATTAAGGCAGCACTCCTATATATATCTAGACTGCAATCCCAAGCCCATTTACTAGGAAATAAGCCCCATTAAACTCAATGGGATTTATCTTTGTAGACTTCACAGGATTGCATTGAAGATTACCTGATAAAAAAACTCCACCAAACACTGAGACTTGCCTTAAAGTAAAGGTGCATGTCTTATTTATACTTGCAGGGGAGAAAGTTACATTCAGCTTAGAGTCAAACTAGATATGACTTTTATCAAATAGCTTTCATTACACCTTCACTGTATTGTCTTTAGTTCATGCTAAATTTTTGTGTGCGAGAGTGTGTGTGTGTGCCAGCCAGCCTACCCAGGCAAGGAATTTTAGCAGCCATGTAATTTTAGCATACAATTTAATATATGTTATTTTAGTAAGTATAATTGTTTTTAAATTACACATTTTATATATTTTTTAAAAAAACATGCAAATTGTTTTTAATATTTGTTTTTGTCGAACACGTACAAATCTTAGATTTGAGCAGGTGGCATACAATGTTTCATTAAATAAAAGAAATGGACTGCACAGCTTCCTGGTTAAATAATATTCAGTGAAGGATGGGGAGGGGGGTTAAACTGGTACAGAGCTTGTGGAAAGATCTTTAACTCTTTGCTCCATCCATGGTCAAAACTGAAATCAACAGCAGCAGCAGCAGCACCCTGCTCCCTTGACTGCTGTTGGCTTTCCCCCCAATGGGCACCAGTATGAGCTTTCATTCCATAGCAAATAGCAGGTGTGCACACATTAAGAATGAAAGGATCTGTCAGTTGCAGATCTCCCTGTTTCTCATTTTTCCAATCTTAAATTCATTTTTCCACATTCTGCAGCAAGTTGCAAATTTTGTAAATTGAAAAACCCTCATGAATATTCATCAGCATTTTCGTACAAATTTCTCCTAATAAACACATTTTACATGTTTTTATGATGTACACATTTTTGCAAGCAAATTCCTTAAAAGAAATAAGATTCTTATTAAAGTTTTTCACAATGCAATAAGATATGAGCTACAAAATATACAAAGAGAACAAGTAAAATATGGAGTCCTCTCCTAAAGGCAATTCTCAGCCCCTACCACCCACAGACAGTAGCAGCCCTTCCCAGCTCTCAGCTGGAATCCTTCCTTTCTCCTCCCAGCCTCTCACCCTCCATCAACTATCGACCACCCCCATGAGCACAATCCCTAGACTTTAACAAAGACCCCAAACGTAAGAAACAAGAGAAAGGAAAAAAGAGAGATAAAAAAGAAAAAGCAAGAAAGAAAAGAGAGAGCAAGAGAGAGATAGCAAGCAATTTCCCATAATATAATGGATTTTTGTATGTTATTTTCACTAACACAGTTATTTTAATGCAGTTTTCCCCGTTATATACATTTTTCAGACATTGGTTGGAAAAGTGTGTTACAAAATTCAAGTAAGTGCAAAATTTGAAAGATAGCTGTTTTTCAGTTCACATAAGCGCAGATTTCATACATTCGCCTTTAAATGCATGTTGGATTGTATTTCTTCTCCATCCCACGTGTGTGTGTCTTGCAAGCTGGTGCGGTGGAGATGCCTGGACTGGGCCCATTCCTAGCAGCAGAGTCTGCTGAGGATCCTGCCGGCCCAGCCCAGCCCAGCCCCTCCCCACCTTTAAAATGCTACAACCAGCAGGGATGTCACTGGTGGGCATTTCCACCCACCATTTGGATAAGAGTGTTGGGATGTTCCTTGCCAGCTGGGCTTCTTCCATGCCATCCGAATTACCTCCAGCACAGCAGAGCAGGGGCTAGGCTAGGCTCACTCTGGTAATCCTAGAAGAACTGTTGAAGCAAATGTTTTGCAAATGAAACAATCCCCAGCAGGGGTGGAATTTTGTCTTTCAAATTTCAGCGGTGCCCTGTGCGAGGCAAACATTTAGTGCCCCCTCTGAGGGCGCAATGGCACTTTCCCCCCATGTGCTGTTGGGCCCGCCCTCATTTAAATATAGTGCACCCACCTCACAGAACACCAGTTCCACAAATTCCTACAAACTACCCCAAAATATCTTGTGGGGGACTTGCGTGAGGGAAAATCTAAAAATTTGGAGTCTCAGGCAGGATTTGACCAAATAAACAAGAGAGATTTTATTTAACAAAGGAAGTTTATGACACAAAGTGGGTAAAACATAGAATAATTCCGATTATAATGTTATTTCACTTCAGTTCTTTCTCAGTTGTTCCACAGCTGTAGCCGCTTAATACTTTGGTTCTTTAACAAGGTGGTACTTCCTGTCTTTTACACACCCCTTAGACAACCCTACTCCTGAGGTACGCCAAGTAACAGACCCAAGGGACCTCCACATCCCTCTTAACTGGTTTGGGAGTCTTCTCTTTTTGTAGAAGAATCTCTCCATTCCTGACTGGAATGAGTCCTAAGTAGACTTTATTTTCATAGCTTCTACTTCTCCTGGCTCAGCCTCCCAGTTAATTCCTGGCCTATTACTCTTACAGGACACCTTCACACGAAGCTTAGAGACTCTTTTGTCTAGCTTGTGATATTTTCCTCAGAGTGGATGTTTCTACCCAGAACCAACTCTCTCTCCTCTCACTCCCTAGCTCCCAACCTGACTCCTAACCTATCTTCCAACCTCTGTCCCAACCAACCATCTCTCAAGATCCTCTCCTTTTCAGCTCCCTTTCCTGGAACCCTGGCCAATCAGAAGCTGCCATTTGTTACCTGTTTGCTGGCAGGGAAAAAGAAAAAGAAAATACATGGCGACCCAACTTGCCCAGCAAAACAAACTTTTCCGTCACACCCCCTGCCTCTCACCTTCCATTCTGCTCAATTCACCACATCATAGTAGTGACGCCCTGTGACGCCCCCCTAGGCTCAGTGCCCAGTGCAGCAGAACCAGTCACACTGCCTTAAATCCATCTCTGTCCTCAGTTTTAATTGTAGAAATCCACTTGAGAACATAATTCTTCAGCAGCTCTTAATGGGTTTATGTGATTTCTCATTGCTGATTGATTTGTTAATTATTGATGAAAAGGGTTTTTTTTCCCTAGTTGGAAATATTTATTTCATTAACTTAACAGATTTCATTCAATTTATATTGTATTTTTGTGTGCACATATCTTACTTCTCGGGAAGGATGACACTGTAATAACATTCGCAATGGCACTGAAGTGCCAACCAAGAAAAGGTTTGAGGGGGAAATGGGCAAGCTGAATAGGTAAGAAAATTCTGAAGGCTTGTCCTTGAAATAATCTTCTAGGTATTGTATTGCCCATTCTGGGGTCGTTTTGGCAGTCTTCCCTAGAATTCAGGGCAAATTATTTGTAATTATTGGTACTAAGTCCCAAGAGGTGGGAGTCAGGAAGTGGGAGTTTGTGGGGGTGGAAAAATTACATCTCCACATTACAGATACTTAGAATTGTTCCAAGAAAAGAATAATCTCTGTGGTATGCCATGTTAAAAAAAGGCCAGAAGTGATTATGTAAGAAAATGGATCCCACTGAATACAGATTAGCAGCATTAACTCTGGCTACACAAAGCAGAGGAGAGATCACAGGGCAGAAGAAGAAAAACCTGCATGCAGAGCTTGTGGGCATACATTAATTAAAGGGTATTATCAATGTGTGTGCTTTAAAAGGATGGAGAAGTGAACATTTTGTGTTTAGCTCTGATTTGGACACTCCTCTGCCAGATAGAGCTAGACTCAGTGTTATTACAAAAAGGCATTTCAATTAAATGTTTCATTTTGAGCCCCAATTTACCAGTCTCCCATACAATTAGATAAATAAATAAAACATTTAAATGTATGATTCTGCATAAAACATATATATTATGGTGGGAGGGGGTAGAGCAGTGTTTCCCAACCTTTTTTGGGCAAAGGCACACTTGTTTCATGAAAAAAATCTCGAGGCACACCACCATGCCAGATGGGGAAAGGTCACTTTTTACTTATGTAAAAAAAAAAATAAAAAAATAGTAACAGCATAGAAGGTAATGGTTATCTCTTTGATGTCTGATGGGAGAGCATTCCACAGGGCGGGCGCCACTACCGAGAAGGCCCTCTGCCTGGTTCCCTGTAACCTCACTTTTCACAGTGAGGGAATTGCCAGAAGGCCCTTGGCACTGGATCTCAGTGTCTGGGCTGAACGATGGTGGCGGAGACGCTACTTCAGGTATACTGGACCGAAACCGCTTAGGGCTTTAAAGGTCAGCACCAACACTTTGAATTGTGCTCGGAAAGGTACTGGGAGCCAATGTAGGTCTTTCAAGACTGTCGTTACGTGGTCTCGGCGGCAGGTAGCAGCGCTCACAGCTTACGGACTGCACCGTGTAACAGGTGTCTGGCCCAGCAGCCTAAGGCGGACAAGCCACTGAAACAGGCATTCAGAATCCATTCATTTCATAAAACCTGCAGGGCTCAATCTCTGTGTTTGTGTATGTGTGTGTTTCTGTTTTGCCCAAGGGTCTGGGGGTGGGAGAGAGCTCTTTAGCATGATGCTTTTAAAACAATTAAATTATCAACAAACAAACCTGATGATACGAATAGCAACGTCAGGTGCTACGGGGGGGGGGAGAAGGGGGCCTACTCGGAAGTAAATACTGCGTCCAGGCACAATTAGCGCTGATTTAAGGTGCACCAAGACTGCCTAAAAACCTCACCAAAGATATGCAACAAAGCGCTTCGTTGCAGAGGGGAGAGTTTGTGCACTGTGGAGGCTGGAGGGCTTCTATTCTACATGCGGGGGTTGGGGGGGCGCGGAAAATGTGCTCCGTGGGGGGGCGGGGAAGGCAAGAAAAGGAGCTGAGCTCTAACTATAGGCTCCCACGCTTGAGCAGGCCCGACTCGGTGGGGCGGACCACCCTCTCTCCTGGAGGAGGAGGAGGAAGAGGAGGAGGAGATTCCCATCCACGGCGTGGCCTCCCTCACTTCTGAACGGGAAATCTCTGCAGCCCAAGACTCTCCGCGAGGCAGCTCGTCCCTTCCTGCCTTGAGCCGCCACCAGCCGCGCCCCCCTCCCCAGTTATCTGCTGCCTGCCAAGCCCCGCCCCTCTTCATTGTCCTCCCCTTCTGTTTATTCCCCTTCCTCCATCCCTCGCTTTTTTCCCTCTCTTTCCTTTTTTAAAAAAAATATTTTCTCTTCCCCTTCTTTTTTTCCACCCTTTCTTTTTTCTCTTTCTCCCCCCCCCCCGCCCTCCTGGGTTAAAGGATTTGAGCAATGGGTCTGGAGGTGGAGCTCGTCGGAGGATTAGCCCGACTCGCCCGCCTCCCTCCCACGGCACACTAGGCAACGTCCGGCGGCACACTAGTGTGCCGCGGAACACCGGTTGGGAAACACTAGGGTAGAGAGATAGTAGGCATATAGAAAAATCAAGACACAACAATATTGCAAGGGATATCCCCCCTCTTTTGGTAGCATTAAAAATAATACCAGGACCACAGATTTGGAACTGCAGAGTTCAGCTATGTGGCTCAGCTCCATAAATTAGATCTTCATCAGTTTGCCAGGCTGAGGGTTTCCAACTGAGTCTGCTGCTGTGCCTTTAAACAGCAGCCTGACATGTAGAAATACAACAGGTGAAGCTCCCCCCAACATTTATCTTCACAGTAGCAAAACCTTCACCGATTAAGTGAAAGTTACAGGACAGGGGAAGGACAATTAGAAAAGCAGTAGAAGTTGTCAGAAAGCTCCCCAGTTACAGAATGAGAGTGGAGGAGGTGAGGGGACAGAAATGCAAATGGAAGGAGGAAAATGGAAGATGGATCCCTGTTTGAATTTGTTGTGCAAATCATCCATTTCAAGGTGAAGTCAGCAGCACTGACATTCACACCAACCGAGAGAGAAAGGTTAATCAGAATCAGGGTAGGTACATGGCTTACCTATGAAGAGAAATGCAACCTCTTCCATAAAAAACAATAATCTTCAAAATGGTTGTCAAAACCTTAGTGGGCTCAATGTGATAGGGCTTCAGCATCTGCTTTGATCTCAACTTTCAGCCAACACTGTTATTATACCTTTGTGTGAATTTGTGTGAAGCACAAGCAATAATAATAATAATTTTGTCTATGACAGGGAATCCGTTGACACTCAGACTTGAGAATAAAGGCTTGCTAAGTATTTTCCCTCTAGACTTTTCATTTCTTGCTAGTCATCTTGACGTTTTTCACACTCAACAAGGAATAAATCAGACCTGCCCCATCCTTTAAACAATAAGCAGTTTTGATGTGAAGTGGAGAAATGATACTTTTTGACCTCTAAGGATTATAAAGTACAGGCACTGAGAATAAGTCATTCTCATTCAAGCCATGTTCAAGTCTGCAGGCAAACTCAATTGCTCTGTATGGAAACTGCTCTACCAGACTTTAAAACTGCCAAGATAAACCTACAGCCATGCTGTTCAGAAAAAGGAACATGCCGGAGATGGTGTCTAAAATGAGTCCTGAGCAGAGCCTTGGAAACAACCACATCTGAGCAGCTGCTATTAGAGAAGGGAAGCATGCATTATTGGACATAAAGAAAGATACACCACAATTTTACTTTTTTGGCAAACAAAAATGGCAAAGCACTTCCTTGGCCAATGTTTCCCCTTTTATTTCCACGCTTCCTCCTCCCCCTGAAATCCATTATGTTTCACAAGACATATGACCAAGAAGATTGCATCTGGCAGTTTCCCCTTGACTATGACCACAAATTGCTATCTTATGAATCCACCAAAGACAGCCTCTGCTTTGATATTAAATAAGGCTCTACTGACAGCATGACCAATTATTTCATAAGCTAACAAGGCCGATTTCCCCTCCACCCCCCACCTCGACCTGGCCTAAAGTCTCACAGAAAAGAGCTTTGTCAGAAACTGCCAATTCTGGTGCAAATCAGAATTCAAGAGGCATCTTAATGGTTCACAGAAAGAGGCAGTTACACTCCACTTAAGCCTTAACTTTTGGATCTCAGACCCGTTCCCTGTAGGCCAATAGCGAACTGATGCAAGACCTGGAAGTAGAGATAGTCATATGTTGTTACAAGGAATTCAGTGGTTGGCTCCAGATTTAGCCATGTTGACTTCAACTGCTGCACTCTAAGTATGAAGTCTGGACAATCGAGCCCAGTGTATTTATTTTCATTAGAATGTGCTCCCACAAATTATTGTTTCAAAGAGCAGTTTTCTTCTCACTGGAGAGAAAGCATAATGGAGCACAAGAACACAGGATATAGGAGGATGCTTTATACTAAGCCAGACTATTTGTCTCAATACTGTCTACATGGACTGGCAGCAGCACCTCCAGATTTCTGACAGGATTCTCTGTTAGCTCTACTTGGGGATGCCAGCAGTTGAACCAAGGACCTTTTGCCTAAAAAGCAGATGCTTTGGCACAGAGACAAGTCCCTTCCCTCCTTCTCCTGACCCCCCCCTTGATCCCTCAAACCCCTTGCTTCTAGCACCTCCCAGCTCATCCCTTCTGCAGACTGCTCTTCAGTGTCCTACCACCACGAACAAGGATCTAAGTTGTAATCTTCTGTGGTCCTCCCTGAGGAATTATTTGGTGGGCAGCTCCCAGCACTCTTCCTCATCCAACCAGTCCCTGATCATGAACCAAAATAATGTGGCTGACCTTGGGTATTCTGCACCTTGACTCTGAATGGTGGTGTCATTTGCTATTATGCCTCAAGCAGCAAAATGTCTTCGGCCATCCCTGTTTAGCCATGCCTTCTTTTAGATATTCCATTGCATTCCTGGAAGGAACTCGAAAGCAATCTCTTGTTTTATTTATATAAGAATTTTCACCCTGCCTTTCTGACATGTACACAAAGCGGCTTAGATCACCATTTCTCAAGAAAACCCCAATATCAAGCCAAAATGCAGAACATGCAGACAATAAGGTCAAGAGCTGGCTCTCAGTGATCAGAAGACCTACAGGTAAAAGTCGGTTACATCTAGGGTCCTGCCCAAGTCCTTCAGCTTCAACTGTTCTCCAGTAGCCATCTGCCTCCAATACTGCTGAAGACGCCCTGAGTGGTGAAGAGGCCATGGAGGTGGAGGTCTCTGAGCAGCAAAAAGTAGCCATGGAGGAAGAAGAGAGGGTTTGGGCAGAGCAAATTGAAAACCAAAAAGAAAATGAAAACTTAACAGTTGAGATGCTAGTACCAGACCCAAGAGCAACTCTAGAATCTGAGGCCTCCATTGGCACTGCCCACAGCTCTGAAAACCTGAATGCTGGTCATGAAAGAGACACGCCGGGCAGAAATTTAGCAATAGAACATAAGAGAACAGAGACAGGCAGGCACAGATAAAACAATCTCTTTCAGATGAAACATCAAGGCCAAAAACCACTAAAATAATTAGTTGTAAAGAAAATGGAAGTAGAGTTTCTTTGTGTTCTTGCCCTCTTTTTAAAACAAGAGCCTGAACAACAGAGCAGGGGAAACCCTGGGCTCCAATGGGCACAGTGCTCCATAAGTTGGGTGTGGCAAGTGAGAAGGTGCTCACTTTGGTCCCAGTCAAAGGAGCCTTCCCCACAGAGGAGACACAGAAAAGGGCCTCTCCCTTGTTCAAGAAAGTGGTCTCTTAGGTATCTTGGACATTTTACAGCTTTGAAAGTCAACACCAACAATCTGAATTCTGCTTGGAAGCCAATAACCCCAAGACTGGGAGGAAGGGGTCTATGTGTGTGTCTGTTTTTCTAGCTGGAAGGGAAGTATCCAGCATACCTCATCTCCAAAATGCCAATATCCCAGTCAGCTTCAACTGCAATAAATGCACCTGTGGTGTTTCCATAGTTACTTGGAGGAGCTGCATAACCCTCAACCGTGACTGATCAAACCAGCAAGTTTCCCAACCACCCTTGCTGTAAGGAAGGTACCCATGATGCATTCATGGCTGCTTGGGGATTTGAGCCTTGCAAGACTCCCTTCTGAGCAACCACACTACTGCCTTTCCCACAAGTTGGTGTAGGGCTTCTATGGAGGGGTGGGATAGAATTTGGGCAACCGTAATTGTGGGCTTAGCTAGCAAGGCCAGGCAAATATTGTACAGCTTGATAAAATATGTCTGCAACACATAACAGGGTGAGTAGATTAAAAGCCGTAAACATCTGAGCTTGATATAAAGAGGATCAATGTCCATTGTCAAGTAAGGTTACTCAAGTAACAGGGACATGCAGTCAATTGTGACATGTTCTCCCCTGGCTGACATGTCAGAGGCCTTTGTGGAGACTAGGGCTTTGTAAGGAGATAGACCTGGAGGGAATTGAAGTGTTAGGGGAGCTAGTTATAATCAGTGAGACCAAGGCAGCGAGGCTGAGCTAAACAGTATGTTAGTGAGGAATGTGATCTCTGGAGAACAATGGAGTGAGAGCAAGTTAGTGGCTGGAGGAGCAAGTTAGTGAGTGAGGGGCAGAGTTGAGACAAAACAACATGAAAATGTAACTAGAATTTTGTACTGTGCTTCTGAGATAGTTCAGATGCTTAGCAGGGGATCCTCCCATGCAAGCTATCATGGGCAAAAAAGAGGTTATCATCAAAACCTATCTAAATGATTCAAGTAAAACAGATTGAATTTTGCCTTATGGGTATCATTAGAACATGACCATATTTTTCAATTTTGCTGGACTTTTGAACAGGATGTCCTCTGTGAGTTTCAACTCTTTGCTGCTTACACTGCCTTACTCATTTGCCCTCTCCGTCTGTGGTCATGGACTTTTTTAGTAAACACATTTCTTGCAAGTCAGTTACTTTCATTATTTAAGTGGTATCTACTCAGTTTTGAGAAGATAGCCAAAGAGTCCTACAATGGATGTCCCCTTCTGTGAACGGGGCCTACCAAGCTGTGTTTACAGCAGCCCAAGCAAGGTGAAATGGCTACATCTAGCCATTTTCTAAATTCCCCACAATTCCTCAGGGTGATGCTTGACATTGGGGGGCATTTGTGAGAAATTAAAATGTGATCTAGAGAGCCTGACATCCTGGAGCTTCACAAGAGTTTGAGGCCAGGGGGGAAAAAAAAACAATTTAAGACAAGCATCAACAGATGGTTTCACTAAATCTCTCACTACTCAATTTCTTTGTTGCTTCCAGAATTTCAATTCATACCACACATCTCCACTGTCTGTGCACTTCCCGAGTTTGACAAAATGTCTCCCACACACTCACACAATGTGCAGCCTGAGTGGCGCAGTGATGATGGAATGCTGGCATAGCAAAATTCTTGACAGTTTAAATTCAAAAACTGACAGTTTGAAACACATATGCGTCTTTAACTGTCTTTAGTAAGAATGGGAATCTCATATGAAACAAAAATATGGAAACATGTTAGTATGTGTTGTTGTTTTTGAAAAAGACCTATAGGCAGAACCACAACAGAGAATGTGCCCAGGTTTAACTTCTGGGTAAGAACAGGCAGAAAGATGTGGCAGTGAGGATGAGAAAATGGGGTTTATGTGAGTGAACCTTGGGTACAAAAAAACACTTGAACCTTGAGACAGATGCTAGTATATCAGTACAAAATAGCCATCACACGAGATGCTTAACCACAATCCAAAAGATGCTCATGATGCTCTTTCAGTCTTCTGAGCCAATGAATGAGGTGCAATCAGTACATTTTGGGCATACACCAGCTTTCTTATGTAGATCAGACTCCAGCAAAAAAAAGGGGGGAGAAGTAGTTGTGATTCTCAACTGAAGCGGGATTTATACAATGCTAGTTGGTCAGATCTCTCCCCAATCCCAAAAGCACTTCTCCGTTATTGAAAGATGGTCCATGTACTATTTTTCGGTCAGGAAACAGTTGCAACAGTGACATGGAGAATGACAACTATTTATTGAATAAAACAACAACTGCCTAGTCAGTGTTAGTAGGTCTCTCCCAAGCCTAGGCTACAGCGAACTAACCTCCCAGGCTCTAGGCATATGACCAATATCCCCTGGCCAGAGTTCCTCTGGGAATTTGCTTTAAAGCAACAGTTCCATCTACAACAGGCTGGCTTTTGTGTCAGTCACAAATCCATCCCCCCAACTTCTCAGAACAGTTTATAACATGTAAAAAAACAGTAAGCAACAATTACATGAGCAGATAATGTATGTGTATGTTTTGGATTGCAGAATGGAGGAATCCGCCCACTTTAGTTTCACATTTTTCCAGTTCAATTTGCCATATTTCCATACCAACATGCTTTTCAAAGCCCTCGTAAACATTTATCAGTATTGTGTATTTGTCCTAATATGCACATTTCTGTAAGGAAGTTCCCTTAATATAATACATTTTAACGAATATATGCCTTTTTATACACACTATTCCCTGACATATGCATTTCTATAAACTTCGGGGTTTGGGGCGTTCATACGTACATCAACACATAACTGCAAATTTCAAACTGGCTGAGTTTCAGTTCACTCTTTGTTTTTAAGAAGTGCAGATTAGGTAGGTTCTCATTAAATGCAGATTGAACCAAATTTCTCCCCCATCCTTACTCATCACAAGCATGGGAGGAGGGGGGTGAAATTAGATCCAAAAACTGTACATGTATCATTATTACAAGAGTAAAGGCTGGGAGTTGGCGGGAGAGAAAACCCCAAACTTACTCCCGTTCAAAGGTATTCTGTTACCAGCATGACTGACTGACTGACTGTCCTTCCCTCCTTTCTAGTTAAGGGCGTCAAGATGAAGCTCTTCTAAACACCCCACAAACTTTGAACCCAAGGAGAGGTGCCCCCTATCCTGTAAATCCTCCTTCCAGAGGAAGGTAACTTAGTTTGATTCTTGGATGCCATTATGCTTCTCAGTGCCTGTTGCTGGCAATCACAAGTGAGGAGAGCAGTGTGGCATTCAGGTCCTACTTGTGGACTTCCTATAGATGCCTATTTGGCCACTGAGAGAACAGGATGCTAGACTAGATGGGCCTATGGACTGATCCAGGAATGGTCTGCTTATGTTCCTATGAGCCAAGAGGAACTAGACCCTAATGTATGGACATTAATTCTCTGCCCTTAATCACATCATTAAAATGGATATGCAGTATTATTCAAAAGGATATTTTGGAAGCTATTGAAGCCTTTTTTGCCATTGAGCTTTTTCAATAAGTGTGTTATTTTTATATTCTGCCCTCCAATAATATACTGTGGTGTTCCCCTTCCCTTCCCTCTAGGGATTTGGGATGCAAGGAGGAACACAGGTAAATGTTTTCACAGATTCAGGCAACATATAGAGGAATTACAGAAGCACTGGCTGCTCAGTCATATGCATAAGTTCAGTTAATTAATTCCAAGCAAAGTTCATGATTATTTATCAACAGTTCTTACCTGGAATCCCTGCTGAATCATTCATATATTTATGTATGATTTGAACAACCTTTACTGATTCACACTGAACCTTGAGGGCTTTTCAAACACTGAGGTCCAGAACATGATCAATCAATGAAGTGGTATACAATATTGCAACCTTATTTAATGAGACCAAAATAAAAAAATTCCTTCCAGTAGCACCTTAAAGACCAACTAAGTTAGTTCTTGGTATGAGCTTTCGTGTGCATGCACACTTCTTCAGATACCAAGATACCAAGTGTGCATGCACACGAAAGCTCATACCAAGAACTAACTTAGTTGGTCTTTAAGGTGCTACTGGAAGGAATTTTTTTATTTTGACTATGGCAGACCAACACGGCTACCTATCTGTAATGAGACCAAGTTACATTAGTTGATGGGGAGAAAGAGCAAGTTATCAGAAGTGCAGGACGAAAATGATGTGGATTGAAACATTACTTAGGGATGGAGAGGCGGGATGGAATTGCAAGGGGTCAGGGGCGTTTTTCTTCCCAAGGGTCAAATGTCTTTGTCAGGAAGCTTTCAGGGGTCACCTGCCGGTGGTGGACAGGGCAAAAGGCATAAGAACATAAGAAGTGCCTTGTTGGATCAGGCCAATGGCCCATCTAGTCCAACATCCTGTTCCCACAGTGGCCATCCAGATGCCTATAGGAAGCCGCAAGTTGGACATTAGCACAACCGCCCTCTGCTCACCTGCAGTTCCCAGCATCTGGTATTCAGAGGCGTACTGCCTCTGACAGTGGAAGTAGAGCACAGCCATTGTGGCTAGGAGCTGTCCTCCATGAATTTGTCTAATCCTCTTTTAAAGCCACTCAAGTTGGTGGCTATCACTGCCTCCTGTGGGAGTGGGTTCCATAGTTTAACTATGTGCTGTGCAATGCAGCAAAGAACACAGATACAAGTGGACAGAAAAAAATGTTTATGACTCTTATCTTTGTACAGTAGCCTCCACCCCAGCCACACAAAAGCCAGAACTTTTTGCACACGCAATCGTATCTTTCCATCCTCCATACAAGCAAGAGATGGCATTGTTACAGCTCAATGACACATTCCAGCAGGGGTAAGTTACGTACTCCAGGAGGGTGCAGAGCAGGGCTTCTGAGGTGTGGCCTGAGGAGAGTCCCAAGGGTCAGACAGAGAGGCCCAGAGGGCTGCATTTGGCCTACATTTCCACGGTTCTGCCATAATGTAACAGGGAAGAAATTAAGATAAAGTCATGACTCCTGTATCTAGTAGTGATCTGGACACCAAAGGAGACAGACTATAGGGGCACCAGTTGGGGAGCTAGGTTTGGGTCAGGGCTCAGAGCTGAGTGCAGAAGACGGAGAAACCATTGCACCTGAAGTGGTTGGACAAGAACTCTCAGAAGAACCTCTCAGATCACCATGGCCTATAAGGATAGAGCCTGCACCCTCATGGACACCTTTCCCTGAGCCTGAAGGACCAGGTGCTCACCACCACCCAACACTAGTCTGGTAGCATTAGGATGGGTGGTTCCCATTTCCCCATGATTTCTTCACTCTAAGTTGCTCTCACTGAGTTTCAAATGCACTCAGTAAAGATCTAGGGATCATTATGAATCAGGCTTACAAATAAGTGCTCTGCCTGCTGTAGCCATCAAAAAGAAAAATAATGTTGTGACAATTAAGAAAGTTGCAGGGAGTAATTCATAAATCATCGTAATAGCTCTGCATAGGCTAATGACGCGTTTTATCTTCAGTAACGTATACAGTGTTGGTTCTCCCAATTCAAGGAGGAAGGTTGTACCAAAGCAAGATGGTTCAGGGTTTGCAAAGTGGCACAGAGAAAACGTAAACAACCTTGGTAAGTTAATTCTGAATTATGGTGTGCTGCATTTAGGAAGCAATATGAAAATAGTGAATACTTAAGCCCTGACTCTTAATTCTGACTTAATTAATGTTTCTGATTGTTTATTTTTCTTCATAATGAAGAGATTGTTTTAGCAAAGAATAAACAACAATGCTCATAAAAGAATACATCAGCATCTAAAAATAGCTACATTTTTCTAGTGAATACAAGCCATCTCTGTAGAACACAACGGGTTGCCTCGGCTTCTGTCAACATGGGAGTATTTTATTGTCTTTGCAATATAAGCTGGCATGTACTTATACATGACATTGAGACAGGAAGGTCACTGCTTGCTAGAAAGCCACAGAGAAAGTCAGAGAAGTCAAGATAGGAAGGAAAACCTCAGAGTGTTAAGGCTGACTTACATGAACAATTCCTGTGCTTCTGCATGTAGCTTGATGGCTGGGATTGTGTACATGTGCTGAAAACAATCACACCATGTTTAGGAAGTGTCAGTTTCCTGTATGGATCTCAACCCAAGATCAGAACCTCAACACTGCAATGTACAAGTACTTTTTAAAAAGTGGGGGTATTAGAAATATGTTGAAATACTGTCTGGCAAACCAGACCCAAGATGATGATGATTTATTAACTTTGTATACCGCCATTCATCTGAAGATCACAAGGCAGTTCACATCGTAAAAATACAATATGAGAACACAAAATACATAATAAAACAAAAATAAAACAATAACCCCCCAAGCACATTTAAAAGACCACAGAACCAACCAAAGGCCTAGTTATAAAGAAACATTTTCACCTGGTGCCAAAAGATATGTAATGAAAGCACCAGGAAAGCCCCCCTTGGGAGAAAACTTCACAAACAGTTAGCCTCTGGGCCTCTCATGGAAGAGGCAAACAAAAACGGGCCTCTGATGATGATCGCAGGGTCTGAGATGGTTCATATGGGAAGAGGCAATCCTTGAGATATTGTGGTCCTGAGCAATTTAAGACTTTATAGGTAAAAACCAGCAGTTTGAATTAGGCCTGGAAACTTATCGGAAGTCAGTGCAGTAAGACTAGGATCGGTGTAATATGCTCAAACTGTCTTACCTTGGTGAGCAACCTAGCCTCTGAATTCTGCACCAGCTGAAGTTCCAAAGCAGAGTATCCCTATGTATAACATGTTGCAGTAATCTAACCTCTGGGTTACCAGAGCATAGACAACAGAAGTTCAGCTATCCCTGTCCAGACAGGGGTGCAACTGAGCCACCAGTCAAAGCTGATGGAAGGCATTCTGTGCTACTGAGGCCAACTAAACCTCAAACGATAGCAAAGGATTCAGAAGTAGCCTCAAACTATGTACCCATTACTTCAGAGGGAGTGTAACCTTATCAAAAGCAGGCAACCTCACGTCTATCCAGTTGAGGGAACCACTCACTAACAGTGCTTCAGTCTTATCTGTTTCTCGACTCTCATCCAGTCCATTACTAAGGCAAGATAAGTCTAGCACATCCACTGCCTCACCAGCAGATGTAAAGGATAAGAAGAGCTGTATGTCATCAGCATATTTCTGGCAAAGTACTCCAAAACTCCAGATAATCCCATCTAGCAGTTTCATTTAGATGTTAAACAGCACAGGATAAAACTGAGGAACCCCGCATTGAAGGTTCCATGGGACCGAAAATCATTCCCCAAGCATCACCCTCTGGACAGGACAATCCAAGTAAGACCAGAACCATCACAAAGCTGTGCCCCCACCCATAATTCAAGGCAACCATTCCAGAAGGATACTACGGTTGATGGGATCAAAAGTCACTGAGAGGTCAAGGAGAATTAACAGGGAAACATTTCCCCTGTCCCTCTCCCAGCAGAGGTCAGCATACAGGGCAACCAAAGCAGTTTCTGTGCCAAAACTGGGCCCAAATCCTGATTGAAATGGATCTAGAAAATCAGTTTCCTCCAAGATGTCCTGGATCTGGTCTGTGACCAGTCGTGCAAGAACCATGCCCAAGAAAAGGGAAATTGACAACAGGTTGGTAATTCTTTAGATTCCCCTTCTCTAAAGACCACTGCACAAATATTAGGGACACTGGATCCATTAAAAGGAAAGACAAATTCACTATCATACTGGCCAAGTCTTCAAAAAGTAAATTAGAAATTCCTTATCAGCATCTCAGAATAAAACCTCTAAGTTGTTATTCTCCATTTTTTATGTACAGGGAGATATATATTTTTAAGGGGCATTAATATCGGCAAATATCGCTTTTTGTTTATAATATTATTGTTCCAAAAAAGGCATACCTCATGGCTTCTCCAAATGTGTGTTTTGGCATTTAGCTGCCTCCCTGGAGATGACTAACAGAAGAACCTATTGGCCTCTGCCATCAGCCTTTTCTGTCCAGAATTCTCCAGGGCCAAGGGGAAGTATCTGTGGCATCAAGAACTTCCTGTACGGGATGCCTCCAAGAAAGTGAGTCACTCAGAAAAATCAATAAGGTCATTGCTGCCACAAATGTTTGGGCACGTAGCCAGTTCAGTGCCCTTTTACCACCAAGGGTAAATGGATAAATGGATAATGATGGGTTGGCATAGGCTTAGCAGGAAGGGGAAGAGGAAAGACTGGGTGACAGGCTCCCTCCCATTCTAAGAAGCAAATATTACCTGGGTAAGACACTATAGGTACTTGCAGATGACCAGTTTATTAAGTAGACAGTGTTAGCTATTTAATGAGTATTTATTCTGCTTCATTTGTGGGGGAGTTAGATGACATTGTTTCCAAGCAAGTGTTATCGCATACATCAAGTGTATTTTCCTGTCACTTTCCTAATTTCAAAAAATCCAGTTTTGGGGGAAGAGAGTTTGTTGCACATGACCTCCCAATCAACTATAATCGTGAAACATGATTTTTCCAGTATTTGAATACCACCTGGAAATAGCAACTGTCTGGAAACATCATTGGTGCTTACTGAACAATACAACTAAGAATCTGTGTGGGGACCCCTGGTTTTCTTGTTTTATCTTCTGCTTTGTTTTTACAATCAAACAGTGTATAAATTCTATGAAATAAATAAATACATAAAAAACAGAAATGCTCCCATGTGGCAGCTCACTGGCACAGCCAAAGCACAAATGAATAAATACCCATAGACTAAGCAAAAGAAAAGCAGAGAGAGAGTGTGGAACTTGTTGTCTTTTTTTTTTTTTAATAAAATTTTTATTGGTTTTACAAAGTTTTTAAATAACGAGCAAACACTTAAAAAGACAAACATACACGTATAGTTTCATAACATATTTTCACAAGCCTCTTTTCTTGGACTTCCCCTTCCCCCCCCTTTCTGCATCCCAATGTCCATAATTTTTAGCAACTCCCAATTGTTACTTCCACCCTCTGTCATCTTATTCCTCTCTATATTCTGACCTTATATCACTGTATCCCTTTATTTCTAAAAACCACAACACTTTAACATTCATTAAGTTTATAATAGTCCTTAAGATAGCTTTTAAATTTTCTCCAATCTTCTTCCACCGTCTCCTTTCGTTGGTCACGGATTCTGCCTGTCATCTCAGCCAGTGTCATATAGTCCATCACTTTCATTTGCCATTCTTCCAGAGTGGGTAGATCTTGTGTCTTCCAATACTTCGCGATGAGTATTCTTGCTGCTGTTGTAGCATACATAAAAAAAGCTCTATCCCTTTTTAACACCAATTGGCCGACAATGCCCAAGAGAAAGGCCTCTGGCTTTTTAGGAAAAGTACATTTAAGTACCTTTTTCATTTCATTATAGATCATTTCCCAGAAAGCCTTAATCTTCGGGCACGTCCACCAGAGGTGGTAGAAGGTGCCTTCAGTCTCTCTACATTTCCAACATTTATTATCGGGCAAATGATAAATTTTTGCCAGCTTGACTGGAGTCATGTACCATCTGTAAACCATTTTCATAATATTTTCCTTTAAGGCATTACATGCCGTGAATTTAATACCAGTGTTCCATAACCATTCCCAGTCAGCTGCCATGATATTGTGCCCAACATCCTGTGCCCACTTAATCATAGCCGATTTGACTGTTTCGTCCTGTGTACTCCATTTCAGCAACAAGTTATACATTCTAGATAAATTCTTAGTATTGGGTTCTAGTAACTCAGTTTCTAGTTTTGATTTTTCCACCTGGAAGCCAATTTTCCTATCCTGTTTAAAAAACTCCATTATTTGACGATATTGAAACCAATTTTGTACTTTATGTTTCAATTTCTCCTGGCTTTGTAGTTTAAACTTATCTCCATCCTGTTCCAAAATTTCCCAATACTTCGGCCATCCGACCTCCATATTGAGTTTCTTCACTGCTTTAGCCTCCACTGGTGACACCCATCTAGGGGTTTTGTTTTCCAACAAATCTTTATATCTTATCCAAACATTATATAGTGCTTTTCTAACAATATGATTTTTAAAGATACTATTAACTTTGTCATACCATAGATATGCATGCCAACCAAAAGCATTGTTAAAACCCTCCAGATCCAAAATGTCCGTATTCTCGAGGAGCATCCATTCTTTCAGCCAGCAGAAAGCTGCTGCCTCATAGTACAATTTTAAGTCCGGCAGGGCAAAACCCCCTCTTACTTTTGCATCTGTCAATATTTTAAATTTAATTCTGGGCTTTTTGCCCTGCCAGACAAATTTCGAAATATCTTTCTGCCACCTCTTGAAACATTCCATCTTGTCAAGAATCTGCAAGGTCTGAAACAAAAATAGCATTCTAGGCAATACATTCATTTTAATCACCGCAATTCGGCCTAACATTGACAATTTCAAATTTGACCATATTTCTAGATCTTTTTTGATTTCTGACCAACATTTTTCATAATTGTCCTTATACAAATTCACATTTTTAGATGTCAAATAAACCCCTAGGTATTTCACCTTCTTAACCACTGTCAGCCCTGTTTCTTCTTGGAATTTCTCCTTTTCTATGTCTGTTAAGTTTTTTCCTAAAACTTTGGTTTTTTTGTTTATTCAACTTAAATCCAGCTACCTGGCCAAACTGTTGTATTATTTCTAAAACCTTTTTCGTACTAGTGATTGGCTCTTGTAAAGTCAATACTAAGTCATCTGCAAACGCTCTTAACTTGTAATGTTTAGCTCCGACCTGCACTCCTTTAACCTGCTGGTCATTCCTTATCATATTCAGCAACACCTCCGGGACTGAGATAAAAAGTAATGGGGAAATTGGGCACCCTTGTCGTGTTCCTTTTTCTATCTTAAGTTCCTCAGTTACTACGTTGTTTACGATCAATTTAGCCTTTTGTTCAGAATATATTGCAGCCATACCATTCTCAAAACCTTGGCCTACCCCCATCCCATGAAGGTTCTTTATCATAAAGCTCCAAGAAATATTGTCAAAGGCTTTCTCCGCATCCACAAAAATCAATACTGCTTTAGTGTTTATATTCACCTCTAGCTTTTCCAAAATGTCTATTACATTCCTTACATTGTCTGCCAGGTGTCTTTTAGGGAGAAAGCCTGCTTGGTTCTTATGAATCCTTTCCATCAACACTCTTTTAAATCTTTTTGCCAAAATATCTGCAAAAATTTTATAATCCACATTAAGTAGCGATATTGGGCGGTAGTTCTTCAGTTGAGTCTTTTCAGTCTCTGTCTTTGGTATGAGTGAAATATATGCTTCTTTCCACGATTCAGGTGCCTTCTTTCCCTCAAGGATCTCATTGCAAACTTCCTTTAGTGGTTGAATCAACCATTCCTTCAACGATTTGTAATATCTGGAAGTCAGTCCATCTGGTCCTGGAGATTTGCCCAGTTGCATGTTCTGAATGGCAGCCTCTATCTCTTGTTCTGTTATTCTCTGGTTCAGATCCATCTTACTTTGATGAGAGATTTTTTGTAATCCATATTTATCAAGGAATTTATCTATATCTTCTTCATTTTGCGGGCCTTGAGTATATAGCTTTTTAAAATAACTCAAAAAACAGTTTCTAATTTCATTAGGTTTGGATATATTCTTTCCATCCACTTCTAGGCTTGTAACCGTATTTAATTTCTGCCTTTTCTTCAGTTGCCATGCCAGAAGTTTGCCACATTTATTTGCTGATTCAAATGTCTTTTGTTTCATTTGTTTTATCTTCCATTCAATCTCTTGGTTCATCAATTCCATATATTGTGTTTGATATAACTTAATCTCTCTTAAAATCTCCTGGGACTTTGGTTTTGTTCTTAATTTTTTCTCTCCTTCCTTTATCTTTTCCAAAATCTTTTCTTTTTTCTCATTTTGTTTTTTTCTCTTTATTGAATTTTGTTGAATCAAAAAGCCTCTCATCACCGCTTTACTTGCGTCCCAGATCACTCTTTTTTCCACGTCGGCCCTCAAATTTATTTCAAAGTAGTCTTTTAGGGTTTTTTGGGCCTTCATAAGGATCTCCTTGTCTCGAAAGAGGGTGTCATTCATTCTCCATCTGAATTGACCAGTTGTTGTAAGTTTCATCTCCATCCTCACGGCATTATGGTCGGAGCAAGTTTTTGGGCAGATTTCCACCTTCTTAACCTTTGGAGCCATACCACTAGTAATCCAAATTTGATCGATTCTGGTCCAGGTCATCATTGCTTGAGAGAAAAAGGTTCCCTCTCTCTCCAGAGGGTTCCTTGTTCTCCATATATCTATCAAGTCCATATTTTCCATCATTTCGAAAAAAAGTCTTAGGAAGTCTCCCTTCCTTGCTGACTGTTAGTCTTTGTGCCTTGTCCATGTTAGTGGAGACCACACCATTCATGTCTCCCATGATTATCATATTGTAATCCAAATAGTCCATCAGGGTTTCATGAAGTCTCTTAAAAAAGTCAGATTTACCTTCATTTGGTGCATAGATTCCAACAACTAAAAATTTTTCTCCTTGTACTTGTATCTCCACTGCCAGATATCTCCCTTGTTCATCTTTAAATATCATTTTTGGAGCCCATTTCTCTTTCACATATATTGCAACTCCTCTTTTCTTAACTTTATCTGATGCAATAAATTCTTGTCCTAGTCTTTTATTTGTAAGTAGTCTCCTATGGGCTCTAGTTATGTGAGTTTCTTGTAGACATATCAAGTCCAGTTGTTCTCTGTTCAAAATATGGAACACTTGTCTTCTCTTCAAAGGCCCATTAAGTCCATTACAATTCCAACTAAGGAGTTGCAGAGCCATCTTATTATTTTTCTGAAGCTCCTCCAACAGCTCCAAGTTGTTGCTCTTCTTCTGATGGTGGTGGTTTTTGTCCAAACGAGAGATTCAGAATGTCTAGTACTCTCCTCTGTTCTGCAAGTACGTCCACTGTCCCCTTCTGCAGGTCCTCCTGATTTCTTGCCAAGAATTTGTCTTTGTCTTGAATAGTCTTTATCTTCACCTTCTTTCCCCTGTAGTCAAATGACAGTCCTTGTGGAAATTCCCACCTGAAGCGGATGGAGTTTTTCTTCAGCAGAATAGCCAAGTCCTTATAGAAGTTTCTTAAATCCAGAATATATTTTGGAATATCTTTAAAAATCTGTATAGCTGAATTTCCAATTTGCAGGGCCTTTTCAAAGTGTAGTCCTAATATTTTGTCTCTTTCATCCTTGGATCTAAATGTAATCAGGCAATCTCTCGGGGTCTTTCTGTCCTGCTTTTTGCCCAGTCTAAAAGCTGTTGTAATTTTGAATTCGTCTTCTTCAAGATCCCAGCAGTCAACAAACTCCCGTGTCAGATATTCCGCGAGATTGTCTCTTTCATTCTCTGGAATCAATCTTAATTTCAAATTTCTCTCTTTTCTCTGTAACTCCCACAGGGCCAAAGTTGCGTCGTGCTCATAAACTTTCTTAGCGATCGGCTCTAATTTCTCTTGTGTCTCTGCAGCAGTAGCTTTAGCATCTTCAGCAATTTTACGCGTAGTAGCATTTTCCTCCACCAATTTATTTATTGATTCTGTGTTCTGGTTTAGTCTTACTGATATTTCTGTTAATTTTTGTGTATTTTCTGAAGTCTGTTTTGTCAGAGACTCCAAAGATTGGTTTATTTTAAGCAGGGCTTCTGTCACGGCATCCATAGAGACAGCCGTCCCTTTTTCTTGTCCTGTTGTTCCTGCAGATCCAGTAATTACGCCTGAAATTGAGCCTCTTTTCTTTGTCTGTTGCTGCAGCTGTTGTTGTTGTTGTTGCTTGGTCTTGGCTCTTGTAACTATCTCTTCTTGTGAGCCACTCATGTCAAGGTCGTTTCCCACGGGAGCTATTCCCCGTTGGAAAATTCCACTGTCCCAAGCTATGCCAAGTTTTACTTTACCCTCTAGGGGGAGCAAATCAAAATGGCCAAAAATAAAATGTCCAAGTACAAAGACAAAGGAGAATATCCAAAGATGTATAAAGAAAAGTTTTTAACACAGTTAAAGCAAGTATAGCTGGAGGCTTGTAGCTACAAATTGCCACAGTTTCCCAATATATACTGTTTCATCTTGTGATGTACTGTAGCCAGACACTGTGTAAACTTTGTATCGCAGTATCACTTTTACAGGAGGAAGTCAGTTCAGTGTCCTATTGTCCTAAAAGGCAGACCGTTTCATACTTTTGTTAACTGAGACAGCAGAGGATTTTTACTGTAAATAGATCGTGCAGTTACTAAAGTCTCTTTCACCTCCCCTCTGCCCTGCTAGCTAGAGGGGAGACCTAAGGTCTGAGTGTCCGGTTTAGTTATATAAAAGCAAGTTTCAACGGATGCAGATTTAGAGTTCCGTTGCTTTCACTTTCATGCAGTCGGGGGGAGGCAGACTTCCTTGATTTAACTTCCCCGCTTTTAGTCCAATTTTCAGAATTTAAAGGGTCCCAATTGTTTTCAGTTCCTACTCACGGGAATTCAGTCCAAATTTTCTTTCAGGAAGGAATCGGCGCTCTCCGCTTATGGCGACGCGGCTTCACTCCGCAGGCTGGGTGACGACTCTCAGCACCGCGCTCACTCCCGATGCCGCTCCGTAGCCTTTAAAAAGGCTCTTTCGCAGTACCGGGGGGCGCAAAGGTGCCCACCGAATCTCCTTGTTCTCAGGCTTCAGCGCCTGAGATTTTAGGGGTCCCCCGCTCGCCGTAGCGGGTAAGACCCGAACTTGCGGAGCAGTCCTTCTCCGGAGCTCGGAGGTAGGACCGCCATTAAGCGCTGGCACCGACCGGAAGTCCTGGAACTTGTTGTCTAGGTGAAAAAGAAACACACATTTGTTGTGTTGTGAAATTGCTTCAAGATGCTGCATAGGAAATGATACATAAATAACAATAAAATAAAATAACAATGATGGTGATAATGATGATGATGTTAGAAAGACAAGCTTTCCTGGCACCTAAAATGGAGTTTTGCCCTATGCCCTTTGAAAATGGAAGCCAATAATGTCAAGCTGACCACACCTTTGCAGCCATAGTCAATGTAAATCACAGGTTAATCTCAGTTCCATATGAGACTAATGGATTTGGGCAAGAACACTTTCTTGTAGCTAAGCAAGTTAATGCTTCACAGGTTTTTCAGCTGAAAGCCCATCTGGGATTGTTTGTGTAAAGAGATGAGATGCGTGGATAGTGCCAAATATCAATACAGTGAGGAGGGAATTATCCAACAACTAACCAGCATATTGCTATTTTGTGCTTTTTTTCCAGGGCTGCATATTTGTCTCTGCAATCTTTGGTGACATTATTTCTTTCAAAAGCAAACTATCAGTAATCTCTGTGATGTAACCTATGTAATTCAGAGATTCATACATGTCACATGTATTATAGTGCACAGTGAGAAGTGGAATAAAAGACTTTCTTGTTCAATTGCATGATACTGTAAAGACTGGGACATAAAGGAAAAGTAAGCTGTGGTTTTTGGTGTAGCTATGCATGAACCTGCCATAAAACTGGGTCATCACAAGCAGTCCCCGCTTGGCTGACATTTCCTTTTAAAGCGCAAACTGAATGTAATACAGTAATATGGTGCATGCTATGGAAAGGCTTCAAATGCTTTCAGCTAAATTAAACATGTGTCTTTTCCCCTTTCTTGTCCTAGCAACATGCATCACAATACATACCACCATATTATTAAGTGTGGTGGTGGCCCCACCCCATAGCAAATGTGGTTGCCTTGCCTGGCATCACAGGGGTATATGTGTCAACGTGGTTTCTAAGAAATAAGTGAGAGAACAGTTGGAGGCAGAAATGCTTCTGAATACCACTTCCTGGAAACCATGGGAGCTCTTGCACTTATGCTCTGCTCCCTGGTTTCCCGCAGGCATCCGGCTGGCCACTATGAGAACAGGATGCTGGAATCGATGGGCCATTGGTGTCATCCAGCAGGCTGTTATTACATTAACGTGGCTTTCACAACAAATTTTTCTTCAAGGGAAACTGTGAAATCATGTTGATTTCTTTGCTTACATTTCCACCCTGCCACAGAGTCGAATGTGGTTCCCAGGTGGTCACCCACCCAAGCAGAGATCAGACGCAAACCTCCTTAGCTTCTGCAATGTGGTGGCCTCCTATGCCTTCAGAAAATACCCTGGGACAAACACATGCTGATAAAGATTGCAGTCACATCATACAGTGGTACCTCGGGTTAAGTACTTAATTCGTTCCGGAGGTCCGTTCTTAACCTGAAACTGTTCTTAACCTGAAGCACCACTTTAGCTAATGGGGCCTCCTGCTGCTGCCACGCCACCAGAGCACAATTTCTGTTCTCATCCTGAAGCAAAGTTCTTAACTTGAGGTATTATTTCTGGGTTAGCAGAGTCTGTAACCTGAAGCGTATGTAACCTGAGGTACCACTGTATAGAGAAAGTGATGTATGCAAGTTCCAGTGAGCTCTGTTCACGGTTAGTTACTAAAAGTAGACCCCTAATGCAGTATGATGTCAGGGACTGGACTGAGGAGGAATGGTGGAGACCGCCTCCACCTCCTTCTGAACCTTCCAGAGAAGAGGAAGACAGTATAGATTTACAACAGTGGCTTGGAGAAGGTCACAGCCCAGAGATAGAAGAGGGAAAAAGCTGGGAAATAATGGAAGAGTAGGGGGGAGGAGCAGAGCCGGAGCAGCTGGCTGACACGTTATCATTAGGAAGCATTCCAGACCCCGCTTCTCCGAGAACCTGGTGGGCAGTGAAAGTGGGAGAGCTGAAAGCCAAGAGGCAAATGGCCTTAAGGAACCACTGTAAGGGTGGTTGTGCTGTTGAAGACTGAGAAGGGAAGGGGGGAGGCGATTACTCAGAGCAACTCCATTACCCAAAGAGGCAGCATTTCTAAGCCGCTCTCTGTGAACATTGAATAAAAGACACTGGTAAGAGCTTCTCATCTATCTATGGCTGGCAGCCTGCTGTGGGGGGGAAGGTCGGGATTCCCTGAAGCCTGACGTATACTATAAATATCACAAGAAAAACTAACATAAAACACTAATAATGCAAAACACTATCCGATTTGCAGGCATCTAGTTGGGCACTATGAAAGCAAGATGCTGGCTTAGATGGGTCATTGGTCTAACGAAGCTAGCTCTTCTTATGCTCTTCTTATATCAAATTTATTTCTGTTAGGTTGGATGGAGCCAGGGGTTTCCTTCTTCTGACAAAAGTAACTTCCTATAATGGAAGGAGCTACTTCTGTATATCAACCTTTGAAGTTGGGCAACTAGGTGGTTGACAATTCTCTCATAGCAGCACCAAAGGGTTCCCCAGATCTGTGACTTCTGTTTACTCCCTAGTCTTATTAAAAGCAATGAAAATGAAAGAATTTATCTTTGCAACTTATGCTGGAACAATGCAGAATATTTTGTTTAATTAGGTACGAAATAATCCATTAATTTGATGAGTTTATATCAGGCATAGGCAAACTCGGCTATCCAGATGTTTTGGGACTACAAATCCCATGATCCCTAGCTAACAGGACCACTGGTCAGGAATGATGGGAATTGCAGCCCCAAACCATCTGGAGGGCTGAGTTTGCCTATGCTTGGTTTATATGTTGGGATACCTTTTCATATTACATGCTTCCTGTTCAGAGTTTAAGAGTTTATGTCTCTGAGTAGACTGGGAAGCAGCTGTTCAAGGGGAAAATCCCTATTTAATGATAAAGTTAAAGGAGGATATAGGATATGAACTAGATACTCCCCCATTTATAATCTTCCAGTGGAAACCTCTCTCCAACAACCTTTGACTCATTATTGCACAAAGCCCCTAAGTCAATATTTTACTTTAACATCTCAAGTATGTTTTCCCACTTCACAAAATGTAGTGAAACCCATTGCTTGCTTTTGCTCTTTAAGTTAGCTGGACTGGAAGGAGGGTGCGAGGAAAACAATTGCTTTCTTATATTTCATTTTCCATTTATAATTTATTATATACCTTAAGCAGCAAGTGCAATCAGCTTTACATTTTATTTAGTGCCCCATTGCAATTATTTCATTTATTTAAGTAAACTTTTTCATGTACTGTTTATTTTGCATTATGCTTTTGCTGTTTTATCAGTTCTACATCATTTACTATTTATTTTGAACGTGCATATTTACAATTGTGCACCATTTGTCAGTTTTGCTTAATATATATTTTAATTCACTTTCTTTTTGGTTTGGTTCTGGCTCTTTGGTCCCTATTCATATGCTCACTGGAGCATATTACTATACTCTGAAATTAGAACTTGTTTTTCACTGAGGACCTAATTAAAAGGTAATACACACACACACACACACACCTGCCTTTCTTCCATCATGGAACTCAGTATGGTGTAAATTAGGTTCAAAGGTGATTTCCTACCTAGAACTGACCAGACTCAAACCTGGTTCCTTTAAGCAAGATAATTACATCTTGTACTATTGGACCCTTTCCTTGGGACCATGATCCTGAAGGTGTGAAGTGATGCATTTGTTCACTAAGTGATATGTAAACAACCCAAAGACATAGGAAATTCAAACAGAGAATACCTTAGAAAGAAGATTATCTACCACATGTGTATCCTAAATGAATACTAGATTTGGTGCATTAAAAATAAGCTAAACAAGGACAAAGCTAGCCAATGGCCTTTTGTATAATTATTGTCCTCCTTGTCATTATTTTCAAACTCCATCAAAGCAGAGCATGCACTCTCACCATCTTACAAGCTTTGTCACTTTTATACAGCCAGAACTTCAAGTACTCTCAATTCTGTAATTATACCCCTTTTTATCACTGGCGAAGTGTTATATAAAAAGAATAAAATTGCTTCCTGGGAAATAGAATTTCTACTGAGAAGAACTCATTACAGGAGGCAGCAATTTTACTGAGCTTACAAATTACATATTATTGTTAAAGTCTATTTCAAATCACTTATTCAGAGAGCAAGAAAGATTGATTCAGAGAACATAAACACCCAAGGCTTACCCAGAGGTTGATGTCGTACATGGTTTCTTTTAAGGGCCTGTTTACATAATCGTTTATCCTGGGGTGGCTACCTCTGATGCACTTCAGTTTCTGACTTGTTTACATGCTCAAGTGGTGAATCAGAAGTGAGAGAGAGCAGAATTAGGGACTCTCGATTCACATTTCACCCTGGGATAACTTGCAACAACGGAATCGTCATTTCTAGCATACAGAGTGGGTGGAATGGGCTGAAGGGGGACCACAGATCCCGGCACTCAGCTTTGTGAAGCAGGGGGTAAAAAAAAAAAAGACCCCCCAAAGTGGGGCCTGAAGCAAAATGTTGCAGCATAGAGGGCTCTCATTCAGGTTTCCAGCCAGCTACAGTATCTTATGTCCTTTCCCAGGATACTGCATTCTATCCCCCTACGCCTGCTTCTTGGGAGAAAAGCAATGACAAACCTAGACAGCACTTAAAAAGCAGAGACACCACCTTGCCTACCAAGGTCTGTATAGTTAAAGCTATGGTTTTTCCAGTGGTGATGTATGGAAGTGAGAGCTGGACCATAAAGAAGGCTGATCGCCGAAGAATTGATGCTTTTGAATTATGGTGTTGGAGGAGACTCCTGAGAGTCCCATGGACTGCAAGAAGATCAAACCTCTCCATTCTTGAGGAAATCAGCCCTGAGTGCTCACTGGAAGGACAGCTCCTGAAGCTGAGGCTCCAATACTTTGGCCACCTCATGAGAAGAGAAGACTCCCTGCAAAAGACCCTGATGTTGGGAAAGATGGAGGGCACAAGGAGAAGGGGATGACAGAGGATGAGATGGTTGGACAGTGTTCTCGAAGCTACCAGCATGAGTTTGACCAAACTGTGGGAGGCAGTGGAAGACAGGAGTGCCTGGCGTGCTCTGGTCCATGGGGTCACGAAGAGTCGGACACAACTCAATGACTAAACAGCAACAACAACCCCAGTTTTCCTTTGGGGACGGTGGCAGAGCATCTTCTTTGCAGCAAAAGATCCTAGGTCCAATCTCTGACAACCCTAGGTAGGGCTGGGAGAGAACCCTACCTGAAAGCTTGGAGAGTTGATGCCGATAAACGGAAACAGTAGTGAGCCAGATGGGCCAATGGTCTGACACAGCACATGGCAGCACCCTGTGTTTCTGTTCTCCCTCCTCAACAGTAAGACAGCATTCCATGCTCAGTCCTGATTGGACTGTTTGGGGGGAATCTGTCCCTTAGCGTTTCCCTGCCCCTAAGGATTTTTTTTGTACTTCTGCAAACTTTGGGGTTTCTCCTAACCTCTATTGGCTCCTCAGTCTCCTTCCCCCTGCCAGCTGTATGTTCAATTAGGGGCTGGGTCCAGGGCAGAGATGGTGGTCTGTGGGCCAGCCTAGGATGGGTCAGCCTGATTAGGGACCCCTGGCTCAGGGCCATGGGGCAGAATGGGGCAGCTATGCACAGCCCAAATACAAATATGCATATTTTAGAGGGAAATGCAATTGGAAACCAATTCAAAAATGCATATTTTGGGGAAGAATGCATACAAAATGCCACAATATACTGGTATTAAAAAAATAATAATCACAAAAACTGGGACAAAACAGACATATGATTGAGTACATGTGAAACTGACATGGAATGCTATATCTGTCCTTACATTCTGAACTGGAAAGGCCTGCCTACACACAGGGAAGGAATTGATCAAATTGCTGTAGTATTTGAAGGACATCTTTGCCATATCCCTCCCTTCCTCGGCTTGAAAGAAGAACAAAGCAAGTCAGAAAAAAAGATAACAAAATAACCCTCTTAAAAACCCTCTACTTGCACTCTAAGTGTTAAGTCATGTAATTTCATTTCAGTCTTTCTTGGTATACAGCCATCTCATCTTGTAACCGAGCAAAGTCATTATGATGAGATGAAGCAACTGTGAAGTTCATGGCTTCTCCTGGTTGTTTGTGTTTTCACTAATAAGGCATTTTAAAAACTGTGGTAAGGGTCTAGAAACCTTGTTTCCTCAGGGAAGCAAAATGAATTAAACAAATATATGGATCAGATTTCAGGATTAACACTTCATCACACGTGTCACAGCAAGCTTTCTTTTTCAAATTTAAACCTATCATATCTAGCCAAGGATTGAAACTAATTCCTACTTGAGAATAAATGGAAGCATTTTATGTGGCATTAAATGCTCATTGAGTTTTAATCAGATTTGTGAACTTGGTTTCACTGGGCTTTTTTTAACTTAAGGTGTCACTGATACATTAAGGGAAATGCAATCTCGTTTCACCTTCTGCTTTGTCTATAAATAAAATCTTCCGCAGGGCAGAAGATTAAATTAAATAAAAGGTAAGATGTCTAGTTTGTCTCATGTCAAAAGCTATAAAGTTGTTTGGATACAGTGGGCAACACTGTAAGAGCCTCTATCTGCATGTGTTGGCTGTGAGGCAGGATACATGAGCACAAAAACTGAACGTTTTAAGAAGATGTGCTGCCTGAGTAGATAATTTAATTCTTTTTTTGCTCAGAGAATTAATTGATCTGGTAAAAATATTAGATATGCGGTTTCTACAAACCAGGACATTAAATGTACCATTAAACAGCTTAGACTAGAATCAGTCAAGTTGTATAACTTGCAGTTGCTTCTCGGGATAACTTTCAGCAATACAAGTAAATGGTATGTTTTCTGAGACAACGCACTGCCCTGAAGCATAAATAAATTGTGATGCAATTTGAAATGCACTAGACCCTTACAAGCTTTGCCCTGTGAATGCAGAATAGCAATCCGTTTTGCTAGAGGACCAGGCCTCGCTCTCAATTCCACTGTACAGAGAATTGAATTTCTATTGCAGTCTCTGCAGAAGCTCCCTAGTCCTTGTCTTGATCGCATATATATTAATGTTAAGTCTGATTTTCAGAATTTCAACAAACACACAGAGATTGCAACTGAACCCTTTCCCCCAAATGGCTCATATGAACAATAGGAAAAAGCAAATATTATATATTGTACAAAGTATTTCATAAGATGTTCTTATTAGTGTAGAATGATACCACCTGAGGTCAGATGATGGATATAAGGTGCAATTGCTCTTTCTCAATGCAAGATCATTCATTTATCAACCTCATGTGGGCTAACCCCTGTAAGCAGAAAGCAGGGGCAATGTTGGAATAGATTAAGAGAGAATTTGAGCTGGGAGAAGGAAACATACAAACTAACAACACATTAAAACGAAGGAGAATAAAACCATTCAGCTAACAAAAAATATCTAAAATGCCTGAGCAAAGAATAAAAGCTTTAAAGCCTAGTGTTGAAAAGAATACAGAGTTGGTGCCAGACATACCTTCATCAGGAAGGCATTCCACACTCAGGGTGCCACCACAGTGAAGGCTCTCTCTTTTGTACACAAATAATGTACTTCTAAAAATGGAACATGAAGACGTGCACAGCAAGAGTAGTACACTAGGAGCTATTTCTTCAGAGACTGGGCCCCATATGGATTCAAAATGAAATCTAAAAACAGTAACAAGAAAACTTAATGGTAGTTGTAGTCCAGCAACACCTGAAGGGCTCCACCTTCGCTACTTGTGCTCCATAGTTTACTTCAGTTGTGGCTAGAACAAATTCTAAAACTGATGCTTGGTGTTAACTAGGAAGAACAGAAAGCCAAGATTTTTAGAAAGGGATCACTCTGGTATCATGCTACAATTCCTGTTAGCATTCATTTGCACATGACTCTAGTTTTATCCTGTGCCCTACAGCAAACAAGTGGAATAAAATGATATGAAACCAGGATTTCATTTGTAACATTTGAAACCAAATCAATTCATCCTACTGATTTAATTCAATTTCCATTACACTGCCATACAAGTGCCTCTCAGAGTGCTTTGTGCAATCTAATAAAAATTGAGCTTATTACAGAGAAATGAGAAATCTCACTAATGTCTCATCCTGCTGTCTTTAAAGACATGGCACTTTGCACATCTTCAATTGTACATTTCCAAGATTCTGAAAAGCAGAGAGCTCCAGTCGCAAAACAGGAAACCTCAGGCTGAATTTGAATATTAAATTTGGAATGGTAAAAAGGAATCTGTGGCAGAGTTCATTTCCATTGACATCAATGGGAGGGATTTGATTTGATTTTTAAAAATGAAGGGGGAAAAGGAAACAGCCACCTCACTGTACAGGCTTGCTACTGCAGCTGCAAAAAGTTGGCATACTCTAGGTAGGAAGTGGTACTGGCTCCTCCACAGCGCCCCCCCCCGATTGCTCTGAGGTCAACATCCACACCATATATTTAAAGTTCACTGAATGCACATTGAATGAAAATGGCATCCCCCAAAGAATTCTGGGTACAGTAGTTTACCCCTCAGTGGGCTGCAGTTCCCAGCATGCTTAACAAATGGCAGTGGTGTGGATGTGACCTTAGGTGCAGAAGGGAAACATAGAAGCAGCACCATGGACAGTAACATATGAGATAAGTTTGATGTATTAAGGGTCGCGCTTTGGAGTCCAATAAGCTCATGTTTCCCTGCTCAGCCAACAACAACTTTTTCTGGAGGTTTCACCTCATAACTAGTTTCTTTTTCCCAGGTTTAAAGAACACAATGGAAACAATTACAAAATGTGTTAAGATTTGGCTTTGGTGCACGGCTAAGCTGCAACTCATTAAAAACTCCTCTTCTTAAATTATCCTCTGTTCTTCCCACTGACAGAATTTCCCAGTGAAATTCCTCTGTAGAGCTTACATTGTTAATGAGAGTAAATCTTCTGTGAGTTCAGCAATGTAATTTTGTCAGTTTTAAAATGCCTCGGTCAATGGCAAATGCGCTCTGCTGATTAGAAGGCAAACAACACAGGGATATTTTGATTGGCTGCAGTGAAAAACATGTGTTGCCACCCCAGTTCAGAGAACTGCAGAGAGTTGCATATACCTTGATGTACCTGTGAATATTGATGCAGCCTACTGTCCCCTCTCCAAAGCACACATATGCAGTAGGAGTGTATGCTCCTGATCTACAACACAGTTTCCACATGGCAACTAATGGATCTCTCTCTCAATGCCTGCCTCTATATGGGGCTTTCACAAACATCTGGACAGCCAGTCATGTTTTTTGAAATTGCAAAACCATCAAAACACTTAAGGGACACTTTGAACTGCTCACCAAAGACTTGCTGAAGTGAAAAAAAGCTTAAAGACAAGGGTGGGGAACCTTTTTCACCCACATTCCTTTCTGGGCAACCTTCAGAGTGCCATGTGCATGGCAGTAGAGCAACAAATTTTACCTTTGTACACTAGGTTAGTTTCTACACATGCTCACACACCTATCTCTGTTCTCCATCCAGACAAGCAAGGGACATTCTTCTTCTTCTCCTTTGGCGATCACCGGTAGCTGAGTAAGATTGTCTTCCATAAACACAGTTTTAACAGTGGATCTATAAGTGACTGTGTAGGCCAATTCTGGATCTACATGTCCTTCCACAGTGGGGACATAGGTTTCCGGGCAGGAGTTGATCGTGGTGAAGGTTTGCCATGCATGCCTTCCTCTTAGCACATTTCTCCCTTTTGTCCTGAGTCTGAGTGTCTTCAAAGCCTGTGGCACCTTTGGTAAAGGCTGTTCTCCAACTGGAGTGCTCGCAGGCCAGTGTTTCCCAGTTGTCGGTGTTTATACTACACTTTCTTAGATTTACCTTGAGTCTTTAAACCTCTTTTGTTGACCACCAGCATTACGCTTTCCATTTTTAAGTTCGGAATAGAGTAGTTGGTTTTGAAGACGATAATCAGGCACCCGCACAACATGACCAGTCCAATGAAGTTGACGCTGAAGAACCATTGCTTTGACAATGGTGATCTTTGCTTCCAGTACACTGGCTTTAGTTCACCTGCCTTCCCAAGTGATGTGTAACATTTTTTGGGGACACCGTTGATGGAATATTTCGAGTTGAAGATGGTGTTTATTATTGCAGTTCAAAGACATGTTCCAGTAAAGAGAGAGCAAAGCAGGGCTTGTGAAGGATGTGGTCTGGGGAGAGTTACAAAGGTCAGACGGAGAGGACTAGAAGCCCACATTCAGTTGCTTGGCCTCAAGTTGCTTGCAGAACTTGCCAAGATGATGGTGTACGCCTGTTTCTATGGGCAACTTTGGGTAGCAGTTGCAAAATTCCAATAGCAGGTATCCTGAACGCAGAGAAATCTCCTTCTGGACAATTTACCCATCCCTACAATCAGATTTGTTCATGTAGGAGCATATATTGCAGGAGGATTGGCTTTGCTAGAGCATAACTTTCTGCAGTGCTACAACTATACCAGCAATAAAAATTAATTTTTCAGCACCAATACTGAAGCATCAGGCTTTTTCATTTATTCTACCAAGCTGTATTCCCAAGACTCACATTGCAGATATGTGCAAAGAAGAACTGGAGCTGAAGAATAAAAAGAATCAATCATCTGATCCCATGAAGCTACTTTAAGAGCAAACAATACATTTGGCACAAAGGCCACCCAACTGACTCTTTTTTAAAGTTATTTTTTATTTGAAATAAAACAACGGCTTTATTCACATAACTTGCTTAGCCAAATATACAGACTTCCAGAGAGGAGCTTGCAGCTGCTTTGCTCATCCTTGGTCTTTATTTGACTCCTAAGCCAGGCTGAGCTAAGTCAAGGTTTGGCTTAGCATGTTGCCCAAACTCAAGCTCATGGTTAATATCTGTCCTTGCTAAGCATGAGCTGCAGCCAAGGTTTGTTCTTAAGCACAAACTCAGGTTAGGATGAGATGCTAAGCCAAACGTTGGATTAGCTCAGCATGTCACCGGAGTACAAAAGATCAGGAGTGCAGTGCAGTCACAGCAAACCATTGTTTGAGTATGTGTGGACCAGACCAATATGAATATAGTTTTTACTATTCTCCCTTAACTGTTTATGGACTTGGAGCCCTGGAATTTCTACTGTGCCAACATAAATCTGGAAGAGTTCAAATCAGCAGCAATAAAATTGCACATGTGTTTTTAAAAACAACAAACAGGAATAATAACGCTTCCACTAGCTCGTGGTTACATTTAGCAGGGGCTAAAACAAAAAGCCAAAGTGGTTAGCAGAGCTATATCAGGAAGTTTATTTCTTCCCCAAGACTTCAGGATGAGCCATTTGAAACTGTAATTCTTGTCTGGAGAAACCCTGAACAACATAGGAGGGCATCTGAAGAACCATGGGATGCTGCTGACTCCCTCTCTGACAATGGGTTGGAAGGACTGTATATGGGGGCTTCCCCACTTAAGTAGTAGAAAATTCTGGCACAATCGCTGCATTGCTGCCCATCATCAGTTCTCTGTACTGGGGCCTCACAGAGGAGTGCATTACATCTTGAGTGTGCAGAGTTCACAAACACACCCCCCCCCCCGCACACTCTGGATCCCTGCAGCATACAAGGCAGCCCTCCACATGCATTCCATTCATCCTAGTGACAAGCATTTTGACAGCCCTTAATCAATACCATTTAGAAGTAACTGTCTGCACAGCTCACTTAAGTGTGTACAGTGATACCTCGGGTTAAGAACTTAATTCGTTCTGGAGGTCCATTCTTAACCTGAAACTGTTCTTAACCTGAGGTACTACTATAGCTAATGGGGCCTCCCACTGCTGCCGCTGCACCGCCGCTGCACAATTTCTGTTCTCATCCTGAAGCAAAGGTACTATTTCTGGGTTAGCAGAGTCTGTAACCTGAAGCGTCTGTAACCCAAGGTACCACTGTATCTGCTATTTCCAGGGCCACAGAAGAAGACAGATGGAATTCTGCTTTCTCTATATAAAGTGCCTCTTTACATGAAATCTCACTGAAGCAGTGTACTCCCTGCAACCAGCCTCTGCCTGCTTGCAATTGCAGAGAAATGCTGAAAGATGAGAGGTTGTGTTGCAAAGCTGAGAACTCGCGGGCGATGACTCAGTCACGTTCAGCAGCAGCAGAGTTATTTTTAGCCTAAAGTGGGCCAGACATCCCCAGAAGTGCAAGATGTGAGGAGGGGGGATAATAATAACAACAACAAAATGGAAAGCACAGTGACTTTGAATGTTTGTCATGCATGCAATAACTCTTGCGCATGACTTGGGAATAAGAGAATTGGAAATTCAGCCTTGAACCAAGAAGAATTAGAAATGGCTTCTTTGGATTTCACAGCATTTATGTGCACAGATGAGCTTTGCTTCAAGAGCCTGAACCCTCTTCGCTATTTAACTACAACCAATGTCTTCAATATCAAACAAAAGAAAATATTAGGAGCAAACATTTATTTGAAAAACCACATATTTCAACTTCCTTCCCACCTCTCCTTTATCTTCAGCAGAAGATCAACTTGAGCAGCAAGATCAACTTGAGAATTTGCAAATATTTGTGGATGTACAGCTGCCAGTGTTATTTTTTATTGTATTTATTTAGAAAGATTTCCAAACTGCTTAATCAGAGAGCACTCAATGTGGTGTACATCATAAAATTGTAGCTAAAACACAGCTGAATGCCACTCAACTATTAAAAACAACTATGCACAAAATAATCATCATTAAAACACTCAGTAAAACTACTAAAATGAATAGAAGTAACTAAATTGTATGTCTGGACTGCTGAAATAAATAAATAAATAATTCAGTGGCAGTGGTGGTGGGGTCCTAAAACAATATAGTATTGGTCTTCAAGGTCAAGGTTGTAATGCTATACAGTACCTGCTAACCTAGGATGAAGCTCACTTCCAAGTGGACGTGTATAGTATTGTAATGTTAATGCATGGATGGGACTCTATAGTCTGCCATTATTTCCATGCAGAACACTCAAAAGTTCCTTGTCCAGTTACCATTGCTGCCACACTAGCTCTGCCCTTCAACAACAATGCCTTGAGCATGGCTGTCTGCAAATGAAACCCTTTGCCTATGTAATTGCTCACACTTAAGGACTCTATGCATTCAGGAACCCCAAATAACTGTGTGCCCCAGAGAATGTGGAGTAGCAGCCTGAGCAAAGGGATCCCCTTGCAGACAACAAAGCTCAGGACTGATCAGAGGGTCGAGCTAAAGTAGTGATGTGGAAGGCGAGAAGCACAGCACCCCTCTAGCTTGAAACTATAAATTGTCCACATAAGAGTAATGCATGAACAGTAATGCTTTAAAATCTGACATTAGCAGCACAATGGTACACACCAGACGGGAGTAACCTCCCCTGTCAAGGGCATGTTGCTTTGGGGTGAATTTACTGGGGACCGCATACCAGTGGTGGTATGTATTCTGGAGGTTTCTAGTCACTTCTTTTCCTTGCCTCATATTTTGTTCCTAACAGGCACTGTGAAAATAGGACACTTCTCACAGTGTGAATATTTTGGGTAGGAAAACTAGACCTCATTTAAAACATTTGTGATCTCTGCTATTTCGAGTTTAGAATAGCTGAAGGGTGTTTCTATTTCACTGCACGGCCACAACTATTATATTTAACTGCAGAAAAAGCACAAAGGTGTAAAACCTGCTGAAACTGATGACTAAGGTCACTTCCAGCCTGTCTCTATTTTGCAGGAGGGAATCGATTGCATTCCAACAAATTTAGATATGTGCAATTAAAGTAGATTAAAGCACTCTTACACACACAGTAAACCCACTTCAAAGCAACCAGGCTTTTCACAGTAAGGAAAGTGATGAGAAAATGCACCAGAAAGCATTAAATTGGTTGATCAGCCATAAACCTCTGCACGAACAGATCAGGACAAATGCTCAATAAAAAGTGGGACTCATATAACCTCTGTGCAAATAAATTGCTATGTATGCTGAGATCAGACATTGTATAACCTCCAGACAAGCTTTGTTGCAAACAAATCAGGCTCAATATTATTCTATACTCCACTGAAATGTTCAAATGCTTATTTGATTGTCTTTGAATGTCTCCTGCCACACCCTTTGAGAACCACTGGCTTAAGGTGGGCAAGTGGATTGGTGAGGGACTTTTCTATTCTATTCCATACTATGTGATGAAAATCCTATTTTGCAACTGTTTTCGCAAACAGTTGCAAATGATTCACAGGCTCAGGCAGTAAGATGCTTAATGCCAGCCAAAATGCATGTCTGTTGACCTTATGCTGGCACTAGGAAATATAACCCAGATGGTACTGTTCTGCTACATGCTTCCAGTACAGTATAGCAGTATTGTGGGAAAGAATATGTATAAAAGAGAGGGAAGGCACTCTTGAGGCATCTTGAATGGCATCCTATATGTGTTTTAGATTCACTGGAGCTGCAGAAGCTACTGTGCCATTTCCTGATAAGAGGAAGGGGATACTAGTATGCTATGGCAGTTCCTTTTACACACCCAGTACAGAAACGATACCGACCTAGCTGCAGAAGCACAGGTCACTCTAGGCAGCCACAGAAAATCAATTCACTGGAGCTGCAGAAGCTACTGTGCCATTTCCTGATAAGAGGAAGGGGATACTAGTATGCTATGGCAGTTCCTTTTACACACCCAGTACAGAAACGATACCGACCTAGCTGCAGAAGCACAGGTCACTCTAGGCAGCCACAGAAAATCAAAGGGAAGTGGGTACAAATCACAAGACACTTGAAAACATTACCCAGAACACTTATCTGCAGATGAAACACTTCTAGGTGATCTGTTCATTATCAGAATATAACCAGGCCTTCAGAAGCCCTTGATGTGATTATATTTAAGCCAATCCTCGCATTGCATTATTCTCAGAAGAAACTGTAGGTAGTGGGTGGTTAATCCCCTCTCGGTAAAATGTAACAGCCAAGGCTGAAAAGCACTTTTGTTTATTTGTTCCACGCATATTTCATGCAGCTAAAAAATAAAAGCCTGCTTTGTACTTTTCACTTCAAGTGGTGCTTTCAACCATTCAGCCCAAACCTCTCCTAGAAACCCTTTCCATTTGTCCTTGAAAAGTTGCCCATGCCATTTGCAACATATGCAACCTTCCCCATCTCCACTATGGTGTTCACCTAATGTTAAGATTTCAATTTCCACCAAGTGCCGTAAGTGTGGCCAATGGCCAGGGGTCATGGGATTTGTAATCCAGAACATCTAGAAGTCACCAATTTGGGGAAGACTGATTCATATAACTTGCAACACCATCTATTGTTTGCCCCTGAAACAGTGATATTCAAAGAGATGATGCTTCTGGAGGTTTTTATTGTTGTTGTTCACATGGCTAATAGACATTGATAGACCCATTCTCTTCCTTGCATAGCTCCACCACAAATGCCTTACGCCAGGAACAGCCAATATGGTGACCTTCAGGTGTTCTGACTACAACTTCCATCACACCAACCATCAGTCATACTTGCTGGGCCTGACAGGAGTTTTATTTTTATGACATCTGGCTATCTCTGTGTTAGGGAATGCAGAACCTAAGTATGTGAAGCAGGAGGACAAAATCAGCCTGTCTCTGGTTTCCAACTAAGCCCATTCACAGCCTGTTTATTGCACAGTTCCAGCTCTCTAGAACTATACTGATTGAATTTGCATTGTTCAATTTTAAAAACCATTTAAACCAGAGACCAACAAAAGTTTGTGGCAGCCAGTTGCAAAACTGAATTACATATAGTGTCAATAAATCATTGCCTACCATTTCTTTGCATAGAGGAGGAAGGACCACTGGGAGGAGAGCAGAAAGAGAAAACACCTGCACCAGCACAACCGGACACCTTCATCTGCCCCACCTGCAGCAAAACACATCTCTCCCATATCAGTCTCTACAGCCACTGCCATGCTGTAACTGTCTAATGATTTGACTTCACCCCCGAGGACACATTCTTGCATTGTTCCCGAGACAAACAGATGCCAACCAACCATGTCCTTATAAATATGCTACACTTTTGGCTGCACCACCAAGCACCTGTGGTCTCAACGCTTCCCTTAATACACAGCAGCACACATAATTTATTGGAGAGTTCAACCTTGATAATTTAGTTACATGGAAGTATTGTAAACACCAGCAATATTTTTGAACAGTCACTATATTTAACAGTTCTACCAAATGACTGGAATGCTTGTTGATGCTTCGCTAGATATTCAACACTGATTGAGAATAGATCTCAGAGCCTCAGCAAAAAAACCTGGAGATAAGCCCTGCGACCTCTTGAATGCAATGCTCTCCTACTAGAGTAATGATCTATTCTGCTTCTAGGATTATTCTCTGCTATAGAGAAATCTGAATAATGGACATCCATATTACCCTGTGTGAGATGCTGAACCTTAAAGACCTTTGTCAAATAATGGTAGACAATGTGGTACCCTCTAGATATTGCTGGACTAAAATCCCCATTATTGCTGACCAGCTGGATTACTTTTAATTCTGCATTTTGTTGTTTAATTTGGCTTGTTTACTCTTTGGTTTTTGGTTTTTACAGAGGGTTGCATTGCCTTTTGCTTACTAAATTTTTTCCCCTTTCCATTTTATTACAGCTATTTTAGTGCTGCTTCATACTACTGTATTATTGGGAAACCAATAAATGGGGTCAATAAACATTATAAACAAGGAGCTGCTAGATTATCATGTCACTATTCAGAAGGCAAATGACACTTAATCCAGGATGCCTCCAAGCATTATGAGAGAGGAGAAACTATATTCTGAGTCAGGTCAACTTCAGCTTCAACTACATGAGCAAATAGTACAAGAAGTGTTGGCAAACAAACTTCTCTGGTGAATTCACAACATCCCCAACCCCTTTGCTGTTTGTTCCCAGCAACTGCTAATGTGAGACAGACTACTTCAGAACATGGAGTTTGCATTTAGCTATTAGGGTTGAGAGGAGGTGCTTTGATGGGTGGAGGAGCAGGAAGCAGAACTCTGGCTCTGCAGGGCTGAGAGAAGGGGTTGTGTAAGTGGCTTAGCAGGATGGTGGAACTGGGGTACCCCAGTGAACTGTGGACAAATGGGGACAGGGATAACAAAGGAGGAAAATAGCTCCAAGAAGAACAGCACTGAAACAAAATGTGTTCACATTTTAAAAATTAACGAAAATTCCTGAAAAACAAACACAAAATGAGGGATAGTGTTGACTCAGCTCTAGCTAAAATCCATCTCTCTCCAGATGTATGTTGCTGTGCTCTGATTTGCATAAAAGTACACCAACTTTGCTGCAAATCTAAACATGATATCCTTTCATGCAGTCCTCTGATACAGACTGAATAATCCCAGATTATTCTGCAGATGGTTATAGTGTAAAACAAATAGGCCAATTCATATGTTGATCATTCGTCTTGCTAGAATAGTTCTGAAGTTTCTGCAAGTAATACTAAATGGCGCAATCCATCAGGATCTTCAACACAATCCCCATTCAAATGATGGAACGGCGACACAGGCTTTTATTTTGGCTCAGTAATTAAAATCTTCTCTGTGATTGACATCTTTTCCCTATCTTTTCCTTTTTTGAAAGCAGAAACAATTTCTTGTAAGTACGATTGATCGACTGAAGTATGACACTTCTGTTAGTGCTTAAAGTGTGTTAACTATTTGTGCAAATGTCAGACATGGTACAAATATATTTGAGATATGACAGGTGCTTTCTTCCACTCTTAAGCCCTGCTCAGGTAGATAATGAATGTCTGAATAGGGCTTTAACAATGCCAGCAATCTTGGAACAAAATGTCTGAATTTTTTGTTTTTGTTTACAATAGACTTAGCAGACCTTTGCTTCTGGGATCTGGTTCTTGATTACTTTTCAAAGTAGGCTATTTACACTTGAGCCAAGCAGATGAAAAGTGCCACCATTCTGATTACACACTGCACAAAGGTGCAAATAGCTTTAGAAGGCGCAGAGAAGGTCCTCCATATTCAACGAAAAGGCCAGCTGCATATGCCATTTCTTTGTTGGTGCTATTTTGCTAGACATGGTGTTTTGCTGTACATCTTGTTGTTCTTTACTCTTTTGGCAGAAGTCCAGCATGTTGTTGAATCTGACTGACATCAAAGGTAGAAGCTGTTTTCCAAGTGCCTTATATTCATACAGACTTTCAGCCTCAGGCCATGTTTTAATTGGTTGGCTAGAAAGAAACAGAACATCTAAAATTGCACTTCTTTTTCCATTTGGCCTGTTAATATCTTTTTCAGGAGGATAGTTTGTGACATTTTGGTTTTTAAAAAGATGTCTTCTTGATTTTGTTGAGACAGAAAACAGAAATTTAACCTTGCCATTATTGGTAGGAAATATTCCATCAAATCCAAGGTACAATTATGGTAGATAAAGGTACCGATCTTGCAAACCCCTATAAAATCAGTAGCTAGACATTTGTAGATGACATCGATAAATATGGGATAGTTTAAAAAAAACAATGAGAGCTTGACATTGCTTTCAAAATAACTCTCCAGAGCAGGGGTCAGCAAACCTTTTCAGCAGGGGGCCAGTCCACTGTCCTTCAGACCTTGTGGGGGGGCTGGACTATATTTTTTTGGGGGGGATAAACTAATTCCTATGCCCCACAAATAACCCAGAGATGCATTTTAAATCAAAGCACACATTCTACTCATGTGAAAACATGCTGATTCCCAGAACGTCCATGGGCCGGATTTAGAAGGCAATTGGGCCGGATCCGGCCCCCCGGGCCTTAGTTTGCCTACCCATGCTCCAGAGTAAATGGATAACAATTAGTTCTACCCCAAATTGTGGCTCCCTGCTTCTTTGCACTTCACACTAGAAGCTCCTGAGACATAGTCTTCACCTTTGAAGGGAACAATGTTAGACAATCCTCAAGAGATTTATAGGAAGAAGACATGAATGCCAATTTTTACTAAGCTCCTTGTGTGTGCTAGACCATGATAAGAAATTAGCATTAACAGATTATGTGTAAATGTGAAACTTGAAGGAGAAACCTTCCTATAACCCCTGCTCAACTTGGTTCATTCATGCATTTTTGGAATTGTTTTATTCATTTTATTTTCTTATTATAGTGCCCAACAAGTGTTTTAATTTAATCAAGGTGTAGGGTGTTAAGATGGGTGCCAGACTTTTAATCCTTGCATCCAGCAAGTGTTAAAGGCTAATCAAACCAGGCTAGCCTCCTGGTGAAGTGTAAGGAGAACAAAGGAAGGGGCTCTGTGGGAGATACGAATGGATGGGGTCCCTCCCTCAACTCACCGGTAATGAGTAGGACAAAATCCAGAGTAAAAAGCAGAGACATCACCTTGCCGACCAAGGTCCGTATAGTTAAAGCTATGGTTTCCCCAGTAGTGATGTATGGAAGTGAGAGCTGGACCATAAAGAAGGCTGATCACCGAAGAATTTATGCTTTTGAATTATGGTGCTGGAGGAGACTCTTGAGAGTCCCATGGACTGCAAGAAGATCAAACCTCTCCATTCTTAAGAAAATCAGCTCTGAGTGCTCACTGGACAGATCCTGAAGCTAAGGCTCCAATACTTTGGCCACCTCATGAGAAGCGAAGACTCCCTGGAAAAGACCCTAATGTTGGGAAAGATGGAGGGCACAAGGAGAAGGGGACGACAGAGAACGAGATGGTTGGACAGTGTTCTCGAAGCTACCAGCATGAGTTTGACCAAACTGCGGGAGGCAGTGGAAGACAGGAGTTCCTGGCGTGCTCTGGTCCATGGGGTCATGAAGAGTCAGACACGACTAAACGGCTAAACAACAACAACAAGAGTGGAGAGTTAAGGGTGAAGTGACCTAGAAGCAAATATGCAAACTGAGAGAGAAAGAACCATGCTGAGTCTCTGCTGGAATCCAAGGCTGCGGCTATGGGAAAAGCAAGACCTTTTGGGGGTGTTGATGCTGTGAACAGACATAACAGACTCAGGTTGTATATATGTGTACATAAACCATACATACTAAAGACACCACAGTCTCCCCCGTGCCTCATTTCCAAAAGGAAACACAAACCCTGGGTAAGTGCCTGGAACCCCTGAAATCTCGCAGCACTCAGAGATTGGGGCGGCATGCAACAATATGTCCTTACAGGGGGAAAATACAAGGCACATGAGCTAATATAATTAAAATCTGTTTGCACAGCCTTCAAATATTCTTCCATACAGTATTAGTCAAGGGAAGGAGATGACACATTCAGCTATACTACATGTTATACTGAGGAATGAGATTTCATATGATATACCTGCATGTGAGAATGAGTCCTGTTATCTGGACATAATAGTAACTTGTGACTGACAAATTTTGCTATTGAAAAAACTCAATAAATCCGTTTGCTGCTAGGAATATTTTCTGTTTATCATCCTAGCTGTATAATTTATTGATTTTATCAACCTGACCTTTGAAATACACTGTATTAATTATTTTTTATGCCAAAAATGGCATTTGCAGTTGAATGGGGAAAAATACAAGCCGTGCCAAGACATATTAATTGTTAGACTAGACCAATAAACTATCCTGACATGTCCGAGTACGTTGCATAATTAAGTGTGTGTTTGTTGCTCAGAATCATTAATAAAGTACAGATCTATTTCTAGGAACTTCACACCTAAAGGTTACGGAAGAAAGATTGGAAATACTTATTCATGCTAGGTATGGATGCTACTGCTTCAAAGCGGGATAGACCCAGGCTAATTCCTTATTACTAATCAATGCCTCAGTTTGATGTATCAGGCTATTTACTTCAGCAAGTATAATTATCTGCCACAGACATGAATAATCCCTCCACAGTACATTATTTAATCTTCAATTACAATCACCCAGATTTGTGGAGAAGATACATCACTGCTGGATGACCCCAATTACCTTTGTACAACTGCAATACAAGAATCATACAAGCTCCCGTGCTTCCATTCACAAGACAAAAGTTTGGGTAACACACATTTTTTCTTGTGCTGGCCTCTGTATATTTTAGAGGTCATTTTGGTCATGATGACTGAATGGGTTTTTAACTACCCTTTAATACAAAACCTTGTATCATGTTGGCAAGGGCAAAACCCTTGAAACTACAGCTCATCCGTTTTGTTTCAGAGCATATAAATGGCACAGCTTGCCCGGCTTTCTTATTTAATAATATTTGAATGCTGTTGATAAGGAAATGAAGAAGTTATTTGTGGAGGAATGGCTAGAAGTCTAATGCAGGCCTTTAAACCAGACCTTTTACTGCTTAATATCCTACAGCCTTTTAAATGTGTCTGTTGGAAGGGAAGGTAGGCTATTGTTTGTTGTTTGGGGTTAAATATTTCTTTGTGTTTTATCTTGTATTTTATTCTGTGAATTGCCCTGGGATCTCTTGATGAAGGGTTGTATATAAATCCAATTAATTAATTAATTAGTTCCATTAATACAAATAAAGAGTAAAGCAATGGTGAATGGTTTCTGATATTAGCTGATCAACCCTGAGCAGATTTAACTATTGCTCCCTGGTAGAAGTGTTCTTGAGAATCTCACAGAAAAGTCACTGAAACCAAGGAGAAGGTTTTGAAAGGACAGGCATGTGTGCATAGTTTAATCGTTGTGACTGCTCATGCATATGGGCATTCAAATGTGATTCATATTTAAAATGCAATATATACAGCCAAAACTCTGAGGGTAATGATGATCCATCTGAAGGACAACTCTCTTCAACATCCCCTCCCTGAAATCACTGTGACTGGAGTGCGCTGGGGAAATAATTCACCGTGATTAATAGCTAGACCATTTCTGTCAAAGTTAAAGATCCCACTACCTTTCCACCTCCTCCTTTCTCAAGCTCTGGGTGTTTCCCCAGTTCGCTTGGTTTCATTACTCAGAAAAGAAAATGTTGTGTTTTTAAAGTTTTGGAAAAGCCAAAGAAACAGAGCTACTCAGAAGTATAGGGATTCCCTGACCTGTCTTGGCACACCTTGTTAATGGCACAATCTGAGTCAGAAATGTGAGATCTTGAGCCAAATCACCCTGATTATTTGGGGTACACATAGAAAGCCAATGCATGCCCTTCGTCGTGCCAACTATAGCCATGTAGTGTAGCTCAATGTGTTTCAGAACTGAATGTCCTTTTGAAGGAATAACCTTAAACTCTCTAAAGCAACTGACACAAATGTTACTGTCCAGGGGTGCCAACGAATAAAATATGGGGGGCAGGTAAGCTCCTCCCCCCCCCCCGCATAATCGATCACAAGACATAGTGCACACACACCATTTGAATGACACTTTGAATGGCAATGCCCATCAACTTTGGGGGGTGGCCTCCTCAAATATTTTAATGGGGGGGGGGCAAAGACCCCTCAGTCCCTAGGAGTTGGCTCCTGTGTTGCTGTCCTTCTGGCACCACAGAACACCAGCCTACAGTTTGTTACCTGCCAAGAAAGAGGGGAGCTGATACAGTTGTAGAAAAGGAAGTATTGCCTAGCAGGTTTGCAGTTGTGCAATTGTAACATTAACTGTTTTTATACTGGAAAGTGAAATAAAAAGGGAACAGTGGTCAGCCACTTATTTCCAAGTGGGAACATTCTGTCTTTACTCATTGTCTATTATTTAAAGATGACTGGTATACAGTATGTCAGAAAGTAACAGGTGGTTGAACAGACATGGGATTCTGAAACTTCCCACCCTTGGGACCCACTTGAGAGGCCGAAAAATATCCGAGGTCCATCATTCACAAAATAGTGCATGGGTGGAGCTAGCAGCACAGCCAAGGGAGGTGGAAATGGAGACTGACATAATTAGCAGGCAATGGCTGACATCATTTCCTATTGATGCCCAATCCTTCTTTGGAAATGGCTAAATTCATTGTAACAGTGATTTGCTTGTAGCAGAGGGTTCCATATTTCAGCTTTCCTCAAACTAAGTACAGACACTGGTTCTGGAAGAATTATAATCCAGGTTCCCGATTTTAGGCAGAATTTGTGGCACCAAACACTTTAAGAGACAAAAACTTTATGTTTTTCCTCTCCCCACATGCTTCTAAAAATATTTCACTCCTCTCCTGCCATTTCTTCTCCCTCTCTTTTTTTACACTTAACTTGTACCTTTGCCAACTCCCAAACTGAGTTTTGTTCATCTCACTGTCCTATTTTTTATATTCACTTCCTCCTTTAACATCTTTCCTGCCTTAACCTCTCCTTCTCCATATTCCTAGTTTATTATTGTTGCTTTAAAAAAATATTATCTTTACAAATCGTTCTCATTTCCTTCTATGACCCCTCTAGTTGTTTCCCTACAGAGGAGGGAGGAGAGACTTCCTGGCTCAGAAGGAGACCAAGCAGGAATGGCTGGTGGCAGCAAAAGATAAGGCAGTGGAAGGAAATCCACATCTGCACAATTTGGTGGTAGTGGTGGGATTGCAACAGGATCTTCCACAGTGAAAGCTATAATGCCTTGGAGGTAAAAGGGAACCTTTCACAAAGGAAACTTCAGAGTGAGCTATCTGTTGTGTTTCAGAGTGTGAAGTTCTAAGACCTTTGGGGAGGGGATTCTAATTTTTTTTATTTTAAAAAATGAGACAAGACTAGGTTTCTCCCCTCCTTTTTTTTTTTTTTTTTTGAACAACTGTGGATGAGGCACCTAGTTAAGTGATGGCAATGCTTTTTTAAAAAAGTAAAATGAGAAGAAAAGACAAGAAAAGCCTCAGCCCTCTTGTGGCTTTGGCCCAGCACTAGTTGCAACAACCCCCTACTGCAGAAGTTCCTGGACTACAACTCCCATTATCCCTGACTGGGGCTGATGGGAGCTGTACTCAAGGAACATCAGTAAGGCACCAGCTTGGCTACCCCTGCCCTAAGTGAGTAACATGTTGTTGTTGGCATCTGTCTGTCTTGAGAGACAATGGAATGCGCCCCAAGGAGTAACATGTGACAGGATATAAATTCTGAAGACAGTTAAATTGTACATGTGAAATACGCCTGAGACTGAGAATTTGGTGCTTTAAAAATGTTTTTTATTAGGAGCCGCTTTGGTTCCTGTTACTAATATTTCTCACACTAGGATATTTTCGCTTTCTGTAATCCTGTGACTTCAGTTGTTTGCTTGTGAAATGTCAGTAGGAGAAATGAGGTGCCACTTAGCATACACTGTAGGAAAAAGAACGGGAGTTTGCGGTGAAGCACAGTGAGTCAGTGAGGAGTGATGTCCCACTGGGCTCGTGATTAGCTCTGACACTCTTGAATATTTTATACAAGGATTTAGACAAAGCTCCTACATGCAGGATCATTAAATTTGCAAATGGTACAAAAATAGGGGGAGTTCTTAAGGCTCTGAGGACTGTCGCTATTTTATGCACTAATCTTGACAGATTTGGCAAGTGGGATCGACAGAGGAATAGGCGATGTAATGAGTATTAATTCAGTATAATGAAAAGCAAAGGATTTGAATAGAAATAATGCCCCAAGATGAATGTAGTTCTGAACAATATCAAAATCAAGTAGTTGGGAACGAGATTGAATTAGGCAATGATAAAAGATCTTATTATCGTTTAATATCTGTTTAGAGCCAGGAGGGCGGCTGGCAGGAGAAAAGCAGGAACTTGACCATTACTTGATATTACTGAGACAAGACTTTGCCAGCCGCATGCTGGGGTATGCTTGTATGTTGTAAAAAAAACATAAAATGAAAGGCTCACGTGAGCCCACCAAGGAGGCTGTCATAGACTGGATGGATTGCCAAGTGGGGGTGGGAGGCAGCAGCTGGGGAACCCCAAGGGGAACAAGGTTCAGAACCTGGGGATTGGTGGTGGGATGACGATGAGTGGTCAGAGGAAGAAGGAGCAGACTGGGAGGTAGAGGTATCGGAAGCTGAAGAGGTAACAGGGTTTAGTGAGCAGGAAGAGGCTGTGGCAGAGAGCAGTTCAGAATGAGAGGCAGAAGCAGAGTGGGGGTCAAGAAACAGGCTGCTGAAGAAGCCAAGGAATCTCCCTCTCCTCCTGCAACAGCAAAGAGGAATGAAGAGGGCAGAGTAAAGAGAGACAAGGCGAAGGAGCCTTATGCTGCTGGGGAAGGAACTGGAGGAGGAGCCTTAGAGAGTGGTGGGAAAGCAGGGAGCTTGTTTTTGCAACTGCCTCACTGGGGCAAGACCTACTGGGAAGAGTTGCTGGGATCACTGCGGGATAATAATAATAATAATAATAATAATAATAATAATAATAATAGTTGTGTCTGGTGTTGAAATGACGTAAGAGTAGGCACTGTCAATGTTTGTGAACTGTTGTGGGCGCTACACACCACAAGCAAGCACACATTGCAGCCTATTTTCAAGACTATTATCAGTGGGATGAGGGGTGAGAGAAGATCCCATGGTCTCCTGGGAAGACCTCTGTGGGAGCACCTTTGCCCACAGACATCATGATGGGAATCCCTGTTTGACAGCACAAGATCTCCTGTCCTCATGTTACCTGTTGTGTCAGAGGAGTCGTGCTCATATCAATGATTCATGCAGAAGCACTAGGCCACTAGGTAGTGAAGTGTGTTATCTGTCCAGTTTAAATTTGTAGAAGGATGGTGCCTCAGCACTCAAAAATTTGGGAGCCATAGTGACATGATTTAATTCAGACACACCATGCCATCAACACCATAGGACTTTTTAAATATAAAAAATGCGTGTAGTAAAAATGCTTCTAGGTGTCAATATTAGTTGTATATTTAGAAGCTCAACAAGCAGTATGGCCTTCGTGTTACTTTATATTCATATTTGGGGAGCGACAGTTGCCTGAAAAGTAATCTTTCCATTTGTTTTTAAACATAATCGTTCTGCCTGAGACTTTTATTAAACTGGAGACTACATCTCCTGGACTGAATAATTGGTTACATTGCAAAAGAATGTTCTTAAAAGCTCCAATAGATGTCAGTATGGAAATAAAAAAGAATCCAGAAGAATAATGGCAAGAAGGAAGGCAATCAGAGAGCCTTGTCTGCATTAGGTAATTCAGACCCAAATAAAGGCTTGATAATGATTTGGTGACAGTCCATTACAGATGTAAGTAAAAAAGGGGGAAAAACTAAAACAATTTTCAAAAATGCAAATGGGCATCATACACCATACCAGTTTTCTGTACTCTTGTTTTTATATTTGATTGCTGCTTTTCAGAAGACCCTAGTTACTTTTAACTTTGGGGGGAGGGGCAATGTTGCTCTGTGTATGTGTCAAAATGGGTCAGGATCTATATTCATGGCAGAACAAGATAGATAGATTAATAGTTCATTAAAATAAACAGACAGTGGATGAGATGCAAACACAAGATCCAGATATCTTTTAAGTTCAGTAATTTGTTATGTGTTTGCTGCTTTATATATCTTCCCTCCTCTTCCACCACAATTAAATAGCTATTACTTTCCTGTTGGTCAGGAGGAGGATTAGAGGGCATTTCTGCATTCAGGCCCTTTGCTCAATGAGCTTTGAGCATGAAGGTCATGTCTGGCAATGGAGGAGGGACACAGCCAAGTGTAGAATGGGGGTGATTTCCCCTTCCAAGATCCTTCTGCCACACGTGGGGGAAATCCTAAAGGGTCACCTTTCTGCTGAAACCTGAATTGTCAGCTTACACAATTATTTCCCGCTGCCGACGCTGCACAAAGTATTACAGCAAATATTTGGGGGATATTTTCCATGTCTACACAAAGATGGATTTGGCAAGGTAAACCGGGAGCACAGTGTTCCTTTTGCCTGATAATTTACAGCTCAAAGCTGTCTCGTGATGACACCCAGATAGATTCCAGTGGAGAAGCTAGAGGTGTGTTCCCATCCTGAACAGTTCATTTTATGTATTTGGCTTCCCAAACCCGCAATCTACACCCAGTCCTACTCTTGCAGCTGTCATCCTCCCACATGCCTTTTTCATACAAGGCACTCTCCAAGGGCACTACTGGTGGTCTCTGCTGTACATGATGCAGCTGTTTCTCCCACACTGCACAGAAATCCTCTCCTCTTTTCCAAAGCCACTCTCCTCCTCCTCCTCCTCCTCCTAAGTTGGGATCATACTTTCCATTTATTTGGAATTGTATTTAAAATTATGGTTTGCAACAATAGCTGATAAAAGCAAAACTCAACGCATGCCAGCTGCATGTTCTTTTAACCTGAGTAAGTTGCAGGAAATGTCTAATTCTGAAAATCTCCTAGAGCCAATACTGCAGTAGCAAAAAGCGATTCTTCTCAAATTACTCTCCCTTCTTCTCTTTTAAAGCTATTTGTACAACTTTGATCATGGGAACTGCTATGTGGACAGGTGAGGAACAGTTAAAAACACAGAAGCTGCCCAGACCTCACTCAGCCCATCATGTTGTTATAGGAATCAAGGAATCCCAGCAGGGAGGCATAATTGAAAATTTAATATTGGATCATTTTCTGGATAGTAATAGGTGGCTCTACTTTCTTCACAGTATGAAAACTTCTCACTGATAATACCCCCCCCTTCCCAATTTTCTCCGGGTAGCATTTGACACTGATCTCCTAATTGGTTTTTCTGGCCAGACAGGAGATCAGAGAACAGCACTACTGTGTTACTACTGTCTAGCTAATGTAGGCTCACAACTTCTGACACCTCCCTCTGCCAGGTGCTTAACTTAAATCCAGCTCAACCATCTAAGTGAGTTTTCCCTTAAATACACAGCGCTACCCGTTTAGTAAGTCACAATTAAACTGGTGGAGCTGTGTGGTTAAATTGCTGATGTGGTCATTGGATGGTATCATAAACACAGCAGAAGAGTCTGCTGCATGAACCAATGGTTCATCTAGTCCTGCATCTCACGGTGGCCACCCAGATGCCTGTGGGAAGCCTGTAGGACATGAGCACAAGAGCTCCTGGTTTCCAGGAACTGGTATTCAGAAACATTACTACCTCTGTTAGTGGAGGCAGAGCACAGGAATCATGGCTGGGAGCCATTGATAACCAATGACTAAAAAAAATAAATAAATAAATAAAAGAAAAAATTAAAGATTTTCCTTGCTCACAAAAGCGCATGCGTTGTCTCTTTCATTAGGCTGTGTTTTCTACAGATCAGTTACATTTGCCATGAGACATTGGTGTTATATGCAGTATAGGGTTGGGAAGAGAGAGGAGAGAGGGAGAGAGGGGATGGGTGAGGAAGCTTATGTTCTTTTACTTAGTGTATGTGTGGGGGTTTTGTGTCAGCATCACTTGGGGAGGTTCTCTTTCTATTCACTTGCTGTCTCCTTGGTGGTGAGAGAGGTTGGGGTGGCCTAGGGTGTGGCTGATTGTCTTTGGTTGGCTGCAGTTGGCTTTGTTTGTGCTTGGGGGGGGGATTGATAACCATGGATGAAGGGATTGTGGTGCTCCATGGAATGTCCCTTTTGCACAGCAGCCATCCAGATGGAACCATCTTGCAGCTGGGATGGTAAAACTGGTACAAACCTCATCAGGGTTGCCAAGGACAGCCAACTGGTATACAGTGGTGCCCCGCAAGATGAATGCCTCGTAAGACGAAAAACTCGCTAGACGAAAAAGTTTTCTGTTTTTTGATTCGTTCCGCAAGACGAATTTCCCTATGGGCTTGCTTCGCAAGACGAAACGTCTTGCGAGTTCTTGCGAGTTTGTTTCCTTTTTCTTAAAGCCGCTAAGTCGCTAATAGCTGCTAAGCCGCTAATAGCCGTGCTTCGCAAGACGAAAAAACCGCAAGACGAAGAGACTCGCGGAACGGATTAATTTTGTCTTGTGAGGCACCACTGTACCCAGAAACTGAGGGTGGGTTGGAGTCCTGCAGCCTAAGCTGCTAATCTAGGAGTTTTGAGATGTGCCAAATATCCATTAAAGATCAATGCACCCTACAAGAAAATTTTTGTTTGTGACTATGGTGGGAGAGTTTATGTGTGTTAAATATATGGCACCTGGCATTGGTGTGGCCAGCTGGAGCTGCATCAGAGCGATGGTATGCATTTGCTTGCTGGTCTTGGGACATATCTGGCTGGGCAACATTGGGCAGGCTTGATAGGAACATTGGATATTCTTCTAATTTGGCTGTTCATTCCAGGAGCTGCTCAGTTTGGTGGCACATTGTGTCATTGCAGGGCACGGGGCATTTAAGAATAAGTTAGAGGAGCACAACTGATGTCAAAGATACCCAGTGCTACAAGTAACCAGATGTGTTGAGTGTCTGGAGATGGAGTCAGAAGCAGCAAGATTTGGGGGGTCACTGGGGAAGATGTTCTCACTGGATTCCCTTTCTTATGTGGCCCCTCTTCCCCTAAGAGGTGAGAACTGCTGCTCTTTAGGCCCGTTGGTGCCACATCTGAAAGTGAAGGCAAGGTGTTCAGAGGTTATTCCTGCTTCTCCTTGCTCATTTCATTGGGGAGCAGACTGGTGTATCGGAAGCAATGGCAAGGAGGAGGAGCCAGCTCCGCAGATTGGCTGTGGCCCCCCAGCCATGATGGCAGTGGCCCTTGGCAAGTGTCAAGATATGTCAACTCCTGACATTGGCTCAGACCAGATGCTTCCCTATGGGAAATGGCAAAGGGGAGCCTTGCCCAATGTGCATTGGCCCCATCCCAATGCCATTCTGCTTCTCTAGGTAGTTAACCAACTGGTATACTGAATCAAGGTCACATCCAAAGCTAGTCCTACTCAGAGTAGGCCTATTAAAGTTTACAGGAATGACTAAGGTTCAGTAATTTTCGTGGGTCTACTCTGACTAGAACAGTCTCTGTAGCAGTGTCTTCTTCTTCTTCTTCTTCTTCTTCTTCTTCTTCTTCTTCTTCTTCTACAAAAGTATATCCTCCCTCTGCAATGGGGTTACTAAACAGTTTGTCATTTGAAATAAAGTTATGGCCATCCCCCAATCTTGGGCTGATGTACAGCTCTTTTTTCAGCCCTCCCTTGTTGTTCCAGGCACAATATAAGAGAAGAGCTGAGTTTTTTATAGGAATCCTATTAAAGCATTGTCAAAGAGGGAATATTGTCCAGTAAGACTGAGAAGCAGAAGTCTACAGTGGGGCAACAGCACACTATGATTGATAGTGTCTGTGATTCTAGCAAGCTCCTTTCCTCTGCACAGGCCAGAGACCAGAGGGAGATATGATGACATACAGGGAGATACAAGTTAGCCCGAGGGCCTGTGTCAAATTATACCTCAACTTTCTTCACATGTCTTCATTCCTGGTGAACACTTTTGGCAATTTATATACTGACACAATACTCCTATCGAAAAGGTACAAGTGTGTGAGAAACCCTGCGGTAATAAAACCACACATGTCAAAGTCCTGATTTTGAAATGATCCATGGCAGGTTTTCTTTCCCCCTCCTCCCCCTCCTTTAAACTAATCTGATGCCACTGCTGTTTGGAGCTGTCTGTCGCCTCTGTCCTCAGTGAGCATGGTCAGAAAGCAGCTTGTGAAATGAGCAAAGGCTCTTCTTGAGATGTAAGCGGAGGGAGAATGATTGATGGAAGAAAATAGCAAAAAGGCAAGCAAGATTAAGTTGGGAGAAACATGAAAGGGACCGAAGGACAGTGCTGAAATAATGAAATACAGAGGATGGATACACATGAAAGGAATAATGTGTTTAATGTGTACCCTAAGTTTTCCTTTTCACATGCTGGTCCCGTTTATGATAATATGATGCATTCAGAAAAATAACATCTTGGCAACATTGTTAGTTGGTCAATGTTAACTTTAACTTCCTACTGGGGATGCTTGAGAAACTGAATCATTGCAAATTCTGATATGAACTGACCTGATACCCACTTCCTGGATGATATATGGATCAGAAAATTGGAATCCACACTTTCCAAAGGTTATCACAGTTTTCAGCTCAAAAGTGTGGGGTTTTTTTAAAAAAAATCAAAACACATACAAAAATAGATATTTTGGGAGAAAAGGTAATTAAGAAATGTCTATTTTGACAAAAAAGTACAGTAAAAATGTATTTCCATATTTATATTTTTCATGCAGATTTAATATTACATTTTTGATAGATTTTTGTTCAAATGGGGTAGAACAAACATTTGACTGAAAACATTTGAAACTGGCATAAAACCAGGCACAGACCAATTATTCCACCCCTACCTTCAACTGTCCCTGTTAAATAACTTCAGTACTTCTTATGGACTGTTTTTAGAAATGTACTCTGTTGGTATCAGTACTAGAGTTTAACCTACAAAAGAGAGTTGTACTTGTTTATCATGTCAGCCAAAGTATTGTTTATTTGGGAAGTGGCCCTTATGATTTTAAAATACATCGGGAACGAGAGTCGTTTTGGCAACAAAAAATAAATAAATGCAAAATGCTACAAATAAGGGCTTTTAACTTAGAAAAAAAGTAAGATGGATAGAGGCTTACAGAATCATGAATAATGCAGATGAAATTTTACTTTCTGTCTGAATTCTAGAACTTGGGAGTTGACTGATACACAGTAGGTTCAGGGCAGAGAAAAAGCAAGTACTTTTTCAATCATGTAATTAACTTGTAACATTCTTTGACACAAGCTGTGGAGAAAGCTACTAGCATTTATGGTTCTAACAATCTATTAAATGTATACTGATGGAGGTTATGTATATTAAACAAACAATATACTTAAAAAAAATAGAACCTACACGCTCAGAACCATTATACTGCTAATTGCCAGTGCTAAGTAAAGGTAAAGGGACCCCTGACCATTAGGTCCAGTCGTGACTGACTCTGGGGTTGCGTGCTCATCTCGCTCTATAGGCCGAGGGAGCCAGCGTACAGCTTCCGGGTCATGTGGCCAGCATGACTAAGCCACTTCTGGCGAACCAGAGCAGCACACAGAAACACCATTTACCTTCCTGCTGGAGCGGTACCTATTTATCTTCTTGCACTTTGATGTGCTTTCGAACTGCTAGGTTGGCAGGAGCAGGGACCAAGCAACGGGAGCTCACCCCGTGGCGGGGATTCGAACCGCCAACCTTTTGATTGGCAAGTCCTAGGCTCTGTGGTTTAACCCACAGCGCCACCCGCGTCCCTTTGCCAGGTGCTAGGGCAAACAATAATGTTGGTCTGAGATCCTGCTCTTGCAAGGAGGTCTCAACAGGTTCTAAGGCCAGGAATAGGCTTCTCTGGACACATTCCACTGTTTTGACACTTAAAAAAACAACCTTAAGAACATCTGCGTGTCATGCAATCATAATAATTGCTTTCTGTATCTGTGGCTGTCATATGTTACAGATGTACAGATGAGTATATATCCTGGGATTCTTTTGACTCGTTTACATGGACAGAAAATGCATTGTGAAAATCATTACCTAGACTTGAGTCTTTCTTTTCCCTTGCCATGCTGATCTTAGCTCTGACGATTTTGCAACTAATAAAGTAAGAAAGATGTGTTACTTCAGGAAGCTACTTTCTCTCTTGATTGCTGCAGATTTTTTCTCCCAGCACCTTTCCTGGTGAGAGAAACAAGCACACCCTTTCAGCTGGAAGTATCATATGTTCTACTTTTGCTTGGAGGCAACGCAGAGAAAGAGTTGAGTCTTCCCTACTTCAAAGTCAGGCTCTCAATGCAAAATATAACACTTTCCCTCGGTGAAGGAAAGAGAAAGGCCCAAGGGCAAAAAAAAAAGGAAAATAAAATAAGCAATCTTAAAGTCAGCATGGTGGTTCATGTGGGCTGTGGATGGGTGAGACAGCAGGCTAATTGTCTAGCACTTTTCAGTGTGGCTGAAAATCGTAAGTTAACTGCACAAGGCCTGTCATCAGTTTGCAGTCTGCTTCCATGTTTCCCTGCTGAGTACAGATGACAGAAGGCTGAGCCAAGCTTTCCACTGATTATAAAAAAATACCAGTAAATTAAGATGTCTTATTTTTAGGGTTTGCCATTGCACTTTTGTCATGAGTTTTGTTCTTCCTGCAGAAATAGTGAATGCAGGCACTTTCTTATTTACGTACTTCCTTACAAAACAGCTTAAGTGTCAGTCCAAGACATGTCAAAACATGACATGTTTCCCACAGTTGCCCATGAAGATGGCACAAAATGTGCAAAAACACAGTCTGTGGCTTGAGGAAAGCTATGTGGCTGCTCTCATATCTGACTTAAACCGGACTCAAGTGTGGTTTTATTTCATACAATTGTTTTTTATCTGCCACCTTTCTTGACCCAGATATGCCAGAACTGTAAATGCAAAATGTCTAGAGTTTGGTCCTCCTAATTATGGTATCCATAGCATCTGGTGTGCTGGAGTCGAGTCATGGAGCAACCCTGACACCAGGGTCACTCCAACTTACCTGGACAAGACAGAGGCTGGGTGGCTGTGAGGTCAGGGCTGCGCTGCCACATCAGGAGGGCTGGATTGGGTCCACCAGTGCACCCATGAAGCCCTGAACTCAATGTCACCCTGGTCCAACCAGATTAGCTGCAGCGATGATGGTGTGAGGAGTTTAGCTCAATGGCTGCTCCCTACCGTGGGGGCCAATACTGTATAAGAATAGACAAAATCTGCCCATTTCAGTTCCTTTTCAGTTTTTCATTTTTCCAAACTCAGTTCACCAAAATCGGCTGATTTTAATTTTTATACATCCGCACACAAAAACATAAGCATTTTTTCTATGGGCAAAGAAGCAAGCCAGCCTTCCTGCTCTCTCTCGGTGCATGCTTGCTATGGATTTCTCTCAATATGCACATTTTTTGCAATAAATTTCCCCAAACGTGACAATTTTTTGCATGTTATTTTCATGAATATATGCACTTCTACGCACACTTTCCCCATACATACACATCTCTGTACACATTTAGCTATGTTTCAGTTTGTGTGTTGTTTGGGGAAGTATGAATTAGGGAGGCTTGCATTAACCACATTTCCCTCCATTCATTATGGTGTGTAATATAAAGTGCAGGAATCACAGTTTGTGGATCAGGATTTAACTGGCCACATTTCTGACCTGTAAGAAAAGGGACATCCGAGCAAGGATGATAAGAGAGGATATGAAAGTATATTACAGATCATATCTAGAACCATGGTGAACTACCACTTGCCCTTAAACCTGGCAATAGAAATTATGCTATTCTTGAGGAGAATAAATGCTATTAAGGGCATCTTTCCAATGGAAGATGGTTGTTTTGAAACAAGGCAGATCAAACCACCAAAATCCCTCTGACATGTCCATTCAGTGGATGAAGATTGGTACGAACAGTCCTGAAAAGACTCAATAAGCACTCCTGGAAAATTGCTTCTTTGCCAGGTTATTCTCAGCTGCTAATTTACATTGCAAAGCATGCATATTCCTAGAGAGAGGAGGAATCTTAACAGTCTGAGTTACATGATGTTTTCCAGTTATAACTATTTGTTTTCATAGAGCCATGAGAAGGCAGCTAAACAACTGGGAAAGTCGATGATGTTCCAGCATAATTCAGTAATTGTATTTATATATTCATACAACTTTTTGTATAAATTAATATGGTTTTAAAAAATAATTAAAACAATAGAATCATATCAACACAAAAACAGAGCATCTGTCAAAGCAGCTGATAAAGTGGCAGCATTAAAATCACATCAGATATTAAAAGGACTGGTGTGTGTGTGTGTGTGTGTGTATACACACACACACACACACACACACACACACTTGCCTGGTACCAAAAAGAAATCAGTGTAGGCCCTAGGCAAGGCTTCAGTTGGCTAGGGCACTCAAAGGTCATCAAGGATGGGGCTATGTAGAAGTGTGGAGCAGGAACTGGTGTCTGAATGGTGCAGCAAGACTGCTTAAAGCAGAGGTAGCTAACATTCTACCCTCCAGATGTTGATAAACTCCAACTTCTATCAGTCCCAGCCATCATGGACAATGGTCAGGGATTATGTCAACTGCGTTCCAACAATATCTGGAAGGCATCACATTGGCTGCATCTGGTTTACAAGGTGGGACCTAGTGGAGGGCTTGTTGTTTAGGGTCCCTTTCAGATAGGAGGTGTCTTTGGCTGGAACTGTGGGTCTCCAAAGAGAATCCCGGTGTATGGGCAGGTTGATATTGGAGAAGCATTTATTCAGCAACGCAGGTAGAAATAAAAATATTTACCGGTAACTGTGTAACCCTATCAAGGTCCGGCCCGAGACATTTTGCTTCCTGAGGCAAAGGACGAGGCAGCACCTTGCCTCTGCCATGTACATAAGGCAATTCAAATGAAAGTTGAATTTTTAACATGGGCAAAAGGATACCATCCTTCAAAGAACCAGGCTAACTTGGTGGGTGTAGGGCACACGACATGATGGACACAACTTAGTTCCCTCCAGCATTTGAGGCCCAAGGCAGCTTCCTTACTGTGCCTAATGGTAAAGCTGGCCATGCCCCTATGTCTGACTACTCAGAAGTAAGCCCTACAGGTTTTAATGGGCTTTAAGGCACAATCCAATGCACGGATAATGTAATTTGGCTGGGAATAGGTTTATTAATACATAAGGTCAACTTAAATCAGTGGAATTTGTCCATCTATACTTACTATGGTGACTGTACTATGTCAGAAGAAAAGTAGTTAGTTGTGGTTCGAGGACCCGATCCCCGCTTGGAGGAATAAAGACACGTGGACACAGTATATAAGGTTAATGGGCAAGAAAAGGCCACAACTTTATTGATTACAGCAAGTGAGAAGGTATTGGCTTAGGCATTGGACCACGGAAGATTTGACTCCACCCACTCGGAGAGGGGTGAGTCTGAAGAGGGGTTAACCACCAGTAGGGGGAGCCTGTTGATGCTAATACAACTATAAGCTCTCCCCTGATGTCACTGAGGGTTGTGCCATGCCCCCCCCCCCCGCCACACAGGCATCGGACAGGATTCACGACCACCGGATTCCTTTAACGGAATACCCAAATTTGAAGGGGTAGGCGATGGCCACACCTTGCCCTTCCACACACCAACAACACATTCCAATGCCTAACCGCCAAATACCAAGAAAGTTGTGACGATTGCTACGAGGTAGGCAAAAAACCCCCAAAAGGCCGGTGCCAATTTGCCAGTTGGAAAAAATTCCTACCAGGCCCCCTGGGTAACCTGGGCAACCAACCATAGGTCCATAGGAAGGTCAAGAGAAAAGCTAAGCCCTAAGCCCTAAGGGAGTGGTGGGTGGGTGACTCGCGACGAAAAGGTGTGCAAATGGGCTGAATGGCTGGCGCGGATGCATCTTGAGCAGCAAACCACGCCCCCACCAAGCCGCCCGATTGGGTGCTCAACCGGGGGCATGGCGCGCCAGCCATGTGAATGGGGCAGGGGGCATAATGCCCCCTGCGTGACGTGGGAATCGTCTCCCGCCCACAACACCTCCCCTCCGGAAGGAGGAGAGGCCTCCCCCCCCAGGCATGCCATTTATGAGTTTCATCAATTGTTCAAAAGTTTTCCACATATGGTTGCACATGAGTGGAATTGATGCAAAGTACTCCTTTTACATTATGTATGAGAAGGTTTGCGACACCCTGAATAAAATAAAATAAAACAATTTGAGGCTTCTTAACTGTTTCAAAAAATAAAATTGCAGTAAGTGAACATTAAAAAAACCCCAACCAACTCCATAGATTTCTACCACATCTCTGGAATGTACTTTAGCTATAATTATGACCTTGAGTAAGAGGCAGGCAGTGAGTTGGCCAAATTTGCTGAGGACACCAATTTTTTTCAGGGTGGTCAGACAAAAAGGGATTGCAAAAGAGCTCCAGAAAGATCTTTCCAAACTGGGTGACAAGGGATCTTGGGTTCATGGTGAATAGCTTGATGAGAATGTTGGATCAGTGTGGAAAAAGCTGTGAAAAATGTGAATTCCATGTCAGGCATCATTAGGAAAATAAAACTCTCATAATCAGGATATTATTATAGAAATCTATGAAATCATTATAGAAATCTACTGGAATGTTGTACATATGCCAATAAAGGTTTGAGAGAGAGAAATCTAGGATGCAACCACACTTGGGATACATCATGCAATAATTGTCACCAGATCACACAGAGCTGGAAAAGGAGCCATTAAAATGACCAATGGTCTAGAATAACTCCTCTATGAATAAAGGTTACAACAAGTGAGCCTTTTTAGTTTGGGGGGGGGGGTGAGAAAGGCGGGCATGGTAGAGGTATATAAACTTTTGTGTACCTTGGGTTACAGACACTTTGGGTTGCATTTTTTCAGGTTACGGACCGCCGAAACCCGGAAGTATCAGAATGGGTTACTTCCGGATTTTGGCAGTCGCACATGCGCAGAAGCACCAAATTGTGCTTTGCACATGCGCAGAAGCGCCAAATCACAACCCGTGCATGCACAGATGCGCAGACATGGATTGCGAACGCTGTGGGTTGCAAACGTGCATCCCACATGGATCATGTTCACAACCCGAGCATCCACTGTACTTCTTCACACAGTGCAGTTAAATTATGGAAATTCACAGTCATGTGATGTAATTATGGCTACCAACTTGGACACATTAAAAGGAGATAAGACAAATTCATGGAGGAAAATGCTCTAAATGGCTACTAGTCACAATAGCCATGCACTTCCCCAAGTATTAGTCTTTGAATACTTGTTGCTGGGGATGATGAATCAGAGAACACCACTGTGCTCATATTCTGCTTGAAGGGTTCCCATGGGCATCTGGTAGGCCACTGTTGGATGTTGGACTAGACGGACCTCTGGGTCTGATCTAGAAAGGCTCTTGCATTCCTAATGTGGAGATTTGGACATATTTCTTTTCAGTGCTGCTTTGCTACGCTTGAGGTGAGTTTCTTCATCATTTGTATTCCCCAAAAAGCAATGCAGAGTGAAAACAACACCTGTAGTATATGAGAGAGAAAGAGAGAGAGAGAGAGAACGAACTTCATTTCAATATTTTTTTTATTATAAATTAAACCAAGGAATAGAATAAGGCATGCTGTCAAATTATTGTTGACATTTCCATTCCACCTTAAGGAGCAGACGTGTGGAATTGTTGTGTGTCACATGTCTGTTTACATTTCAGAACAGTATGCTGGGAACTTCCATTGTGTATAGCTTTTGTTTTTAGCTGTTCTGAGACGACAAGAGAGACACACGGCATGTTTCTTTGTCCTGATTTATTATTAATAAATCTGTAGTTGTAGTATGCTTCCACAAGCCTCACACCTATTCTGTGTGCACAGTTCAGAAGCCCAGGTCACTGATTTATGTCGGAGCAGAGGTGATGGTCTTTGCAGCGGGACGGCTGGAAGGGAACAGCCCAACCGGGCCTAGCCAGCTGGCCTCCCATTAGACATAATTGTTTATTATGTTAGACTAGAAGTTTTTGTTAGGGACGCGGGTGGCGCTGTGGGTAAAACCTCAGTGCCTAGGACTTGCCGATCGCATGGTCGGCGGTTCGAATCCCTGTGGCAGGGTGCGCTCCCGTCGTTCGGTCCCAGTGCCTGCCAACCTAGCAGTTCGAAAGCACCCCCGGTGCAAGTAGATAAATAGGGACCGCTTACCAGTGGGAAGGTAAACGGCGTTCTGTGTGCTGCGCTGTCTCGCCAGATACAGCTTGTCACACTGGCCACGTGACCCGGAAGTGTCTGCGGACAGCGCTGGCTCCCGGCCTATAGAGTGAGATGAGCGCACAACCCTAGAGTCTGTCAATACTGGCACGTACGGGCAGGGGTACCTTTACCTTTACCTAGAAGTTTTTAAGCAGAGACTGAAAGTCCACCTATGATGGCTGCTGATGTATCAGCAGAGGTTTCTACTAGATCAGTCTCCCCCAACCTTCATCCTCCAGATGTTTTGTATGACATCTCCCATTAGCGTGGCTAATGGTAAGACATGATGGAAGTTGCAGTTGAAAACATCATCAGGTTGGAGAAGGCTGCACTAGATGACCTTTGAGATGCCTTCCAACTCTGTTAATCTTTAACATGCAGCAGTCGGCTGGAAGGGCCTGTGGTGCGCAGCAAAATGAAGGGGCCACTTTTGCAATCCAGTGAGTTCCTACTCTCTCTCAGTTGCAAAAGTGCCACTCCTATTTCACTACAAAGGTGGGAAAATTTCCATGCGCACACACTTCAACACACAATTTTCTGTGCTTGTCTTTATCCAGAGAAAGGCTAGGTGAAAAAAACCCCAAAGCTCTTCATGGTGCTTAAATCTCTTTATGTAGCTATAATTGCATGTGCTCCTGTAACTATTTATCAAAGAAAGATCACACCACATTTCTGAAATATGCATTAAATATAAGGCGGTTTTAAATATAGGCTTAATTTTAAAAAGAACATTTCTACAATGGTGCCGAAACCACAGTGTTCTTTAAGGGGAGTAATGACTGAATGATGGTGGTCCTGAGGCACAACTGTGGGTTGTTAAATCCCAAGAAGTGTTCTCAGTTGAGATTCTGATAACTATTACTATATGAAGGGGAAATCCTTTAAAAGTGTGCATTTGCGCGCCCCCGCCCCAAATGTGGTGATGCAAAAGAATTTCCATCTTTATTGTGTGTTTCTAAATGCCATGAGCGTTTAGAGGGGGAGCGTATTAAATAAAAGAATGAGATGCCTTGTGTCACGGAATCTGTTTGATTTTCATTTAAAAAGGAAAACAAAAGCACGCCGTATTCAAAGCCGAGCACATTCAAGGTTTTATGTCTTCAGTACAGAAGGCACGATACACTAGTAATGAGTCAAGATCATACTGCAAAGTAAGATTTGCTTTCCAGTTTCTAAGATGGATTCTGGGTCTAATTTAGCATGACAATCCCGAAGAAACTTGACAGCAGAGTCAGGAGAAAGGGTGATGGAATGCACACATCCACCCATCGCTCATGCCTTTGTAACCTCAAGACTGCCCTTCAAGGTTGGTTAGTGAGCTGCAGCTGAAGCAGAACACAACCACTAACCCCTTGGAACAGAGTAGGCTGCTGGAGTGTATTATGCACATGCCCCAGATCAACACTGATTTTGCAGGCTTGATTTGAAGTACTGGTTTTGGCTCACATAGCTTTCCATAGCTTGGCCCAACAAGCACACAATCATCTGCCACATGTGTTGTTCAAAACAGGGCAGCCTGTGTCTGGAATCAAGTTTTGGTTAAATCATGGACTAGGTGGGCAGCCTTGGATAATTTATACATATTAATTGCTTCCTGCACTATGTTTCCAACATAATACCGTGGTTAAGAGCCTCTATGAATGCTCTGTTATCAGTGATAGAGCACGTTTTGCCCATCCCAGGTTCAGTCTCAGGGGCTGGGAATGACTCCTGTCTGAAACCCTAAGAACCAATGCCAGTTGCTGTAGGCCTGTCTTTCCCAACCTGGTGTGTGCCAGATCTTGTTGGAATACAACACCCATCATACCTGGTATCATACCTAAGGTTTGCAGAAGGAAAGAAGAATCTGTAGAAAAACCCTAAGGATGGAAACTCAACACAGGCCTATGGTATCTCCAAATAGCTTAGTGTGCATACATGTTCATACTGAAGATGTTCGTTGAGGAGTGCCAATGGACAGGCAAACCACTACACACATAGGGAATTCTAAAAAAATGTCAGCCCTGCTGTCATATTCTAGTCACACAGAGCTGTCACAAATATTACAGTGGTACCTCGGGTTACATACGCTTCAGGTTACAAACGCTTCAGGTTACAGACTCCACTAACCCAGAAATAGTACCTCGGGTTAAGAACTTTGCTTCAGGATGAGAACAGACATCGTGCTCTGGCAGTGCAGTGGCAGCAGGAGGCCCCATTAGCTAAAGTGGTGCTTCAGGTTAAGAACAGTTTCAGGTTAAGAACGGGCCTCCAGAACAAATTAAGTACTTAACCCGAGGTACCACTGTACAGTGAATGGGGGAAGCCCTTGATACCTCAGAACTCTATGTGAGCACAGAAGCACCAGCAAAGTTCTGAATCAGGTTGGCAATGCAGAAATAGCCATACAAATATCCCTGCCGTGCAATAAACCTGCCCCCTTCACTCTATACTAGTTCTTTCAAATGATCCGAAGCTATTTACAGTAGTACATAGTTTGTAACCAGTTCATAGTCTGTAACTTCCCACAGTCACTGTGCCCTTAAAACTAATGGTTGAATACACACAACCTTAGTTATCACAAAGGTCTCTTATCCCTAAAACCAAACTTCAAGGAGGGGGAAAACAAAAGGAGACTCTTATTCCTGCAGTGTTAAACACTGCCCTCTGGTGGTCCTGGAAAAGATGAACTAGCTAACACTTTCCTATGAACCGTAATATATAGCTTCTCCACTATTTTCATTAAGGCACGAGCTCTTACATAACACACAAGGAGAAAATGCTCTCTACCTGAATACATGTTCTAACAGCATAAAAACCTGCCAACCATTTGATTTGATTCCAAGCTCCAGCATAGTTTAAACGGGGAAAATCTGTTCAATGTCATAATGTGGGATGGGGAAACAAGGCTTCTTATATCACCTACAGTTTAGAAATAGGTGGAAGCTAATATGTGTTAGCAGCAATATGAGTGGTTAAACCCCAAACTCTGCTTCTTGTGAAAGTATTTTATCTTTCAGAAAGGTGGCCTTGATATGCAATTCACGTTTCAACTTTTTGCATGTTTCGACACTGCTATCAAATACATTTAATTACAATTACATCAATAGTAACTGGCTATCACATTGGCTATTGCTATCACAGCCTTCAATAAAAAAACATACATACTACCATGGAATACACAGAATCCAACAACATATTTTCTTCTCATTTTTTTGGCACCTGTCAGCAATATCAGCAATATAGTCCAATGGCAAACATATTTAATGTGAAAAATCATTAATGTACTATATATTGAACAAAAAAACACCCTTAGCTACAATTTTGAGACCATTAACCTGTGTTCCATTGCAATGGATTTTTTAAGATTGATACAAAAGTGTAAGTAAGAAAAGGCATTGCCATCCCTTAGTGCCCCAACCTATGACCCACTTAAAGGACCATACATCTGTGCTAGAAAGGAGATCATATTAGATGAAAATAGGGAGAGATCAGCAGTCAAAATAACCACAGTATACCTGGACAGCAAAATTGAGTCAGGACATTTTGGTGAAGGAAATTATCCAACAGTTTCTGGGGAAAGGGGTCACAATAAATAGCAGCACTGGAAAGTCCCATCCCCACCGCGTTCTTTATTTGTTTCTTTTTGTGGAGTTCCTATGTTGGCAGAATAGCCACAATTTTGTATCCCCCCCCCCAGTGCCTCTGAAGTAGCATTGTCCCAGGGCATTGTGAAGAAAATGGTGGCAAGCATGCACACAAAATGCAGAATACAGTGGTACCTCGGGTTACATACGCTTCAGGTTACATACGCTTCAGGTTACAGACTCTGCTAACCCAGAAATAGTGCTTCAGGTTAAGAACTTAGCTTCAGGATGAGAACAGAAAATGTGCTCCAGCGGCATGGCAGCAGCAGGAGGCCCCATTAGCTAAAGTAGTGATTCAGGTTAAGAACAGTTTCAGGTTAAGAACAGACCTCTGGAACGAATTAAGTACTTAACCTGAGGTACCACTGTATTTAGCAAAGTGTTCATCTTCCAAGGAAGCAGGTTTTCAAAAGATTTCTCAGAAGATTATCTCTCTGATAAATTTCAGCTCATCTCTTGAAGCTGGCCAGCTATTCGTGTTTGTTGTGGTAGCTGCATTGGTGAATTCAACAGCTATGGGATAGCACCTTATTAAAATGTGATACTTTGTAAAGAGGTGACTTTACAAGCGTAATAAGAGCCTTGCTGGATCAGGCCCATCTCTCCCCACATCCTGTTCTCATGTTGGCCAGCCTATCAGAAACAATGAACCAGAGTAGCACACAGACAAGCCAACTGCAGTTTTTGCCTGAAACAAATTACATAAATAAGAGGGGTGGTTTGAAAGGAGTATGCTGATCACTTCTTTTTCTTGTGATACATTTGCATCCCTACCCACTGGGTCCCCCCCCCCATCCCCTGTTTAAATTATAACCAAACTGAACCAAACACAGCTCTCTCTCCCCCCCCCCAGCATATAGTTGTATCCTGGCAAAGCTTGTTATTGTTTTGCTTCTATGTCAAAGGGATGCCTGAAGTCTCAACAATTGTTAACCTCTCCCATGGTGTGCTAACAAGAGGTCAGATGCTCACATGTGTGTTGCAGCTTGGGGAATTGCTCTCGGTGTTCTGCCAGGGAAAGGGACCGCCCGAATGCTTTCTCTCATAAGTTCTAAGCCATAAACTGCATCCTACTTGACGAGCTGTGCCAAAAGTGGACCCAAGGGTACGCAGAGACTTGGCTGATGGGAAAAATGAGTGCTTCCTATGGAAGCTACAGCTGTGTTCCTGAGAGAGGGAGAGAGGAGAGGGAGAGAAAACAGGCAGATGCCGGAATCCCACCCCCCACCCCACTTTCCGTTTCTTGACTACCTGTTCTGGCAAGAGTTCCAATAAAGGGCAAAGAAAAGACCAGGCGTCCAGCTGCTTTAAATAAGCCTTGAAAACACAGGTAATGGTTGCATAAACACGGGGGGGGGGAGGAGTGAAAAGCACCCCCCCCAGCACTTAAAGCTATTGTTTAAAAAGGTGTAAGTATGCACAAACATTCCCATTCTCAAGCAGAAAGTTTACGACCAGGCTAAAGCCTTTGATTATAAAATCAGGCCCAATTCACACTAATAAGCATTTAAGAGCTGCTTGAAATCTCAGTAATGTCGAAACGGTTCCAATTTGTGAGGAGCTGTGTCTATAGCTGTCTACCGTGCAGATCCACCGCTTGCCAAACTCTTTCACCATACACTGTAAACCATTCACTGCAAAGCATAACAACAAAGACAGCTGGACAAGTGACTTCTTGAAATTACCCACCCTATTTATGTGTAGAGAGATGGGAAGACAGAGATCAGTTCACTAAATTCATACAGGGGGAGAAGAAATTATCCAACATTTTATTGATCAAGCAGAGCACTCAGCACAGTCAATAGGACAATGTTTATTATTTCTTAAGGTGTTTGATTGTTTTTCTGCCACTACAACAAGCAACAGCAAAAATATATACTTAGACATTTCAATAAATTTCAACTAGTTCTATCAATGAATGTGATTGGAAACCACATTTGCAAAATCAGTGCATTCACGTCAAGTATTGACAGCGGTTGGGCTCAACATTCAGAGCCCGCCTCAATATCATATGAAGGAATCACCACAGTTACTTATTTTTCCTCTTCAAAATTCTGACTCTACCAGGAAAGATCTTATGTTATCTAAATAAACATTAAGCCATTTTTTTTTAAAAAAATGTCTAGTATTAAGGTGCTTTAGTTGAAATTCCTTCACTGTTGGTTGTTGGACAAGATGACCCATGGGGTCCCTCCCAACTCTACAATTCTGGGATTCTAGGGTGCAGGATCAAAACATAGGAGATTGCCACTAAATGGAAATCTCAGGACACACCAACAAAGGAAGAGTGGATTTGTAAATTAAGTGAGTATATAGAATTGGCAAAATTATCTTCAATTATAAGCTATCAATCAAATCAAAAGTTAAGAATGGAGTGGAAGTATTTTGAAGATTATATGTCAAAATATTGTTCTAAAAATGACATGTTAATAGGTTTAGAATAAAAAATGTAAGCAATAACAAAACCAATAAAGAGAGAAGGAAAAATCAGAATGTAACAATTTATTATAGAATGCAAGGAAAAAAGGTAGAAAGAAATATAAAGAAGTTGAATTGCTGTGGAGGGAAGTAGAGGATGGATTGTGGGTGTTATGGCTATCGGGTGGTTGCTCGAGAGCCATCAGGCAAGATGCCTCACTGGTCTGTTCTAAAGCTTTATTAGTGGTGCTAAAAAACTTTACAATGCAGAGCGCCTCTATTCCGTGTCTTGCTCATTCACTAGCAGAATCTGAGAGTGGGCGGTCCTTAAATCTTCCCCAGCAGAGTAGTCTCTTGACCCCCAGTCTACGCCTCCCCTCTCTGCACGAAAGCCTACTGCGCAAGGAAGGCTTGGATAAAGGGGGACCTCCTTCCTCCCCGCTTTGTTCAGGCAAGGTGTCCTGGCACCGCCTTGCATCCTCCGAGCCCTGCATCTCCTCCCCACTAGAGGCGTGGCTTCCTTCCATCTGCCTTTCCCCCTGAGCCGATGGCAGTTCCCTGACAGTGGGTTTTATAATTAAGTGTATAATTAGGTGTTGTTATTTAGATATTATATTTTATGTGAGGGAATCATTGGGAATTTTGGTTATTATGTATATATGTTAAGTTTCAACAAAGATCTTTTTTTTGGGGGGGGAGGTTAAGCATCGGGCAATGTCAATGATCTCTGTGGGATACCTGGATAGCTGTTGTCAGTCAAAGCAATTAGCTCTGCTCACTATAATACTGCTTTGCATGTTAACGAAAAGTACATTTGAGATAGGACCATTTTCTGTTCTTTTCAGTCCTTAACTGATTTGCAGCCGTTACAAACAATTCTTGGTTTTAAAAGCATTATTGATATCAATTTAGAACATTTATTAACATGCAGGTACATTTTCATAAACACAAGTATGGCTACTCCTCTGTCACCTATGCTTACAGAAATGATATTGTTTATTGGTATGTGTTTTGTGTTTAAAAAACAAACATGTTTGTTTTTGAAGAATTTTAAAACACTCAAATTTCTTTTAAGTGGCTGTGTACAATAAATGCATGAAGATGTAATCTGAACCACTTGAATGCCACGTTATAATTAATCCATACAATGGTAACACAAGTATCAATAGAGGAATTATGAGATTTTTGTCTCATAGATTAAAAGAAATTCCATTACTACTTGAGACTTGCAAGTCCCGTAACTTCTAAACATATACCACTAATCAATGTTACATATATAAAGGTGCTGATACATAAATAATTTCTTAACTTTTAATATGTTTTATTTTAAAAACATCTTGATATGATTTTATTTTTTGCAATGTTTTTTAACCTGTGTATGGGTGGGATTGAGCCCAGACCAAAATTCCATGCAAAAGGCTGTATGTGTGTGTGAGAGAGAGGGTGTGTTGAGTGGGAAGTAGCTTGGACGAAAAACATCATGAAACAATGAATAAATCTGAGCCAGTGACTGGGGGTGGGAGAGAAAACTCATACAGAATTCCAGAAAAATACTATTGTACACAAACTATTTCTGAACAAAATTTTCATGTGTAAAAAAAGCTAAGTTTGGAATAGATCGGTTTTATGTTTGTTAGGGCTCTGCTACTGCTGAACCAGGGACAAGGTTCATCTCCATATCTGCTTTAGCAAACAACTTAAGCCTGTTACAGTCCAAGTACCTGTAGGCTATGAACAATGATGTTCTGCTAAAAGGTGCCCTGTGTAAGTGCATGAATGCTAAATTGTGCATGCACAGTGTGGGGTGGCCAGTTCCCCCTTCCCACAGAAGGTTGGCCAATGGTGAATGTAGTAGGCCGAAAAAAGGTTAGCCACTGCAACTCTTGTGTACAGTGGTGCCTCACAAGACGAAATTAATTTGTTCCGCAAATTTATTCTTCTTGCGAGTTTTTCGTCTTGTGAAGCACGGTTTCCCATAGGAATGCATTGAAAATCAATCAATGCGTTCCTATGGAGACCGTCTGGGGACAGAGGGGAAGCACCTCTCTGTCCCCTCTTTTGAAGCAAGGGGCGGAGAGGAGAAGATCGCTTCTCCCCCTTGCTGCCCTTTGGTTCAAAAGGGGTCCTGGGAGAGAGGGGAAGGCGCTGCGCCTTCCCCTCTGTCCCCGGAGCATGCGGGGCTGGCAACGGGGAGAAGCGATCTTCTCCGTGCCGCCCCTTGCATCAAAAGAGGTCCGGGGACAGCGGGAAGCGCAGCACGTCTTCCCTGCTGTCCCCGGACCTCTTTTGAAGCAAGGGGCGGCGGGGAGAAGTGCTGCGCTTCCCGCTGTCCCCGGACCTCTTTTGAAGCAAGGGGCGGCGTGGAGAAGATTGCTTCTCCCCACCGCCCCTTGCTTCAAAAGAGGTCCGGGGACAGCGGGGAAGACGCGCTGTGCTTCCCGCTGTCCCCGGAGCTTGCGGGGCAAGCTTCGTTTTGTGAAGCAAGCCCATAGGGAAATTCGTCTTGTGAAGCAAGTCGAAAATGAAAAAACCTTTCATTTTGCGAGTTTTTCATCTCGCGAGGCATTCGTCTTGCGGGGCACCACTGTATTTGAAGATGGTGCTTAGCACTGAGCAGCGAAGAACTGAGACGGCAGAATGTCATCTGCAATAGCAATCTCAACTGCAGATTTAAATTGTTCATAGCTTGGAATACCTCTTAATAAAGAGATTGCCTTCCTGCTCACTTAGTGAACTTAGCAGCTGGAAGTAGCAGAGACGAGTATGAGATCAGCTCATTCCCTATTGCTTTCAAGGCCAAATATTTTATGAAGGATCCTGAAAAGGAAGCCCAGTGCCCCCTCATGATGCTTCATAAAATAATGGTGTTACAAAGGAAACACAGCCTAGCCTCAGTCTGCAACCACAATACAAAACCTTTGAGATCTAAAGGTAAGTATTGTGGCAAAAGAGATAAAACACATACTTTATAGCATCAGTGGGAGGGGGGGACATTTAATATGCCAGAACTATCACTCTGGCATACTTTGGGATCTCACTTAAATACTTTTCCCGCATAGGAAATTAAACTCCGTATCTACTCTATGTATCACACAACAGTTCTTATTTGTTAGCAAACTAATAAGGTAACACAACTGAAAGAAACCACTAGAAGTAAGTCTGATATCCCAATTAAAAACAACAACCCTTTATTGACAGGGAAGCTGCACACACTGGTGTGCCCTTCTTAGTGGTGAAGGCAGGGACACACTTTTAAATTTACTCATGAGAAAAGCGCCACTGAACACTTGCATAGGACTGCACTGTGAAGTACTACTCTACAATGAAAGCCAACAAACCAAACGGCCAGAAGCAAAAACAGGTCATGAAAAGGACAGAAAGGAACACACAGTATAAGGAAACAGAAATATGTAAAGAAAGATAATCAAATCACAAAGATAACATTGCATGAACAAGAAGACATAGATAAAGAGAAAAAGAAAAACACGCCTTAAAAATAGTATTGGCAGTTGAGTAAGTACAGTTGATAAACAGAAAGAGGGGGAAATGTATGAAGCACAGGATTTTCCAACTGACATCAAGCTGAAAATTATTCATGATTCCAGTTTTCAAGAAAAGTTGGTTTTAAATCTTTGTTTTCATTACAATTATTTATATTTACCATGTACAATATTAATATTTGGTTGTATTCTTGATATAAAGATGATTCCTATTGGTCATCAGCATAACTTGGTAACAGACATAACCAATCACAACCATTTAAGGTGAGTTCATAGAGCATGAGTAAATGTGGGGTCCTCCTAACATGTTTTTGTTCTGCACCCACCAAATTGTTTGGCTACTATTGCATAAATTACTACATTCATTCTGCTAGGGGAAAGGGGTTAAATTTAATACAGCTGGACAGCTGAACAGCTGCTTTCATGATTTAAATAAAAACAAGCTGAAATCCTTGCTGTCAAATGGGTGATATATGACTTGTAATGGGATGTTTCCAACCTTTTCTTCCATATGGCTGCCTATGTTAGGAAATGCACACAGCCTACAGTCCAGCCAGGTTCCCAGAAAACATCTGGCTCTCATTCCTACTCTGTTAGTTCCAAAGTTGCCTCCCACAAACATAAAATGATTCATAGGGCAACATCCCTTTGCTTCAGGATCCAATTAGGATGCTTCATTGATAATTTTATCATGTGCCACAACTAGAGATATGGGAAAATGGAACACATTCAAAAAAAGTGCTCTCCACAATACAGCTGATTTGGTGTTATCTACATATGATAAAATTAGTATTTCAGGCAATACTTTTGCAGCTGATTTGGAAAGAAGGCTTTTCTTTTGTTTTACCTAACAATCTTTTTAATTTTTTTCAGTATTCTCTCATTTTATAATTCGTTCCGCAACAGAAAGAAAGAAAATAGAACACAGTATATATTTTTCAACAGTAATCAATAGATGATAAGCCCATTGCAATTTGTACCAAATTACGCATTTAATTTGAATAATGATATTTTGAAAGACATGAACACTAACAGTCCAAGGTAGACTCTGCTCTGATCACCACTCGTGCTGGAACTGCAGGGCAGAAGAAGCAAATGCTCTGGCCTATGCTATTGGCCAGGAGACCAAGGGTCACTGAGAGGTTGCAATTCCTGCCTCAGAAGAAGAAAAAGAAGTTGAGATCAGGTTATTTAAAAGACCACATTCTCCCATACAAGCCTGCCTGGGTTTTAAGATTTTGAGAGACACCCATCAGTCAATTTTACTACTACTACTACTACTACTACTACTACTACTATCTTTATTACGGTCCAGAGACCCAACAAAACATTACAAATCAATACAGAGTTCATACAGCCTACCTCCAGCTTAATCAAGCACTTTGTTTGGAATATAGGGCTTATTCGTTCTTGCAACCACCGATAAAAACTTTGCCACTGCCAACGTTCTAGCTTTTGTCCGGTCTTCCAGTAGGAACCTGACATAGTGAGCCTCTGACTTTCCCAGGAAAGGCACCAGCAAGGGTAGTATCAGTTCAGCCCTGGCCTGCTCATACTTCGCACAATGTAACAAAATATGATCTATGGAATCGATGTCTTGAGCACACGAGCAAAGTCTGTCCTGGTAGGGAACTCCTCTCAACCTACCATCCAGCACTGCAGAGGGGAAGACATTCAGTCTGGCTTTGGTGAAAAGCCTTCGATAGTTAGGTACTGTCAGGTTTTTGATGTAAGATGTTAACTCAAAGACATATCCATATTGAACTCCTGCTGCCAGCGGACTACAAACTGCGTGTGACCGAGATCGCAAGTCACTGTGTGCATTGTCCCATAATCTTTGCTTTAAAACCTTTTGGGCGCCTTCATAGCCCACGTAATACAGTTGGGGGGGGGGGAGAGACCAATAGAGGTGGCTTTTTTAGCCATGGTTTTCTGCCATTTGCTGACAAATTCCTCATTGGTCAAATGTTGGTACAGACCCTTCCCTAGATTAAACACTGAAATCCTGAGCCAATGTTTTAGGGCAGCCCATCACGCTCTAGCTGAAATTGGGCATTCACCAGCTTCCAACAGAAGTACGGAGTTGGGGACGCAGTTAGATACCTGCAGCAGAGATCGTATAAATTTTGCCTGAAAGCCATCTAGCTTTGGCAGGTCCCCATTATGCCAGACATTTGCTGCATACAGGAGTTGGGATGTGAGGGCGATCTGGCTGCGACATCTGTCACCCCATTGATCGCCAGGGTTGATTCGGCTGATCTGGCTGGCTAGGCGGGTGTCTCCTTCCTCCCTCACCGCTCCATGTGCGTCCCTCCCGAAGCTGCGCACTCGGTGGAAGAGGACAACCATCCCAGATAGAAGGAGTGTACCGTTCTTCGGTCAAGGGTATACGATAGCTGCGCTCCCCTGCTAGAACCGCCAATTTTATTTTTGTTTGTACAGTGGTACCTCGGGTTACATACACTTCAGGTTACATACACTTCAGGTTACAGACTCCACTAACCCAGAAATAGTACCTTGGGTTAAGAGCTTTGCTTCAGGATGAGAACAGAAATCGTGCTCCGGCGGCGGCGCGGCGGCAGCAGGAGGCCCCATTAGCTAAAGTGGTGCTTCAGGTTAAGTACTGTTTCAGGTTAAGACTGCACTGGGGCAGTTTGTAGGGTCAATGGGGAGAGGCGGTCCCTGAGATATTGCGGCCCTGAGCTGTCACTTCCATAAGAGTCCCTTGCTGAATGTTCTGAGGTTGGGAATCCTGCCTGCAACATAGCCTCATTCATGCCTAAACACATTCAATGAATACCCGGGAGGAAAAACTGAAAGGAGCTTATGCCCCTTTGATTTCAGAAGAACTTGCTGCTACCTCACTGTGACCCTAGTGAGGTTATGTATGACAGAACCAACCAGTAATTCAGACTGAAGTCTAAACCTGATCTCCTGTTCCTGGACACCATTGATTAGCACCATTGCCAATTATCTGACTTGTGACTACAGCCTGGGCAGGCTATCAACCACATGGCAGCTTCTGAGCCACATGTCCAAATCTTCCCATTCCCCAAGAACCACAAGACACATAGCCTTGCAGATACCGTTTTGCCACTCCTATAGATCTAGCCCAGTGGTTTTATTCCCACACCACTCTCCTTCTAGTCAGCACATTTGTTTGCGGCTCTTAGAGATGAAAAATGCATGATTGTATTGTGGTCATAGTGCACAAACACAAAAGGCATGCTTATAAAAAAAGTTATTTCATGATTCACATGTTCTTGAAATCACTGGTAGCTACACTTCAGGGAACAGTGAAGTCATTCTGGCCATTGTTATAACTGTGCAGATAGGGCTGGGAGGGATTCCTGCCTGAAATCCTGGACAGCTGCTGCCAGTCAGTGTAGACAATATGGAGTTAGATAAGGTAGCTTCCTATGTTCTAACTACACATGGTTGCTGATGCTTGACTGATATCATGATAAGAGATAAAGTGGTACCTCGGGTTACATATGCTTCAGGTTACATACGCTTCAGGTTACAGACTCCGCTAACCCGGAAATAGTACCTCGGGTTAAGAACTTTGCTTCAGGATGAGAACAGAAATCGTGCTCTGTTGGCACGGCAGTAGCAGGAGGCCCTGTTAGTTAAAGTGGTGCTTCAGGTTAAGAACAGTTTCAGGTTAAGAACGGACCTCTGGAACGAATTAAGTACTTAACCTGAGGTACCACTGTATATATAATTTTAGCTGATTGAAAACTGCTAACAGTTCATTTTTCTTTGCATTTCTGTTCAGAGGCTTCTTTCTCCCAAACTGAACCAAATGCTACCGTGCACCTTTCCTCAAGAATGTCACATTTGCAACAGCAATATCTTCTGACGTCGCCAACATTTCTTTCTGAAACAGTACGTTGTTTGAGTACCTGTACTGCCGTATTAAAAAGGTTCTTAATGGGTGAGAATCAAGGTAGTTTTTGAATGGATCACATTATTTTGACCGGTACGGACATACCTCTCACAGGGTATGCTTGAAAAATGAATATCAAAGGTAGAACTTTGGATATAAACTATGGATTTATTTCATGCTCTGGTAGTAAAAATGAACAGTTAAGTAGGTGGGTTTGTTTTTTCCCTACTGTAAAAGTCCACTTTAATAAGAAAAGGGGGCCCATTTATGAACTCAGTTATACAGTCACACACTCATTTCCTGTATTTATATTTCCAGTTTTCTTTCAAACATATGCCTTCTGAAATTTGTCTTTTAAAGGAATAAGCTGCTATTGAAACTTTGGGGGTTGAAAAAGTACACCTCCTCCAATGCACTTGCGAATTTCATTATATGCAAAAACAGTTTTTAGTTGCAATGGCCAATATTTCAAGGAGGAAGTAAAGGAGAAGGGCAGCGGAAGGTGAAACCCTAGTTTATACTTTCTATGACCTATAAATCTGAATCTTACCCAGATGATAAACAACAATTATTCTCCTAAGGAAGAGGGAATGAAGTAGGTGGGAGGTTATACTGGTGTCAAGAGAAATCCTACAGAGACTGGGCTGAAAACATTTGCAAGAAATTGGCATAGCTACTCACATAGATTTATTTCCCTTACTCTGCTTTTAAATAATGGTTCAAAGGTTCCCTTCACCCGCAGTTACCCCTTCCAATCCTCTATTCCTTCAGACTTAAAACAGAAAATTCATTTAAACTCTAAAAGCAAAACTCTTTTAAAAGTCTGAAAGCTAATTTGAGCTAATCAAAGTAAACAAAACCAGTGCCAGCCAGTAACCCATTCCTTCCAGTAAGGCCAAGGGCCAATTCACATGACCCTCCTTTGCTGAACAACAAATATACTTGTTTAGAAAACTGGGTTTAAATATGCTAAGAGAGTGTGTATACTTCATCATGAGAATGCAGTGCTGAAATGGAGAACCTGTAGCCCTCCAGATGTTGTTGGAATACAACTCTCAGTATCCCTGACCATTGGCCATGCTGGCTGATGCTAATGGACATTGGGCTCCTACACATCTGGAGGAGCAGAGGACCCTTTCCCCAATATAGACTGTGGATCCACCAAAAACCTTTCTGAAGTGGACTGAGTGGTAGCATCTGCTCAAATCAGGTCTGGGATTTTGGTTTAGCATCAAGTCATTTTGAGCCCAGGAAAATGGCATGTTGCTCACAAAGGTTGTTTGAATGGACATGGAACAACACTATGCTATAGTGTAGAAGAGTTCCTTCTGACCTATCACGGCTCCAAAATTTGTTCTAGTCAGTCTAGTCTTTCTATACGGGCTCAAGTTCTTAGCAAGGAGAGAAACTGTTTCTCGCTTTCCCAGGACATTTTGTCACCGGCACTTTCTCCCTTAATCTCATACACTTAGCTTCGTTGCAGTGATCCCTTAGACTTCAAGCTGGAGAAAACATAATTTATTTGGGGTGGATTTATAACAGCTAGGAAGTGGAAATGTGAAATAGCTCCTGGATTATGTGTTCATCTGTCATCTTATAGATGCAGTCATCTCACAGTTACACTGTTCATTTAGGGGAAACCCTATGACAGAGCAGCTCGAACAGGATTTGGATTTCTGCTCATTCAAGATAACTGACATTTATTTTTGACCTGGCTGCTTGCCAAGGTCCATTTGTAGAATAATTCTGTAATCCATCTATTCCAGTGGCAAGGAATGATGTTGCATTCCTCCTGATTTTTTTGATATATTTTTTGCGCCTTTCATTTTAGTATGCATTAGAGATCTCTTCGGGGTAGTTTGATCCTTTCATTAAGAGATTTCTAGTATGCTTGGTGGGAGTTGTTCTGTGGATAATTGCCTACAACTGTGGCTAGCCGTTTGAGAGCTATCCAAGCAAACTTCTATTTGGGGAGCACTGGGGCAGTGTGGCATTTACAAGTGTGCTGTTTTAAAAGGATGTGTACATCTGTACATAAGTGGCTCACCTGGAGGAATGGACCCACAACTAGCTTATTGAAAGATGTGTTGCTGCCACTTTAATGAGGAGGAGAGAGCTAGGTCAGCAGGGAGATCAATGTGGTCTCCTCATGGCAGAGGTGCTCCTATTGAAATACTTTATTGTCACTTGTACAACTTGTATACAGTGAGATTACACGAGCACCCCCCACTCAGCTCTCTTAGTCTTAATTCCCCTCGTTTACTGACACCCACCCACCAAACCCGAAAGTCAGTTGCCCTGTTGTTATCGTTTCATTCAGCAGCCTAACAGCCCATGGATAGAAGCTGTTCTTTACCCTGTTGGTGCGACTAATCATGCTTCTATATCTTCTGCCTGAGGGCAGGAGATTCAGAAAGTGCTGACCAGGGTGTGAATCATCCCTAAGAATTTTCCTTACTCTCCTGAGGCAATGTTCTTCCGCTATTTCATCCAGTGGATTCACGGGACATAATATTGTGTGCTGTATTCATCACCCTCTGTAGGCACTTCCTATCAGATGATATCAAGCCCCATGCCACACTGTGATGCAGTGGAGGACACTCTCTATTGTTGACCGGTAGAAGGCGATCATCAGATGTTGATTGACATTGCCCTTCCCATCACCTAATCCCCGCCTCACCTAGTAAGCAGCAGTGACACACCTGCAGGGAAGCTAGGTGTTGCTGCTCTCCCTCACTGGGTGAGCCACTTCTGCATCTTTACATACGTGACTCACAGTGAATGCAGGCTATAAATCAGGGAGCTCCAGGTGTTGATGGACTCCTTCAGCCGGAGCCATCATGGCCAATGGTCGGAGACAATGAAAATTGTAGTTCAACATCTGGATGCCAACAGGCTTCCTGTCCCTGCTATTAAATGTTAATTAGTTGATTGGTGAGAATGAGAGTGAATTTGGTTTGCTATTGCAATATCTTTAATACAAAAAGGTGACTATTCTGCAGTTGATGTTCCTGCTAATCACTCAACCTCCTGTTAAAGTAGATTGGGGGTAAAGCAGAGAACGCAGCAGAAATTTTAATCTTGGAATGAGTAGCGATCCTGTCTCTTTGTTGTTTTTTTAAAGGAAGGCAACATTTTCATCAATTAACATCAACAGGAGTTCAGCACAAGAAATTGTCCAGGCAGTAACAATAGCTAACCAGAGTTATACTTTCACGAGTAAGGCGCCTTTGCTGAATCACAGTATCTGTGAATAGGAGTGGCACTGTTCATTAAGTGAGTTGAGTTGTGTACATGAAAGAATGTGATAAAGACTCTCCTCCCTGAAAGGGAGGGGAGGGGTTGTGGTCGGGGCCCGAGCCCCGGCTAGCAGGGGGCATGGCCCCCTGCTGCCCGCTCACCTGGCTGGCGCTCACGCCCCCTCGGTGGCCTTCCAACCAGGGGCCACAGTGGGGGCGTGTTCAGCAGCATTTTGCTGCAGCGCCAGCCTTCCCCGGCCTCATTCTTCCTTCCTTCGCCCCTCGCGAGTCACCCACCCTCCACTCCCTTTAGTTAGGGCTTAGGTTTTTTGGCCTTGCTATGGACCTTAGGTTGGTCGCCCTGGTTGGCTGGGGGGCCTGGTAGGAGTTTTTCCATTTGGCACTAGGCTTTTTGGTTTTTTCGCCTACCTCGTAGCAATCGTCACAACTTTTGTGGTATTGGTGGGTAGGTTAGGCATTGGAATAATGTGTTGCGCTGTGTGGAAGTGCTAGGTGTGGCCATCACCTATGCCTTCAATTTTTAGGGGTATTCCGTTAAAGGAATCTGGGGGTCGTGTATTCCGTCCGATGCCTGCTTGGCGGGAGGCCTTGGCACGACCCTCGGTGACAGCAGGGGTGAGCCTATAGTTGGATTAGCATCAACAGGCTCCACCTACTGGTGAAGAACCCACTTGTTTCGATCCAATGCCTAAGCCAATACCTTTTCAATTGCTGTAACCAATAAAGTTGTGGCCTTTTCTAGCCCATTAACCTTATATCACGTGTCCATGTGTCTTCATTTCACTTCGCCGGGGTCGGGTCCTCGAACCACAACCAAGGTTTATGTCTTGGCTATCCTTAATCAACACACTTGGCAAGAGAACTAGTCCACCACGATTCCTCCTGAAAGGTCATGACGCTCAACGCCTCCTGGCATTCTGATACTCAATACTTGTTAGGGCCTTTTTAAAACAGACTAATATTTTTCTCCATACTTGTCTCTCTCCCAGTCAGAAAACCTGTTTGTTTCTTGTTTCACTGAGGGCTCATCCACATTGCTACTGTGCCTAGAAAACACAGGTCTGAGCAGTTTCAGAGCTTTGTCTATGCCCTGCCACTTTCCCATGAAAAGCTCTTTAGCTCTAAATCACAACAAATAGCAATCCACAGAAAACCTGATCGATGTTTGTTCAAATTCAGCCCTAAATATCATGTTTCCCTGGGGGAAAACAGTGTGGCAAATGGAGTTGTGGATAAGCCCTAAGATATAAAAAGTATAAGACTATCCAAATTTGATATTTTAATGAGTAAATAGGGAACCACACTACCAAAACAATTCACTGTAGCCCTTGGACTGCTTCTGTTCAGAGCTCTAACCCATGATGAATTTATGAATTTTCATACAGTGCTTCCAGACTACAGTCTGAGTTTTCCAAGCACAGTCAAGGGATATTTTATTGTAAGCTACAGAATAGTTTTTGTTCACAATACCTTGCTTTCAACACGGAACCAAGAAACCTAACTGCAGTTCTTTGGATCATGGCCAACAAGTATGGCATATCTAAATTTTCCTGTTTAAAATACAGAAGAGAATATTCATTAAAAAAAATGTTAACATTACATCTCATTTGTTATTTGGTCAGGACTAATTAATCAATCCATGAAAATGTTTATTCACAAATGCAAAAAGAGTCTTGAGTTGGAGCGGCTTTTCTTCAAAGACTATTTTGATGATTTCTACTTTTGATCAGTTCCAGTTGTATTATTATTGCTCATATGCATGTCTGATGTCTTTATGATTCACTTTTTCCACCCGCTCACTTTCAGGTAACTTGAAAACAGATGAGGTGAAATAAAGGCTATTCCTTGCAGAGCATCAGGATTCTGGAAATGTTCAGGATTGCTTTATTAATTAACTTGAAATCTTCGAGAGAATGGAGAATGTTCATATTGGGGATATAAGAGCCAACTGTACTTATTTGTTTGGCTTCAGTGCCTAAAGATATATGGTCTGTAGGAAAGGGACTATGACAGAATCCATTCAGTTGTGTGGATAATATGTCAAGTAAAAATTTAACTTTGACTTAAACAAAACAACAGAGAGAATTTGTAAACGACTGCATAAACTGTTTAAATGAAGGCCAAAAGTATCAGGTAATACGGCATCAACACACTTAACAGATTTTTGACTACTCAGTTTTTTGGACCAGCTCCCAGTTTAAAAAGTTGGATCAAACTCATCTTTACTTTGCCAAACTGATGGAAACTTTAAAAAAAGAAACGAAAAAGAAAGAAGAAAGAAAATTGAAGCTCAGTATAAATGGGAAGGAACAACTTGTTTAGTTGTTCAGAAAATTATTAAAATGTATGGACGCCAAAGAAGCTCCTCAACACTTTGGATTAAGAAAATACAAAAGAAAAGAATTATAGAAACCACTGAAAAAAAGTTTTGGAATAGAGGAATGACATCTCAGCTTTACCATAAAGAAAACCATTTCCCCCCAGCACTATGAACATAAGAGCAGAAGGAGAACACTGATGGATCATGCCAAAGGCCCATGAAGCTCCCATAGTGGCCAATAAAATGCCTTATGTAACCTAGCCCCAACCTGTTTAGGTTTCAATTCAAAAAGCAAAACTTTAAACTGTGCCTGGTACCATACTGGCAAGCAGTGCACCTCCTCTAGCAGAGGCGTGGTTTATAAAAATATTAACTTGTGGTTCGAGGACCCGATCCCTGCGTAGTGGAATGAAAACATGAGGACACGTGATATAAGGTTAATGGGCAATAAAAGGCCACAACTTTATTGATTACAGCAAGTGAAAAGGTATTGGCTTAGGCATTGGATTACGTCAGCTGACTCCACCCCCTCAGAGAGGGGTGAGTCTAAAACAGAGGGGTTTATTCACCAGTAGGTGGAGCCTGTTGATGCTAACCCAACTATAAGCTCTCCCCTGATGTCAACGAGGGTCGTGCCATGGCCTCCCGCCAAGCAGGCATCGGACAGAATACACGACCGCCAGATTCCTTTAACGGAATACCCCAAAATTGAAGGCATAGGCGATGGCCACACCTAGCCCTTCGACACACCACAACACATTATTTCAATGCCTAACCTACCCACCAATACCACGAAAGTTGTGACGATTGCTACGAGGTAGGCAAAAAAACCAAACAGCCTAATGCCAAATGGAAAAATTCCTACCAGGCCCCCCGGACTACCAGGGCGACCAACATAAGGTCCATAGCAAGGCCAAAAGAAAACTGAGACCCTGAGCTCTAAGGGAGTGGAGGGTGGGTGACTCGCGACGGGACGGCGAAAAGTGAGGCCGGAAGGCTGGTGCTGCAGCAATTTGGGCTGCTAAACACACCCCCTCGCAGGCACCTGGTTGGGTGCCTGCCCGTGGGCGTAGGCCAGCCAGGTGAGTGGGAGGCAGGGGGCTAACGCCCCCTGCTTGAGGCGGAGTCCGGCTCCCGACCACAACCACTCCCCTCTCTTGCAGGAGGAGAGTCTTTATTGTTGCTGCTGGCATCTGTCTGTCTCAAGAAGCAATGGAGTTTGCCTCCAGGGGTGAACCACAGAGCCTGTTGTGGCTGCAAAGACCAATTAACTCAAACTCCCACCTTCTGCATTTCTTTTACTGTGCTAGCAGCACTGAAGTGACCTCTCCAGGTAGAAGCCTGGGCAGTGCGCATGGAGGTCCTGGACTGCCCAGATGACAAGAACCGCCTCTCAGCCTTGCTGATGTGGCCCAAAGTAAAGCAGAGCAATACATCTGGCACCAGCTTGGCTTCAGGAATTGCCAGAAGGAGGTGTACAAGACACCATCCAACTATCTTAGAGACACCACCCCAGTTTTTTCTTCTCTTGAAGATGTCCTGCAAGACAGCAGATATATTATCATACCACTAAAAAAACATGAAATCAAGGCTATCAATGGCTGCTAGCAACAATGGCTATGCTCTGCCTTTATGGTCAAGGCAGTGTGCTGCTGAATACTAGCTGCTGAAGAATGTAGGAGGGGAGGGTGTTCTTGAGCTTGGGTGCTGCCTCTGGGCTTCCCATAGGCTTCTGGTTAGCCACTGTGAAAACAGGATGCTGGAGTGAATGGGCCATTTGCCTGATGTAGAAGGCTCTTATGAACTGTAAATCAATTTGGGTTATTTGTGTTAAAATATTTATATTATACTCTTCAATGAAATCCTCAGGTGTCTAACAGAATGAATGAAAACAATTTAGCAAAACTATCTAGTGGCATGACAAAATTCTATCCTTAAGCCCTGAACCGGTCCTCAGCAAAAATTTAATTTCAGAATAGGTTATCTATGGCTTTAAAATACCCATATTTAGATCTCTACATGCTGGCCACTTTCCCCAGCTTCTGTTGTTCTGAATGCTTTTAAGGAATCTTGAAAGGGGACTGAGAACTAAGCCATTTAGACAAGAGGTGGCAAACATCTGTGGTCATTCCTTTTCTAACAGGAAAGGTCACATCCCACCCAGGGAGCAGAAGTGACCCTCGTAAAAAATGTAAGTGATCGCGCCTGACCTGCATTGTAAGTATGTTGCTCACCTCTGCTACTTAACCATAATGTGTGTTTCTTGTTAGGGAGCACACAGAGATTGCCTAGCGCCATACAGATATGAAGGCCAGTAGCAGCGCTAAAAGTCAGAAAGTGAAACTTGGGAAAATCAGTGTATGATGAAATCAGTGTATTACTGCTTTATTGCACCAAATGTTTCACATCGAAAGAAAACAAGTAGATGTTAAATTATGTATGGGTTCACAGCTGTGTTTTTTTTAAATTACACACACAACCAGACAACACTCTTCTGAAAAGGATTATAAACTTCTATACTAGTTATAGTTAGGACTGAGTATAATGGCCCCACTCTTTGTGGTACCATTCATTCCCTACAAAGGTAGGCGTAAGGTACTGCAACTTTTTACCACTTTCAGGTGGTAGACGTTGCATGACTTTGAAGGGTGGTGCTTACTTTCAATGACGTGGCAATGGTGTTTTCCCCTTTCCTTTAAACTTTAAAAAAGCTAAGACACCAATCCACTATTTCACACACCCTGAAGTGATGGACATGAGGCAGGAGTTGATAATGTAGGTGAGCTGCGCACAGGTGGGCTGCATACAAGCTGCTGGCCAGCCCTGTGGAGCCTCCTTTTATTGACACAAATATGCAAACCAGGCAGATACATTTTGGGCTGTGACCTTTACACATCTTCCAGTCCCGAGATTGTGGGGTGGTACAAAGTTATTTTGGCACCTGTTTCCACCGCATCATTTTCCCCTTGCACAGTGTATGACGAAGGAGACAAAAGGTCTCAGAGACAAAGGTTACAGACAGGACACCACAGACTACTGAGACCGCAAAGGGTTAGACAGAGACCACGATGTTCAAACAGCTGTGGCTTTGTCTGTGAGGGGGGGTGTGCCCCGCACCCCAAGGTCACACGTGCAGGCAGACTGTGGCTGCCTGCAGGTGGGGAGTGTGCTCCCTCCGGACCCCACTCCCCACACCACAATCATCCCTACACACCCCAATAGAACAAACATTCTTGAGAAATGGTCTACAAGCTTCTCTATCACATAAATAATTTCAAGCCAATCACATCTACGGCCTTTCCAATTCAATAGCAGACATGAGGAACTGACTGTTTCCCTTCTACTATATAGAAAACAGTTTTTGCTAAATCATACTGCTACAGTGTTCTCATTTTGTGTTCCATCTGCAACCCAACGCTGAAGCCTAATCATCGTTGGCCTTTGCTGAACCAAGATTATTTGAACAGCCATCATATGGTGACTACTAAAATCATTTACCCATGTGCTTTCTGGTTTTATTCACATGGCAAACATCGTACTACATATCCATCAGATGCCCTGCTTAAGGCCTCTCCCAGAGAACTTCTGTATTGTCACTTTGTACCTTTACTAGTGGGACGCGGGTGGCGCTGTGGGTAAAAGCCTCAGCGTCTAGGGCTTGCCAATCGAAAGGTCGGCGGTTCGAATCCCCGTGGCGGGGTGCGCTCCCGCTGCTCGGTCCCAGCGCCTGCCAACCTAGCAGTTCGAAAGCACCCTCGGGTGCAAGTAGATAAATAGGTACCGCTTACCAGCGGGAAGGTAAACGGCGTTCCGTGTGCTGCGCTGGCTCACCAGATGCAGCTTGTCACGCTGGCCACGTGACCCGGAAGTGTCTGCGGACAGCGCTGGCCCCCGGCCTATAGATGTGAGATGGGCACACAAACCCCAGAGTCTGTCAAGACTGGCCCGCTCGGGCAGGGGTACCTTTACCTTTACCTTTACCTTTACTAGCTAAGAGGAACTGCCTATGAGTTTGTGGGAAATAATTGCAAAAGGCCCTTATTGCAACAGATTATTTAGGTTCAGGGAGCAAAGATGGCCAGGTTTGAGTAAAGCCCAAGCCAAAGATTGATCCTAAGTTCAGGTCCCAGCAGAAGTTTCAGCATAGGCAGGTGTGCAAACATTAGTAGAACCTCGGACAGCTCCAAGTGGAGCTCAGGAGAGCTCAGGCTAGGTCAAGCTGTATGTTAACACAAAGGAAGGCTGATGATAATTCACTAGTAAATTGAAGTTCACTGAGGCTTAGCGTTGAGCTGAAACATTCGGCCTTTATGTTTTGGTATTTTGGGGAAGGATTGAGGTTGAGTGAAAGTGGAAGAAACCCCCAAAGATTTCAGGGCCAAGACAAAAGTTTTAAAATAATTTAGAAGAGGGGGGCTTACTATGTAAGCCAGAGTTCAGTGAGAGTTACCATCTTTCTATCTGCACCTCAGCTGGCGGCATGAAGGCTCCTACAAAAATGTGTTTGTGCGTGACATTGTACATGTGTACCTTACAGTTTCTGCAGCAGTATTTTGGCAATAACAGAAAGCACACAATGCCTTAATTTTTTAAAGAGATCCCTCAAATGGTATTTATTCTGGGTTGAGAGGGGGACCTCTTCCTTACCCTTTCAGTATTTTCTGGTAAATTCAGCTTAATGATATGATACGTGCTCAGAATTAGAACTGAACCAAAAGTATTTGGTGTTTGACTTTTATATTAAAAGTCATTTCAGGAGGCATTAATATTTTTTCTGATGAGCAGCACTCTCCTGGGGGAGAGGGAAATCGCTCTTAGCTGTGAAAATGCAACACCTCTCCATCTCTTAAGCAAGACACATGACAGAAGCAGAGAATTATGCTATGCAGGTGACCTTGACATCAGTTCGGCTGCCACTTTCAAGGAGGTAAATATTTTCATCTCTGTGCATGTGTCCTCCTGAAACATCAATGAAATGACTCCCCTTTTTCATGGGGTGGGGTGTTTTGCAAAGATACACTCACTTTTTTGGCTCAGTCCTATCCAAAATCCATATGTGGGAATATAAAGACCATGCAAGTAGTAGTAAATTTAAAGCATCTGGCGACTTTGATTTGTCCTGTCCTAATTAAATCTTATTCAAATATCTGTATCCATCATAATGTGTGTTTCTCCTCACATTATTCCAGAAATTAATTCTTTTGCATCCAGATTTTATACACGTGCTGGAGCTTGATGTCAAATAAATATAGTTAATTTTTTTGACACCTATTTCAGTTCAATATGGTAAAATTGAAAGACTTTGACATTTTTGAATATTCTTTTTATGCCATGTTGACAAGGGTTTGGGTTTCAAGTAGCTAAGATGGAGTCAGGTTTTAGATATCAGAACTGAGGATGACTTCATCTATGGATCAAAAAAGACCACAAGGGGATTCTTGAAATATTAATTATTCAGAAGAATTGGTACAGGAGACTTGGTTAATGGGAAACATACCCTTCTGGGATCATTTCACTTTGGAGAGCTATCCAGCTGTGGAGATTCACTCCCAGACTGAAGAACACTGAAAACTCTGATTATTATCCTAAAACTGAACTGTCGAAGAAAAAAATATAGTGTGATCAACAAAATCACCACAAGGCTGAAAGACTGGCTTGATCCATAATACAGTTAAATTTTCTTATTTTCATGATTCATTAATGATAAATCTTAAATGGTCTATGACCGTAATAAATTTATTCATTCATTCATTCAAATCTTAAATGGCAAAATACTATGGATTTATTCATTTCTATTTAGCTTGTATTCTAACTAATTTATCTGAATAAATTTATTTGTACAAGAAATTCTTCTCTGTCACCAACTAAATAAATTCCTATCAGTTCTATAACAATTTTACCCCTGTTCTTTTTATAATTACTGTCTGTCATTACAAATTAGTGATATCCATCAGCCATTGAGAAAAGCATGCCCTAAGTAGTTAAGTAGCCCTAAGATTTTGTAAGTAGCCCTAAGATTTTTGTAAGTAGCCCAAAGATTTTGGGGGGAAATGTATAAGAAAAACAACACCTCAAAAACTGAAAAATTCATATACACTACTCATTTGAAAGTGCACCCAATACAATCTACAAGATCTAACGTGGTTTAGTGTTGGACTGGGACCTGCAAAATCAGGGTTCAAATCTCCACTCAGCCATGAAGCTCACTGAGTAACCTTGAGACAGTCACTGTCTCTTGGACTAACCGACCTGTAAGGGTTGTTGTGAGGATTTAATAATAATGGAAAGTGAAACTGGAGCATTTGTTGCACAAAGCATGTCATCAGCAACTGAGCTACAACCAGCCTTCCACATGTGCAAGCAATAGTGGCCTGGATTCGTGTTTCTGCATATAACATTTCCTAGTTATTTAGTGCTGATGTGTGTTAACTAAGAACATAAGAATAGCCCTGTTGGATCAGGCCAGTGGTCCATGTAGTCCAGCAACTTGTTTTCACAGTGACCAACCAGATGCCCATGGGAAGCCTACAAGCAGTACCTGAGCACAGCAGCATTCTTCTCTCCTGTGGTTTCTGGCAACTGGCATTCATACCATGGAGTCAAGAGTATTCAAAACCATTATCAACTATTAGGACGAAGAAGGGATATGTGACTAGTGGGATATGTGAGGGATATCCTCTCCTGGACAAAAGACTGCTGCTGCTGAAGTTGACTGCATCAGGCATCAGTAGTACAGGTGCATGCAAAGTTGTAATCCAGCAAGCACCTGCAGTCCTCCTGACATATAGCAGCAGCAAAGGTATACTCTGGATAAGTGCTCTTAAAGTGTCATATCAGGAACAGCAAACTGGAATACTTAAAAACTGATAGGCTAGAAAAGAAGGCTTCAGAATCCTCTAATCACTGCAGGTTGGAACTACTCTTGCAATGGCATAGTGTCAGGTCCTCAATTTTATTTCTAAGAAAAATAATTCTAGAGAGGAGTGTAGTCCTTCTATGGAGGGAATTTGAAACTGACCCAATAAGACCCCATTTGGAAGCTTCTGCTTGCAAGAAAAAGCTTCAACCTTAAAATTGCAGTCTGAAGCTCTTTTGTTTTTTGAGGAACAGAACTGCCAGGAGGACTTGCTCAAGGCACCCTAATGCCTCAAACAATAATTAGGCTGCTTTATCCATAATGAGAAAGTCTGCTTATAAAAATATATCTTTCAAATCTCTTAAGTTAATTTGCTCTAGATAAGATGGCATGCTTTCATGAGTAATATACATTTTACTACATGGGCATCTAACAATTGCTATAACAGACTGTGTGACGGCCTCTCTAGTGCAATCCTCAAACTCCTTACTTCAGAGCAGTTGTTTAGAGAACTGTATTCAAAAAGCAGCAGCGGCAGCAACATGTGCATCATATGAATATAATCATCTTGCACAACTGCTTCCCTTAACAGCACATCAGAGAGTACAGTACTAGTGAAACTATGCACTGGCAAGTCATCAACATACATAACACAACACATGCAAACCCGGGGGAACGGGTCTATATTTCCACCACAGGTTAAAAATAATTTCCATCTAAGTCATGACTGCCAGCATGGTTACAGTGAACAACCGAATCTTAGGTTTGAGTGTACCTAGAAACTTAAAGAGCCATATGTAGCCTTTTGGGTCGAAAACATAAATCATGTACTGCTGTGAAATAAGTCATCACTCATCAGCTACATTTCATACTAATGCTATCATTGCACTCTCTCTGGGTAATCTGCTCAGGAGTAACAGCTGCTGAGATCTGATATGCAGGCATGTAGCTGAGCAACTTGGCTCACGTGAACTGAGCCGCGCTTGGTTTTCATTTGAAGAAAGTTTTTAGACCAGTGCTTTCATTTAAACAAATGTCGAGCTTTCAAAGAGTCAGCTGAAGCAAGGCTTGAAACTGATTAGTCAAGGCTTATCATATGTGTAAAAAGCAGTTTGGCACTTCCATTACCGGGGGCAAGAGGAGCTGCATTGCCTCGACTATTATTTTCTGGGGCTAACCTCACCTTGGAAGGAAAGACCAGGTCAAGCGAGACAGAGAACTGTGAGAGAAGGTCTGCTCACACAGACCTTACTCTTCCTTCATGCTGCACCATATAAACACTGATCCTCAAGGCTGGGGACTTGTCTGGAACATTGTGAGAATTGTGTGAGACACAATGCAAGATGGAGAGGGAAATCAGATACTATCTTGTGTAAGCAACAGTACCTTCTGTTCACACAAGTGGTTTGGTGGATCCCGCACCAACAAACTCCTCTTTTACTTGTTCGAAGATGGGACATAGCTGACATTGGAATACTGCTTTATATTTGAGTAATGCTCAAAATGCCACAACTTTCAACAACAAACATCAACATGATCACAATTACTCCTATGCCAGTTTAGAAAGCTATTCAGATTGCAATTAAAAAATTTAATGTTTTTATTGTGTTTTTATTCCTTGCTCACCTAATTTGTAAAATTTGTTAATCAAAATCTAGACCCACGAGTATGGACAACTTACTGTTCTTTTAAAATGAGGAGGCATATATGGAGCTGTCAACTGTATATGGCTGACAGGTCCATTAATGCTTTCAAAATTCTGCTGTCCACCTTTGAAACTTGTTATCCCTTCTCTTTTGTTATCAACTCTGGATACTTCCAGTTGATGAAAGATCAAGTTCTAAAGAAAAAAACATTTCTCCTCAACTTTCCAGATATATTTGTAGTGACTCATGACTGTTGATTTCTAATTTATGACTATCAGTCTTTTGGAGGCAAGGAGCGTGAGAATAACTTATTTCATCATGCAAAACAGAAATGTAGGATTATCAGTTTCTAAAGACTTCCATGTAAGAAAGCAAAGGGGAAGAGCCGAATATATTGGTCCTGTCCTTCAAAGTTTCTTGATATAGACTGCCACATCATAAGGCAAGTCTGATTTGTAAAAACTCAGGACTACTACCTATATGAAAAGTTTATGGCAAGCGTGAACCCATTTCTGAAATAGATACATTGCACTCTGCCCCACACAAATGCTACTACATATGACAGGGGTAGTAATAAATTCAATGGCTTCACCACCCATTGAAGATGAAGCAAGGAGAGAAACCATCTGATGTTTTAACTGCTACTTTTACTGTTGGGTTGCATTTATGATTTTGCAGTTTATAAATTGTTTATTGTTTCACTGAAAATGCCCTGAGCACACTTGGTGAAGAAAGGTGGGATAAAAACAGAACAGTCAACCCACTGTATTAACAGCACCAAAGTGATCTCCTTGGATAGTGTGCATGGAGGTCCTGAACTGCCCAGATAACAAAAGGCTCCCCCCAAGGCCTCACTGATGTGCTCCAATATGCTTGGCTGCAGGACTTGCTGGAAAGAGGCACGCAAGACTCCATCCAACTGTCTTAGGGACTCCACAGTGGATTTGTGTAGGGCTTACTCCTTAGCCTTTCCTTCTCCTGAAGATATCCTGCAAAGCAGTGGATGTTTACGATAAGAGTTTTCCTTCTCCTAGATGGGCTACCTTCCCAGGCTGATGATCCCTAAATGCCCCTCACTTCCCTGTACAATATATGCAGAAGCCGCTTTCTTGACCATTGGACTCACTATTGGTCTCATCTGCTCAATCCACCAGAGCCTGTTATCACATACCAGGGAAGTCCCTAACTCACTGAGGGTTTGAGACCCATTGGCTACCCTCACGTGGGTTAGCCAGCCAGTTGAAGCTGTTCCCCAGGTGTGGTTGCTGTTATGTGCTGACAGTTTCTAGGAGCCACAGGTGAGAGATGAGTTCAGGGTGGGGACCAAAGGTGGGTAAACTACCCCAGAAGAAACACCCCCTATCCTCTAACACCCCTAAACATCTAAAATAGAATATTAAATCAGGAAATAGACTATTTATGCTGTAAAACATCTTCAGAAAATAGAAAAGAACCCAGTCTTTACCAACAAATATTTATTATTATTATTATTATTATTATTATTATTATTATTATTATTATTATTATCATTCAGTTCCCAAATTCTGTTTTATTCTGTGTTAGTTAACTTTCAGCTAGCTATTTCCTGGCAAAAATAACTCAGTGGCTTGGTTCCACTGAATACAATTCTTTTCCATCAGTAAGCAAAAGGTCCAGCATTTTGGCAGCTTTGTTACTGAGTAATCACATCTTTCTTCAGTATGTACATTGGATATCAAAACACACAATAGGGTAACAGATTAAGTGTTAAAAAGTGAGGACTTCTCACAATGCTGTCATTTGCACTGAACTAAGCATACGGTACTGCCTGAGCCTTTAAATCATATATAGATGGCAGTTAATTGTGGCCTTTATATGGCATTAAGCTAGGAGTATAGGAACTATCTCTTACAAATGACAGGTACTTTATAGATTAGAGCTGAGCCCCAAAATGGTGTGGGTGTATGGGTGTGTGTGTACCATACACACATATGGTTTTTTTGTAGGAAAGCTGCTAAAAGTTATCCTCTCCTTTTCAGTGAATGGGGAGGACTTCAACAGGAGCAAATATGCTTGCCTGTTCAGAGTAAGAAAACGATTTTGCTGTCATTCTGTACTGGCTTGTACACCATTATGCAACCAGATTTGATTGACTATATAGCATTAGCATGAAGCCAATTCAGAGTAAAAGCAAGAAATGTTGCCCTTTGTCTAACTTGTTCTTGTGACATCATTATGTCACCAAATTGAGTACTTTAGGTGTCGCTGTTGTTGTTGTTGTTGTTGTTGTTGTATATCTCAGGTTGAAGTCAAACTGTTGGAAGGTTACAGTGCCTCCTGTGGCTGTACAGACCAATTACTATGACATCATTATACTGACTATGTGATCCCCATTTAGATGGGATCATGTAGTCAAAAAGGGGGAACTGCCACTTTTAAAGAAGTGGCTCCACTGCTAAGGATTGCCTAACCTGCTAATTTCAGTTTCTCATTTTTCAAAATTTATGTTCATTTCACCTCATTTCTGCATAAATTAAAAAGTCCATATGAAAGTTCATACACTTTTCTGCTAACATATGCACTTTTGATGCAGTTTTGGTTAGCACATGCATTTTTGCAAGCAACCTTTCTTTAATAGGATGATTTCTGTACACTGCTTTCCTTAATATATGCATTCTTGTGTGCGCTCCACAAACTGCATGTTCGTACACATTCTTGGGCTGGAGAACTGCCTTGTAAAATTCAGAGAAATTCAAATTTTGAAAAAGGTTCATAGGTTGCTTCAGGAAGTGTGAATTTGGCTGGTTTACATTAAAACATGAGCCACACAATTTTCTCCCCTGTCCCTATCTGGGGCAAACATTCATATATATATATGTATGTATGTATTTGATGCAGTACAGCTAGCACATAGCAACTGGCTCTGCAGCAGAAAACTTGTGGTAGGGGAAAAAACTTGCAACTGAAAAATGCTAACAAATAATAAACAAATTCTCTTGGCCAACCATGCACACCTGTGAGGGATGAGCACAGCCAGAAAACATCCTATACACATGTAAAACACAAGTTTGAGTCTTGGATCAGCTGGATTCCTTAAGAACTACATGTGTCATGAGTCAGAGGAGGTAGACTGAACCAAGTCCTAATATTCCTTCCCATGAGCCTTGTGTTCCAGCTCTGCCCATCAGAGTAGGGACAATGATTTATTTCCACAAATGCTTATGTCAAATCCTGCCTCACACTAATTCAGATAATAAGATGCACACACACTGAATATTCACTAAGGACATATTTTAAACAAGAGTAAGAAAGAGCTTTTAATCCCTCGTGAATTTTAGAGCTTCGTAATATGTAACATTATCTCGCACCAACAAGGGTGATAGCACTAGTTCCAGCCCCCATTCTAGGCTGAGGGTAGGGGGATAATAGCATTGGCAATAGGTTTGTTGAAAGCTTAATTCACTGTAACAACATCCTGAAAATCTCTGAAATGGGTATGGGGCCCCTTATTTTGTACCCTAAAGGAAAGGGCAAGATGGTGGCAATGATGTATATGTGCTCCTTTTCATATATGAGGGTGTGATCTTTTTAACATCAGCATGTGGAGGGAAAGGAACTGAACGCTCCCCATTCCTGTGTCTTACAGTCACTTGTTTCATATATTTTTCTCCATTTCTGTCTCCATTACAGGAGTGAGCTGGGATTGAAGTAAGGGGAGAGGAGTCAGTTCAGTCTCCCACGTGCTCTTTTCAAAGCATGACACTTATCCCACATATGTGAAAGAAGTTGTGTGAAATGCCACATGCCCATCACCACAATATCTACATTGGAAAAACTATAATCCTGACTAGTTTTATTACAGTTCCTTCTGTATTGTCATTCTTTTGGCAATTTACTCTAGGGGAAAAAAAGGTCAATTATCAGGAAATTGGTGAATCCCTCAACCACTCACTATAAAAACAAATGTCTCCTAGTAACCTTGGCAGCTGTCTCATAGGTATGTTCTTCTGTTATTTTTCATTTCCAAAGAGTGCAGGCAATCACATTGTACATTAAAAAAGCTAAGCAGCTCTTCATACGCACTGTGCACATTTATACCTACAGTGCCCAATAGTGAATAAATAACATGGTTACAACAATAGTAAAAAAAAAAAAAAAGACTTTTCATCATTTCCATATGTTGAGGAAGCTGCAAATTTTCTTATCAGATTTGGACTGAAAAATTCTCAGCTATATTTTGGTAACCTCAACGCATGTTGAAATATATGTGGGAAGCTCATACGTAACAGAACGAATACATGCCTTGCAATCCAAGTCCTGGTTAAAAGGATGTCAGATGGGTGGGCAAGACCTTTGCTTGACACCCTGGAGCAACATTGCCAATCAGTCAACAGACAGTGCTGGGCTGTGGACCCACAGCCTGATTCAGTATATGGCAGCTTCATATGCTGTAGGTAGGTCTTCCAAATTTAAAAGGAGTATCTTGTACAAAGGCTTCACAAGCCCTTTTTCTTAGGATCATGGGATTGGACTCTGAGGGTCATCTAGTCCAGGCAGAGGCAAACTTGGCCACCCAGATGTTTTGGAACTATGACTCCTATCATCCCTAGCTAAGAGGACCACCGGTAAGGGATGATGGGAATTGTAGTCCTAAAACACCTGGAGGGCTGAGTTTGCCTATGCCTGATCTAGTCCAACACCCTGAAATACACACAACACCATTCCTGATTTTCTCTGTTTTGGTTTCTACTTAGAAATGCAGTGCAATAATATTTAGCAATGAATAAAAAGATGAACATTTAACGGGTGGAGATTAAAACTGTGGGATTTTTAGTGCTGTATATATTGCTAATACATAGCAAGTTACCTCACAAATAATTTTTTTGCTGTTAACCACCCAAGCCATGAGAAAAAGGCTAATCAAAACAGCCATATACAATACCCATATGAGAATTTTCATTTTCTTGGCTCAAAGCTAGAATTTCTACAAAATTTCCATCAACTAATTCAAACTTGGCCAGTTCTTGTTTGGTTTCCATTCCTACATTTCAGCCCAAACAGTGTTTTCAAATACATGTTGTTGCTCATGGGCGGAATATGTTTGTTGTTTTAAAGTTGGGTAAACACAGTCATCCTTAACATATGTTTTGGTTTGTAGGGATACGGTTATTTATTCTCACAAGTCCTCATTCACATTGTTAATCTAAGAATGACAACAATAAATATTTAGAGGAACATGTGGAGAATTTGCTGAAGCAAAGGAAGAGTTTTGTATGGGCAGCTGACTTTCTACAACAAGATTCTTAGCTGCTGGGATGAGTCTTTTTATCCAAAATTCCATTTTTGAAGTTGTAGCTGCAAATTTTAACAAATCTAATACACACACCACCTCATTTCTGCTTTTCTCTATTTTGGTTTCTACACAGAAATGCAGTGCGATAATAATCTTTAGCAATGAGCCCCATGCTGGATAAAAGATTCCTGCATTGCAAGAGGTCAGACTAAATGATCCTTGTGGTCCCTTCCAATTCTACAATGTCAAGAATAAAGAGATGGCTTCCTGCTAATGTATTCCTACTTTTAAAAAAGAAGAAGAAGAGTTTGGATTTGATATCCTGCTTTATCACTACCCGAAGGAGTCTCAAAGCGGCTAACATTCTCCTTTCCCTTCCTCCCCCACAACAAACACTCTGTGAGGTGAGTGGGGCTGAGAGACTTCAGAGAAGTGTGACTGGCCCAAGGTCACCCAGCAGCTGCATGTGGAGGAGTGGGGAATCGAACCTGGTTCACCAGATTATGAGTCTACTGCTCTTAACCACTACACCACACTGGCTCTTTTAAAAAAGTATTTTCATTATCATTGATTTAGATTTACAATGAACTTTCCAAGGCTTACGGACATTACCAAAATTTCTTTTGTCTTTTCCACCATGGTAATCATTTCACAAATTTAATTATTTCTGTCACCACAGATTCAAATGGTCCTTTTTATTTAGACCAGGGATGGCCATCTTCTGCATTCTTATGAGCCACTTGGCTCCCCAGATGTTGGATAGGTTGCACAAATAATATTAGGCTGGCCATGATGCCACTGGGTGCACAATTCACTTACTACAGAATTGCAGTCCGTTGTTTGGGCTGCATGCAAAACAGCCTCTCATTGTGTGTGTTTCTGGATGACTCTTTATGGTCAGAGGGAATAGTCTGATCCTTGCCAATCAGATAACATTCAGCAATATCATTGAAGCATTAAATTACTAATGACCAGCGTTTTTCAAAAAGAGTTCATATAATTGTTGTCTTCAGACTTTAAAAGTTCAGAAGTTAACACACACAGCATTTTAGAGTTTACAGATAAAAATTGTCCAAGTGAATTTCTGTGTTAGGGCTGCAACCTGGAAACAAAGCTCCAGAAGACCTTTGTCTCCATTGCTTCTCTCGAAGTTTAGTTCAAAGGATTCCAAGGAATACAGGAAGATTTATTAATCCCGCAGGACTCATATAATGGTTGTTTTCCCCTTCTCCAACCTCCCTTCCAGGAGGAGTTCTTCATATTCTCAAATCCTCCTAAGAGCTGAGGCAGCGGAATTTTAGGCTCCAGCTTTAATGCAGGAATCCTTTTCCCTTGGGCTTGTAAGGGGTTATGTATAATAAAGTTCAGACCTAAAATCATTTTCCTTTATTAAGGTGAACAGAAAAAAACAAAAGAAATTGCTGGTAGCTAGCTTGTTAACATAGCACCCAGTGTACACATTAAATGTATCTCCATTATCAATAGATTTCTATACTTATGCTAATGAGAGTATAATTTATCGTGACAACTTACTTATATATTGCCAAAATGTAGTGTAAAATTTTATTTATACACCTAATGAAACATATCTTGTACAGCTGTCCAAGTGTGCAATACACTATGGAACTATTTTGGGTCAGCCTTCCAATTAGACTTTTATTTCACTCTTTAATTCCCATAAATTTTGTCTACACCTTCTTGTCATCCAGCCAACAGATAATGCACATTGAGGAGAGAGATAAATACCAGGATCCACAGCTGGCTTGCTGCAGAAACAAAACTTATATAAAGGGTTTTTCTGTTGACCATTTGAGTTTACACCAAAGCTTCAAGGTCACAGTATATTAAGGTGCCATATAACAAGCATTAAATCTGTATTCCTGTAATAATAGTGGCTGTCGCCCTGAAGTTGCCCTTGGGGACCATTTACTAAAATGTCTAAACAGGCTCACCAACTGCCTGCGAACTGATATGCTAGCAATTAGGAGTTTAGGAAAGAGGTGGGGAACTGGATCCAGTGGGTGAGTTGGATCCTGACCTCTCCCACTCCTCAGGGATCACTTTGACAGGTACACAGTCATTCACCTGACATTGTAATGTCAGGTGACAACTTCAAAGGGGCTTGCTGTCACACCGATCAGCTGATTGGGGGTTGTCAACGAACTCTACATTGCGTATTTCCAGGCACGGTTTGTAGTCAAACAAAGCCAGCAAGTGACATTTTCCCTCTGCAAACTGGCAAAGCTGTCTGCAAAGCTACTCTGCAGGGGGAAATGTCTGCCTGCAGACACAGTTTGAATCCAAGCCACACCTACAAGTGTACAACCCCAAATGGGCTCTCTGTCAGTGCCAAAGAGCTGAGAGCAAGTCCCATTTGCTGAGGTGCAATCAGGAACCTTGATTGTTCATTTGCAGTCATGTATTCAACTGTTCCACACCTGACACCACATATTTATATAAGGTGTGGGGCAGATAGGTGTGGTTTGATGAAAGCAGCCTCACAGACCTAATAAGGCCGCAGGCTGGATGTTCCCTACTGATGATAACATCTAACTACAGAGCTGCTATTTCAACATGATCAGTGGTGGTGCTGCTACCCTGTGGAAGCTGAATAAGAGAGAGCATTAGAAGAATCCCACTGGAACACACTATGGGTCTGTCTAGTCCAATATCTATTTAGCATGGGTCTAATTAATGACTAAACACCACCACTACCATGACAAGGGCTATGTCCCAAGGCCATAGTGGGGACATGCAAAGCAGCACTGGAGTGGAAGCAGGATTTGCATTGGCTTGTATATATGAAACATCAAGTGCGCTGATGTTAAGGCATCTCACAAGCCTGACAGTAGTAATTAATTATAATAGGACTTTAGCTGAGAGGTAACACTTATGGAAATAGGCAGACTTAAATGCCAAGTACTGAAAGAATTTGAGGGACTGTAATACAAAAATGGAAGAAAGTATGTTAAATAAGAGATTGGGAAGAAGTATGAACCAGTATCAGATTAGCCTGAAATGAAGATTAAGTACACTACTTCAACATAATGAAATTACAGGATATGCAGGAGGTAACTAAGCAAATCGAAGCATCATGTAAAATGGGTTGACTCCCTAACCTGACGGTACTATAATCATTCTGCTGTAATGTCACAATGATAAAAAAATTAATAGTAGGAAGGGGAAGTGCAGTATAAAAGTACAAGAATTCCAGCTGGGAAACAGACATGGGAAGAAATTAATTGAGCTTAACACCAGACTTTGAGGAATACTACTAAGCAGAAAGAAATAACTGTTAAGGAAGCCTGGAGAATACAATCCCATAAGAAATTGTTTCTTAGTAAGGAAATTGAGATAGGGGAAAAAATAGAAACAGGAAATAAGAGACTGCAGTTGCAAAAATTAAATACAAAGAAGTAATGGAAAAATATAGTTATGATTGAAGGTTGCAATAATTAGGTAAAAATAGTATTTCAATGTTTGGTGTGTGTGTGAAAGTGTATTTCAATTTATGCAGCTCCAGAATAGATTGTGAAGACTGTTTGTCATTTGCTTTCTGCCCTTTTGCATCTCAAGCCTAAATCAATTAACACAAAAAAGGGAAAACATTAATTTGTTAAACAATTTTTATTGCTTGTAAATTAAAAGCGCGCACACAGGCATTTTCTTATTTTTTACAATTGGCCTAACACTTCATAGACAGGACTATTTCTCTTCAAGAAGGTGGCTTTGAAGTAGCGATTTGGAATTATGACAAAATGGCTTTTCTGTATGTATAACATTATTATCTTACAATTGTATCTATACAGCTGAAGATATGTGGCGACTGAAAAAAATGTGAGTCAGTTAAGAAAAGTTTGTTTTTATTTTAATACTTTTACTCCCACCCCACCCCCCACCCCGATGCTGCCAGAAATGGAGAACATTATACATACAGGACAACCACTACTTCAAGATGCATTTTTTACTGTTGTTGTTGTTAGTATTATAAGACTGGAAAGACATTTCTGAGCCAAAAGATCCCTCCATAGCAGAAGGAAAAATTGTTTCCAAAGAATTTTACACATCAAGATAACTTAGCATAAAATGTAGAGAGGGTGATTTCAGTATGTTTTTAAAACTTACATTCTTTCCTTCAATGCATGCTTATCTTTATCAATACATGATCTATGTGCTTATTTAAGCAATACTTGTTTTTAATGTCCCAAGGAGAGAAGACATACCCAGAATTAAGAACACTTTCAAAGCTGCAGTAGTATATTTATCAAATGGAGCAGAATTACAGACCTAAAGTTACCAATACACTTTTGGAATATGGCCAAATGTTTTTGTCTGAAAACTTCTGGCACTGAATAAGAGCTATACCAGGTGCTACAACACATGCTGAATTAGGTATTGTGAATGTATCAACTGTTACAGAGCTAAGGGCATTACAATATGGAATTTGTATGTGAATACCTACTTGGAGGAAAAGGTGAGATATATATATAAATCCTAACTAGACAAACTAGGAAGAAGGAATTGTTACTGTGCCAGACTTCACAAGAAAAAATAGTGGTGTATTATATTGTGATCTCTTAAGTTCAGCTCTAGGTATGACTTCACTAATAATAATATCACTTAGGAAATGTCAATATGAAATTCAAAGTAAAGCAAAGATGGGACAGAATGCTTAAAGCTGGGAGAAAAGGAGATCAGTGAAGTCTCTTGCTAAGGGAGAATTCACGGGTCGGTAGATATAGTATGCAGAATTCAAAAGAATGAAGCAAGCCATTCTACATTAGAAGCTGCATCATACATTTACTACAGAGAATTGCTACTGAATTATAAGGACCACTTACCATCTGCCTTGCAGGGGGTGGCAATTGTGGTCTGGTGTGGCCAAGCCACGGTGGTTTTGTGGTCCCTCTGTGGAAGGGGGAGAATGTCTCTTCCTCCTCCACGGGCTGCTGGGGCTTGCCCACAGTTGCAGACAATCATGGGTGACTGGGGGGCGTGGCTTGGGGAGCAGACCAGAGGGAATACTTCATTTCCCTGGCTTCCCTCTGGTCTGCTCCCTAAGCATAAAAAAGGCTGCACCTACTCGGCAGCTCACTTGGCATTGGGTTTCTCACCCTCCCACATCTCATGGCTCTGCCCAAAGGTGAGCAGGCAGGTCATGCTTAAGACCTTGCTATGGAAAGATCAGTTTGCAGTACTCAGGGCCAGGCAAAATTTTGCCTCCAGACAAATTGGTCCTGCCTGGGTTTTTTGACTACCTCATAGCAACTGTCACAACTCGCTGGCAGATAAAGCATTGGGTTGGATTCTCATTCAAGGTGGAGTGGGGGGGGGGTGTTGAGAGCCCCATGCACCACTTCAAGGAATTGGGTCCAAGGCAAGGTGCTTCTTTCCAGATACTCAGGTGGGGGCTGACGGGCCATAGTACTCTCACAAAATTGTAGTCTTGGAGGGGTCACCCCAATATCATATACATTATAGGGCCATCCTTAACCCAGGACTGACCTGTCAAACAATCAACCATCAGACATGCTGGATGATTCAGGAATCAGGATATACGCCCAATTCCTATGCCAAAATCTACTAACATCTGTAATCAATGATCCCAATATGTTTGTCCTGTGATTATTGCCTCTTGTCATGTCTTGGCCCCCACTGGTCATGGGCTCAGTGCCCCTAGGCTTGTGATGAACTACTCTGCATGAAGATAATGTAGATTAAGGCCCAAGAATTTGGTACACATTAACAAGCAAAATAGCCTTTATTCATGTAAAGCAGCCTATTGCAATACTATTCACTGTATAAAAAGAAGCTTGCCTTAAAGAGGTTCCCAATTTATGTATTTGCAACTATGCTTATTTATTATATTAATATCCTGCTTCCCCTCCCTCCTGAGCTCAGTGAAGTGTACTTGGGGTTCCAAGTCAGTCTGCCGTCCAGGCACCTACCAGGCAAAGAGCTGCTTACCTTCAGCAAGACTGCTACATCATATGTTTTCAAGTTTCAGATAAGCAAACGGGCCCAATGTACATTACTGACAAAAACAAATTCTCTGATTCCCTGGACTGGCCACCTAAACTAAAATGTACAAAATGTAAGTGATTTTTCCACATATTCCCAACTTTATAGCTAACACCCTTCTAGTTTTTATCATCACCTCATTATTTCCATTCTTCGTTCAGATTGTCATGGTGACTAGAAAATAGCAGCTTTTTTGTATTACAAATCCCTGCACTCCCCTGAGGGGCTGGATTACTGCATCATAATACCAGTATCTGTTAGTTAATACCACAGACTTCACCCAACTTCAAAGCAAAGATGTTAAAGTCTCATTTTCCACTACAAGGCAGGTGCATTTTTATTACTTCTTTTTAAAAATTGCTATGACTTCACATGTGGATAATCCGCCAGCAGCCATTACTGAAAGCTGGGCTGTAATTGTTATGGAACATGCAACGTCTGAAGCACTAAAGTAACACTACCACAGCCTTCTAACAATTGACTGGAACCAAGTGTTGCATCATTAAAGCTGAATTACAAGTCAACCGTGCTGTGTTTTCCATGTGTGCTGTGTTAAACAATGGTACAAAATGGCTATAATTTATAGAACCCTAATTTACTCAAAACTCATGAAGAGCAAGAACAGCCCAACAGTAACCGCTGGCTCTAATTTAGCCCAAAGTGTCATGCATCATAATGAAAAGTCTGTTTTTTTATATAAAAAAATGGAGATGGGGATATAGTTGCTTTTACATTTAAACAGCCTGTCAAAAAGGGTAGACTCTACATTTGTAAAACAGATTTGAAAATGCTTGAGGGAAGATAAGTAAACTAGCAAAAACCATCCCATTCTTAATTGATTTCTTAAGGAAATTTTTCCATTTACATCTGGTTTGGTCTGAGAATTGCTGGTTTGATGGGAAGTGATTTGATGCCTTTTCCTTTACATATATTGCTGATGATGATTTTCTACAAAAGACTGAGAGGTAAGATGTGTTTTATGGTATTGTAGATGCCTTTTGTCATAGTGCTGTAATAATAATAATAAAACTACAGTTGATTAGCAATACTATACTGCTATTTAAAACACCAGTAAAATATAACAAGATAAATAGTCTGTTCAATTTACAGCCTTTCACCACAGTGTACTCCAGCTGGAAATATTTCACCATCACACTGGTATGCAAGGGGGCGGGGGGAGAGTTTAGCAAGCTCTGCAATCTTTCGGCTTAGTTCCGGAAATTTTACAGTGCCCAGATTCCACTGGAAAGTATTTGGTCACTCATATGTTGCCTTGGACAGAAACTTGTCTCCTGGAATAGAAATCACACTAAAACTGCCAGCATCCTTGCGCAGACAGGCTCTGAGAATATATATTAGGCAAGACCTCTGCCAAATCACTTGCATCTCAGGCCAACAGTACCTTTCAAATAGACTTTGAATGCCAGCCGCCAAGCAAGAATTCATTATACCATGAATAGTTAAATATTATTTTAGCTTCCACATCTGCAGTTTTAAGGTTATACAGTAGCAATTCATTTACACTCTGCATTATACCTGTCCACAGGTTTAGGCACAGTGGCCAATCACAATATTCACACTTCTCACTGGTAGCTTAACAACCTTCTTTTCTTTACTTAAAATAGATGGCTACACTGAATGCAAGAATTTCCAAAATATTTTTTACTAATCCACAGAGAAACCGCTACAACTATTTTAATGGGTCCACATCATAGGAAAAACATTATAATAAATGTTTAAAATAACCCAATGCATCTGGTGGTGCTTCAATGTCTAATAAGTAGTTAATAAATTAACTTTTTTAAAAAATAAAAAACTAGTTTATCCAGATTAAATCAACTAGTATTGTTTTGCATATATCTGCATGCAAATGCAAAAAAAAGTCTGAGATTCCCTGTATTATGAACTTTCATAAATACAACTTTAAAAAAAAAGCTACATTGATTTCTAATTCTATTGGACTGTTACAGTCATGGAGAATGCAGATCTGAGGGAAAGAAAATGCAAAGCATTTTTAAATTAAATTTCTGTTGGTGTCCAACAGGCAATCATTATAGTATATCTTATCTCTCAGTCTGCAGCACTATTAGACAATTAATTATTGACTCTTATTGACTGTTACTTACTAAGGGTTGATGTACCCAATACCTTTCCATTCAACTTTGATTAACTATGAAGATACCACAAGGATAAGCTAGGCCAATCTAGCAGAAATCATTTGCCCAAACTGAGGCTCGAACCCATGGCTCTGAGATTAGGAGTGTCACGCTCTGTCAACTGAGCTAGGCGATTTTGCCACTTATCCCCATATCTAACTAATCCCCGTATCTATAGTCTTGATGGCTATATATTACCTCCAGTATCAAAACGAGTACAGTGGTACCTTGGGTTACAGACGCTTCAAGTTACATACGCTTCAGGTTACAGACTCCTCTAACCCAGAAATAGTACCTCGGGTTAAGAACGGGTGGCGCTGTGGGTTAAACCACAGAGCCTAGGACTTGCCGATCAGAAGGTCGCCAGTTCCAATCCCCCCAACGGGGTGAACTCCCGTTGCCCGGTCCCTGTTCCTGCCAACCTAGCAGTTCGAAAGCATGTCAAAGTGCAAGTAGATAAATAGGTACCACTCCAGCGGCTTAGTCATTCTGGCCACATGACCCAGAAGCTGTACGCCAGCTCCCTCGGCCAATAAAGCAAGATGAGTGCTGCAACCCCAGAGTCGGTCACAACTGGACCTAATGGTCAGGGGTCCCTTTACCTTTTATGATTCAGTAGGCTTTTCTTATATTTAAGTTTCAAAGCAACTCCTTCTTGTGGTGAAAGCCTCAGCCTTAGGCTTTAGCTTTAGCAAGCAGTGAGAATTTGTGATTTTTTTAGAGAACTAAGTTGCAAACAAAATAGGCATTTTTTAAAGGGATTGGTTAGTAAGATAAACTTGGTTTCCTTTATTATGATTTACCTTGTTGCCCATTTCTACTCTTAGGTTCTTTCCATGCCTGACTTAAAAGTGATGAAAAATGCCTTTGGATAATAATTTTAGTTTTTCAGGAGGTTTTTCCCCTGACAATTTTGTGTTCTTCATTACTAAGGTGGGATGTTTTCACTGGAGAAAAACAAAATTAAAGTAACCAGATTTCCCTATTTTAAAATACAAGCTCTATTTTTCCTATCCAATACATCTGTACACCCTCCCACATACTACAGAGCAAAAATACTTAAAGTCTGGATTGTTTTAATAGTATGAGTTGAATACCACACATAAGATGAAATCGTAAGGGAGATGTCATACCTGGGAAATAACAGTATGTGAAAAGTTATATGTGCAAAATGATATAATTACACTTGATGGCAGTAATAGCACACACTGGAGGCTATTAATAGCTCTTGAAAGCCTCGCAAATGATGAATCTTTTAGTCGAGAAGTAATAGGATGAACAGGCATAAGTTATCTATTTCATGGGGTCTGCATAAAGAAAGGAAGCATGCCACAATTTATACTTTGGGATCAACTTAAAGGAGGGATGCAATAAATTTTTCTGTTTAGATAAAATGGTCTGAAGGTCTCAAAACTATTAGAATGCTGAATTAAAACTCCTTAGTAGTGCTAGTAAAAATAATCATTTTTAAATTAAAAAAAAAGTTTAAGGAACCAGAATTAAAAGAAAAACAGCTTAGAACCAATATTCCAGGAAAAAAGCAGGGATCATGAAACTAAAGCGAAAATTATTATTCAGGTTCCCAGTGCTTCAGCAATGACGTTTTACATTTTAATATTACAAACCTCATATCGTAATGAGCACATGAGATCTGATTAAGGTTTGTTTCACTACCCTCTATGATCCAGAACTACCCTCTATGGTCCAGCTCACATTTGATGGGGTAAAGCCATCACAAGGCAAGTGTGAATATTCTCAACCAAGCATCCCTATGTGGTGATAAGTGGTACTTTCTACATCATGATAACAGACAAGGGGACTGAAATGATAGATTCTACCTGTCATCACATGGAGAAGCACCCATAATAATCACCATATGAAGCTGATGAGGTAAAATAACCTGTTACTCTACCACATCAGAAGCAAACAATGGAATTGGACCTACAGACCATCTTTTTCCAGGGCATAAGTGTAAGTCAGAATGATGGAATGCTAATAGGAATATGTGATGGAAAATTCACCCAAGCCCCACCGATACACATAGTTGAGGGCAAACAGAGAGTTGGAACAGTGTATTCACTGAGACACCAAAGGAAAAACCTTAAGGATCACAAATTCTCTTGTGATCTCTGTCATGTATTTTTGGCCCCCTGCATTGTTGCCACTAGAGCAGGCATGGCCAAACTTGGCCCTCCAGATGTTTTGGGACTACAACTCCCATCATCCCTAGCTAACAGGACCAGTGGTCAGGGATGATGGGAATTGTAGTCCCAAAACATCTGGAGGGCCAAGTCTGGCCATGCCTGCACTAGAGCATACAAATGGCCAGTACCTCCATCCTCTAACAAAGTGCCACAGTGGTGGCAAGAGTAAAGAGTAAAGTGTATTGTTTCATTGCAATTGTGCCTGGATCAAGATCTCTGGTACATGATACAACCACATCATGCTGGGTGATCATGGCTGTTGCCTAGGATACTATTTTGAAGGGGTGAAATAGGAAATCAACCCTACACTAACATCATGATAGTGCAGCAGTTATTTCACCACTTCCTATATATCTGCTAGTGCAGAAGTTTCTACAATCAAGCTGTTAAGAACCCTGGATTGTGGTTCGAGGACCCAATCTCCGCATAGTGGAATGAAAACACACGGACACGTGATATAAGGTTAACGGCCAAGAAAAGGCCACAACTTTATTGATTACAGCAAGTGAAAAGGTATTGGCTTAGGCATTGGATTACGTCAGCTGACTCCACCCCCTCAGAGAGGGGTGAGTCTAAAACAGGGGGGTTTATTCACCAGTAGGTGGAGCCTGTTGATGCTAATCCAACTATAAGCTCTCCCCTGATGTCACCGAGGGTCGTGCGCCAGCCACACGGCCTCACTCTTCGTCGTCCCATCGCGAGTCACCCACCCTCCACTCCCTTAAAGCTCAGGGTCTCAGTTTTCGCGACGGGACGACGAAGAGTGAGGCCACGTGGCTGATGCAGCAGCGATTTACGCTGCCGTCCACGCCCCCTCGAAGGCACCTGGTTGGGTGCCTGCCCGTGGGCGTGGTGCGCCAGCCAGGTGAGTGGGAGGCAGGGGGCTAACGCCCTCTGCTTGAGGCGGAGACCAGCTCCCACCCACAACCACTCCCCTCTTTTGCAGCAGGAGAGTCTTTCTCCTTTATTCAGCATGAACGTGAGAAACAGCTACACCCTATATCTTATTGTACAAAGCAAAATACATGCAATTAAAATAAGTATTCCCTGGACTACCCATACCTTCCTCTCCCTCTCCCCGCTTTCTCACACACAACCCCCAGTTGCTTACCTGTGTCTATTTTAGATTATAAGACCCTTGGGTAGGAACCTCCCATGCCTGTCATTTGTAACAGTCAGGTGTACAGTCATATGTAAAAGTACAGTGAATTTAAGCTGCAGATAAAACTACCCAATCCTTTTCTCCACAGAAGGAAAAATTGCAGTTGAGAAGCATTGTCTTTTCTGTAGTGACCCCCACAACAAAAACCATCCTTCCAAGCCTTCTTGAATGAGCACCATACTTTTCTAGTTGTTGTTCAGGTAGACATTCAGTGAAACTTAACTAGCTTGCTTCAGTGATTTTTATTTTTATTTTACATTATTTTTTAAAAATGGTTTTCAGCTGGTAAGTAGGATAGATGTTAAAACAATTATACAGACATTTAGTTCCATTCTATTTAAGATGGAAGGTAACCACCAGGGCAAATATATAAGCTCTTGCTTAATAAATGCAGTTGTGGTCTGACAATCAGATCATATTTGCAGAATTTTTACTACTAGTTAAAAAAGTTACGTGAAGCATGGGTGTCAATGTTTCAGGACATGAAACCACCACTTGAGCAAAGTCAAGATTGCATATTTTAAATAGATTAAAAATGTATTCCAAAATACAGATATAATTATAATTTCCTTTTTATTTTAGTAAATGCAAGCACAATAGAAGACAAAGGTAAATATAAGCAAGATGATCAACAGTAACAGTTTCCATGAATTGTTATTTACTGTGGGCAAAATTCAATATTGCACAAGTGGACTTCCACCCAAGCAACAGAACTTCACCTTTCTGGTCCTTCCCCCTGCAGCCCCCAACACACCCTGCAAAATCTGCTCCAGCAGGTTCCCTACCCTCCAGAGCATATTTTGAGGGCATGAAGGGTTCTGCAGGAGGAGTGCATGGACAGCGTTGGACACAACCCTGTAAATATAGCATGTTTAAAATATATACATTTAATACATAGATCCTTGGATGGGAAAGGGTTACTTTCGGATTACTGCATTATATTTATCTAAGAAAGTCTGTACTTTACACTTGTACACAAATGTGTATCACCGCTTATTATTACCTCAACTTGTCAAATAGGAATGGCATAAATACTGCCAGATGTTTCTTTTGCAGCAAGAACTACAGAAAACACCATTTCCAGTTTCTTGCAGCCACAACACAGTCTCACAACCACAAGTTTCCAACAAACATTTTGTTTACTTTCCTGTGGTGGAAGTAATGCAGTCTCATCTTCAACAATATGCTTGACAGTTTCGAACTTCACTTTTTTCTAGTGTCCCTCAACTAGTTATAAATATATACTGATTGTAATTAAGCCCTGTAAAAATTCTTCTCTTGATTTTACCACCTGAAACTGCAGCTGTTGGCTGACACTATCAAAGCCTCACAATTCCAAACTCACGTGCAAATCTCATCAAGGGCAGACATTTCTAATTGATTCCAGAAGTCTCTCTTTTGCTCAGATCAGGAGGCAGGAGAAGAATAATGAGCAGCTTCCAAACAGTGGGCGCTGAGCTTCAGGCATGGAGATTTTAAAAGCTCTAACTTGGCTGCCCTGCCAGAAATGCAGAGCAATTTTATGGTCAATTGGCCAGAGCATCTGGAACCATACATCATCATCTTTAGTTGATGGTGGTGAAGCCAGCTCACACACCAGCTAAGGCTAAAGTCAGTAATGACTCTGTCACACCTAAGTGGAAACTAACTTAATCTACTGAATGTAAGGTTCAACTATGATTTCTTTTCTCCAAGGGGCATTATTACCCCCAGGGCTCTTGTCTTGTCAAGAAAGTCCATCTTACTAGTCCACAATGGCTGGGTTTTCTCTTTAGCAAAGATAACAGAGAGAATTAATATTACAAGCTCAACTTGAATTTATTTAGATCTAGGTGTGCTGACAAGGCTTTTTATCATGAAGCTTCATGGGAGCTTCCTTCCATCACTTCCTTCCTCCAACATCTTATACAGCATGGGGGTAGGCATGGCCATGGAGTGGCTTGCGGTTCTTACATTTGACAGGAAAACACAGCTGTACATCACAACCAATACCCAGAGTATGACAGTCCTTCCTATTATAGAGATGAGCAAAGCTATAGAATAGTATATATACCGATGATACTAATATTTGAAGATAAAAATCAATGGAACCATTGCTGTCCAAACTACACAATCACCTTTCCTGTCTTGTAAATGATGTCTGGTCAAATGGATTTTTGAAGCGTTATTATACAAACCAGCAAAATCAATCAGCAGGTTGAGAAAGATCAGCATGTACCATGAGCAATTATGACTCTATCATATTGCATTCAGATCTTGTAAGTAGTGTTATCTGTACACCATTTGAGTGCTTACTGCTAAAGCCAAAGTAAAATACAACTGTTGTATTCTGACAAGGCCTTTCTCTCCATCCTGCCACCTTTAGACACATTTGGTGAGGACACAAGAGAGGGCCTTCTCAGTGTTTGCTCCCAAATTGTGGAACTCTCTTTCATGGGAGGCCAACCTGGGTCTCTCTCTGCTCTCCCTTTGTCACCAGGCAAAGGCTCCCCGCCCCCTCACACTCAACAGGCATTTAGCTACTTACTGGCTATTGTGGAAGTGTCTTCAGAGGGTGGGTCTGGTGTTTTTGTGTGCCTGTATGTGTGTGCTTTTAAATGGTTTAAAGTGTTTTCAGTGATGTTTTTAATAGGATTACTTTTTTTTAACCTTTGTATGTATTGTGTTTTTAGTTGTAGCTGCTTTAAATAATGCTGTGAGCTGGCTTGGGCCCTGCACCAGAAGAAAGGTGGGATATAAAATAAAATAAATAGGATCATATCTGGTTCATGGTGCTCACTACACTCTGTTATGCTTGCAAGCACTTTTTAAATATTGCAAACCTCTGAGGCCCAGAAACATATATAGTTTATTCTTAAAATAAATATATGCACTATGTGATAAATTAAGTTGCCTTACCTCATATGTCACTGACAGAAGCGCAATGGAAGTTTTCAAGTAACCAAGTTTGTGCAGGGCAAGGAAAGTGGAACAGCGGACAGATTCCAAGAAGGGAGCTTCAGGCCTAAAAATAAAGAACTGAAATTAGTAAGGTCTATTTTTAGTTCACCAGCTCAGGGTTTGATTGGCATGTATCCTTGCAGTAAAGAAGAATCACAGTTACCCCTCTAAAACATCAGTTGTGGGCCCAGTCACAGTGCCACCCTCCTCCAGGGTCAGTGTCATAATATGTGACTCAGGCAAACAACAATCTGGATTAAAAAAGGCCACAACTTTATTGATGACAAATGTAGGTGGAATTTTAGCTCAGGCATTGGGTGCATATGCATTCTAGCCTCCTGCTGGAGGTTGTGCCAGGATTATGGCATCCCCAAGAAACTAATCTACTGAGCTGGCCGTCTTGAGGCTGCCGCTGGAAGTCTTATGGACTGTCTGCCCCACGCTTGACTTCAGGACAAAGACATCCACCGAGACCCCTGTTAGCAGGATACCCTGAATACACCACTGGATCAATACTGGGTGATGCACCACTTCACCCCATGCTTAAAGACTAGGATTCCACCCTATGCCTTTAACCACCAAAAGTCGTTACGTTTTGCTAGGGGGAAGGCAAAACTTCTAGACTGGCCAATACAGGGAAATTCTTTCCTGGCTCTGAATACGGCAACCATTTTGAACCACAGGAAGGTCAGGAGATACACGGGAAGCAAAATAAGATTAAACTGCAAACAAAGGGAATAGAGTGTTGTTAATGCTGGCTGGGATTGGTTGGGAGTCCCAGAAGAATTGGAAAGCCGCCCATTGGCTAGGCTGCACTAATGCACATTTTGTAAAGGAATTCTAAACCTCCACCATTGTCACATTTTTGTATTGTAAGAAACATTTTTGGCAATCAAGGGCTTGGACCCACTGTTTCTATAAGTGGATTTCCACCCATGGAGCACTCCTATAGGGGGAAAAGGGCTAGGGAGATTATCTTCACTGACTTCTCTTTCAACCTGAAAAGGGTTGGGGACCCTAGAGTTCCCATAAGGAGAACAGGGAAAACTGGCAAAAATTGCCTCCCTTCCAGCGGGATCCTCTTTCTTTTCACTGAAGCGACACTCTGAATCCAACCCAAGAGGCTGCATTTGCAATATAAAATATACAGAAATGAAATGCTCAATTACTTACCTTTGCTCTATAAGGAATCCAATGGAGGTTAGTGTCAGGATAATGTAGCCAACTCTCATGAGAATAGTTACCTGTGATAACGTCTGTTAAACCAACAAGCAGACAAATTACTCATTTAGGTTAACTCTCTGGAGGAATATTGAATTCTAAACTTACCAGTGAGGCAGTCTGAACTTTCACTCTCAATTATATTACTTTGTTACTGTCTGCTTTCAGAGTAGTTTGATACTTTGAACCTTGCAACTAAAAATCGACTACAGATTCTCCATTCCCTCTTAATGTCATTATGTTTCAAGGCTGAAGGTTACAAAAATTGGATATTTTCTCCCAAATCGTTCTTCACACAATGTTAGCCTTGAAAATAACTCCTTCGCCGTTATTATTGTTTCCTCTCCTGAAATTATTTGAACCCTCAACGACCTGAACCAAAGAAGTAGACCTGTTTTCTAAATAAATACCATATCACATATCTGCTCCCCGCCCCCTGCAAACTGTTAATAGCATTACATCTTTGTATTTTCCAATCTTGGCTCCCTAGAGAGCAGTGGCAACTGAAAACACTATCCTATTAAAAGAGAAAAAGAAAAGAAAAACAGAAAAGAAAAGAAAAATGAAGCCAGTTTGATAATTTATCACAGTTTCAGCATGAGCTCACATTTATGCCTTTGCTTCTTAACAATTCAATATATTGACCTAGAATCAGTAGAGCATAAATATCTAATTTCAATGGAACATTTGTTGAGATAGATTCCATTCAATATAGATATAAAGATTCAGGACTTGAATTCTCAACAGAGATTAAGCAAATAGGGTAAGGTGACAGGGTTACTACTGGCTTAGGGCCCTGATGTATATGCAGTGGCACATTTTTCTCCCTCCCCAGTCAGACTAGGAACAGCAACGGCAGCAGTTTGCCAGCAAATAATGGTATAAGGATTATATCAAGGAAGGGAACAGAGACACACACAATTCTTTTGTAATTCCCTGATGTTTTCAGATAGGACTGCTCAGCTCATGACTTTGACAACGACATTTACATTAACTGGAGAGGGCCACACCAAAAGGTTACCTACACAATGATATTTTCTTACATTTTAACTCATTTGGTTAACACCCCTGTAACCCCATAGAATGCTCTTTTCTCTACAGACCACCACACAGTGGTCTTCAACCTTGGATTAGTAAGTGTAATTGGAATGTTGAGCTAAGCTCTTTGCATCTCTCTTCTGTTCAGAACAAAAGGGAGAGTGGAAGCAGTACATAGTTAAACTATGGGAGTCGCTCCCACAGGAGGCGGTGATGACCACCAACCTAGATGGGCTTTAAAAGAGGAATAGACAGACAAACAAACAAACAAACAAACAAACAAACAAATAAATAAATAAATAATACATTTTATTTATACTCCGCCCTTCCCGGTTTAAAAACTGGGCTCAGGGCAGCTAACAGCAAATATAAAACACTGATTAAAATGCGACTTAAAAACAGCATAAAACAGCATAAAATACAACATAAAATGAAGCATCAATATCAATAAAATTCAAGAATTCAGGGGTCATTTGAGGGGGGGGACCCCAGTCAGTAGGCATCAAATGATCACCAGGGCTAACTGGCCAAGTTGGTCCTACTAGGGCCAGCAAGGAAACCAGGGAAGAATTTAAATGTGGGGTCCCAGAAAGGGTTTCTTCATAGAAGATGAAAGGGGAAAAGGGAATAGAGGATCAGGCTAATTCAAACTGAAGGCCATGTGGAATAGCTTTGTCTTACAGGCCCTGTGGAAGGAGATCAAGTGCTGCAGGGCCCTAGTCTTGTGGGACAGAGCATTCCACCAGGTCGGAGCCATCACTGAAAAAGCCCTGGCCCTGGTGGAGGATAGTCTGGCTTCCTTAGGGCCCGGGACCTTTAAGCTATTATTATTCATGGACCTTAGGGTCCTTTGCGGGACACACCAGGAGAGGCCGTCCCGTAAGTACAAGGGAGGGAAATGATTATCAATGGCTGCTAGCTATGGTCTGCCTCCACAGCTGGAGGCAGCAGTGCTACTGAATGCCACTTGCTGGAAGGCACAGGAAGGGAGAGTGCATGAGGGTTTTGTCACAGGCATCTGGTTGGCCACTGTGAAAACAGGATGCTGGACTAGATGGGCCATTGGCGTGATCTAGCAGGCTCTTTTTAGGTTCTCACGTTAAGCAAGGAGAGCAAACAGCCTCTTGGGTTTCAGAGGTGCTGGTTTGCAGGAGCCACAGGAGGTACTGGCATCCATGGACAGCCACCACAGGTTTCATGGTTAGACCGTCTCCTCTCTCTCTTCTTTCTATAAAGCTCAAAGTGTATATTTTCCCATTTCTCTTTCTCTCTTTGCCTCCACCTAACCTTTTTCTCTGTTTCCACATGCCATCAATTTTTCTGAATCTCCCCATTTCTTACTCCCGCTTTGTTTTGCCACAAGTCTTTTTACCATGTTTCCATTTTTCCTATACATCCTGCAGCACTCTCTCTGCGTGCTTGTGCTTCAGTTTATGTTTTCCTTGTTCAGACTCAATCTCCGCTTCATTTCTGCTCCTCGCTTCCCATCAGCAGTTGGTGTCGTAGGGCAGAGCTGCAAATCCACCCTCATGGCACCAGAGTTGCTGCTGTTCAGCTGGAGACTGCTGCTGTGTGGATGAACAAGAGGGGATGTCAGACTGGCTCTGCCAGTGCCTTACCATCAACCCAGTCCTAGTAAACTGCAGCAACTCCAATGCCAGAAGAGCAGCTCTGCTTCATCACACTGACTGTTCTTCTTGCTGACTTTAGTAGCAACAGTATCCAAGGCTTTTATTTTCCCAGCAATTCACACAGTGATATCGTTTAATATGCTGCCTTTGATTTTTGTGCCACATCCAGTGCCATTCCACTAGAGGGCCCCCCAATCCTCGGTAAAAATCAGGAATCTTCACCTGTGGACATGCCACTTGTGCAAGAGTATCTAAGGAAACATGCCACAGAAAATAGGCTCTGCCGATTTCTCAATTTCTAATTCTGCCACATGTAAAATGAAGGGAAAAGATATATGAAAACAATAGCAGTTGCTTTTGATATTATTTTTAAGGAGGCACAGAATAACCAATCTATTGACCAAGGGTGATTCCACCCGAAACTTAAATACAGTGGTGCCTCGCAAGATGAAATTAATTCATTCTGCGAGGTTTTTCGTCTTGCGAATTTTTCGTCTTGCGAAGCACAGTTAGTGGGACATTCCCACGCTCTCCGGCCTGAGAGCGACGGTGGGGGCGCCGTCAGGCCCGCGGCTGCTTCGGCTGCTTTCTAGCCACTCCCTTGGCTAGTGGGTTTCACGAGGGCAGGGAAACCTTCCCCCTCCCGCCACAGCAGCAGCAGCAGCAGGCCTGGGCTGGCCAATGAAGAGGGATGCACCTGCAGAGCAGCTGAGCTGGTGCAATTCTCTGTGCCTCAACGCTGCTGCCGCCCCCGCCTCCACTCCGGCAAGGAGCTGCTGCAATGGAAGAGCCGCACAGGAGCGCATGCACTCCCGTCTGCTGCGGGGGCTCCACACAGAGGCATTGCAGCTAGATCGGATTCTGCCACGCCAGCCAATAGCGGCCGCCAACCTGATCTCAACTTGGTGCTGGTCCGCGCCGTTCTCCTGAGCCACCGACCACCTCGAATTGAGGTCATCAACTTCCAACCTCAGAGAGGCATTCTGAATCACGTGCTCGCTAATGGACTGCTTCCCTCCCTCAGGGACATGGCAATGGATTCAGTAGACTGGTGGATACTGGGGGGTGGGGGTGGGGATAGGTGGAGAATGACTTAATCCATAGCAGCAGCACATTTCAGGGGGGGAAAGGCTGATCGAAGAAGGCTGATCGCCGAAAATTGATGCTTTTGAATTATGGTGCTGGAGGAGACTCTTGAGAGTCCCATGGACTGCAAGAAGATCAAACCTATCCATTCTGAAGGAAATCAGCCCTGAGTGCTCACTGGAAGGACAGATCGTGAAGCTAAGGAAACAAACTTGCAAGACGTTTTCGTCTTGCGAAGCAAGCCCATAGGGAAATTCGTCTTGCGAAGCAACTCAAAAAACGAAAAACTCTTTCGTCTTGCGAGTGTTTCGTCTTGCGAGGTACCACTGTACATTTACCTTAAAAAAATTCAAAGAAGCATAAACTGCAGTGGAAGAGTCCTATACTGTTAGTCTTCATAGTAGAGTCTGAGATTTCTAATTCAGACTTCAGGGCTCAATAGTAGATGAAAATGCATGAAACTGTACTAGGAGCTTTCTGAGCTCAATAAAAAGTTTTCTGAAAGAATACCACAGCCTTCACAGTGATCCCTTCCCCTCAAAGGCATTTGAGGGAAGGATGCTGTTGGACAGGATTCTCAAATTTAATAGCAGTGAGAACTCCTTTTGTCCATGTTTGGAGAACACATCAAACCACAAGATCCAGGCTATTTCTGAGTGGGTTTTGTTTTACTGAAGAGTCAAAAGGCACCCCCAGGGATTTTTAACCAAAAGTTTTAACTCCTTTTAAACTAAGAAAACAGATTCACTGCCTTTAAAAAAACCAAAACACAATCTAACCAGTTTACAAGCCAACACACATTTCTTCCCAGGACAAACTATCAAATCACAGATTTACTGCTTCACTTCAAGATAGAGAGATACAAAAAAATGAGGAAATTTAATGTAACAGTACTTCACATTTTTATTGTTGTTGTTGTTTTCTCGAAAAGCATTTTGGCCAGTAGGCAAACCTCCCCAATAACTCGTGATTTTTTATAAAAAAAGAGAAACTTGTTCAAGTTAAATCTCAAGGTATAGCTTTTTCCCATGAAGCAAAAAAGATAATTTTAAGCTCAATTTTGGGAGGTGCTGCCGTGTTGTTTTTAATACATTGCTATGCTTTTTCATAATTTCTTGTATTGCTTTTTGTGGTTTTTATTGCTGTAAGGAACTATGTGGTCCTTTGGAAGGGCAGGTTACAACCTGAAAAAATACATTTACTAGAGAAGCTATCTACTTGTTTAAAACACAGAATAAAAGAGTACTGTGCTCAGCGCCCCCACCCCACCCCCGGCAATTCTTGTCTTGCCTCTTTCTCCCCAATGGCTTATTTCAGCTAGGAGTGCTGCATACAGCTAAAGAATGTGCTAGAACTGGCTCTGGACCTTAGTGGACTCTGGTTGCAGCCAGAGCCAAGATAATCACTTCCCTATCTAAAACCGAAATCCTGTGGCTAGTAAATTATGCAAACTCCCATTTAATGAAAGTAGAGTTACTCTGACCTGCAACCTAAGCAATAACGTTTTGGATTAAAGTAGAAGCAGATCTGAAAAAGTCCTGGGAAAAGAGAGGTACAGCAGCCCTGTGCAGTGGCTTGGTGACACATGGAGGGAGCGACAGAGATCATACTCTCTGTCCCCACTCCCAGGCTCCATGTGTTTATCTGAACAGCACCCATACATATATAACCAGCATACACATAGGCTTTGCTCAGACATTTTGATGAGCACATGGAGATCAGGATGGTGACAGCAGAGGCAATACCAATTGCTCTCCTCTGTGCATTAACTGATGTTTAGAAAGATCTCTCTCTCTCTTTTATTAAGATATAATCATTGCAACTGATTTAAGGATACTGTATTATCTCTCACTGGTGACCCATAAATCATGTTGTTTCAAGACACGGGATGAATAAATCCCATTGATAAATTGTTATTACTGTAAGCAGCATTTAGAGTTTTTAATATACATCAAAATACTTTGCAAATATGAAATCTCTCTTTCTCTCAGTAACAACACTGGAATGATACACTTTGTTGGCTTAAATAAATAATAATAAATGTTTCAGCTGCTAACCCTAACAGGGTGATTTGTGAGGATGTGTCATCCTTATTTATCCCATTACGATGCAAAAGGATATTGACACTGGGAAATAGTGAAACCTGTGATCTATGGAAGATCTGAACCAGGGAAATTTGGCTCACAGCTCATACTCTTAAGTCAATATACTAATTGAAATCTTAAATATAAGGATGTGTGATGTGAATAGCTCATACACACAATTTTTCAACTACAATATGTTTGCACATATATTCAGTCATGGAAGTCATTTGTAGATATTATCAAGAGCCTGCAAATTAAAGATATGTGAACATCTGACATCTTACACACTGTGCTCTGAAGATTGAATAGGCCAAGTGCTGTTGGGAGGGAAAGAGTTCAAGAAACAAGAAGCATGATATGGAGAAGGGGTGACAGTTAGATGGAGCAAAGAGATCTAGAAGTCAGGAGGCGCAGGAATAACCTGCATGTTTCTAGTTAATATCAAAGCAAAATACATGGTAGATGTATATAAATTTTAAACATATTGTGTTATATAAATATGCATTTATTACATATAGTTTTCTATTTACAATCTAATCGTACAGGAGACGCACACTAGAGTTGTTCCTGTATTTATGTTCCACATTTATATTTGAAATGTACAAACCACAAAGTGGAACTTGGCAGTTCTTGTGTTAATTTTCTAGGTGCTGCGCCAATGAAATAAAATAAACAACTTAGATCACTAATCTAAGCGTTTGCAAGTTGCAGTGGGAAAGGAATGTGACTGTTACACTTTAATGGCAGTGTAAGAATCCTCTGTCTCCAAACACAATACACATGAAGCATGAACATATAAAATAAACAAGAATTTATATACTGCAGTATTTGTATTTAACCAGGGGAAAGGGATGATCTCTGGAACCACAGCAGGATCCCCAATTATATATTAGGCACAGCTTTTGAAGTATGGTTATTGACAGAAACTGAACAAAAAACGGGATTTTTGTTGTGTCGAAAAGAGAGAAAGCTTTCAAATTTACATACTAATTCAAATAAACTTTAAATGATTCTGTGATTTTAAAGCAAAAGTACATCTCTCCTAAATATGATATCCCATAGCACCAGCATTTCCCTTTTCATGAGTGGAAGTTATGTTTACATCATTGCTTGGCAAAAACATTTCTTTTTCACCAGGTCTTTGGCTCTTAATTATCTGTGGCCTCAAGTGAGCGGAATGTTTTTAATCCTAACTTTAAAAAATGGGGTTGTCTTTTTATGTGCATTTCAAGGTTTGCCTTTGACTATTCATACAGTGCATATAACTTTGAATTACCATAGTAAAAAAAAAACGAAATCAATAAATTTTATAAATCAGGAAAGTAATAATAATGTTCTAAACTCTTGCAGCTTCCTTAACATACTAGATTGGATCCAGACAGGCATGCGGGTATTTCCTCTGAAGGAAGCTTCTGTGGATCCAGGCTACTGTTTTTAGAAATGCAGGAAGTTGCTTGATACTAGTCAACTTTATCCAGTATCGCTGATACTACCTGGCAGCTGCTTTCAGGATTCTAGGCAGCTCTCTCTCAAAGGCCTACCTGGAGATGCCACAGACTGACCCTGGAACATTTCGGTTGCACAGCATGTGCTTTACCACTGACCTATAGCCCACACACATTTAAATTTGGTAGAGTATTCGTACAAAAATTAAATCCAGGTTTTAAAATGCATTTGCATACAAATTGCTAGTTTGAAAAAATGGACTGGTATCAAGAAATGGGACAGGGAAATATAAAAGATTTGGAGCAGATGTGTTTAGATCCAAAGGCTTCTATGTGGAAGGAAACTAAAGACAGGAAGTCAGGCAAAAGGGTAAGTTGTATTATCCCAGTGTTGTGGAAAATATGAGCCAAATGTAAAAATTACTTAGGCCTGCCACAATTCCCAATGGCCTCAGTATTATTTGATCCTCAAATTAATAAAAATTATTTTTTTTAAAAAAATGATGTTCATCAACTGGCAGCAAGCAGGGTTAACTAAATATATTGACTAGCTTAAGGACAACCATGTTAAACAACTTGCCCTTATGATGGAAACAATTTTTTTTTTCATATTTGAATATTTCCAGTTAAGGGATTTTTAAAATAACTGGCTGAACCTTCAAAGGGCTGCATTAAGAAAATGATTATTATTTTTTGAAATATTAATATAGGGGAAAAAGAGCGAAGGTTGTCAAAAAAGCTGTCTCTTATTCCATTTTATTTTATGGTGATGGAGAAATGAGACCCTAGCAATACTCAAAGATGGAAAGAAATGATAGGATGACAAATTCAAAAGACTAAATGGAAATAAAAAAATAAGATTCCGTTCTGGTTGCTGTTGCCAACTCCTTCTTTCCCAATAGTCCCAGGCTACAGATCGAAATCTCGCTCAACTCTTGCATTAAAATCACCCAGGATGATAATTTGATCTTCCTTAGGCATCTCTGATAGGATGGTATCCAGCTGAGAGTAAAATTTTTCTTTAATGTCTTCATTGGCATCCAGTGTTGGTGCATAAATGCTTATAATAGTAACCTGTTGGTTTTTGGTGAGCTTTATTTGAAGGCTTGAGAATCGCTCATTAATGCTGGTAGGGACTTATGACAGATCATATATGACAGATGGTCATCCAACCTCTGCTTAAAAACCTCCAAGGAACGACAGCTCTTATGGTCAGAAAGTTCTTCCTGATATTTAGTTGGAATCTTTGAAGATGAGAAAGTACGATTGGTACTTACCTGAAGCATAGATCTATAAGGCATCATGGGGTCACTATGTTGGGCTATGACTCCACCGTAATCAGGAGCGAAGACTCTTTTGGAAGGTGTTCAGCTCCCAATCAGTTCTGCCGACTTGCCAAGTTCAAACAGTCATAGGAGTTTCAAGGCGTAAGAAAATACTAGTTTCCCTATAAACTGGCAGCCTATCGAATGGCCAATACGGCCAGAAACATGAATGGAACAAAACCGGAATAAAATTATACTGTGGTCCATATTAGGAAGAGGCCCCAGTAACCCCATGATGTCATATAGACCTACACTTCAGCTAAGTATCAATCATACTATTTCCTATTGGCAGTGATGCCTTGACTGCATGCACCTGTTCCCAGCTGGAAAGAGGCATGCACAGCCAACATTTTATTTAACCCCATATGCATTGATGAGAGTGGTTTGCGGAAGATGGCTTCACAGGCCAAACTGGACCCACTGGTGGGCCAGGATTGGCCTATAGGTAGAGGTTCTTTCTCCCGGTCTATAGAGTTATGAATAGTTTTATTTAACCTCATGGATTTATCTACGTTGCAGTGTTATAATAAAAGACAGTGATTTTTAAAAATACAACATAGTTGAGAAATTTTCAAGCCAACCAACTGATACTTAGTGTTGCATTAGGGAAACAAATTGGAGGTGTGAAAATGAATTTGGGAAAACAATAAAACTGGCCAGAGTGAACATTAAGGTACAAAGCTGTAACTGTCTCAGACACCAACAGCCAAATGCACCTCTCACTAATACGTAAATCAACCAAATTCTTTTTGCTGGGGTTCAGGTTAAACCTCTTAGTGAAAGAATGATCTAACCAAATGTTTTCTTATGGGAAAAAAGTTTCTTTTGTTATTTCTTATCTCCTACAAGTAAATAATTCCAGACTGAGAAAACAAAGCTAATGCATTAAAACTTTGTGTATACATGTATATCAGACCAAACATAATAATTTGAGAATAATTCTGCACAACCTCAAGTGCATTATTGCTATTATGGAATGGAACATATGTCTAAAAATGAGGAAAACAGTTGTGTCTATTTATGGATCAATGCCACATTTGTGACATAGCCAAGTAAAAAAGGTTCCAGTTCTGTCTATGGGCATTTCATAACTCTGTGTAGTGGAAAATTGATATTGAAGTTAAATGCCAAGTTATATTATTCACATAAATGCTTTCTTCTTATGATAGTTCCTTCTGGAGTTTTAGAGTGCTCCTGAAGCTCAGCCTTCTGTTTAGCTTGACTTTCTGTATCATGCCAAGGATCTGGGTCTTGAAACAAGAACTTTTATGCAGTCCATTGTGGGAACTGTGGGGTTTTTTTACACTGTTTAAAGAATGAGTAAAGGATTACAACAGAAGATGGGGGCAATGTCAGGATGGAGCTATCAGTAAAAATGAGAACTCTCTTACCACATTAAAATTATGTTCACATTAAGATAGGATAAATCCATCTTGACCCACAAAACAGGTAAGCATAAAAATAACTATACTATCCACCAGTGTTTTCAGTTTCATGCATCCAGTTTTAACAGAAATATACTTTATTTTCACTGTATCTGCACCATCTTCAAGTATCATGAAACAGCTTATTTAAATAAGTGTAAATTATACTTACATATTTTGTAGCAATGAAATCAATGTAAAATCCCAGCATTAAGACGAAATGCGTAACTACATAGACACAAAGGTAGCTTGGTAATGTGGGGCTGTAGGGAACTTCCTTTCCAGTAACCTACATTAAAAACAAAACAAAACAAACAAACAAATCAGAGTCTTTATTCAATCACAAATTAACTTGTCTTCCATTTTTGCATTTAGTAGTTGAAATTCACTATTCGTCATGTTTTATTGTTATTTTATTTTAAATAGAAGTGCAGCTGAAACCTTTAATCCGTACAAATGATTTATTTTATAGGCCAGAGTGGGGAACCTGTTGCTATCCAAATGTTGCTGGACTACAATTCCTATCATCTTTGACTATCGGCAATGCTGGGTGTGACTGATGGAAACTGGAATTCAGTAGCATCTAGAGGGTCATTTTTCCCCATTGTTCTTTAACGGAATGCAATATTTGCACACGTAGCCCATTAGGTTCTACTCTCCCTTTCCCTCACTTTTTGGTAACATATTTATTTTCCATATAACAAATATACATTTCAACCTTCTACTTTACAAAAAATGTATTTATCCTTCCCCTGGGTGTTGGTCAGTTGGCACCATGCCCAGGTAATGCCCCCTGCATACCTGCCACCACTGGCCAATTTGGTGGCAGGGGTACGATCCAGTCAGCAATAGGCTGGTTCATAGGGGAGATACGGTGCCTGCCTGCAAAGCCACCAGCCCAAGGAGGACAAACCGACTTTCCATGAAGATCAGAATCACTTGTGCAATCAAGTGCTTAGAAAGAGATTGTACACAAGGGGTTGAAGGAGCTTTTAGTAAGGCTGAAAGGGCTTTGCGCTGTGTTGATGGACTAAACTGTTGGGCTGCTGCTTGAACCAAAGGCAGGGACCTAAAACTGAAGAGCTTCCAGGAGCACAGTTGAAAGTTCCTAGGAGCTGACTAAGGTCTTGCCTTGAGCATGAGGTGGTGCTAATCCTACCTGGGTGCAGTATGCCAAAATGGGAGATCCATTTTTTTATTTTTCACTCAGTTGGGTTTAAGGAGTGTCCCTGTGTAAGTTTGCTCAGGAACCTGCTTCTATCCCACAAATATGTGGCTTGCCTTTAGGTAAGCATGCAGAAGACTGAACCCTTTTGAAAACATAATTTACAGAACCAAGAAGTGAAATTCATGCTATACTTACCTCTGGGATGTCCTCCATAAGACCAAGTCTTGGCTTGCCTGGCCCCCATCCTGGGCCCTTGAACAGGACAGAAAGCTTATTGCAGAATCCAGGAGTATTCCAAAATGTTTTCCATATATAAATACAATGATGGAACTGTAATGATAAAATAATCAGTGTGACATTTCTGTGCAGGGGCACTTTCTTCTGTTAATGAGAATACTTGAAGCTTAACATTCCCCACCCTGCTAGAGGCTGATGAAAACTAGTTTATTCATATGTATGTCAATGAACCAAAAACAATCAAATAAAAGCAAAGGAGTAATAGGAAACACACTGAATTCAACCCATGAAATCAAATGTAATATTAAAGCATACAAGCAGGTTAGAAAAACAGATTGACTACCTGAATCTTGAGAAGTTCGAAGCTGTTAATTGGATGTGTTAGGCCATATACAACTTTATCATTTTCTGCAGCAAATGTCCCTGCAGGGAAGGGAAAAAAAGTTGAGAATAAAATCGCCGCTTGCAAAGCTAATGTTAAGAAAAATAATTAACTACACTTACCAAAAATCCTGTCCCAAATAATCAGTGTGCCACCATAGTTCTTATCAATGCAGTATGGATTTCTTCCTATTTGGGGGGAAATGTTGCAACCAACTTTGTCAATGCCTTTGAAGAATACATTGTGTTTTATCAAATTTTTTTTTTTAAATAAGCTTCTAGGAATACATTTCCTCATAAACAAATTATAACACAGCCATGATTCTGAGCATTTCTTTAAAACCTCTTGCGTCATTTCCCTTCTAATAACATTTCTCTGGGTTATATACTGCAAGCTGCTTAAGACATTTTTCAAACATGCTTACAAAAATAATAGAAATACATTTGGAGTTACTTTTTGATACATTTTTGAAAAAAACTGTTTAGTGTTGCACTGTAAAAAATTATTTAAGCTGTTTTGTAAGATTTATGGTGAGTTAAATAAGGGGCGAGATATTTCCTTTATTTTTCTTCAGTCTTTGAAGCAGGAAATGTTTTGGAAAGTAACAAAATGGCTATTCACATACCATTTAATAAAATGGAGTGGCTTTCTGAAATGCCTTTATATATTATTAATCAAATATTAAACGTTCAAGATACAACTCAACATCACAAAATATGGTGTTACAATAACACTGACATTGTCACATGCGGTTAGGGCTGAGGAACAAGAGAAGAATTTGAGTACAAGCTTGTTGATATATTTATGGCAGAAGTTAATGGGGCACAAACATCTAAGTAATATCAAGGATAACCCTGACTTCCTGTGTGAGATGTAAAAATACAAGTGGGGGTGGGAATCTAAAATGTTATAGAATTGCTATTAAGACAGTAATAGAAAAATTCTCATTTACAACTGCTCCTGCCATTCCGTTCCTTCATTTAAAACAACATTTTAAAAAATAATACAAACATGAACACAGAACTAATATTGCCTACCATGATGTACTCTGTGATGACTAGGTGTGTTGAGAATAAACTCCAAAGGGCCGAGATTCTTAATAACCTTGGAAAAAACAATGATCTTGTTAACAAAAAGAAAAAGAAAAAGACAATGCCACAGGAGAAATTCAGAACAGAGGGATAATTTGGATGTCAATGGCCATCTTGAACAAAATATTCATAAGAGAAGATGAGAAAGCTGCTATGATGTGTAAGATTCACTGAGGACAACCTTTATTCACACAAGTCAGGGTTTTGTCATATTATTGCACTTTTATCTTACATTTTTATCCCATCCTATTCTAAAGAGAGCGAAGTACAATGTATGTGTGACCCAAACCATTTTAACCACACAATGACCCTGTAAGGAAGGAGTGGGTAATTTTTTCACCAGGCTGTAGGCCACACATTCCCTTTAGGGCAACCTCCCAAGGGCCACTTGCCAGTGGTGGGCAAGGCAACAAATGTAAAGTTTGCCTTTGTACAGTAGATTAGTTTCTGTGCACATGCCTCACTATCCTCTACCTAGAGAAGAGGCTTATCAGAGTTCGATGACACATTCCAGCCATGCAGAAATATTTGTGGTATAAAGCAGAGCTGGAGAGGGGTGTGGCCAGGGGGCAGCTTTGAGGGCCAGGTAGAAAAGACTGGATGGCTGTATTTCGCATCTGAACAATAGATTCCCCATCCCTGCTGTATGGTAAACTAGGCTGAGGGATGGCAACTTGTCCAAGGTAATCCAGCAAGCTTCTTGGCTGAGTGAGAAGCTGCATCTCCCTGGCCCTAGGTCATTTCTTAACCACTGCAAGAGTCTCCACTGCTCTCACATTTTCAGTTTATGTTCAGTGTCAGACATGCTCACAAACCCAACACACACACACACACACACACACACACAAAACATAGAAACAAAGGACTCCTTTGAAAACTATCACCTTGATAAAAGGAAATAATAAGAATGTGATCATTTCCATCATGAATGGAACTTTTTATCTCAAAGATATACTTTAATGCAGCAGAAGAGATGTTTTATACATGGTTTTTTATTTTTCTCTAATTTGAAGATGTGACCAGTAATTTCTAAATGCAATTTGCTCCATCAGTAAAGAAGCTATATAGTACAAACTGAAAGCAGTACAGACACTTGCTCATTTTTCCAGATGCATCTTAGTTGTGCACATATTATATATGTTGAATGAATAAGCTTATTTAGACAACAGATTAGTATAAAATGACTCCAAAAAGACTGACAATAGAATGCAGACTATTATTTTTTATTCTAAACCAAAAAAGCACAAGCATTCACATTTGAATTCCACAAAAACTGTCAGCAAATATCTCCAAGCCCCAAAAGGCCACCTAAGAGTAATAAAAATGTTAATATTTCAGGTTAGCTCAACTTTCATCATTTGTCCAGCAAGAGAGTTCTACAGCTATAAACAAGGTGACATCTAGTTAGATTCACTGTACAGTCCCATAAAAGTCTACTCAGAATTAAGTCATATTGCATTCAACCAGGCATACTCTCAGGTAAGTGAGAACAAGATTGAAGCCATGATAAAATAATAGAGGCATTCCTTGATTCACTGTGGTTTCTCTAAAAGACCACACCTAACCTTCAACCGCTTAGTTTTGGTTTGTTTTTAAAATAAATATTGAAATAGTTTTGTAAAAATATATCATATTTGGGTTCCCAACATGAGGAGTACTATGAACCAAGTTATATGTTTTGGGTAAGCTTAGAAGTGGGCTAGAACTGCACATTTTGATCTAAGTAGATGTTTTTTAATGATTTTTTTTCCATCCCTGCTAACATCACTGCTTGCAATATTAATCCTTTGAAGAGGGTCATATTATGTTCTGGCCCTAATCCAGAGATTTTCATGCATAGCAGTGGGCTGCAGTTCATTGCCAACGAACAAAATTTTGATGCTGTCAGCCCTGACCACCTGCTGGAGGTGGTGGTGGTGGTTGGGAAAGCTGGAATCCATCCCACCCAAACAGGTGACTGATACTGTCAGAACTGAAAATGCTGAACATCTGTTTGGCAGTGCTCTCACACACCCTTGGGTGAAGGATATGCATCCTCTCCCCACAGCAGCACCATCTTGCATTTGCAAGGTAGTCTCCATAACGGACAGATGTGTTCAGATGTTTCTTCCCATTTACAAGTCACTTGTTGCTGCACTGGGACTATGGTGTGCACTGTATTCCTCTGATATCCCCAATCCATAAAAAGGTAAAGGAAATGTAATACTAATCCTTTGAAACTCAAATAGTAACAATGAGCTATTTATCAACTTTAAAACTTACAATTCCAAAAGCTACAAAAGTTTATCATAGAATCTTCAGTCATGAATACTCCTGTAGTAACTACCAGTATTGCACTACATATACTGTATGTCAAGTCCAAGGCATTTATGTGTATACTTTATTTAAGTCATATTTTATAAAAAGACAAATGAAATCAATGCAAAATAAACTTGCTTCTTTGAAATAGCAAAGCTAGCTTTATGGGGATAGAAAAATTGCGGCATCTTTTGTGGCATGTTTGCTGTCTCAAAGTCATGTCAACACATGAGGAAATCTTTACTACTTTCTATCTGTAGACTTGAATACTGTTCTTGTTTAAATAATGATAATCAGTCATGACTTGAAATCTAAGGCAAATGTCACATTTTGTGGCCAACTCCTCTAGTCACCACTGGAAAGTGAATCCTTAGTTCTGCTGTTTTGCAAAATGTACACAGGTCACTTGAATAAAGATCCCACTTCTTGGATTGTGGAGGAGAAGGTTTATCAATGAAGATCCAGAACAAATGGGGTACATCAGTTACAGTGAAGGTGTGAGAACCATGGCAGCACATCTCCTAGTTTCATTTTGATAGAATAATACTTCTGATAGAATAACTCTAATAGTAGAGTTAGAAGGGACCCTGAGGGTCATCTTCTGGCGGTTCCCTCACTGCGAGAAGCAAAGCTACAGGGAACCAGGCAGAGGGCCTTCTCAGTAGTGGCGCCCACCCTGTGGAACGCCCTCCCATCAGATGTCAAAGAGATAAACAACTACCTGACATTTAGAAGACATTTGAAGGCAGCCCTGTTCAGGGAAGTTTTTAATGTGTGACATTTTAATGTATTTTTAATCTTTGTTGGAAGCTGCCCAAAGTGGCTGGGGAAACCCAGCCAGATGGGCGGGGTACAAATAAATTATTATTATTATTATTATTATTATTATTATTATTATTATTATTATTATTATTATCATCCAGCCCAGCCCCTTGCATTGCAGGAATCTCAACTAGATCATAATTGACACATGGTCATACAACCTCTGCTAAAAAAACCTCTTGTTGGAGTCTGTTCCACCGTCGAACAGCTCTTACTGTAAGAAAGTTATTCCTGATGTTTAGGTGGAATCTCCTTTCTTGTAACTTGAAGCCACTGATTAGGATCCTAGCGTCTGGAGCAGACGAAAACAAGCTTGGTCCATCTTCCATGTGATAAGCCTTTTAGATATCTGATGAAGGCTATCGCATTTCCTCTCAATCTCTTTACCAGGCTAAAGATACCCAATTCCCTCGTTTCTCATAAGGCTTGGTTTCCAGACCCTTTATCATCTGGGTTGCCCTTCTTCGCAATACATTGACACTTGTCAATATCCTTCTTAAATTGTGGTGCCCAGAACATGGGTTAGATAAGAGGAGTCTATGTTGCACCTCTTATACTGCCAACAGTCTAACTTTACTGGGCCTGAATAATACACTGATGCTTCAACAGCCCACCTGCATATGGTAAAGAAAACCCATGCTACTCTTGGCTGCATATGTAAAGTAGCTACGACGCTACCTGTGATGCATGTTATTATCTAAACTTTGGTTCTTCATAAGACATCTGTAGCCTGCCATGTAACCAACAACGGAACTGTTCAGGAACTTAACACATAAAAACAAATGAAAATGCCAGGTGGGGGTTAGGGCCATGGTCTGCTGTATTCGGTTGAACTGAACCAACTATTTTGTTCTCCCTTAATATTAAATACTACTACACCAAAGTCAAGGTGATTAAAAAAAACAACCCTTTGGAATATGAATCCATATTTGAGACCATCTGGCAAGGAAACATAAAAATAAAAGCATGCTTTGCTTTTTCTACTGAAGTTGTTGTGTTAATTCAAGACAACCCACCCATGTATTTATACAGATGGGCATGGTGGCCATATCTGTCATGTGAATTCTCTACAGGGAAGCTGGGGAAAGGCAGAACCCCTAGGATATGCACTCGTCTGCCCGCCTTAGCACTTTGAATTTTTCGGCAAACCCTGATTTATTCATCGCCAACTGTTTTCCTATCTGATTAGGCAGTTTTCTACTCCAGTTAGCATGTAATATGGAGGTTTCCAAATTTCCACATTGAGAAGTGAAACAATAATATTTTTGGTTTCGAACTAAAACAAGCTAAAGGAATCAGGCCTGTAGGGATCATAAAGCAATTGGGGGGGGGGGGCTGAATTTCTGATATAACTGCACTATAGGAATGAAGAAGTGAAAGCCTAGCTTTAACGGACTGTCAAGCTTAGAAACTGTTTATATAATAAATACAAGGGTTTCAAGAAATCTGTTTATAATAAATTATCTTGAAGGCAGAATGTTGTCACTCAATCCCCCCCCACACATTTCACCAATAATTTTCAGTTAAAGGTTCTACTTCCCATTGGACAAGCTCAAAGCTTTTCTTTAGACAGGTGATACATAACTAGATATGGATTTTAATTGAATAAAAAACAAACCTTTCAACATACTTGGTGGGGAAAGTGTGCAATTATAAAGAAACTGAATTAGAACTATTTTAAACTAATCAATGGCTTTTAGAAAGAAATAGGCATGTTTCATTAGCATTTCGAACCTAATTATATAAAGAACACATTCCTTCAGGATTATTTTATTCACAGTTTGTCACGGCCAAATTATTAAACCTGGCAGGGAGATTGTGGGTGGGTGGAGGAGTATTGTGATTGACAGGTCTAGCTTGTAATCACAGGGAAGGATTTTATTAGCATTCTCCAAACCCAGTGCTTTAGGGAATGGAGCAGCTTTGTGAAAGTGAAGCTTTTATATTTAAACTTAAGGAGGCTGCTAGAGGAGGGGAGAAGGTGCTGAGGGACAGCTCCATTGTGATCAAAAGGTCACGTTTACAATCCGAGGGAATTATTTCAACTAGAAAGTGAATTCCTTCATTTATTCACACACACCCAATCAACTATTTACATGCATAGCAGTGGGCTGAAGTTCAATTAACAAAATTTTGATGCTTGAGCAATGACCACAAAAATTAGTTCAGACCACGATTCTAGGCTGTTCCATTAAGTGCCAAATTGGGGTCCGAAGCAAATATTATGTAGGTGCACACCCTCTATAAAGCATTATTTATTATAGTCTTTATTATTCTTTAAACATAAATGTATTGGTTTTTATTTTGCCCATGCCTGTGGAAGGCTCTATAATTAAAATTAAATTATATTAAAATGAATGTTTCTGAACCAGGAATCTGTTATTCTGCTTTTGATGCATTTATAGAAGTTTCCCATGCCAAATCAAAACAACCTTTTGACAACTGATTGAAGAAGTACTAGCCATATGCATGCATGCATGATATTTGGATGTTGCTATGGAAGGCAAGCATGGACCTTCTACACCAAGTATTAGCTAGCAGGTTGCAGAATGTATGTACCTTGCCAAAAACCAGCAGCAGAAACCAAGTTAAAAGGTTCAGTTGAGCCTTATGCAATTCCCTCCAACATCTCCCTCTTTTCAATTGTTACAAAAGCTTTATCATGTTGTCTTTTTCAAATGACTATCAATAAACAGTTTCCCTCAGCCTTTTAAGGGCCTGATTCAGTTCCTGAAGTATTGCATTTCAAAGCCCTCTTCTGTTTATTATATCAGTAATTTTGAGAGGAACAACTATACCATTTATTTTAGAAATTTAGGAGCATCATTTATCTAAGCTAAATATTTTCTTTGGGGGAATTTCATGCAGGGCAGCAACACATGATTTAATGTTGCAATAGAGGTAGCCTTGAGATGAGAGAGGCATTTTGTAATGGAAGAACACTTAATTAAATATAATGTAGAATTCACATCTGTCAGACAGCAACATCTGAACAAAATTACATTTAGTTCTGTCACAATAACACCTGGACCCTTTTCTTTATAAAAAGCAGGACTGCTTTATTTGTCCTAACAGCCCATTGTGATTTTGGTATTTTATTATAACTAGCAGACCAGTGTAGTATAACCTTCAGATTTATAATATTTTAAAAGCTGAGGCTATATTATATATAAAAGGCCAAGTGTAACTGCACAGCAAGTAAGCCAAACAATATGCACAGGAAACCTGAAAACAGGATGAGAAAGCATTTGTAGAACTATGTATGGCCTCCTCACAGCAATTTGTGAACTACGTAACTGAAAATAACTAAGCACCTTGTAATGTAATAAGCTACAGTTGTAGTAGAGGATAATTATTTATTCTAGGATTAATTTAAATATGGGGTGATGGCTATTCAAAATAGATTGTTGTATGCAGCAGAAAAATAATATGATCAGCACACAATCCTTGCATATTACTAAAACTTGAAACAAAGTTTACCTGAGAAATAGCATGATGACTAATTAGTTATCAACACAGAAGACTAACAAATATGTGCTCAAATGCACACAATGTTCACACGAAACTTTCATGAGCAGCTAATCATTAGGACAATGGAGGCCAACACCAAAATTTGGTCATGATTTTAATTGTTAAATGATCTGATGATCATTGAAAATATTTTCATTGATATGTCTTTCTCAGATATAAAGTCTATCTGTGCTGCAGCAATTAAAATAAAAAGTGTAAAAATGTAGTACTAAAATAGTACTTTGTTTTGATATTCTGAAGTTAAAATATTTTAAACTAATTGGGACCAAATGGCCTGTGTGTGTGTGTGTGTGTGTGAGAGAGAGAGAGAGAGAGAGAGAGAGAGAGAGAGGAATAAAAAGGAGCATATGTTTCTCTTTAAAGAAATCAGAAAAATACTTCTGTTACACAATAAATCAGCTACTAGTAGATTTCCAAGACACAGTTCCAGGCTAAGAGCTTAGGCATTGCTAAAGATCCTAAATTACCTCTGTATGTATCCAGAACTGGTAAAGGAGATTAAACTGGAGATGAACAGCACACACTGAGGGAGGAATAAAGAGAGCCATGGGCAAGTAGAATATCTGAAAATTAAGGAAGACAAGTTAACAAATGGATCTACCAAATTATAACAGACATAATTTTATTCATTTAATAAAAGAATTATGGGAAACTCCACATTCAAGACATGCCTGAGATGACAAAGATAGAAGAAGCCAGCAAAGAGAAAATGTACCCATTGCAATTCCCTTGGTTGCTATTCTGGTTATTAGATACATACCATCATACTCTGAAATATGCTTTCTTGAAACTTAGTATGGATAAAGATGTGCTATAACTAAAATGGTTGCCACGTTTCATTATTTTAAATTGCTTAACTCAATTGTTCCCTTCACTGCTGTTCTGCCATGGAACTGCTAACCAGCCAAAACTCTAAGGATGAATTCCTAGTGGATTGGAAATGTCCACAACATTTTTCCAGCTATTCATGTGTCTACACTCAATTAATGTCATCAGGTAAAAATTTGAAAAGTTCAATGACAGAAAAGTCAGCAGTTGGGTTTGTATCCAACCAAGTCTTATTTCACTGCACTTGTAACAGAAAGAGGTTCTAAGTAAAGAATTTAGGAAGGTATTCTAGTGAGATGCAAAATGCTTAAATCACAGCACATTGCTTTTTTCCAAAAGCACGAGAAAAGCTGTGGCAATTCTAATTAGTTTCCATTTTGGCATGGCCAAATTTATCCAAAACAAGAACCACTGTCACATTTCAACTGGATCCGTTTGAACATGGCAGGCCACCCATCACTGGAGACCACAAACATTTGCTATGAAACAGAAGCCAGAGATCTCCTATTAGTTAACTATTATTTTGTAAAATCTTCTAATGTCATTCTTCATTAGTTTGATTGCAAGTCTCACAAATAGTCAGCAGTGCTGTTACATACTATTTGCTTATATATAGTGACCACAAAAACAGTTATTTCTATTTTTTATAAATCTAAACGGCAGAATTTTCAAAGTAAGTAGTAAATTATGTTAAATAGTTAAGAGAAATTATGCACCCTGATGTAGGACAAACAAATGAAACTCAGGTTGCAATTCTTTGCAGCCTGGGAATTCTATATGGGAATAAATTCATCTGAACTTAGTGGGAAATTACATCAAAGTGAACACACATAGGATCAGGCTCCATATATCTTTAAACCTCAGAGAGGATAAAAAAACCCCACACCTCAATTTACTGTTTTCTGAGCCATTTTACACGGGCAACCCCAACATGAGAAGCTCAAAGCCAGGTGAGGAGAACAGATGTTTGCCTCCACAATCACTTCACACTTTTTCAAATGCATTCTGCATACTGTGACATCACAGCAAAGATCCTTCCACTGCACATGGTCAGCGACAACCATAAATATTGGCTGGTGATCAAGGCTAGTCAGGTTTTGGGGCCATGTATTAGTACCTTTTTAGTTACATTTTAAAAGTAAAGTTCACTTCCTTAATTTAGGTGACTTACAGTGTGTGAATTGGCAGCACCAAGCACCTGAACAGTGTAGCAACTGCAGTCCCTAATCCAGTGCGAGGACTCACATGCACAGCCCTGACTATTTGTCATGGGCATCCACTCATGCTATTAACACAGAAGCACAACACACTATAAATGTCCCAACCAACCAAAGGAACTTTAGAGCAAAGGAACTTAAGAGCAAAGCCTCCTTCCTACATGTAGATATCACTTCCTAGATTGGGGTGAAATATAAGAATTTTGCTTGCCTGTCAAGGTAGTTTTGTGACATTTCATTTAGAACACACACACAATATATATATAGGCTTTCAATGTGATTTAAAACAATTCTCTTTATATACAAATTAATTAATTGATTGTTAATTCAAAATTTTTAATTTTAGTTAATAGAAATGTTACAATTGCACTTAAGTATCAAATTCATTTTATTTACTTATGTCAAATATATTAATCTTTAAGATATAGAGAAAGTAGAATCCACATGGAAGTTTAAAGTAAATAAAGCATTTTACTAATTACTTTTTGAAAAAAGCTTAAGTCGTAGATTTGATATCCCTAAAGTTGATGACTGACACACATGTTTAGCCATTATTTTATTGCACAACTTTTATGCAACATACCCAAGATGCATACTTCTGCAGGATGGATTGCCTTAATGCTGTGAATAAATTATAGTCCTCAGAACTGTGATGAGCTTGGTGTCCTGCCCACAATAAATTAATCTCTGAAAAGACAAATAATTCATGTGAGCCCTGGAATAGAGAAAAAAGCATTTTGTTCCTATAATCAAGTAACTATCACAATTAATAAAAATTAGCATGTGATACACATATTTCAGAAATTATAATGATGGTGATTAATTAAATTTACCAGTATATCTCCCCTTCTTCTCAAAGGAGCCAAGAGCAGTAAACAAAGGACATTGTATGGAACTGGGAACTGACCTCCTGAGAAGGTGGTATCTGCAGGGGGTGCTCACCTGCAGAGGACAGTGATTGATTGGATATGTAAGATGTGAGATCATTTTTTCAGTTATCATAGTCCATAGGTGCAAACTCCATGGAGCTGAGGACACCTCCATCCCGCCCCCCAGATTATGTGGGAACAGAGCTAAGCTGCTCCCGATCTTGAGGGGGTGGGCCTTATAAGGCCTCCCCACAGTGGCAGCGAGCCTTGCAGCCTCCTCCCGATGCACATGATGTCACATGTGTGTGTCGCAAATGTAATGTCACATGCAAACAATGAGGCCCCCCCCAAAAAAATGTTGGGAGGAACTCGGTGTCTGTCCTGGTCCCATTTTATACATCAAAATCAGCTAATTCCAGAATCTCTTTAGACATTCTCTCAGGATCATAGGATATCTACACCTAGGAAAATGATTAAGGCTACAATCCTATGCATTGAACACCCATTGAATAAAGCAATATTTACTTTTGAGGAAATGCTCATATAATTGCAATCAAACAATGTAATTGCAAAGAAACAATCACCCTGCCCAAGTGCCTTGATAATTCAAATGACCTATGTAGGAACGGCTCACAATTAAGTGGCTCCTACATGATTGAGAGAATATCTAATGGACCCCTCAGTGGGGTTAATATAAGTGAGAAAAGTTACCTATTTAAAGAGCTGAAGTAATACATACATAAATAAACTGTAAAGCGAGGAAATTGGGAGGGTTTTCAGGACATATTTTAAGAGAAATTGGAAGAGTGTGTGTGCAATTAGATATAATCTTTATCAGTAAAGATAAGCTAAATAAGAGTAAGTGTCTTATTATGTAGTAATGCTTTATTATAATCTTTCATTCTCAATCGTTCCCTGAACATAATATTGCTGTCTAGGGATATCATGAGAATTTTACACTTTTTGCATTATTATTATTATTATTATTATTATTATTATTTTATTTATATCCTGCCCATCTGGCTGGGTTTCCTCAGCCACTCTGGGAAGCTTCCAGCACAATATAAAAACGTAATAAAATGTAAAACTTTAAAAACTTCCCAATACAGGACTGCCTTCAGATGTCTTCTAAAGGTTGTGTAGTTATTTATCTCCTTGACATCTGATGGGAGGGCATTCCACAGGGAGGGTGCTACCACCAAGAAGGCCCTCTGCCTGGTTCCCTGTAACTTTACTTCTCACGGTGAGGGAACTTCCAGAAGAAACATGGAGGTAGACCTTAGTGTCTGGGCTGAATGATGGGGGTTGTTCATTTTGTTTGGTTTATTTCCATTCTTAAGTGTGATGGTGAAGGAGGTCAGAAGCCCCGAGCTGATGATTATATGCCTGGTTGGTTGATCAAGGCCTCCATTCCTATAATTCTACTAAGGAGACAGGGAAGCAGGCAGCCACCAATCAGCAGCCATGCATATGCATACTGATTGTTTATATGTCCCTTGCCTCACTATCAATAGCCAAAATATATCAGGACACTGTCTTCTTTAAAATAGTCTAGGTGGCCTGGTTGCTATGAATTTTAGATATCTATGTCTATTTTGAGACAGTTTTGAGAAGGAATTTGGCAAGGAGAACTGAAAAGACAAAGTCTTTCATGGCCATCAGATGTGTAGCCTGAGGTTCTGTGGAGTGTCTTGAACTCATCATAATGTGAAAGTGGGTGGTGGAGTCTAGTAGTTGTCTTGTTAAAGTTAAACAAATCTCAGGTCACCTGTGTTTCAAAGAATGAAGTTTACATAAATCTGCTGATAATGTGAAAGTTGACTGGATGGCAGCCAGATGAACTCTACTTAGTAACAATGGGAAGGTAAACTTTTGTTGAAACGATTAAGCAAGTTAGATTTGGCAAAAATCGGGATCTTGTTCACTATATAAGTATATGATTCTAAACATCAATGCTGTGGTATCTTCTACTGCCAAAAGTATATTAGGACTGATGATTAACCCGTTAGACCAAATTTATCAAATCCAATATGTTAATGAATCTTCAGGTCATTCATTCCAAGACACCAGAGAAATTGCAAACTACTTGCAAGTTAGATATTAGCATATGACAGCCAACAAATTATGACCTGCTAATAATATAGGATGCAACTTAAATTATCCCAGACTGTATCCTGAGCTCCTCAAAATCCTCACATCAGCTATACTGAAAAACTATTATTTAACTGACCCATCAGGAAAATATCCCTAACATGCAACCTGAGAAATCGTTTTTGAAAATTCATCTTCTCTTGAAGCACTCAGTATCTTAAACCAATTCTTAATCCAGCCTTCCTAATGAGTGCACTGGGGGATGAGTTATTCATGCAAACTACAATACTGTGCAATAATTTGTATTTGAAATACTTCCTAGGACCATGACAGAAGCTAAATGAGTGAACAAAAAAATATAAAAAGGGTGGAGGTTAAAGATCTGTCTCCTTAGTTGTTTTAAAAGCATATACTTCCTATCACAAACTGTGTGTAACACAAACCTTGACTCAATGAGATACAGCTGTACAAACACAGTACAGTAACTGGATCTTGCTTCTTTCCCTCAGTCATTGTGAAAAGTTCAAGAGAATCCATGATGATTTTTACATTGTACATTCATTTAACTTAAGGTTAAATGGTATTCAAAAAGAATTACTAGAAGTCCATTTTATTACTAGCAAGTATTCAATTAAAGAGTGAGAAACCAGTGAGAACAATGCCAAATCGTGTTCTTCGTCTTAAATACATCAAACAGTCAGCTGTGGAAATGAGTGATTAAAAAAACATAGCCCAGAATTCTTGCACAGGTGGGACAGAACTATGTGCACACAGAGCCTCTGATTGCTATTTTTACAGAAAAAAGGTTCCTACTGCCTAAGAGGAAATCCATTGATCAATGAGAATAGTCATCAAAACTTCCACTCCTGCACCTTATAAACAGATTTCCACCTTATAAACAGATAGTTATTGTTTGATTATTTGATTAAAATATATACCAAGGTGGACTTGTCTTTTAAAAGCTAATTTTAAAGACCTATTTCTGAGAGAAGAATTTGCAAAAGCAACCAATAAAGGCCAGTATAACTTCCTTGAGTTTAGAAAGTAACTGTAATACAAGCTCTTATTTTAAGATGAACAGTTTAATTACATTGGGAGCAGATGTGGTTTCATGGAAAATACTAGTACTGTATATTGTTGTCTATACATATATATTAGATCTATTTTCATTTTGAAATATATGCCAAGTGTCAAGTTGTAAATGTAGACAGAAACACTAATGGTTAGCCTAAGGACTATAGACCGTGTCCTATTTGAAAAATGAAATAAAAAAAAATCCAATGGTCTCTTACTGGCAGGATAAATACTGATGTTAATCAAATATATTGACAACCAAAATTTCACTCTGCTCTGTATTTGCAATGTAGAATTCCTTTCTAAAAAGAAAGAGTTAAGATTAAGTAATGAATGAAGAGCAATGATCACACCTAGAAGAACTGGAACAGTCACACTCACTGCTGGTCAGCCCTGAACACAGGTGGCAGCCTGTTTTATCTATTACTACAAAATATACAGCTGTAGCCAACACATTGTAAAATACAAAAGGTGTCTCTACAAGGATGGAAAGCACACCAGTGTCAATCAACTAACATAACTTATTCTCCCCATGATCAAAAACAAAAATAAAAACATTGAATCTAGGGAAGGGGAATTTAAGCAAACTAAAAACACACTTTTTCCCCCAGCAAGACAAAGGAAATAGCTACACGGCTGCAAACTACAACATAATTTCATTAACATTTCCATTCTACTATTTTCAACTTAAAGTTGTCCACAATTACAAATGTTACACATGGTTAAAGACTCAATTTCAAATACCTTTTTTCCATAATAGTTTTCCTTTAACAAATGAACTAAAAAGTCACATGCAGACTCCAGATACACTAGCCGCATAAATCTCTTCTCTTCTCTTCTCTCTCTCCCCCCCCTTAATAATGGTCAGCCAATCATTGAAAATTAAATTACTGGCATGCACCAGAGCCTAAATAACTTGGAACCAGCATATTTAAAGGGCTGCCTTCTCCTACAAAAACCTGCCCGAACTCCAAGATCTGCTACTAGAGCACTTCTCTGGGTGTCCCAACTTTCAGAGATGAGAGTGGCACTAGGTTTGAAGGAGTCTTTGGCATACTACCCTGAAGAGTCCCCCATTCCATTGCTTGTATTAAAATGTTGCTAAGTATGTCACCTTTGAGATGTAGTATCAGAAATCAACTGATACATTCTTAAATAAAAAGAAACCAAGTAACTTTAAATTTCTTGTTTTTCATTTCTGCTCCTTCAGTATCCAGTGTGTTAATATTTTTATCCAGCCCTCAAATCAACTGAAACAAGTAGCCAGAAGTCAACCCCAGAGGGTAACTTGAACCAGAACACACCAAAATTGTTCCTCCTTTTTTGTTGCAATAAAAGAAAAATTTTATGGGAGAGCTTGCCAAGATATCCCACTTGCCAGCTTTTGTGTTAAGGACTGCTAGAGATAAGGCACTTAGTAGGTTCAGGTAGGAGGCTGGCGGTAGTAAAGGATAAGGGTTGAAATCCATTGTGATCCAATGCCAATTGTTGGCTTCTCCCCATATCCTCAGTTTAAGGTCTGAAACTGCACATAAATGTATCATATTGACATAGCTTGCCCTTAAATGCTTTTAACACATCTGCATAATGTTAAAGGAAAAATGTATCAATATATGAACCATTTTAGTGAAAATTGGCAATTTACTGATTTTTCTTTCTCTAATTTGATTTTTCCATTCATTCTCATTCCCATCACTCAAAAATTAAAAACCTTGTGTGGTCTGAAAATGATTCAGTGAGTGGGCTAACTTAGGATCAAATAGAAAAATCAGGGAATATGTTCCCAGGATATACATGCCAAGAACTATAGCAAGCTAGTGCAAAACCTGCCTCAAAGATATGTACGTGTGCCAGAAACCCCTGCCTGATCTTCTGCCATACCATCTGAATAGCAAAGCAATCACTCCCACAGAGAAGATCCACAAGCATTCTAGAAATTCAAAACAAAAACCATTGATCTGAGGCAATGTGGGAAGAAATCTCCAAAGCAAAAAGTAGTACAGACCTCGTCCAGGAAAAATAGAGACGGCCAAGCCCTCCTGCAGTAAAATCTCAAGGTATCTTGTACACAGCCTATGGTAAGAGGGTGTAATCCATATTGATTTTGCCCTTCAAGTCTACAACAACTTTATTTTTTAAGTAATACATATTTATGCTTTTTAAGGTGAAACATGTCCAAAAAGCCACATTATTTCAATAGGATTTTGATTTGTTTGTATTAGTTAGTAAGCATCATATTGAAGCTTGGGGAGTGGGATACAGTGGTGTCCCACAAGACGAATGCCTCGCAAGACGGAAAACTCGCTAGACGAAAGAGTTTTCCGTTTTGGAGGTGCTTCACAAAACGAATTTCCTATGGGCTTGCTTCGCAAGACGACAATGTCTTGTGAGTTCCTGCTGTTTTTTTTTCCCTCCCCCGCTTTTTCTAAGCTGCTAAGCCGCTTATCAGCTGATCTGATCAGCTAAAAGCCGATAATAGCGCTAATAGTGCTAATCCGCTAATCCATCAATGGGCTTGCTTCGCAAGACGAAAAAACCGCTAGACGAAGAGAATCACAGAACGGATTCTTTTCGTCTTGCGAGGCACCACTGTATTAGTGATGGGTGAGCTTGACTAGATATCACCATAGACAAATTTGGAAATGAAAAAAATTTCTTTTTTGCACAATTGGAAATAACTCACTTCCTTTTCCTATCCACCGTAAGGCTCTAAAAAGCACCCCTCTAGCAAAGTCAAGACTGTGACGAAGACAGAAGTGCCCAAGAGAGCTTTTCCCACGCACTTCGTTGCCCAACTGTAACACAACAGCCCTGCAGTGCTGCCAGAGGGTCTTACTCTCCAGCAGTTACTGCCACCACCCTCCCAATTACTCTTTCAGCCCCAGATGGAAGGGAACCTGGGATGCACTAAAACAGTGCCCTAGCACTCAGATCAACTAGCACCTTTGTGGTTCACTTGGAGTGTAGTGGAAGCATTCACTCTCTCCGAGTCCCTCCCAGACCTCAGAAGAGTGTGGTTGTAATTCCAATCCAAAATTCCCAGTAGCATGAATGCCAAGTGTTTAGGCATGTAGGGATCCAAAAACTCTGAGACTGGTAACCATATACACAGCCAAATTAAGAAACTTTTTTAGAGGGGAAGCAGAAGGTCAAAACAGAAGTATGTCACTAGTGTTCCTAGTGACAGTTCTTTAGCACTGGTAAGTCAGAAAGCCTTCTCTTATTTGGCATTTAATAAAAACGAGCGAAGAATTTCAGGACTTCTAATGATCTCCTCTTCTTTGACACAAACATCACCAAAGCCACTAAAATTTCCTGAAGAATTTTGGTAGCATCTCTGGCCTGTCTGTCCATCCATCTTCACAAACATCAATTCTTCTATCACACTCCAACATTTTGTTTTATAATACTGAAGCACGGAGCAATTGAGAAATAGGAAGACAGGAAGCTGCTTATAGTGAGTCAGACTACTGGTGCCTCTAACTCAGTACTATCCATATTGACGGGCAGTGGCTCTCCAGGGTTTCAGACGGGGGGGGGGGTCTCTGCCAGCCCTATGTGGAGATGATGGGGGTTGAAACGAGGACCTCCTTCATGCAAAGGCGATGTCCTGCCACTGAGTTACAGCCCCATCCCTTGGAAAGGGGGCAGGCAGGCAGGTTTGTGCAGTGACAGAGCACAGGGAGCCACGTAGCCTTTCTTTCCTTGCTCCTTTCTTGCTCAACCTAGGAGCACACCATGCCAACCCAGGTGGCATCTAGGAAAGGGAAATAAGAAAGGTGTCTTTGTACAGTGCATGATGACATCTTCCTACTCTTGACCCAAGTTCAACACATTAGCCCTAGCATGCACAAGGAAAGATGAAACACACTCTTGGAGCAGAAGGAACAGGACAAGGAGAATTCCAAATCCCAGCCAGCCAATTCTGAGCTAAAAGGACCAATGGTCCCACTCAATATGCACCTGCTTCTTATGTCCCTGAATTGAAGTGGAGAAGAACAGAGACAAGGCAGAAAAAGGGTCCCTCCCACACAAATGTCCCTAACCTACACATGTATTTTAAAAAGATCACAAGCACTTAAAATTAAAAACACATAACCAGACAACAACTGATGAAGGAATCTGTTTTAATTTCCTATGGGTGAACAACTGCAGGCAAAGCATGCAGCTTCTTCCTTCTGGGAGAAGCCACTTCAAAACAGGTTACTCACATGCTGAGAAGAACATTGTTCCCATTGCTGGACAAAACTGAATGAAACCAAACTAAACAAACAGGAGACAAGCTTCCCTGCAACACCTCAAACCCTTACTAAGAGTTTAAAGTAGCAGCCTCAGATGCTATGAAATCAGAAGCCCATGTAGACACAATAGCACTCTGATGCTACTTTTGCAGCTGGGCTGCTCCTCCTCTACTAGTCCAAGAATACATTTCCATAGACTAATATCAACAGCAAAGCCAACATTTAAAGAAATCAAAGCATTTTTTACATTGTGGAGTCCATACATTTATAACTCAAGTTGCGTTAATAAAAATCTGAAATGTCACTGGGAGAATATATTTCGTTCTGAAAGGATCTGAAGAGGAAACAACTGGAATGAAAATGAAAGGGAGAAGATAATTCTCCTTTTGTTCTTTTTTTTCCCCGTAAAGGGTTCTTATTTTCCTGTGTTCTGGGCTGTCTCTATAAAGATTGATGTTTGGTGTCACTGCTAGGAAGTGCAAACTGTTCAGCTTCATTGCAAACTATGTCCTCATCCTCCTGCTCTGCTGGATACCACATACTTTGGCAGCTGATATTCAGATGGGAAACACTTTTAATGGCAAGAATGGTTGCCAGTGAAACCTTTTCCCACAATGTCCAAAATTCTGAATGTGCATACATTAAAGGGGAACATTAAAGTTCGAGTACGCCAAGAGTAAACAAATTAAATAAATAAATAAAAATGCAGATATTAACTAAGGTATGTTGATATTACTTCTACAAACTCAAAAAGAGAATCAAAATAAAAGACAATTGGTCAACCATATACTTAATAAGAAGTTTTGGTCAGGATCTAGAAAACCATCTGGCCTAGTTTTACATCCCTACTGGCAGCGTTCGAAACTCCCATTGTTCTAGATGCATTTTGCGACAGGGAATTTCATTAATGTGAGCAGTTTCTGAGCCCTGGGCGCAGTACTGAGACTAAGATTTCAGATTAAAACTGCCACTGCTGGAAGAAAAGGAGGAGCTTTTTGTGCCTCCCTACTTCTAGCCACTCCCTGAAGACTGGAGAAGGGATCCTCATAAGAATATTAGTGGGGCGGGCAGGGGAAGTATGGCTTTGTTTTTTGCATTCTTCAGATGAGGACTAGACTATGTGAAAAATGAACATAAGATTTTAGCTGCAGTTCATTCATTTTCAGTTTTGTATTTTTGTTCTAATAATTGTGCCTAGACACTCCATTGCAGCACCCATAACCTAGGTTTGAGGTGCCATTTAATTTCTAGCTTTCATATCTCAGTTTCTAACACCACCATCTGGGTTCCCATATCTACTTTGAACATCATCCCCACATATCATGGGGAAAGTGGCTTTCAAAAGTCGTTTGCAATTAGGGTCAAGGGCCCACTGTTCGAAAGGTTGTGTTAAGTCCCATTGCAAATACCTAAGCTGATGGACACACCTAATGCAACTCTTCAAATCTTGGCTTGTGTGTTTAAAATTGTATGTATTTAGTTTACATGTATTTTTAAAAGAAAGGCTATTTACATACCACTTTCTTTGCATAGAAATTTCACTTCAAGTGTATGTATGGATAGGAAAAACAGACAAGCTTATTTTGTAGGAGATGCACCCCCCTCAATCCCCTGAATTTTAATATGGGGGTGGGGAGGGGAGAACTGCTTTTGCTTTTCCCACAATTTAAGCCAAGGGAACTCATTGTGTTGAAGGAGATACTGTATTGCATGGGGGGGGTGGCACATATCAAACAACACAGTCTATTCTGAATATTCATAGTAATGATCTGAAAAACGAATATGAGATGGATAATTAAATCAAGGAGGTATCCAATTGAGGAAATGTTTTAGTAATTGGTGACTTCAGTCACGCTAACATAGACTGGGTATGTGTGCATTCCGGTCATGATGTGCCCTAGAACAGATGGTGACCTTGAACCTAATATCAAGTGGAACACAGGACCTGGTATTGGATGTAAATAATATTGAATTAATTAGTTCTATCATATTCAGTATATATGAAAACGAACAATTGCCAAGGAAGTCCAACAGTCACATTTGAATTAAAAAGAGAGAACTTCCCCCAAAATGAGGGTAAAAGGGAAGTTGATAGCGAAAGTAAAGAGTCACAAATCTCTCCAGAATGCTTGGGAGTTCCTCACAACCATAATGTGGAAAATTCAATGTCTCGAATGTGGAAAACACCACTGAGGCAAAGAGGATGCTAATATGATTAACAAGCAAAGTCAATGAAGCTATTAGAGACAAGGAGGCTTCCTACAGAAAATGAAGAATAAACAAGAACACAAACTTTGGCAAAAGAAATGCCAAGACCATTGTCCACTACAACCAAGTATTCATTTGAATGCTTCCAGGGCAATTTGTTTGCTTGCTATGTCTTAGTTCTTGACTTATTGCAATACCAACTGAGCAATTTCTAATCTCCCAATCATATACCCTTTAAATCACACACACATTTTTCTTAATTTGGTCTTCACACAAGCAGTAATATAGTAAAAAAAATAAAAACCAGAGAACAAAGATGGCTGAACTTTTCTGTGATTATTACAGAGTGGTAGTAAAAAAAAAAAAAAATGCAGTAAGGGTGGAATCCTAACCCAACTTACCTGGAAGTAAGCATCATTGATTTATATGGGACCTACTGCTGAGTAGACATGGTTAGTAAGGTATTTCTGGCTAACCTGGTAATGCGCATAGGAAGCTACCTTATACTGAATCAGACCATTGGTGCATCATGCTTAGTAATGTCTATACTGACTAACAGTGGCTGTTCAGGGTTTCAGTGAAGAGTCTCTCTAAGCCCTACCTGGAGATGTCAGGAATGAACCTAGGACTGCAGATGCTCTACCAGTGAACTGTGGTCCTTCCCCAATTATGTAAATGGTATCATTTTTATAATCAACTGCTAATGAAAGTAATGGCACTGATGTACCAATGAAATCTTGTACTTAATGGTAAATTTTGTGTGTCTGTGTATATAACTTTTTTTTAAGGGGGGGAGTGGGGAGTTTGAGAACCCTGGCAAATAATGCACTATTGTTTTCAACTTCTTCTCTTCTCTACTCCCACACTGGAATTCTCTAGTTTCCTTTTTGCATCTTGTTAACCCGTCCTATAAATCCTTTGACTACGGACTCTAACTTACTGTGTGTCAGGTCCTGACCTAGAAAATACTAGGCCTGAAGCATTGAGTATACTTTTATTGCCATTAACAGATGACAATAAATCTCATGACATCTAAAGTATCAACCTAGACGGCAAGAATAAGCCAATGATTATAAATGTGTTCAGGAAAGATGACCTGAGAGCCTTGGATCTAGGGGTGGAGATGGAAAGAGGCAGCCTATGCAGGTGTTTGAGATTAGAATAAGATGAAATAATACTGGCAAGCATAGTAAGTGGCCTTTTGCTGTTACCAATATTTTTAATGTTCTTATTCCGCTGCAAAAAGTTACAACTAATTTATCTGTTGACAATTTCTGACTCAAATTACAAGAGATCAGTGCTCTGACTTCCACTTCCTATCAAGTGTACTCTAGTTAAAACATAAATAATGCACCACTGCAAAAGGGAATGAAGAAACCTTACACTTATAACACAAATGATTGTGTTCTTCGATTTATTTATTTTTTTAGGTGAGGTTGCATATGACACAAAGACAAACTATATCTCCACAACGAAAAATAAAAAGTTTTGCTTCTTGAATACAATATATTAAGTCATGACTAACACAAGTCACAGAAATGTCATGACACATAACTCTCCATCTTTACCAATCAAGCTGAAATTTGTCCATCTGTCATGGGTCACTGATGACAAAGGCTGCAAATTTAACTTAAGTGTCACAATTTCAAATCTGTAGGAAAATATGCTCCCAAACATCTTTCAAAAGGCAACAGACAAAGTGTATCAGGATTACTTCACATTTGTCTAAGGCAGGGGTTCCCAAACTGGAGTCCATGGACCACCAGTGGTCTGTGAGCTTTTTCAGGTGGTCTGTGACAGATCTGAATATGTGGCTGAAGACAGGCGATGGCACAGCCATCACATTAAATAATGAAACATATGTTGTAGATAGTTCTCCACATTTATTATGCTATTTTTGTGATATACATATGACATGAGAAAACTTGGTATACTAATTTGTATAACATTATTCTTGTTTACAAAACCCAATAAAAAATTAAAAAATAAATATTCATTTTGATTTTTAACTGTATTTTTCTTCTTTTTTTATTTCTTATATTGGTGCCAGATCCAACCCTCTTCCTCCTGCTTCCCTGGTTTATTTTCTTCCTCTTATTCCAATTCAACACATAATAAATCTGATACTACTCTGATTTTGACCACATACACAATCAATTATTGGGTGGGATATTTAGCATATTTTAGTTCTAGTCATTGTCCCACCCCACTCAAATGAGCTACCAATAAGACACCATGCTATTGAATGGGATCAAATTAGGCCACAACTTTATTGACTACAGAAGAAGAGGTTTGGCATAGACAATGGGTAATCATTTATTTCTTGTCGGCCTGCCGGAAATGACATCAGGGTCAACCCAGCAGTGGGGATTCCTATGACTTACATCAAATAGGGGGATCCCCGCAGGGATCGCCACCTCTAGAAGCGCTGAGGCCCAAGCTGCCATCTTGGCAAATGGACAGAAGCAACTCCTTCATGGATCCCTTTAACGGGATACCCAGTTTCTGGAGCGGAAAGTGAGGGTACAACCCCCCACTGATTTTGACCACATACACAATCAATTAGTTGGTAGGATATTTGGCAGATTTTAGTTCTAGTCATTCTATAGGCATTATCGAAAGACAGAAAGCAGAAAATACCCTCCTTAAACAGCTTCTTATAAGCTATTTGATACAACCGTTAGGGATGCAATCCTGTGCATACTTACCTGGGACTAAGCCCCACTGAAAACAGTGTGATTTACTTCCAAGTAAGCATGCATAGGATTGCACTGTTATCTTAGAATCCTTATTTCTGGCCAGGAGCAGTCGAACTGAGCAGAGTGACAGAGCCAGTGTCACATCAGAAGTCCTACCACTCATATCAGCCAGGGTAGGAGGAGAAAGACAGGGGTGTATTTTGTTAAGATCCCTGCTCCATGATTGCAGTCATGAGATTGTTGTATGTTTTCATTCCACCGTGGGAAGTGGAAGAGACAGAATGTTTGTGTTACTGTGTTCTGTGAAGTGGGATTATTGTCCTTTGTTCTCTCTCTTTCCTGTCTGATGGGAAAGACAAAGGAGCTAAGTCAGAATGCTCTGAGTGTTTTATATGTAAATAAAGTAGATTAGCCAAAATGCTGAGTTGCTGAGGTCTGTTATGCAAACTGCAAAGACTTTGCGGATCCGTGAGTGTGCTGATGTCTGTTGGCATCAGTCGCTGTGATGTTCAGGCAGAAGAAAGCTTTTGAAGCTCCCGAACGATCGACCAGGAGGGAGAGAACATGCCAGTCAGGAAGTCCTACCATGGGCTGGCTATGTTGACCCCTGTGAAGGGTGCAGGCCTAGGGGGGGGGCACAAAAACTGTACCACCACTGTGGCTCGGCGTGCCTAGGAGCCTGTGAAAATCAACAAAAAACTAACTTTTTTAGTTTCTTGTTCATGGTCTCTCCTGGCTTCAGAATCACCAATACAGCCCCTTGCCAAGGGTGCAGGTAAGTCTGTGTATGCCTCTGGGGGGAGGGGGCAGTGAAAGTGCTGGTTTTCAGCATTCCAGTACAGGCTGGTGCAAGACAGAGGCCTGATCAGGCTCGTTTCTAGAAGCTGAAGAAGCTGGGCACCCAGCACTAGAAAAGTGAGATCCCCTATTTACAAAGCGAAGCCTCTGCCACATCCTAACTCTGAACTGGGCTGAATTGGAGGTTAGAACTGCTCTGCATATTCACCACACAGCTGTACTTATAAGGATGGCTTGTAAAACATGTGGGACTAACCCATGCAATGAAGAAATTGCAATTATTATTTTGGAGACCTTTTATTTTTCAATACATTTTCCCATCCACTCAAAGTAACACTTCTTTGGAAACACCATTCCATTATGAATGCAAAGGCATTGTGCATTTACAACTTTATTTCCTCAAGCCGCATCAGTGTTTGGTGTGGGACATGGGTGGCACTGTGGTCTAAACCACTCAGCCTCTTAGGCTTGCTGATTGGAAGGTTGGCAGTTTGAATCTGCGCAATGGGGTGAGCTCCTGTTGCTCTGTCCCAGCTTCTACCAGCCTAGCAGTTCGAAAGCATACCAGTGCAAGTAGATGAATAGGAACCGCTGTGGCAGGAATGTAAATTGAATTTCTGTGCACTCTGGCACTTGTCACAGTCCTCCATGTGCCAGTAGCAGTTTAGTCATGCTAGCCACATGACCCAGAAAGCTGTCTCTGAACAAACGCTGCTTCCTAGGCCTGAAAAGAGAGATGAGCGCCACACCCCATAGTCACCTTTAACTGGACTTAACTATCCAGGGGTCCTTTACCTTTACCTTGTTTGGTGTACCATGTAGCACACAAAATAATAACCTTACACAATATTTATCCATCATTTTTTCGTGGCGGTTTCAACTGAATCTTTGCACACTATTTCCACTCTATCTCTTTTAAAACTTGACTAATGTTTGTGAAATAGGAAACAGAAGTGAATTCCAAAAGCTTAATATACTAGGAGAATACTGTGGCCAACATTTTCCAAGTGTGGGAAAAATTCCACAGCAATTTGTATGAACCTTGGTCCATAGCAGAATATTATTAGCACATTTATAATACAAATCAAAGTCATGGGAATGTGTCATTCTGAATATTTATTCATATTTCAGCATGACTACATTTCCTATGCAAAGGCTAGGTTCCCTGAAATATCATCACCATTAAAGGGACAATCCATTAACCAAAAAGGCCATGAGCCTCAGCGGTGGTAAAAAAAAGAAGAAAAGACCTGTATGTAAATATCCATGATATACAAAGCAGCATTATTAATACAGGCAACTTCCTGATTCTGTGGGGGTTGCATTCCGGGTCATTGCATACATAGACTGTGTATAAGCCCATCCCACCACATTTTTGGGCCACTTCCAGGTCCATGGTGATGCATGCATGTGGATCACGCACACATTGGACCCAAGTAAAATGGTCGCTGCTTTTACTTCATAACACAGTATCACATCACAGAAACAACTATTAATTTCTAAAGTAACAGGTGCTAGATCAGCCATGCTTGGAAATCATGCCCTATGCCCCCTACCTTAAAGACCGCCATATCACTATATAGACCTGTAAGATCACTTAAGTCATCTGGGGAAATTATATTTGTGGTACCATACCGAAAACAGGAATTTTATGCGTATTTTTGTTTTAACGATACTGTTTTATGTTTCTATGTTGTACAACGATCACAGTTTTTTAAACCATTGAGCATTTTATAAAAGTTTTAAATAAATAAGTAATCCCAGAAAGATGGTAAATGATAGTGTTAGTGGAGGAAAAGTACTCCACACATACACTTTTCATTTTCAAATCACAGTACTGAACATGCATTTTAGGGTTAAGAGCATTCCTAGGTTCTTGGGCTGAGACTTTGAGATCTGAGATACACAAAACACACACCTAAATATGTTAGTAGGACTGCAGTGCTCCTGCCGAGCTATTCAGGCTATCTTGCTGAGAGAAGAGTTGAAATTAAGGAGCCAATAGTTCATATTATATGCTAGGAAAATATTTGCAGTGCACATACCACAGAATACTCCTGCTCCCCTTCATTTTAATTCTTTGTCCAGCCAAAACTCTCAGCTATGATGAAGAAGTAAGCAGGAAGGTTGCCTCATTTGTGGTGCTTTCAAGTAGGATTTAAGACTTCGAGGGCAACCCAGAAGAGTGAGTTCCTAAGCGAGGCCAATTCCCCCCTTTCAAAAATAGTTAAAACAAATGAACTTAACAATTCTCAGAGGAAGAAAATAATGGGGGTTCGATTACACTGGCTGGGAAGAAGAGTATAAACAGATTGGTGCTCATGGTGTACTGCCAAGAAGAAAGAGATGATGCTGAGGCATCAAAATTTTAAGAGGAGAAAAGAAAAACATTCACAGGAGAGTCTCTGTGCCTTTCACTATTGTGCGTCTTGCTGAAAATAACAGCAAAGCATCTAAGAAGAGAACAATTGAGAAAAATTTGAGGACAATGGGACAGCCCAGACATCACTTCAGTTCACTTCTTTCTTGCAAAATATTTGAATGCATTTTATTGTTCCACCAAGAAAATTAACTGGTGTTATGAGGACTTCCTTGCTTGTGGTGCCCTCATTTGGAATTACCTTCCTGAGAAACTTGCCCAGTTTCTACTTTGATATCCACTTGACACTGGACAAAGTCTTTAAAAAATAAATCCCCAGCATTTCAAGAAAATTAGTTCATTTTAATTGTTCTATGGTTCCTGTCAAGGTTTATCAAATGGATGTTGCTATTTTATCACTGAGGTTTACTGCACTGCAATATTTTTTACATTCTGGCTTGGCCTTAAACTGAAGGGAGACTCACAATCTCTCATAATTTTAAAGGCAAATAAGGGATTGCCCTATTCCCAAATCATTGCATAAACAAAATGCCAAGTTTTCAAGAAATCTTGCCTATTTCTGTTTCATCCCCTGTCACCACTCACATTTTCCATCCCTTCTGTTCCATGGTCATTCACAGAATGCTAATCAGACAGCAGAGTAAGACAGCACACATCAGGCAAAGAGTGCTTCAAGAAACAGGTTTTAGAGAGGTATAAGCAGACTAGGGAGAAACATGTGCGCAAGCAGACAAGCCAGCTGAACCAGCATGCTAGTTTGGAAAAGCCATTTCCCCACTCCATAAGGTGATTGGCGGCAGTCAGAGGTTTTCAATAGTTATTTCCCACTTCATGAAGACACACCCCTACCTTGCTACAGCTGTCTAGCATTGCAACTAAAACAATTAACAGTATAATCTATACTGTTACCATTAACCATCCTATATTTTTATCATTGTTTGTGAATGTCCAAGACAGAGTCACAGACACAGACACAGTCACAGACACAGCCTTCGTCATCTCTGCAACAACCCTGTGGGGTGGATAAGTATTATTATCCCCATTACTAAATTTAAATGTACAGTGGATGTCTGGGTTGTGAATGTGATCCATGCAGGATGCACGTTCCCAACCTAAGTGCGATTCAGCACTTCTGTGAATGTGCAACAGCCGAAACCTGGAAGTAACCATCCTGGTACTTCGAGGTTTCGGTGTTCCGCAACCCCAAAAAAAACACAACCTGAAGCGTCTGTAACCCGAGGTATGACTGTATTAAGACTGAGCTAGTGTACTGAGCACACCAAGCCCATGGAGGTAAAACAACCGGTAGTTTAATTCCTTATTTATTGACAACGCATGAATAACAGCAGCTCCTGAGATGCACTAAGCACACACAAACATGCTTCTAGTGGCTAGCTAGCCCCTCCTTAGGCTTGTGCTCTGAGCTGGACTGTAGGAGCAACCGGTGGCCATTCCTACACCCCAAACGTAAGTATGCTTCCCTAATAGCGTGAGCGCAATCAACCTGCAACTTCTCCTACATTGAAGTTGTCGCTGTGCCTGTATCAGTCTCTGGCCCCGCTACCTCTTCCACCCATTCCTCAGAACCCTGACAGTTCCTGACAGTCAGAGACAGTCAGGTATCACACCAAGCCATAGTTTGCACTAAGCATACCTTACAACACAAATCACAATGTGAACTTCTAAGGTAAACCATGGAAGCTGCTAGTTAGTTATCACTTTCTGTCTGGTCAGCAATTTAGGTGCAGTGGTCCCTGAAGGAGCAGCAGAAAAAGCTTTAAATTATGTTTTGTCAATTCAGGTAACACACAAAACCATAGTTAATCTTCCTTAACTATTGTTTGACATGATGTCAAAACTGTCTAGGGGCATTCAGCAAATTCACAGCTGAGGAAAGATTTGAAGCAGAAACCTCCTTACTCAGAGTGCATATTCAGTCTACAATGTGATGCTCACTTTTCTTGAAAAGGAATGCCACTAATGTCACAAAACTTACTTCTGAAAAAACACACCCAGGGGTGGGGTGGAAAATGTTGGACTGGTAATTCAAAAATGTCACTTAGAAAAATGTGCAGGCGCTGCTCCTTTCAGAAGACAAATGGTTCAATTCTAGTGAGGGAAAGATAAATATACCTAGTAATAACCAGTATAATGTTTAATTACTTGTCACAAGAGAAAAGCTGGTAAATTGGCACTTTGCCATCACGTGCCTTTTGGAAAAACATGTACAAATAATATTGAACATTCAGGTAGGCAAATAAACAATTGTCCTAGATTTACCATAGGAACTTCTACTGCCTTCACTTTGATTAATGGTCAAAGGTTTTAATATTAACTATTCTACCACAAATACAGTACCTTTTTCATCTATAAGAAAAAAGGTATTTTTGCCAAAGACTATGCATCCATCAGTGGCTCAGCTGTGTTGCTCTCTGGGCAAGGATAGCCTCACTACTGTTATCTATGCTCTGGTAACCTCTAGTTTAGGTTACTGCAATGTGTTACACGTAGGGCTGCCTCTGAAGATGGTTTGGAAACTTCAGCTGATCCTTGCCCAATTGCACTGGCTGCCACTTAGTTCCCAGGCCCAATTCAAAGTACTGGTTTTGACCTATAAACCCCTAAGTGGCTCAGGACCACAATACATCAAGGAGTGCCTCTTTCCATATAAACCAACCTGGACTTTGCAATCATCATCCCTTCTTTGTGTGCCTTCTCCACAAGAAGTCAGAGGGCAGCAACATGAGAAAGGCCTCTTCTGCGGGGCTCCCCATTTGTGGAATGCTCTCCCCAGGGAGAGGCCTGCTGCCTTCATTACACATCTTTAGGTGCCAGGTGAGAATGTTTCTCTTCAACCAGGCATTTGGCTGATTAACATTACATGGCTTTTATAAAGTGTTCATTGAAGAGGTGTTATTGGTTTCTTCTTGTTTTTGTTTTATTATGTATTTTGTATTCTCATTTTGTATTTATCTGTTGTGAACCACCCTGGTTCATCTTCTGATGAAGGGCGGTATACAAATTTAACAAACAACAACAACAATAATAATAATATGCAATTAGCGGTGTACATATAGTACATAAATGTGTTTTCTAAAAGCAGCTGTGTTGTCTAGTGTCTCAGTCTAGTTAGAATAATTTATTCATTCAAACAAGTTTCTATGCAGAGGTGCAAATCATCACCTAGGTGATTTGAAGGGTGCTATGAGATGAAGGAGATGATTCCATCACTTGGTATTATAGGTCTGGATTATGTAAGTCACATATAGTTGGCACTGTCAAAGATAATACCACCTATTTGTGGCAGTCGTGGTCTGATTGCTGTCATCTCCTTTCATACAAACAATGGTTTGTAAATAATTAAGATGTTCATCTAATTAATTGTATTGTATAATTTTAACATTACTCCAGAGCTAAGAAATAATTCAAGTTAATTGTTCTTATATATTTTTTGCTGTTGACATGAAAATTGTAAATATTACATGCTTCCTGAACTTTGAATTGAGAGAGGGACGTTGACTCCAAAGAAGGCAGTCCATGCTCACTCCAGGAGCACATATACTAAAACTGGAATGATACAGCAGTAGAGTTCTCTCAGCAGACACCTTTGGAATATTTTTTTAAAGTGCAAGATGTAACTATTTAGCTGACAATGAATTTTTAAACAAACAAGCAAACACGAAGTAAAAGAAATTGCTTATTGCTATTTATTTTTTAAAAAATAAAAATGCTCTTGAAAAAAGGATCTTAAAAGAAATGCTTGGCAAAACAGACTGTAAAGTTTAGCACATGTGAGCAATATGTGTAATAGCTGTTGACTTTCAGTCTGCTGAGTGACTTAAAGATCTTGTCACCAGTACAGTCAATGGGGTGCAAAAGCCTGAGGAATGTGATGCTTCAACTGAGCCAAGCAAAACAACCACTGGATTTTGGGACTCTGGTCACATCACAGAATATCAACACAAATGGCAACGCTGCTTGGTGTCCTGTGCCAATTTTTAAAGCCACGTTCACGAGTTCAGTTTTTTTAAAAAAATTATTTACTTAAGTCTCAATTGTTTCCTTTGTGCTAAGATGCTATGCTTTAAGAACTTAATTTTTCATAATGTGGTCTACTAGAACAGTCAAGCTGATCTGTTTAAAAATGGATCAAATCCCTTTGGCTTTAGAGGACAAACCAGCATGAATCCAAGCAGTTTGGCTTAACTAGTCTGTCTGATTACAAGATGCATAAATAACATGAAGGGCTCTTCTTGGTTGCTTAATTGTTTAAAAGATGAGCAACACAGCAGAAAAACCCCTGTGGACATATGGCTTCTTATTAGGGCTAAAATGTTTAGTTGATTCATTGGTTTGTTACGGCTAAAATCTGGGTGCGGGGTTACTCTGCCACCCAGCTCATCGGACTAAGTCCGTGGGTCCCTGCGGAAGAAAATGAGCTCAGCCGGACGCAGGAGCAAACTGCAGAAGATCCAAGTTTATTGCGCAACAGGTTCAAGGCGAGATTGAACAGCCAGAAAGGGGTGACATGAACTTTTGAAATTTCCCTCCATATCCCAGAATACAGTGCAAAATACATCCCAGTTACATCATGAATACATTAAGAGGTTGGGTTACACAGATTAACATATGGAGGAGGGAGGGGTGAATATGCAGAGAGCTGGATGGAGGAGGGAGGGGGAATATGCAGAGCTGGAGATATGCGCAGATAAGCACATCCTGAGAAGACAATGGTCCATGTACACATAGTCTGTCACCTGGCATTGCCCAGAGGAAAGGTTTGGCAGAGTGATTTTGACAGGATTACTTGAGAGATTATGGAGGACAGGGGAGGGGTGATGGAGTCCTAGAGAAATTGAGCAAATATATTGTAGTGAAGAAGACATGCCCCCCCCTTCCGTAACAGTCCCCCATTCGGAGATAGATTTGCATTAAAGTTCTGTAAGAACTTGCAAATCTTTTCTCCGCACCCTAAATCTCGGTGAATGGGATGTGTGGCTTTATGCAAACCTGAAAGGGACTTGCAAGCCATGCCTCTTACGGTCATTTGCAAGTATAGCAGTGCAGGTAGCTGCATATAGGGTATTATATAAAAGAACACCTCTTGTATTTTGTTGCTAAATTACTTGTGGCATTCTAACACTTTGGGAGAGACCATTTACTCAATAGTGTTCTATGCTTTACACCTAGCAAGAAAGGTCCACTAATGACTGAAAATGCAGTTGGTGTTTTGTCCTTCGCCATTTTTGTGTATTTCTCAGGTGTCAAGCTAGCTCTTCTGTGGTCTCACACTGACATAGTGCTACAGCAACACATCCTGTCTGTTGAATCCCCTCAGGGGTTTCAATTTACCATGTCGCCTGGCATTCACCATAGCTGGCACAGGTTTGGGCATCTCGTGAGGGAGAGGTCTTCGCCTTGGCCTTTAGCTATGGGATTTTATTATAGGCTGTGGTCATGAGAAGTTGCTCACTTGCACTTAAAGGACCAAAAGGCTAATTGCAGCCTGGATACACTTGCCCAATTCAAACTGAGTCCAATTTGAATGTATCTTGCCCCGTGGTTCTCAACTTTTCAAAACCAATATGTTAAAACCAAAGCCATTCCTTAAGGGGGCATTTGTCCAAATGAGTCAATTTAACTCTATAAGGGACCATTCTTGCTACATCAAGGCATATACACATTTCTTGTTATCAATAATAATATAACATATGGTAGTCGTGTCCTCAAATAAATAAATAAAATTTGGGACATGATCTACACCCAATTTCATCTGGCATCCTAATCAAACATCTCAAATAATAATAAGGAGCATTGCTTCAAATCTATCTGATAAAATATGGTTCCGATAATAATACTTGGTTGTGGTTAGATTAATTTCACAGCTATACGGGAAAACCAAGATTAATAAGTAAATAAATACAGAACAATTGCTACTTGAAGACAGTACTGAATCTGCAAGAGATGCAGAGAAGTCATAGAAAAGATTTGAAATAGTTTTCTGGAACAGAAAGAAAGAAATAGTAAAAATCTGGGAACTTCATGTATAGAAAAACATTAAATACATAAATAAATAGGTAGGGAAGGTTGGACTCTGCAGAGTGCCAGGTGGGACAAGGAAATATGATCACCAGTTGACTTAATCTAAATATAGTCTGTTCTATTGGAAAGCATTGTAATATATGGGAATCCTCCATGAAAAACTTGGGTGTAAGCCATATCCTTCTGCTGTTCATAGTTATGTATCCTACATTATACAGAAACAATTACACACAGAAATTTTCTTTGTGGAGATAACACATTATCAGACACACTTCAGCATTCCTACATAATAACACATAATACACAAAACGTACATATTATTAATTCTACACTATATCTTGAGGCAATAATGTGATCTTGAGGCAATTCTTGCTGCTTTTACATGTATTTCCAAACTTGGCGCAAGGGCATTTCCTTCAAAATCCAATTAGTCAGTTTCTCAAGTCTTTTATGGGAAGAAATTGTTGTGGCCACTGTGGTGCATTGGCAGGTTGCTTAGCTGGTGAGGAGATGGTCTTAGTATTTTGGTCTCCCGCAAAGCATCCTTTGGAAATAGGCCTGTAGGATCTGAAGACATAATTAGTTGTTGTTTTTTCCTTCTTTTCTTTTTAAGGAGGAAGATAATAGTCAAGAAAGGAGAGAATATTCTAAAATTTTCTTCTTGGGAGGCTGTAAATACAAACTCATAGTTAAGCATTTTATCCATTTGAATATTATAATCATTTACATTTAATTTCCTTCACTTAGTTTGGCTGTGGAAGAAACGAAGGGACAAAACCTTTGTTAATTTGAACACAATTGGCAAATTGTTAAACATTTTGCTTATGTGGGTCCGAATTCTCTTCACTATCCTGTTTGAAAGGGAAATTTTTTATTTCCTGTGAAAATCTGTCAGGAATGCTGTTCCTATAATGCATAGGTATATAGTACTCACAAAACCAACCGAGATAAAAGACAAGCTCAGTGGGAAAACTGTGAAAAGAATTTTGCATGTTAGATTGGGGAACTGCTCAAGAGAGGAACTCACAGTGGGAGTGCTTTGATATTTACCTGTGAAAAGAATTTGGCATGTTAAGATTTGAAACTTGGCAACCTCTTGACTTTTGATGGTTCAGTACCTACTCTTTTGTCTTACCTAGCTCCGGGAGGGTGATTTCCCTCAATGGTTCTAAGTTTTTACATAAGGAAATTTGGATAGGTTGTTTTTTTTTGCAGTACTCGCTCTCCAAACCTTCTCTCTCCCCCCTCCTTTCTCTCGCTCTCTCTTTTTGTAAGCTGATCTAGCCTCTGTGCATGTGCAGAGTTCATGTCTCAGCAAACCTAATCACTTAAATGCCTGATATCACCAGTTCTGCTTCAAACATCATGGCTTCACCTCACACCTTTTAAAAAACAAAGAGCAAATCTGGGCTGAATTTCAACTCATCAGCCACAAATTGGGAAAGTTGAAAGGGACCTGGAGTCATCTAGTCCAACCCTAAAATACAGGGTTCATAGCAAGATTTGTACTACCAGAAACACACACATACTTATGTACACAGACACAACTGGAGAAGAGATCACAAGCCATGCGCCTATCATGTACTAAGGAAGAGGAAAATAAAAGTACTCAATTCTATACAGAACCCTTTTAGCAGATCTTGAAGCTAGTTTGAGTGAGAGTTTACTTCCTTAGACTAAAGAGTGCAAGTTCCTATAGAAATTATCTTTAAAGGAATATTGAAGTGAACATTTTCCTAAGATAGGGAGAGGATCTCTTATAAAGCATAGTTTAAACAGCCATAGATTTGATTTGAAAGGAATACAAAAGTGAACAATTTTTCCTGAACTTGCAGAGGAATAGTAAGCCTAATCTATGCCCCCCCCTTGCAGTTTCCTTTAAAGGAAGCTTACTCGGGAGTAAATTTACCTGGCACAGAATAAGAAGGAGAAGGAAAAAAAACCTGAAAGAAACAGAATGAAACAAGGGGGGGCATTTTCTAAGAAAAGAGGCCAGGATGTAAAACTGGACTCACATAATTTTCTTAGAAGGAACACCATACTTTCATAGGCATATGCTTAATGAAGTACATACACTGCATTTTAGCTTGAGAGAGCAGTTGGCTCAACTAGGCTTTTGCAGCAGAAACATTAGGTTATCAGCACCTTCCAAAATAAGACTGTAGACTCACAATCTCAAAAGTTGGGGCAAAGCAAGAGGTGGGGTAAACATTTGCACACTTCATTCTCATTTTCTCTTATTTAGGACTGCTAAGATCCAGCATGGCTTCCTTAGATTTAAATTTTGAAGCAAGCTTGCAGTTTAAACTATACACACTTAAGAAAGGCAGTCTGCCAGAGACAGAAGGAACAGACAACACACATAACAGACAACATGTAAACATACATATTCTCATATATGTATTAACAGACAACACACATAACAGACAACATGTAAACATATATATTCTCATCCTTTAGTTGGTTATTGCAAGGAGATGGGCCACTACCTTTGGCTTCATTAAGTGAAATTAGTAGGAAGGTCCCACATGGTTTTATGAGCCTCCTTGCCTCTTCAAACACACCACCAGGTAATCAGACTGGTAGGGCTCACAACGCTTGGTTGACTGGGTACCCCTTTATAGATGCATGCGTTGCTGTTGTTGCTTTTTTGCTTTTTCCTGTTTTTTGGGGGGGTGTCTGGGATAGAGAAAGGGAAAAAAGAGGGGTTGATTAGGATTGGTATGTCTAGGGGTTTGGTATGCTTAGTACAGGGACGTATAGTAAACAGGAGAAGGGGCTTCTAGTTGCCTGGCAACTTCCTTAGTGGGTTTTAGAGAGCTCTAGCTATCCGGTTCCTTGCGTTCCCTTTCCTATTTCCTTATTTCCTATTTCCTTATTTCCTTATTTCCTATAACCTGGGGTCTCTTTCCACTCTGCCGGTCCTGCCCAATTCCTCATGGGCTATCCCTCCTGGCAACCTCCTACCTATCGTCACATCTCAGGAAAAGGGGCCCTACTGGACGCCCGCGCCATGCAGTGCCAGATCGGGTGGTCCCTGGATAGAATTTCGAACTGAAAATCCCCCTTGCTTTTGGAAGCGGGCTCACGCACGGTTACGTGGCACCGACCAGTGCGGCTGGGATTGGGATAGAAAGCCAGACCCCTTCCTGTCCCCTCCGTAAGGGCGCTCGGGAAGTTCGGAAAGAGAGCTCCAACCCCTTGCTTTCAACTGGGATGCCCGTTGTGGAAAGTCGGCTGTCTTTCCAAGCCGGGTCTCACCGTCTTACTTTCGGACTCCCAATTGGTGCGGCTGGCTGGAGATTTTAAGGAAAAGAGATAGAGCTCAGAACCCCCCTTTCGGGTTGAGCAGCGGTCCACGGTCTGTCTCACTAACCGGACCAAGAGAAAGGCAAGAAGGAGCAATAGAGAGGAGGGCAGAGAATTCAGTTGCCAGGAGATTCCACCCCCTTCCCACCAGTGCACTGGATTTCTTTTCCTATACTCACGCGTCTTCTATGATGATCCCGGGATCGATGAATAAGCCGGCTGGATCCCTCTTTTGCTCCCCGGCTGAACTCCTAGGGCTTTCGATTACCGCCCGGAAGATGGCTGGGGGTCCAAAAGGATCTTCCCAGGCAAAATGGCCCGGAGCCGGCTGAAGATTTTGGGGCCCCCAGTCAGCAGCTCGGGAGAACCGCAAGCCCCACGTTGGGCGCCAACTGTTACGGCTAAAATCTGGGTGCGGGGTTACTCTGCCACCCAGCTCATCGGACTAAGTCCGTGGGTCCCTGCGGAAGAAAATGAGCTCAGCCGGACGCAGGAGCAAACTGCAGAAGATCCAAGTTTATTGCGCAACAGGTTCAAGGCGAGATTGAACAGCCAGAAAGGGGTGACATGAACTTTTGAAATTTCCCTCCATATCCCAGAATACAGTGCAAAATACATCCCAGTTACATCATGAATACATTAAGAGGTTGGGTTACACAGATTAACATATGGAGGAGGGAGGGGTGAATATGCAGAGAGCTGGATGGAGGAGGGAGGGGGAATATGCAGAGCTGGAGATATGCGCAGATAAGCACATCCTGAGAAGACAATGGTCCATGTACACATAGTCTGTCACCTGGCATTGCCCAGAGGAAAGGTTTGGCAGAGTGATTTTGACAGGATTACTTGAGAGATTATGGAGGACAGGGGAGGGGTGATGGAGTCCTAGAGAAATTGAGCAAATATATTGTAGTGAAGAAGACATGCCCCCCCCTTCCGTAACAGTCCCCCATTCGGAGATAGATTTGCATTAAAGTTCTGTAAGAACTTGCAAATCTTTTCTCCGCACCCTAAATCTCGGTGAATGGGATGTGTGGCTTTATGCAAACCTGAAAGGGACTTGCAAGCCATGCCTCTTACGGTCATTTGCAAGTATAGCAGTGCAGGTAGCTGCATATAGGGTATTATATAAAAGAACACCTCTTGTATTTTGTTGCTAAATTACTTGTGGCATTCTAACACTTTGGGAGAGACCATTTACTCAATAGTGTTCTATGCTTTACACCTAGCAAGAAAGGTCCACTAATGACTGAAAATGCAGTTGGTGTTTTGTCCTTCGCCATTTTTGTGTATTTCTCAGGTGTCAAGCTAGCTCTTCTGTGGTCTCACACTGACATAGTGCTACAGCAACACATCCTGTCTGTTGAATCCCCTCAGGGGTTTCAATTTACCATGTCGCCTGGCATTCACCATAGCTGGCACAGGTTTGGGCATCTCGTGAGGGAGAGGTCTTCGCCTTGGCCTTTAGCTATGGGATTTTATTATAGGCTGTGGTCATGAGAAGTTGCTCACTTGCACTTAAAGGACCAAAAGGCTAATTGCAGCCTGGATACACTTGCCCAATTCAAACTGAGTCCAATTTGAATGTATCTTGCCCCGTGGTTCTCAACTTTTCAAAACCAATATGTTAAAACCAAAGCCATTCCTTAAGGGGGCATTTGTCCAAATGAGTCAATTTAACTCTATAAGGGACCATTCTTGCTACATCAAGGCATATACACATTTCTTGTTATCAATAATAATATAACATATGGTAGTCGTGTCCTCAAATAAATAAATAAAATTTGGGACATGATCTACACCCAATTTCATCTGGCATCCTAATCAAACATCTCAAATAATAATAAGGAGCATTGCTTCAAATCTATCTGATAAAATATGGTTCCGATAATAATACTTGGTTGTGGTTAGATTAATTTCACAGCTATACGGGAAAACCAAGATTAATAAGTAAATAAATACAGAACAATTGCTACTTGAAGACAGTACTGAATCTGCAAGAGATGCAGAGAAGTCATAGAAAAGATTTGAAATAGTTTTCTGGAACAGAAAGAAAGAAATAGTAAAAATCTGGGAACTTCATGTATAGAAAAACATTAAATACATAAATAAATAGGTAGGGAAGGTTGGACTCTGCAGAGTGCCAGGTGGGACAAGGAAATATGATCACCAGTTGACTTAATCTAAATATAGTCTGTTCTATTGGAAAGCATTGTAATATATGGGAATCCTCCATGAAAAACTTGGGTGTAAGCCATATCCTTCTGCTGTTCATAGTTATGTATCCTACATTATACAGAAACAATTACACACAGAAATTTTCTTTGTGGAGATAACACATTATCAGACACACTTCAGCATTCCTACATAATAACACATAATACACAAAACGTACATATTATTAATTCTACACTATATCTTGAGGCAATAATGTGATCTTGAGGCAATTCTTGCTGCTTTTACATGTATTTCCAAACTTGGCGCAAGGGCATTTCCTTCAAAATCCAATTAGTCAGTTTCTCAAGTCTTTTATGGGAAGAAATTGTTGTGGCCACTGTGGTGCATTGGCAGGTTGCTTAGCTGGTGAGGAGATGGTCTTAGTATTTTGGTCTCCCGCAAAGCATCCTTTGGAAATAGGCCTGTAGGATCTGAAGACATAATTAGTTGTTGTTTTTTCCTTCTTTTCTTTTTAAGGAGGAAGATAATAGTCAAGAAAGGAGAGAATATTCTAAAATTTTCTTCTTGGGAGGCTGTAAATACAAACTCATAGTTAAGCATTTTATCCATTTGAATATTATAATCATTTACATTTAATTTCCTTCACTTAGTTTGGCTGTGGAAGAAACGAAGGGACAAAACCTTTGTTAATTTGAACACAATTGGCAAATTGTTAAACATTTTGCTTATGTGGGTCCGAATTCTCTTCACTATCCTGTTTGAAAGGGAAATTTTTTATTTCCTGTGAAAATCTGTCAGGAATGCTGTTCCTATAATGCATAGGTATATAGTACTCACAAAACCAACCGAGATAAAAGACAAGCTCAGTGGGAAAACTGTGAAAAGAATTTTGCATGTTAGATTGGGGAACTGCTCAAGAGAGGAACTCACAGTGGGAGTGCTTTGATATTTACCTGTGAAAAGAATTTGGCATGTTAAGATTTGAAACTTGGCAACCTCTTGACTTTTGATGGTTCAGTACCTACTCTTTTGTCTTACCTAGCTCCGGGAGGGTGATTTCCCTCAATGGTTCTAAGTTTTTACATAAGGAAATTTGGATAGGTTTTTTTTTTTTGCAGTACTCGCTCTCCAAACCTTCTCTCTCCCCCCCCTCCTTTCTCTCGCTCTCTCTTTTTGTAAGCTGATCTAGCCTCTGTGCATGTGCAGAGTTCATGTCTCAGCAAACCTAATCACTTAAATGCCTGATATCACCAGTTCTGCTTCAAACATCATGGCTTCACCTCACACCTTTTAAAAAACAAAGAGCAAATCTGGGCTGAATTTCAACTCATCAGCCACAAATTGGGAAAGTTGAAAGGGACCTGGAGTCATCTAGTCCAACCCTAAAATACAGGGTTCATAGCAAGATTTGTACTACCAGAAACACACACATACTTATGTACACAGACACAACTGGAGAAGAGATCACAAGCCATGCACCTATCATGTACTAAGGAAGAGGAAAATAAAAGTACTCAATTCTATACAGAACCCTTTTAGCAGATCTTGAAGCTAGTTTGAGTGAGAGTTTACTTCCTTAGACTAAAGAGTGCAAGTTCCTATAGAAATTATCTTTAAAGGAATATTGAAGTGAACATTTTCCTAAGATAGGGAGAGGATCTCTTATAAAGCATAGTTTAAACAGCCATAGATTTGATTTGAAAGGAATACAAAAGTGAACAATTTTTCCTGAACTTGCAGAGGAATAGTAAGCCTAATCTATGCCCCCCCCTTGCAGTTTCCTTTAAAGGAAGCTTACTCGGGAGTAAATTTACCTGGCACAGAATAAGAAGGAGAAGGAAAAAAAAACCTGAAAGAAACAGAATGAAACAAGGGGGGGCATTTTCTAAGAAAAGAGGCCAGGATGTAAAACTGGACTCACATAATTTTCTTAGAAGGAACACCATACTTTCATAGGCATATGCTTAATGAAGTACATACACTGCATTTTAGCTTGAGAGAGCAGTTGGCTCAACTAGGCTTTTGCAGCAGAAACATTAGGTTATCAGCACCTTCCAAAATAAGACTGTAGACTCACAATCTCAAAAGTTGGGGCAAAGCAAGAGGTGGGGTAAACATTTGCACACTTCATTCTCATTTTCTCTTATTTAGGACTGCTAAGATCCAGCATGGCTTCCTTAGATTTAAATTTTGAAGCAAGCTTGCAGTTTAAACTATACACACTTAAGAAAGGCAGTCTGCCAGAGACAGAAGGAACAGACAACACACATAACAGACAACATGTAAACATACATATTCTCATATATGTATTAACAGACAACACACATAACAGACAACATGTAAACATATATATTCTCATCCTTTAGTTGGTTATTGCAAGGAGATGGGCCACTACCTTTGGCTTCATTAAGTGAAATTAGTAGGAAGGTCCCACATGGTTTTATGAGCCTCCTTGCCTCTTCAAACACACCACCAGGTAATCAGACTGGTAGGGCTCACAACGCTTGGTTGACTGGGTACCCCTTTATAGATGCATGCGTTGCTGTTGTTGCTTTTTTGCTTTTTCCTGTTTTTTTGGGGGGGTGTCTGGGATAGAGAAAGGGAAAAAAGAGGGGTTGATTAGGATTGGTATGTCTAGGGGTTTGGTATGCTTAGTACAGGGACGTATAGTAAACAGGAGAAGGGGCTTCTAGTTGCCTGGCAACTTCCTTAGTGGGTTTTAGAGAGCTCTAGCTATCCGGTTCCTTGCGTTCCCTTTCCTATTTCCTTATTTCCTATTTCCTTATTTCCTTATTTCCTATAACCTGGGGTCTCTTTCCACTCTGCCGGTCCTGCCCAATTCCTCATGGGCTATCCCTCCTGGCAACCTCCTACCTATCGTCACATCTCAGGAAAAGGGGCCCTACTGGACGCCCGCGCCATGCAGTGCCAGATCGGGTGGTCCCTGGATAGAATTTCGAACTGAAAATCCCCCTTGCTTTTGGAAGCGGGCTCACGCACGGTTACGTGGCACCGACCAGTGCGGCTGGGATTGGGATAGAAAGCCAGACCCCTTCCTGCCCCCTCCGTAAGGGCGCTCGGGAAGTTCGGAAAGAGAGCTCCAACCCCTTGCTTTCAACTGGGATGCCCGTTGCGGAAAGTCGGCTGTCTTTCCAAGCCGGGTCTCACCGTCTTACTTTCGGACTCCCAATTGGTGCGGCTGGCTGGAGATTTTAAGGAAAAGAGATAGAGCTCAGAACCCCCCTTTCGGGTTGAGCAGCGGTCCACGGTCTGTCTCACTAACCGGACCAAGAGAAAGGCAAGAAGGAGCAATAGAGAGGAGGGCAGAGAATTCAGTTGCCAGGAGATTCCACCCCCTTCCCACCAGTGCACTGGATTTCTTTTCCTATACTCACGCGTCTTCTATGATGATCCCGGGATCGATGAATAAGCCGGCTGGATCCCTCTTTTGCTCCCCGGCTGAACTCCTAGGGCTTTCGATTACCGCCCGGAAGATGGCTGGGGGTCCAAAAGGATCTTCCCAGGCAAAATGGCCCGGAGCCGGCTGAAGATTTTGGGGCCCCCAGTCAGCAGCTCGGGAGAACCGCAAGCCCCACGTTGGGCGCCAACTGTTACGGCTAAAATCTGGGTGCGGGGTTACTCTGCCACCCAGCTCATCGGACTAAGTCCGTGGGTCCCTGCGGAAGAAAATGAGCTCAGCCGGACGCAGGAGCAAACTGCAGAAGATCCAAGTTTATTGCGCAACAGGTTCAAGGCGAGATTGAACAGCCAGAAAGGGGTGACATGAACTTTTGAAATTTCCCTCCATATCCCAGAATACAGTGCAAAATACATCCCAGTTACATCATGAATACATTAAGAGGTTGGGTTAAACAGATTAACATATGGAGGAGGGAGGGGTGAATATGCAGAGAGCTGGATGGAGGAGGGAGGGGGAATATGCAGAGCTGGAGATATGCGCAGATAAGCACATCCTGAGAAGACAATGGTCCATGTACACATAGTCTGTCACCTGGCATTGCCCAGAGGAAAGGTTTGGCAGAGTGATTTTGACAGGATTACTTGAGAGATTATGGAGGACAGGGGAGGGGTGATGGAGTCCTAGAGAAATTGAGCAAATATATTGTAGTGAAGAAGACATGCCCCCCCCTTCCGTAACAGTTAAACTGACTGACTTTAAAACATTTTTATCAAGTAAATTAATTGGACAGCAAATTTAATACAAGTAACTTATAAAAACTGCAAATAGCAAGAACCATTTTAGGAGTCAGTTTTAATTATTACATATGCAAAAGGAATGTCATCTAAGAGGTCCTCCTCAGAGAAAGTTCTCCATTCCACCTCCCTAGGCTGCAGAGTGCCATATGGAGAATCTCAAGGTCCCTGCTAGAGGTTGACAGTAAACTCTCCATAGAGAGTTTTTTCGGCAGTTTCCCCATAGTAAACACAACATATGCTCTAGCTCTTATGCAACAGCCTTAATGTAGACACCCCAGTAGCATGTATTTATTGGGTTTATTCAGGATGTTAATTATTATTAATTCTTGCATCTATATTCAATTTTTACTGCTGCAGATCCCTGCTTTAAAATTCTCAAGCATAAATACAGTTTGGCAGCTCCTGGGCTGCTAGGAGGAGGGAAGGCAAATATCTCCCACATTCTTCCCAGCCCTGACCCAGCTCCTGGGCTGCTGGGTGGAGACTGGGGCACAAGGAGGGTGCCTGGTGACCCCCTCAATATTGGGGTGTGTGTGCCCTGACACTATGTCACATATGCTTTTCACATATCTGCTGTTAAATGGCAGCAATAAAGGAGCATGATCAGGACTGTGATATACAGGGAAGGGAAATTTAATTCTTTCCCCACAACAGATTCCCAATGAAAATAGCTCCTCAGGCTTTTATTGGCACCCAACAGCTCACCTGTATAAATTGGGTGTGGGGGGAACCACTTTTTAAAAATCCCCACCAAAATACACAACATGTGATTCCACATTACTTTTCATCTAGTTTGGTCCTAAATCATCCAAAAGAAAACTACCGGGACGAAAAAGAAAAAGAAAAGGCTAAATGAATTAATCTGTCATTAAACTTGCATACATAAAATGCAAATGGTCCTCACATTCATACATTTGCAAAATGTGTGAAGAGACAAAAATAAAAGCAAATGGATTACATTGCTCCCTGATACATTGTTAAAACTTTGGTGTATTTCCAGAAGTTGGGTTTCTCAGTTGAGAACGTGAAGAGCAATACGAAAGACCCGCATAAAGACAAACTGAATTAGGAAAGGAGGACGGAAATCTACAATTACCACAAAATGCACTCACACCCATCACAAAGGACTAGTGTCCTTTTTGCAAGCTAAAGGCTAAAGTTCATGGGGCCCAGTTCAAAGATCAGCGTGACTGGCATGATATACTTGCCAATAAGGTATGTGCCCCAGAACACCCATTGAGCTTTGATTCAGGTGCACACTCTGCAGAAGCCACAGAACACACAGCAGAAAGAACATAACATGGCCTACAATGCTTAAGAGACTGGGCTTCAAAAACATACACAGTCCCCCTGCCCTTTCGTGTAGCCTTAGGACCTGGCCATCTATCCATTTTGGTGATTTCTATATTCACTGTGAAACTTGATGTAAATTCCCTGTGTCTTTCCCCCCCATTTTTTTTACTTCAAGGTTCATGTCTTACTTTTAAAAAATAGACCTGCTTGCAGATTGTTCAGTTTATAGTACTTAAATACTACTTTTTTATTGGTAATTGCAGTACAGATTATGTGGTGGAAAAAATCCATCCACTTTTTAAGGCATAAAACCAAGTTCCTGTCTGTTGTGCGGATGTTAGAAATCCCCATGGCACTTGACAAAGAAGAGTGGGAGTATTAACTCTCCAAAATCCCTGGCTAAGTACCCAGGAATATATTCTCTTTTGTTTAAACTCCCAACACTGGAGACAAAATTAGTTTGAAAGGCTAACTGCAAAGAAGCAGTTTATGAAATCACAGTAAATAAAAGGCCATTGTCTATGAGGAAGCAATACAAAAACATAATATCCTCATTTATTTTGCCATTCTTATGAACAACAATACATTTTGATTAGTTCAGCCAAACGATTAAGCTTGAACTGCAAGGAAGGTCACTGTGTGAGAGATGATCCATCATTTACATATTATCTATCTAAAAAATACTTCTGTCTTGTAGTACATCTGTGAATATTTAACCTTGGTTGGCAATTTGGAATATCTGCAATGTACGCTAACTAACATGCTTATTTGCAGGAGTGGTTTGTACGTGTGAGAGATAAATTCTTTTCTTAAGCAGTCGGTTCCTTCTGTTTATATCTTCTGATGTGGAAACCTCTAAATCTAAGCATGTCTCCTCAGGATGCACAATTCTACCCCTTTGAAGTTTACAGCTCCTCTCCAATGTATCAGTTACCTCAGATGACACAGGGCTGACAGATAACAAGAACCTGAGCTACTGTGCCTAACAGAATTGACAGACGTTCTCACTGGAGTTAAGGGAGTGGGGGTGAGCTTTTGTGTGCGCAGATTGTTAAGACAAACACAAAATGCTGATGCCAAGAAAGGCCACCCTACAGAGCTGTGGATGGATGTTATTATTTTTAAGAAGGATCCCTCTGATGATATAACAGGGTTGACCCTGTTAGTGAGGGCTTCATAAATCTTTCTCAACTGAAGGTTCCTGGCCGTGCAGGTTGGAGGGCGGACAAAAGAATCAAAAGAGCCAGGATGTGAAGTCTCTGTACTGTTCATGTCAGGCTTGCCTGTGGGACTCTGCAATAATATAACAATAGCCAAGATTGCAAGGCACAGCTTCAGTTCAGTGCATCCTTTCAACTGCTTCTAATAACAGTTTTAATTTTAGATTCCTGGTGCTATTGTGCACTAAAGCCTTAAAATTGATACTGTCAGATGCCTTATATGCATCTCTTTTAATAATGAGCTCTAATAACATGGCTGTTTAGCATAGAATCATATGTAGATCTTGAGGGGCTCTCTATAAAGGGAGGCCTTTATTATTGTGTGTTGATATGATTCTGTGAATTACACCATCTATGTTTCATACTGTAATCAGTTGCTAGATCAACTTTTGTACTTTATGCAATCCTAAGGAACACAGTTATCAGCTGTAATGAAAAACCTTTTTTACACTGGTACATGCTAGTCTTGGGAAAGGGCATATGAATAGTGCATACATACATTCATGCAAACAAATGATCCTGTGATTCCATATTTATATGGAAATGTATGCTGTTAGATGGGTGGAATGTATTATCAAGTAAGATGGTATCAGTCAAGGTACCGTATTATCTAAATGTGGGATAAACAAAAGTAATATGAATAATAACCTTCTCTTGACCAAGTACCAATTTTATTTATGAATTATTATTTTTAAAATATGTTTTGATCTACATATACTGTCTAGAATGTAGCTGTTGGGGGGGGAGACTCAATGTAGCCCCCCACCCCAACTTTTGCCAAGCAAATGTTTAACAGAAGCATCAGGGAATCTGCAAAGAATCTTCAAATCCGATGCACTGTATATACAACTGTAGATAGGTAGCCGTGTTGGTCTGTCATAGTCAAAAAAAAAAAAAAAAAATTCCTTCCAGTAGCACCTTAAAGACCAACTAAGTTAGTTCTTGGTATGAGCTTTCGTGTGCATGCACACTTCTTCAGATACACAGATTCTTGTATATACAACTGTAATACATATTCTGATTATTTTATGATACTTAGCTTCTCTTCTAAGAATACAGGTGGTGGGAAACCAGACACAAAATAGTGCTTGTTTTATTGGTTAGCAGTATTTCCTAGACTACATGTTGCAATCCTCCTGGGATTACAGAAAAAGAAGAATGGGATAAAAAGAAGAAAATGGAGGATGCGAAACTAGTAGGAATCAGTGACCCAGGACTAGTGCAAGCATAATGTTGCCCAATCTAATTCTGATAAGGGAATCAGAAGCACTGTTTAGGTTCATCTGCACCTTCTCCTTTCCTTCGCCTCCTCTTGAATTTCTCCCTCTCTTTTCTTTCAATGGTGCAACATCATATTTGCATCAGCGTTTTGCCTAAAATGTAATTAGCTCAAAGCATAGTTTGGAGACACAATGACCGCTCCCCACTTAAAACGGGGGGGGGGCCTTTGCGTGGACGCACGCAGCCCTGAATCTGGAGCGGCCCCATCAGCATAGGCTTGGCTTTGCCTTCCCTCAGGTGGGATACCTGGAGGTCCCCGCCTACCTCAGTCAGTTGTCCAATCCCATCTGGGGGAAGCGTTGCCAAGGAGACCAGGCCAGGTAGGGGGAGGGATTACCTGCCTACACAATAGAGGGAGGATCTTACCTGGGAATCCTCACTTGGCTCCAGAGCTTCTCCCACCCTACACACCCTCAGTTAATGTCTTCCTTTGCAGGTTAACTTTTCTTCATAGGTTTTGCAGGTTAACTTTTCTTCACAGGTATGCGGGCGCTGCTACGATAAGGTCGCTGTCAAAGGACCGGAAAGGAATTTCCTTGCATTGGCAGGTTTCGCCTTTCCTGTAGCAAAACGTCACAACTTTGGCGTTATCAGGCCTTGGGCGGAATCCTTTAGTCCATCTTCCTCTTTGCGGCAGCGATACCAGGGTTCCCCGTTAAAGGGGTTTCTGAAGGGAGGCTTTGACCGTACACCGAAAGGTCACCATTGCTCTCCCCTGCAGTGGCAGTGTAACGGGGGCGGCTATCTCTGCTTGAACATATGTTCTCCAGAGCCGGCTCATCCCCCCCCCACACACTGGATAACCCTGAAGCTCCCTAGGTCCCCGGCTGGGGACTGGGGAGGGAGAATGCCCAATGCTTGAGCCAAGGTCTACCCACATTTGAAATTTAATAAAGTTGTGGCCAATTTAATCCCATAGCACATTCTCTTGAGTCGTTATTCCACATGACGGGGGGACCGCTCAGGATCTGGGGACTCCGCCTGTCCACGCAATGCTCATTCACTAGCAATAAATGAACAACACTTTTCTACGTGGCCCAGAATAGCAAACTGAGACAGCTTTTAATTTGATTTAGGATTATATATCCTTTCAATCCCATCAGCTCCACATTTTAAAGAGCTGGAAACTCCCTATTTCAACAAAAAGCTTTCTACAGACCTATCCATAAAACAATTTAGAGGGGGACATGAAAATTCAACCCGTAGGATTTTTAAGCTTCTTCAGTGCTGTACCAAGTTTTTTTTTCTTTCTATTTATTTATATTTATTTAACAGAAATTGGATACTGCTAAATTGTAAAAAATAAATAAATCTCTAAGTGGTTTATAAACATAATTCAGTTTTAAATAGCACCATTCCATCTATTCCTTGCTCCTCGTCATTTACAGCCTTAATCAGCTGCTGTTTTGGCACCAATTTTTAAAATCCCCTCCTCCTCCTTGCGGACTATGCAATTCCAGTCAATCAGGGTTACCATATCCAGCATGACATCACTAAATCACTTAACCATAGCAACACAGGCAGATGCCTTGCACTGAATTGGACCATCTAGCTGAGTTCTGACTGGCAGTGGCACTCCATGATTTCAAACAGGGGTCTCTCCCAGCCCTACCTGATGATACCAGGGATTGAATCTGGGACCTTCTGCAGACAGAGCAGATGACTCTGCAACTGAGCTAAGGCTCTCTCCAGACCAGGCTATACCTGATGTCACAAAATCAATACAGACTGAGGGCAAGAAACAGAGTCCTTAATCTGCAAAGGCAAACACCTTCATCCTATTCATAGCCACCCCATGAAATTAACCAAAAGGGGACGGTTTTTTGAAGAGTCTGTTGTTTTGTTTCTGTTTTTTAAAAAGTATCCTCCATTTCACCTCAACGCTATTTTCCACCTTCTGGATGTATCCAGTCTACATGAAAAACCAGCATATGTGGCTCTCTAGGAGTTGAGAAGCTATACTTCATATGAGTTTACACTGCTGAATAATTTACATAGGGTAAAAGGTATAAGTAAAGGACCCCTGACAGTTAACTCCAGTCGCGAATGACTCTGGAGTTGCTGCGCTCATCTTGCTTTACTGGCCAAGGGAGCCAACGTTTGTCCACAGAGTTTTTCTGGGTCATGTGGCCAGCACGACTAAGTCGCTTCTGGCAAAACCAGAGCAATGCACGGGAACGCCATTTACCTTCCCGACGGAGAAGTACCTATTTATCTACTTGCACTTTGACGTGCTTTCAAACTGCTAGGTTGGCAGGAGCTGGGACTGAACAACGGGAGCTCACCCTGTTGTGGGGATTTGAACCGCCGGCCTTCCGATTGGCAAGCCCAAGGCTCAGTAGTTTACACCACAGCGCCACCCACGTATCATTTGCATAGGGTGGTATTCAACTATTACTTAGAGTAATACCTACTGAAATTAGTAGACCTACTGAAATTAGTGGACCTAAATTAGTCATGCTCAATCATTTCAATGGGTCTATTACGAGTATGACTAACTTTGGATACAAACCATTACTTTTTAATAATTACTTTCAATAATTTGATTGAAATGTAACCAAACAATTAAGGGGGGCTGGTGTGGACAGGTGAAAAGTCAAGGTTTCCAGTTTTGGACATAAATAACCTGAAACATGAGAATAGACCCTAGGAAGCATGGGAAAAGATGGCACACCTATTTCCTAATGCTGGAAAGGCACTTCTGGAAGCCAAGTCTCCCATGAACTGAAATCAATGCACACAGAGTGTTAAATTAACTTTGACAGATGCAGCCACCATTTCAAAGCTGTGCCTCCATGCTGCAAGGATTTCTTATTTGGAACTGTTGTAGGTTTAGTTATAAAAAAATGCACACTTTTGTATTTTAAAAAAGTGAGACAAACTTTCATCAAGACTACAAAGATAAAAAGGTTGTGTGTGTTTACAACTTCCTGTCAGGAGACACAGGTATACCATTGTCTTCCAAAATGTAACATTATCCATCTGGCCAGCAAACATCTGGATATTTATCTTAGCTCATCATTTCCTCCTGCAAGTCTAGAAATTGTCAGTTATTTCAGCTGAGATTCAGCCCAAGGGAGAAAAGAAAAAGTTACATCCTTATTTGCCCAGATTTTATAAACTGAACTTTACCTTTTTCCCTGGGATGCCAGTAAGCATAAATATAAGTAGTCTGAAGTCTTCTTATTGTGGTTTAACGTGATGCATTTAAACTACAAGGGCCATACAACCGACACATTTGATTTTATTATGTAACTAAGTTTTAAAGTTCAGCACAGACAATTCAGATACTAATACCACTTTTAAAAATAAATGTTACATTAATTTAAGTCAGGCTAAAATTATCTCCTCCCTCAAACACACATTCTGGGGTCCACCATTCCCCTGTAAAGCGCAACTTTAGCAAAGTGAATTTTCCAAATGTTCTGGTGGGGGAAGATTAAATGGCCAATAATTTCTTTTAGTTAAAAACAAAGCAGAACCAAAAAATATCAAGTGGGAGGCTGACTTTGCCACCACTTGAAACAGCAGCTATGCTGCCCTCTTAGTTTGAGTGATTCTCTCCAAACTGTTTGATTATAAAATCACAGAATTATAGAACTATAAGAGTGGGGGACACGGGTGGCTCTGTGGTGTAAACCACTGAGCCTTGGGCTTGCCAATCGGAAGGTCAGCGGTTCCAATCCCTGCAACAGGGTCAGCTCCTGTTTTTCGGTCCCAGCTCCTGCCAACCTAGCAGTTCAAAAGTACGTCAAAGTGCAAGTAGATAAATAGGTACTGCTCCGGCGGGAAGGTAAACAGTGTTTCCGTGTGTTGCTCTGGTTTCGGTGTTCCGTTGTCCGCAGACAGTTTTTCCGGATCATGTGGCCAGCATGACTAAGCCACTTCTGGCACATGACCCGGAAGCTGTATGCCGGCTCCCTCAGCCAGTAAAGCAAAATGAGCACTGCAACCCCAGAGTCATTCATGACCGGAGTTAACTGTCAGGGGTCCTTTACCTTTTTAGAGTTGGGAGGGACCATGAGGGTCATCTATTCCAACATTCTGCAATGCAAGGATCTTTTGCCCAACATGGAGCTCTTCATGTAGATTCCTAGTTTGGAAGAGTCAGTCTTATCACAATTTGCCAGACATAATGACGGGTTGAGGTTTGATCAAACCAGAAAGTATTCTATTACGTTTAGTGCATAATAGGAGGGAAGGGGGGGGTGTCAACACGCAAGTATAGTGCTTGTTGCTGTTGAGGTCCCCAAGACACCCCCACCCCAATAACACACACTTCACACAGAATTTTTGTTTAAGGTTTTTGGCATAATTTTGGCCACAACTTTATTAACATAGAATCATAGAATTATAGAATCATAGAATCATAGAGTTGGAAGAGACCACAAGGGCCATCGAGTCCAACCCCCTGCCAAGCAGGAAACACCATCAGAGCACTCCTGACATATGGTTGTCAAGCCTCTGCTTAAAGACCTCCAAAGTAGGAGACTCCACCACACTCCTTGGCAGCAAATTCCACTGTCGAACAGCTCTTACTGTCAGGAAGTTCTTCCTAATGTTTAGGTGGAATCTTCTTTCTTGTAGTTTGGATCCATTGCTCCGTGTCCGCTTCTCCGGAGCAGCAGAAAACAACCTTTCTCCCTCCTCTATGTGACATCCTTTTATATATTTGAACATGGCTATCATATCACCCCTTAACCTCCTCTTCTCCAGGCTAAACATGCCCAGCTCCCTTAGCCGTTCCTCATAAGGCATCGTTTCCAGGCCTTTGACCATTTTGGTTGCCCTCCTCTGGACACGTTCCAGTTTGTCAGTGTCCTTCTTGAACTGTGGTGCCCAGAACTGGACACAGTACTCCAGGTGAGGTCTGACCAGAGCAGAATACAGTGGCACTATTACTTCCCTTGATCTAGATGCTATACTCCTATTGATGCAGCCCAGAATTGCATTGGCTTTTTTAGCTGCCGCGTCACACTGTTGGCTCATGTCAAGTTTGTGGTCAACCAAGACTCCTAGATCCTTTTCACATGTACTGCTCTCAAGCCAGGTGTCACCCATCTTGTATTTGTGCCTCTCATTTTTTTTGCCCAAGTGCAATACTTTACATTTCTCCCTGTTAAAATTCATCTTGTTTGTTTTTGCCCAGTTCTCTAATCTGTCAAGGTCGTTTTGAAGTGTGATCCTGTCCTCTGGGGTGTTAGCCACCCCTCCTAGTTTGGTGTCATCTGCAAATTTGATCAGGATGCCCTTGAGTCCATCATCCAAGTCGTTGATAAAGATGTTGAATAAGACCGGGCCCAAGACAGAACCCTGTGGCACCCCACTAGTCACTCTTCTCCAGGATGAAGAGGAACCATTGATGAGCACCCTTTGGGTTCGGTCAGTCAGCCAGTTACAAATCCACTGAGTGGTAGCATAGTCAAGACCGCATTTTACCAGCTTCTTTACAAGAATATCATGGGGCACCTTGTCAAATGCCTTGCTGAAATCAAGGTAGGCTACATCCACTGCGTTCCCTTCATCTACCAGGCTTGTAATTCTGTCAAAAAACGAGATCAGGTTAGTCTGACATGACTTATTTTTCAGAAATCCATGCTGACTATTGGTGATCACAGCATTCCTTTGTAGGTGCTCACAGACTGTTTGCTTAATGATCTGCTCCAGAATCTTCCCTGCTATTGATGTCAGACTGACTGGGCGGTAATTATTTGGGTCCTCTCTTTTCCCCTTTTTGAAAATAGGGACAACATTTGCCCTCCTCCAGTCTGCCGGGACTTCGCCTGTTCTCCAGGAATTCTCAAAGATGACTGCCAGTGGTTCTGAGATCACATCTGCCAGTTCTTTTAATACTCTTGGATGCAGTTCATCTGGCCCTGGAGACTTGAATACATCTAAACTAGCCAAATATTCTTGTACTATCTCCTTAGTTATTCTGGGCTGTGTTTCCTTTGCTGAATCATTTGCTCCAAATTCTTCAGGTCGGGCATTGTTTTCTTTATCGGAGAAGACTGAGGCAAAGAAGGCATTGAGTAGTTCAGCCCTTTCTGTGTCCCCTGTTTGCATTTCACCATCTTCTCCTCTGAGTGACCCCACAGTTTCTTTGTTCTTCCTTTTGCTACGAACATACCCATAAAAGCCTTTTTTGTTGCTTTTAACCTCTCTAGCAAGCCTGAGTTCATTCTGTGCTTTAGCTTTTCTGACTTTGTGTCTACATGTGCTGGCTATTTGTTTGAATTCCTCTTTGGTGGTTTCCCCCCTTTTCCATTTTTTGTACACATCCTTTTTTAATCTTAATTCAGTTAAAAGTTCTTTAGATAGCCACCCTGGCTTCTTTAGGCACCTTCCATGTTTCCGTCTCATTGGTATTGCCTGACGTTGTGCTTTTAGTATCTCCCTCTTAACAAACTCCCAGCCATCATGAACTCCCTTTCCTTTTAGTATTGTTGTCCATGGGATCTCACCCAGCACTTCCCTAAGTTTTATGAAGTCAGCTTTCTTAAAGTCAAGAAATTGAGTCCTAGTATGCTTGGCTGCTCCTTTCCGCTGTATAGTAAACTTCAGAAGAGCATGATCACTCGCGCCTAATGATCCTTCCACTTCTACCCCACTAACCAGGTCATCAACATTGGTTAGGACCAGATCTAAAATGGCTGTTCCTCTTGTTGCTTCTCCCACTTTCTGGACAATGAAGTTGTCTGCAAGGCCAGTGAGGAATTTGTTTGACCTTATGCTCTTGGCTGAGTTTGACGTCCAACAAATATCCGGGTAATTGAAGTCCCCCATTACTACTATCTCCCTTCCTTTTGCATGCTTGGCCATCTGTTCCAGGAAGGCATCATCTATGTCCTCCGTTTGGCTTGGGGATCTATAGTAAACTCCCACAATGAGGTCTCTGTTATTCTTCTCAACATACATGGATGTGAGTGGTTGCTTAGGCATTGGTTAGGACTATCTGTCCCCGTGTCTGGGGACAGAACAGACTTCCAGATTCCAGCAAAAGTCAGTGAGGGAAACAATGTTGGGGAGAACTGGAGCTGCGCCACAGGCCCTCAGCTTCTCCCCGCATGCTCCCAGGGGCTTACGCGGCCCGAACCCGATTCCAGGGGTTTGGACAAAAGGATGGCAAGCCCCTGAATTCCTTTAACAGAATTCCCTTGTGGCAGCAGCATTGGAGGGGCAGGTCTAGCCAATCCTTACCCCTCCTCCAACCAATTTTAACTAATGCCTAACCGCAACCTTACAAGTTGCGACGATTTGCTATGCAGTAGGCAAAAACCAAATGGCACCAGCCAATCTGCCAAATGGACAAAATTCCTACCAGGCCCCTGCCCCAACGGCAGACGACCCCATGTCAGGCATAACAAGGTCAACGCACAAGACCCAAATTAAGGGCGGGCGGGCGGGTGATCCAGTGCACGCAGCAAAAGAGAAAGCAGATCGCTGCGAGCACTGTTTAAAAAACCTCTGTTCCCACCCCCAAATTGGTAACATCAAAATTACCCCAGCAACTCAGGCTACCAATCTCTGCCAGAGCTATACCATCCCAAACTGCCTGGCAATAGAGGGGTGTCTTGGCTGGCCCCCACCGCAACATGTGCTCCCTTTTAATGAGAACACGCTTCCCCAATCTTTCAAACTATGGTTTAAAATTCTGAACGTTAGAGGATCAGAAAATGTGACCTACGAATACAGCCTAACAAATCAGGAGGCTTACAGGTTGGGAAATTCAGATATAGCCAAATAAAAGTTGACTTTTAACAGCATCACATATGGGTTAGAATTTTTCCACAGTAATTTGGAAAAGTTTATTTGCTCACAGGCAACTATAGGAAGATTAGTTTGCCTAATTCATATGGTGAAACATGACAATAGGCCTTAGACCAATTCTAAAAACACCAGAATGGGTCTATTCATTCCATTGACTATTTTTAAAAGTGAAGAGTGCAGAGGAATAAATCTGTTTTATCCATTTTTGTGTTTGCGTCACCTAGAAAACACTCCAGTATCCTGGGGAAAGCACTGCTATTCTTGAACTAAAAAGCATTTTGGCACCTTTAAAATGAAAATAAAAACCTTTAGCCACCGGGGAAAGACATCAGATACTGTATTTGTAATTAACCAAGCAAAAGATATGTAAAACAAACAAGGTAACTACAGTAAATGAGAAACCTTATGCTGTCACCTTCTACAGAAAGTTTTCCCACCTTTTTTAGAATTAGTAAAGTTAAAATACACTCATACCTCGGGATAAATGTGCTTCAAGTTAAGTATTTTTGGGTTGCACTCCATGACAACCCGAAGTAACGGAGTGTGCTACTTCTGGGTTTCGCCGCTCATGCATGCGCAGATGGTCAAAATGACGTCACGTGCATGCACTGAAGTGGCGAAACACGGCCTGCTCATGCGCAGACGCAGGTTGTGTTTGCTTCAGGATGCGAACGGGGCTCCAGAACAGATCCCATTCGCATCCCAAGGTTGGGTCTGCTAAAATTTGAAAAGCCATCTATTAAGCTTTTTCCCAATGGCTCCCATGTTCAAAGGCACTTTCTAATACATTTTTGAAGTCTCTTTTCTGGTTGTTGTTTTTTTTAAGCTGAAAGCAAATTACAAAAAAAAGTTACTAATAACATATGTTTAGTGTAACATTAATTTTAGTTTCCCCTTCATGGATCACTGCCTTGCCGTGGCGAAGGGGCTTGAAGAACTCAGAGAAGCTATGAACTACGCCGAGCAGGGCACACAAGATGAACAGGTCATAGTGGAGAGTTTTGACCAAACGTGATCCACCTGGAGTAGGAATCGGCAAGCCACTCCAGTATCCCTGCCAAGAAAACTCCATGGACAAAGACAACAGGCATATAAAAGTTATGACACTGGAAGATGAGCCCCTCAGGTCGGAAGGTGTCCAACATGCTACTGGGGAAGAGCGGAGGACAAGTACAAGTAGATCCAGAGCTGATGAAGCGGCTGGGCCAAAGCCGAAAGGACGCTCAGTTGTGGATATGCATGGAAGCGAAAGGAAAGTCCAATGCTGTAAAGAAAAATATTGCATAGGAACCTGGAATGTAAGAACCATGAACCTGGGTAAGTTGGATGTGGTCAAAAATGAGATGGCAAGAATAAATATTGACATCCTGGGCATCAGTGAGCTAAAATGGACGGGAATGGGCGAATTCAGTTCGGATGACTACCATATCTACTACTGTGGGCAAGAAACCCGTAAGAGAAATGGAATGGCCCTCATAGTCAACAAAAGAGTGGCGAAAGCTGTACTGGGATGCAGTCTCAAAAATGATAGAATGATCTCGATACGAATCCAAGGCAGACCTTTTAACATCACAGTAATCCAAGTTTATGCACCAACTACTGGTGCTGAAGAAACTGAAATTGACCAGTTCTATGAAGACTTACAAAACCTTATCGAAGTGACACCAAAGAAGGATGTTCTGCTCATTATAGGGGATTGGAATGCTAAAGTAGGGAATCAAGAGATAAAAGGAACAACTGGCAAGTTTGGCCTTGGAGATCAAAACGAAGCAGGGCAAAGGCTAATAGAGTTCTGTCAAGAGAACAAGCTGGTCATCACAAACACGCTTTTCCAACAACACAAGAGACGACTCTACACATGGACATCCCCAGATGGGCAACATCGAAATCAGATTGATTATATTCTCTGCAGCCAAAGATGGAGAAGCTCTATACAGTCAGCAAAAACAAGACCTGGAGCTGACTGTGGCTCAGATCATCAGCTCCTTATAGCAAAATTCAAGCTTAAACTGAAGAAAGTAGGAAAAACCACTGGACAGGTAAGATACAATCTAAACCAAATCCCTTATGAATACACAGTGGAAGTGAGGAACAGGTTTAAGGATTTAGATTTGCTGGACAGAGTGCCTGAAGAACTATGGATGGAGGCTCGCAACATTATACAGGAGGCAGCAACTAAAACCATCCCAATGAAAAAGAAATGCAAGAAAGCAAAGTGGCTGTCCAACGAGGCCTTACAAATAGCGGGGGAGAGAAGGCAAGCAAAATGCAAGGGAGATAGTGAAAGATACAGGAAATTGAATGCAGATTTCCAAAGAACAGCAAGGAGAGACAAGAAGGCCTTCTTAAACGAGCAATGCAAAGAAATAGAGGAAAGCAACAGAATGGGAAGAACCAGAGATCTGTTCAAGAAAATCGGAAATATGAAAGGAACATTTCGTACAAAGATTACCATAATAAAGGACAAAAGTGGTAAAGATCTAACTGAAGCAGAAGACATCAAGAAGAGGTGGCAAGAATACACAGAGGAATTATACCAGAAAGATATGGATGTCTCGTACACCCCAGGTAGTGTGGTTGCTGACCTTGAGCCAGACATCCTGGAGAGTGAAGTCAAATGGGCCTTAGAAAGCACTGCAAATAACAAGGCCAGTGGAAGTGATGGTATTCCAGCTGAACTGTTTAAAATTTTAAAAGATGATGCTGTTAAGGTGCTACACTCAATATGCCAGCAAGTTTGGAAAACTCAGCAGTGGCCAGAGGATTGGAGAAGATCAGTCTACATTCCAATCCCAAAGAAAGGCAGTGCCAAAGAATGCTCCAACTACCGCACAATTTCACTCATTTCACATGCTAGCAAGGTTATGCTTAAAATTCTACAAGGAAGGCTCAAGCAGTATGTGGACCGAGAACTCCCAGAAGTGCAAGCTGGATTTAGAAGAGGCAGAGGAACCAGAGACCAAATTGCAAACATGCGCTGGATTATGGAGAAAGCCAGAGAGTTCCAGAAAGACATCTACTTCTGCTTCATTGACTATGCAAAAGCCTTTGACTGTGTTGACCACAGCAAACTATGGCAAGTTCTTAAAGAAATGGGAGTGCCTGATCACCTCATCTGTCTCCTGCGAAATCTCTATGTGGGACAAGAAGCTACAGTTAGAACTGGATATGGAACAACTGATTGGTTCCAAATTGGGAAAGGAGTACGGCAAGGCTGTATATTGTCTCCCTGCTTATTTAACTTATATGCAGAATTCATCATGCGAAAGGCTGGGCTGGATGAATCCCAAGCCGGAATTAAGATTGCCGGAAGAAATATCAACAACCTCAGATATGCAGATGACACAACCTTGATGGCAGAAAGTGAAGAGGAATTAAAGAACCTTTTAATGAGGGTGAAAGAGGAGAGCGCAAAATATGGTCTGAAGCTCAACATCAAAAAAACGAAGATCATGGCCACTGGGCCCATCACCTCCTGGCAAATAGATGGGGAAGAAATGGAGGCAGTGAGAGATTTTACTTTCTTGGGCTCCATGATCACTGCAGATGGTGACAGCAGTCACGAAATTAAAAGACGCCTGCTCCTTGGGAGAAAGGCGATGGCAAACCTAGACAACATCTTAAAAAGCAGAGACATCACCTTGCCAACAAAGGTCCGTATAGTAAAAGCCATGGTTTTCCCAGTAGTGATGTATGGAAGTGAGAGCTGGACCATAAAGAAGGCTGATCGCCGAAGAATTGATGCTTTTGAATTATGGTGCTGGAGGAGACTCTTGAGAGTCCCATGGACTGCAAGAAGATCAAACCTCTCCATTCTGAAGGAAATCAGCCCTGAGAGCTCACTGGAAGGACAGATCGTGAAGCTGAGGCTCCAATACTTTGGCCACCTCATGAGAAGAGAGGACTCCCTGGAAAAGACCCTGATGTTGGGAAAGATGGAGGGCACAAGGAGAAGGGGACGACAGAGAATGAGATGGTTGGATGGTGTTCTTGAAGCTACTAGCATGAGTTTGATCAAACTGCGGGAGGCAGTGGAGGACAGAAGTGCCTGGCGTGCTCTGGTCCATGGGGTCACGAAGAGTCGGACACGACTAAACGACTAAACAACAACAACAATTTTAGTTTACATTGCTGCTCTTCAACAGCCTCACATGGAATGGCTTGTCATAAAAGAGGCAGGGAGGCATTGCTCTCCTGAGTCCTTTGAAAGTTTGCAAAACACAAGTAGCCATTACTGTATCTTGCCAATCCCACATGGTGCTGGATGCCCCAAACTGACTAGTAACCTCCTTTTCACTGCTGTTTTTCCACTTTGCTTGCTAGTTTAATCACTAGCAAAACAGTGGTCCTCTAGCTATACAACTGCCCAAAATAGAGCACTTCTAGAGAACAGAACTGGATAGTTTCCTCAGTGAAATATACTCAGAGTCGCAAAGTGATTTCATGCTCTTTATTCAGCTCATAGTGGTGAGGAGGAATGAATAAAAGTCCCCTCAAAGTATCTGCTTTATATACATTATTTACACAATGGGCTGCACATGATTGGCTAATTCCGGAATTCTACTGTAAGCCAATCAGGTTGTGGATTCACTTCTATCTGGAGCATGATTGGGTGGTTCCTGCCAACCAATCATAGTGCTGCATTGTTCTAGGACCACTCAGACTGCTGCATTCTGAATCCTATTGTTCTAGGACCAATCAGACTGCTGCAGTTTGGATCCTATTCAACTCAGTACATAACACTCAGCCATAGTGTAAAGATGTTCCCTTGACAATTCTCTATTCTGTGTGGCTATTATGGCACAAGATTCTTGTACCTTGCTGAATTGGCACCCATCCAGTGTAGTAGTGAGCAGGCTGTTTCAGAATGAACCATGCATGCATCCTGTCACTACACAGTTGTGTGCTTCTTTCCCTGACAGGACCTAATCTCTTTTCTCCCCACAGGTGGGAAAGCAGCTGGGGGGGAGGATTTTCAGCAGACTAATGGCAGGAAGGATAGGAGTTAAAACAACCCCCCTACTGTTCTCCCCGCTCTTGATCACAGCCTCCTCCAAGGCTGTTTTGCATTAAAGAAACAAATCATCTGGGGAAAGAATCATGCAACTGAGTGTCACATGTAGTTTGAACCTTAAAAAATCATATTGCCTGCAATGAAATGGTCTAATTATAATTTAAAAATAAGAGTTCAACAGTGTTCTCTTAAAGGGCAATTGTTCTCCCCCCCCAAACAGAAGTGAACAGATTTTCTTTTCCTCTCTGTCAATGCAAATTTGGTGGATAGGATTAGGTACTCAGGATGAGATGTATTATAATAGCTTTTCATAATGGAAATCATGGACATCTTAGTGCTGCCAATACAGTTAATGTTGTTGTTGATGAAAAATATTCCCCATCTCTCTCACACCCACACAAAGAATTTGGCTACCCCTTATGATGAATATTCCCTCCCCTTAGCATTGTCTCATCTCCCATGCACTTCCTCATCTCCCACCCACCCCTCTCTCTAAATGAAGTCTGGAGTTCCTCCCCATAGGATTGCTGTATGTCCGATTGCCTCCTTCCTCTGCTGCTTAATTCAAAAACCCTCCCAGCATTGTTCTAGCCCGATTCTGACCCCATTCCTTTTTCCATCACAAGTGTTCTCATCAGCGGCAGGAGCCACCCCACCCTTCCACTCAGTTCAACAGCCCATCATAATTTCCTACCTGTCCTTATAGTTTTTAAGTCTGCAGCAATGTTTTCCACACATCTGAGGATTTAGGAATGTTTCCCCTTTGAACAGAAATCTCTATTTCCTATCATTTGAAGGAAATGCAAAAGTTCACGCTAATCCCAAAAGGGGTCCCCTACTAATTTTAGGCATGTTGGTCTAAAATTATTAAATAATTTATACCTTCCTTTTCAAACCAATGTTTTGGAACAGCTTACATTTAAAGAAACAAATTAAACGATGCTGGAAATCAAACAACACAGTAGAAATGCACAGAGGCATTAAAAAGCAAGGTAAAAAAGCAAATATTTTTTCAAAAAAGAAGTTTAAAAGCACCTATATAAGAAGGGGAAGAAAGGGCATTTGTTAGATCTTCATGAGAAGAGAATTTCATAATTGTGATGTCACCAAGGAGAAGACCCCATTTCTGATAACTACCAATCAGATCTTTGCGAATGGATGAGCCAGAGAGCAAATCTTAAAGTACATGCAAGTTCATATGTTCCACCTCACCCCAGGCCATTTTGGACTTTAAAGGTGGCTGCTAGTATTTAAAATACAAACATATATAACAGCAAATTAAATGTTTATACGGCCATTCAGTTTTAGCCCCTACCTTTCATGCTTCAGGAAGGCTGACAATCTTTTTCATTTTTAAATTAATTTCATGTGTGTATATATATGTTCATTCATCTTTGGCTTGCTAATTAAAGAGAGTAAAATATTTAACTTCAAAATTGTTCCAAAGACTGGTGTTGGTAAGGGGAAGAGATTTCTTGACAACAGCATGGGTACCAGGCAATCAGAAGCATACTGGGTACCCCAGCTTCCTAACTCAAGAAAAAAAATAAACCTTCAAATTGAACACACTCACAAAAAGGCTACACTGCTCTCAGAAGATTACATCTGACTTCACTCTTAGGGAAACGCCAATACATTTTTGAAACTTTTCACTGGTGCATTTTAATCAAGTAAATAAAGATAATGCAACAACTTAGGGGAGTTTCACAAAATATAGTTATTTTCCATACAAGTGAAGTCCTGATCTTCGTAGTGGTTCACTCACATAGACAAACTTTACAATTTGCAGCTTCCAGCCTGCCTGTGTCTTGCCTTTGAGGTTTCTACTTGCCTACATCCAGTCATGTCTAGCCCAAAACATTTTGCTGCCTAAAAAGGAGAGAGAGAAAAACACAAAATGCCCCTTCCATTCCATAAACTGAAATGGAAACATGAAATGGACTGGTATGTGAATCATACTTCTAACACTATGGAAAGGAGAACATCCTCTACTGCAGCTGAAGACAGCTGAGGGACACAAAGCTCTGTCCTCGAACATCTCACTTCAGTTCACCATTCCTCAACCAAATGCAACAGCATCAGGACCCGCATGCATAATAGGAGCAGAACAATGCACACATATGCCTTCTGGCATCTGGCATTTGTAGCCTGGGCTGCCTGCCTCTCAGTTTTCCTGTTCTAATGGTACTGTCTGTGATGCACTGGAACATGACTAGGGAGTACAGGAATACAAGCAGCATCACTAACAGTTCAGGAAAGTGAAAACAGCCTGCAAACATGCTGAGGGGGCATAGCAGGGGTAGACTGTTGTCACTACTTCACCCCCATTGTCTATTGCCTGACACAGTCACCTTACTCTGCCTACAAGTAGTCTGGTCCTGGGTGACAGGATGACAGTCCTCATGGCCAAAATGGCATTCATGGTGGAGCAACTTGTTAAAGAGAAGATTAATACATTCCTGGCAGCATCAACTGAGCGTGCTTTCAACAGCATCTCTTGAGAAAACAAGTAAAAAATATACAAGAAATCAAAAAACAAAACAAGTCTTACCATGAGCCATACGGTGGAACCAGTAGTAACCAAAATCTACTCCAAGGAATGTCAAATACCATGTCCACGGTGAGTCCCATGGCAGTTCCAGAAGTCTGTAGTTGTCCCACACATAGATGTATATTGCCAGCTCAATGGTTATAAACAAAGCTCTGAAATTTGGAAGGCATAGTTCAGAAGAAAATTTCTGAGTTCAACATGTAGCCCAATTCTATGCACATTTATTCAGAAGAGATTTACTCAAAAGCTAGATGAATATGGCTTACTCCCATTGATTGATTGATTAGATTTATTGTGGCCATTGGCCCATATCGAAACAATACATCAGAATTTATCCATAAACAATACAGTTTAAACAGTTCCAAGTTAAAACACCCAAATAGAACCAATTTTACTTTAATTAAGTAAACACTATACACAATAAGCTCCCTCTATATAAACCGTCATTCAGATCCATCAGATTTTGGGGGGTATGCGTCTTAGTTCTGGCACTTATTGATGGTTCTTAAGTTTAGCTAAGCTGTCAGAGACATACAGTGATCCATTTCTCCTCTTTTGAAATAAAACATTAATCAGGTATCTAGTGACTGCAAGGGATCTACTTGTATCTTCGTCGTTTAATAAGTATATTATTTGGGCTTCCTGAGGACCATCAGCAATTCTCGATAAATATGGGGCCAGAAACTTGGACCGTGCAGCCGAATGTAATGGACAAAAGAAGATTATATGATATAACGATTCTGTAGATCCACTTTTACAGTCACAGAGGAGTGAGATCTGACTCCCAAGTAATAGGAGATTGTTGCTTGACTCCATGCCTTTCAGAATCTATCAAGGATCCATTCAGTCTCGTGTGCTATTTAACATCATATGAAACTATTGGACGCAGTCATATGGGGACTTGGAGGGTGGTGTTATCAGTATACCTATGATACGCAGCTCTCTTTCCATTCCTTCAGAATCAGAAAAGGCTGTGTTGGACAAGTATGTGGAGGCAGTGACAAATGAGGCATATAAAGCTCTAAATGGCTTGGGACCCAAGTACCTAAAATATTCCTCTCAACCATTTCAAACCCCACAATCAACAAGTGAGGCCTTTTTGGCAGTGCTGCCACCTGCACTACTCAGTTGCATCACTTTTTCAGTGATAGTTCCCCATTTGTGGAATGCCCTCCCTATTGAGTTGTAGGTCTCCATCATTACTAATGCTCAGGAGGAATTTGAAAACATTTCAGTATTTGGTGGCTGAAGAATACTGCTCCTCCCTGAGATCATTTGATGGAGTACTTTTTAAACTGTAATTGTTTTTAGAATGTTTTAACTGAATAATAAAGTTTTTTGTTTTTAACTTGCGGATCTGTTTTCCACCCAGGGCTCCTTCAGGAGGAAACACAGGATATAAATTCAGTAAATAAATACCGGTAAATATTGTAGAAAAACAGTGAAAGAACACTTGCTGAAGCAATAAACACAAATTCATAAGGAATGCAAAAAAAGGTGAAGATAAATTATTCAAAATCAAATCAACAGGGCCCTATGAAACTGAATCTACAGAAGCAGTGGCACAATGAGCAGAGGCAACATTAAAGAGTCAAAAAATGACAAACAAGACAAATAAGTGCAGTCAGCATATTAGATTGCTGCTACTGTGGTGCTGGAGGCTTAAGCTGACCCAAAATTACGTGTAAGGCTCTGCGCACCTGATTCCTCTAGCTACAAAGAATCACTATGATCAAAGTGTGTTAACACTAAACTATTATTTGGGAAATGCATTGGCAATGTTTCCTAGTTACAATTCCAAAAGCCAAAAAGAATTCAAAAAGAGTATGAGAGGACCCTCTTTCACCTCTGGCTGTCATAGTCCACCTGTGCCTCACTCATAGCCCTCCAACAGCTGTCCTGATTTTCCACTCAAGATATCTGTTTAACTTCACTTTGGCAGTTGATGGACCGAGAATTTCCATGCAACTTTCAATGGTAGGTGAACCTGCCATTTTCTAAGGCAAAACACCTGGAAGATGTTTAATTTTCATAAGAGTCCTGTTCTTCAGATATTGTTAAAGATGATTTTATATGACCAACCATATTTTTACAATTTATAGCATGCAGCATTTGCAAGTCTTAGCTTAAATTCTTAATCATACAGACAACTGGCGAGAAGAGAACCAATGCTAGTCTAAAGGGAACAAAAAAAGTATTCTCAACATCATTTCACTGCCCAGGAAATGAAAAAAAAAAGGGGGGGATCCAGCAACACAATGTTATCATTTATTGGCCACTATCCAGTGAATAGTTACATGGACTTAAGCCCTATTGAATCAAAAGGGCTTAAGAGTGCCTGACTCTGTGTTGGATTGTGGCCACTGGATACTGTTTTCTCACTTTGGCCTTGTTAATAAAAGAAATGTAATGCTTTTGCAGCATATCCAGAAATATGAACAGATACGTTTCCTCCATTTTTATGAACTTTCATTTTGCCCTTGAGTCCTTTTTTCCATGGGTTGTAGCCAGAGTGTAAAATTCAGACTAACTGCAAAGAAATGATTTTGTTTTGGTTTTAAAAGTCACGCAAGTAAATTCTGCATATTTTTCATTCATCATTGGATTACAAAAAAATGAAACATAATAGCTAAAATTGTAAGAATAATTGATTGTATCACAAAAAGCATCAGCAGTTACTTATATTTTTTTGTATATTTTATGAAAGTCATCAACCTAGCAGTTATTTAATGCTTACTCTTCCCCCCAAAAAAACAAAAAACTTTCCACTCCCCCCTTCAATGAGGGTTTCAAGAAAAAAATGGAGGCTAATTAAGCTGATTATTTATCTGGAACTAAGCTCCTTTGCGTAAATGGCACTTGCTCCAAGTAAGATGATTATAATCAGAAGCTCTGACAAATTTCCATTGCAAAATAGTAGGAAAATTCACTAACATTACAACTTGGTTTTAATTTCTACCTATTTTGGAGTAATATAGCCTTATATGCAATTCTGCAAAAGGTTAGATAAATAATGTGTTAAAAATCCATAAATTGCTGTCTAGTTTTGTGGAATAAAGGAAAGGAAGCTACTAGGAAACGTTGGATCTTCAAAGACTAAAATCAAGTAGATATGACACAAATAAAATATGAGATAGGAAATCCAAGGGTCACCAACCTTTTTGGATTAAGTGTGCACATTGTGAATCTTGTATCTGCTGTGGAGCACAAAATGGCTGCCATGGAGAGCATGGAATAACACAGAATTAGAAAGACAGCCACCCTTTACCACCTTATACTTACCATGAGCAGCTACGTATGTTCTGCTGGTTCTGATTATGGAGTGAAATCTCGCTCTTGTGCTCTCGCTCACTCTCTCTCTCTCGCTCACACACACACACACACACAAACACACTGTTCTTGTCTAATAACAACAGGCAGCATTCCTCAGCGCAAGGGAAATATTTATTTAATAAAATGTATACAGCACTTGACTGTAAAAAACAAACAAACCTCAACGTGGTTTACAAAGATACAAGCTGGCCACACCACGTATTTCACAGAAATTGCTTAGAAGTCACCAGCACACACCATAACTAAGTCTACAGACTTACTTTAAAATTGAAATTTACATTTCTCAATGGGAAAACGACTAGAAAAAGTAAAAAAACAAGATTTCCTAATGTTTTCTCTACGAAAAAGGAGGGAGAAGCAGCAGCCTTTGGAAACCTCAGGTTGAAAAAGGAAAAGTGCTTGCCTGCAATCTGAAATCCCCTTTTTATTTTTTGGACAGTTGCCAGCTCTCGAGCTGACAACCAATTTATTACTCTGTCAACCAACTTATTAGAGTTGACACAAATCGAGTTGAAATATGCTTGACATGCTAGAGTCAAGGCTTTTTCTCCCTTTTCACACTCCAATACAAAGCCAAACTTTCCGCAAGGTGGCGGAAAGGGGAAGGAAGGAGTGGGAGTTCTATTCCCTGACTTCGCTCAGGAAGGCAAATATGATCCACTTCTACCCTCAATATGCAAAACTGGCTATGAAGTAACCTTAGGCTAAGAGCAATTCACAAAAATGGCAGAGTTTTGAATATTATTAGCAGAGCCTAGTAAACGCTTGCTTATTGTTATTTTAAATCTGTGCTGTTTCCCTTAAAAATAAAGAAAAGCTCCAACCAACACAAAAAGATGTACCATTGTTTTCAATGGTAGGTGTATAAAGAATTGCAGCCCTTATAGGTTAAATGACTTTCAGCTATTTAAAAAGTGAATATGAAACAGCTGCATAATTTTAAAGGTTATCAACAAAGGAAGATGTAGAATCACACATAATAAAAATTCCAATAGGAATTTCCCCTCTTTTTGTAGTCAATACAGTGTGGAGAGTTATATTAAGTTGACAGGATTAACTATATCTTGTTCTGGTTTTAGGAATGGAAATCTTCATTGCAGGCATGGCTAAAAAGAAAAAATATTACGGTAAGTGCACAGCCTAAATACAAAAGCATATTGGCAAACCAACTGAAAGGTATTTTCTGATACTTCATTGCAGGCTGCAATCCTATATTTTTCCATGGAAGTTCATTCCTTTCAAATAAATAAGGTGAGTTTAGGATCTGAATATAAGAAAATATATACATAAACACTTCACATTTACCAAAATGTTATTGTGAACATTTACTTGTAGTTCTTAATTTCATGGGGGGAAATGAACCAATATAAGAAATAGTGCATTAACTGTAGGTGATATTCATATCTAGCATATATATACCGGTAGTTATTTCCGGAGAAATGAGTATTGTTTTGCTTGGTTCACTGAAAACTTTTCAAGATTTTAGGCAAGTTTTATTTGTAATTTATTTTTTAGTGTCAAGGTTTTCAGAACCATCTACTTGCAGAAGGGAACAGCTCCATTGAGTTCAGTGAGACTTATTCCCAAGAACTGAGCTTTAATGTTTCAATCCCGTTTCCATTTCTAAAGTGATTTTTAAAAAGTTTAAAGCTTTACATTTACATGAATTTTAAATGTCTCTTAAATTATCCTTAAGCAACTTACTATTCTTGTTTTCATTCAATTCTTACTTGGAAGCAAGTCCCACTGTGTCCAATAGACCTTACTTACTAAAAGTTTTTAGGATTGCAGCCGCAATACTCTTCCTCCTTTTAAGAGAATTTAAAAGTTGCATTACATACTTAAATTTTAAATCCCTGGCTTCAAATTTCTTCACAGCAACTAAAAAGGTATTCTTATTATATGTCTGAAGATCTGTTCCAACTACAGGTTTGATGTATTGCAAGTCACCATTTTAATACTAATCACATGCTTTCCAAGGAAGTGGGAAACTTTCTCCTGTTAGCCGAGAAGATGAAAATTAGTCCCTAGGAGAGGATATCATCAATAGTGCGTTAATCTAACCCTCAGCTGTTAATGATTTACACTACTATTTCCCCAGATACAGTGAGCTCCGCTGAAATATTATTTTAACAGTTTCAGTCAAACTTCCTTACTATGTGTTTGTTGGGGGGGAAGGCTGCCTGAAGCTCTAATGGAAGGAACTTACTATTTTTTTGTTTGCTTGCTTTTTAGGATAAAAAATGACAAAGGAATGTTTTAATTTTTAATCCTGTTAGCTTTTCCCCTCTGCTACTCATAACTCATCTAGAACAATGGATAATGTTTGGTCAACTGTTTAATAAAGGGATAGGGAACTTCTGGTCCTCCAGATGTTGCTGGACTACAACTACCATGATCCCTAACCATTGGCCATGCTGGCTGGGGCTGAAGGAAGCTGGAGTCCAACTGCAGGGCCATAAGTTTCATGTACCAAACTATGACTTGTGCTTACCAAGCACAAATCAATTTGCTGGTTCAGATGTAAAGTCAAGTATGAACTAAAGTAGTCGTACCTAATTTTACCAAAGCATGCAAGGGAAGCAGCATGTGGAACATGTGCAGAGGAAGGCAACCAAGATGATCAAGGGTCTGGAAATCAAGCCTTAGGAGGAATGGTTGAGGGAGCTGGGTATGTTAACATTACTGTATTTTAATATTCTGTTGAAAGCCGCCCAGAGTGGCTGGGGAAGCCCAGCCAGATGGGCAGGGTATAAATAATAAATTATTATTAGTATTAACCTGGAAAATAGGAGGCTGGGAAGAGAAATGATAGTCATCTTCAAATGTTTAAAGAGTTGTCACACATGGAAGGGGCAACAAGCTTGTTTCCTCCTGCTCCGGAGACTAGGAACCAAACCAATGGATTCAAGTTACAAGAAAGGAGATTCTAACTAACCATCAGGACTTTCTGACAATAAGACCTGTTTGACAATGGAATGGATTCCTTCAGAAAGCTTTCAGCACGTGCCAGAACTGCATTACTGTTGGTGCATGCTTTATTTCTAGAGCGAGACCATCCCAAAAGTCAATACCATCACAGCGAAATCCCTCTTCATCATTAATGCCAGATGGATGTCTGCAGGCTGTGCCCCAAAAGGAGGCCTCTGTGAATGAACTTAGTGACTGGACAGATATGTGTTGGAGAAGGTGTTTGCTCAGATAACCCAGGCCCTAGTTATTTAGGGTCTTTTAAGTTAACATCTAAACCTTAAACTAGGGTCAGTTGCAAATCTGGACACTGGCGTAGTTCTGTTAACAATTACATGGCCATGGCAAGACACATCACTCAGCAACCCAGCAGCTGCATTCTGCACCTTCAAATATTAAGGGAAGCCCCACATAGACTATTACAGTAATATAGTCTCAAGGATACCAATGCATGGTTCATTGTAGCCAAAGTGGATAAAAAGCAATCCTCACCATTACAACCACAGGAACTTCCAGCAACAATGATGGATCCCCCATGGCAGCCATTTTGTGTTATGCCATGTCCTCCACGATAGCCATGTTGTGACTGGTACTCACAGCACTTTCTCAAAATTCAAAATGTGCCCAATGGTCCAAAAAGGTTATCAACCCCTGATTTAAACTAGTCTATTTAGTCGTTTACAAATACTTTCAGATGCAGATGTTGAAAACCAGTTCCTGCAAAACTACGTATTGTATTAACAGCTGCATGCCTCAATGGCCTAGTTTGTATGTTACATTAACCCATAATAAAATAAATTTTGGTTTAATGTGCTCACTGCTTAAGCAGTAGGTGCTTTGCTCCTTCCACACTCCTGGTGTTGCTGCGCTGCCAAGAAGCAAACCATGGTCTGGCTTAACATTACATTCAAACCCAGGCTCATTGTTGCTGTATGAGCAGTAGCCAAGGTCTGTTCTTAGCTTACAACAAGTGGAGAAGAATAAAACACAAGCCTAGCTTTGGAGGTAACACTGATTGTTTCCCTGCAGTGCAGTGGCAGCAGGAGGAGAAGCTAAATGCCTTCAATTTCACACTGCACTTTCACAACCAACCCAACCTACCAGCTTTTTTGTGCTAGTGAAAGCTAGTATTTGCCATAGGGGATTATTTTCCCCTAAACATGAATCAGCCAAACCACGCAATTGAGAGGACTCACTCTGGAAGTCGAGACAGGATCCCTGCAGAGAGACTTGCTATGCTGTCATTGACCCGAGCTGATGATCCCTTCTGAGCCCACTTAACAATAAACTCTAGAAAAATCAGGGTAATGAACCATGGAGTTGCCTAAAATGAAAAAGAAACACAAAAACAAGATAGTCAACAATAAAAGACGACAGAGTGCTTATTTTGTAGTAAAGATTTATTCTTGAAACCACATTATTTTTGCTATCATCGCATCTGCATATTGTAGTTTTGCAGGAGTATTGCTGTTGGTTGATTTTTTTTATTTTGTATTACATAAAAAACTCAGTAACAATGTACCATATTTATTTTCAGTACAGACAATATAGCTGAGTCATCAAGAGACAGGAGATCAAGTGAAATGTCTGAAGGTGTGAAACCAATCCTAACTTGAACATGACATTTATGAAGAAAATTGTATTTTAAAAACATATGAGCTTTCAAGAAAATATAGGTATTGTGTTCTTCTGACCAATCCATGAAATTAGAATATATATATTAAAAAACTTGTATGAAAAATGCCATTTAGCACGGTGAAAGGGAAAATAAACTGAAAATTGCCTTCTGGGAAATTTCTCCATTGAGTAAGTCTGCCCTTGCTTCTGTTTTACACTGTTAAAAACTCCTCTGCAGCAAAAGACTTTATCAGTGTACTGTTTCTGAATCAACTGTATTTAGAGCTGGTAGTTCATAGGTACCGCAGTTATTCCACACTGCAAGCTATATTGATGAGGCTGAGTAGACTCAGGGATCTAATTTTCCATAAAAGTTCATAGCAGATGTAGAATTTATGTTCCCAGATCCAAATCTTATTCTAGCACTTTTCACATGTGGGGGTGAGGAGAGGAGGATCACACATGATGCTATTACTCCCAACCGCCACACACTCAATACAATGTGTGTGTAGATCCTACAATTCATATATATCACATTTTCTAGTGACCAAGAACCCTGGAAAAGCAGGTTTGAATTTACAAATAGGCCATTAATCCAGCTCATCCACTGTAGCAGCAGCTTTCGAAGATCTCAGACAGGGAACTTTCCCAAGCCTTTACCCTTTAAGATTTTGTGTTCTCCTCCTATCACAGAGAAACTGAATCCCCATTGCAGAATGCCATTCCAGAACTAGGGCTGGGATAGATAAATGATATAGTGAGATGAGAGAGCAAGCTAATAGTCTGATCCTATGGGTGGGCTAGTCCTATTGAACTAACTTTTATTTAGAGCAGACCCACTGAAATTAATGGTCATGACTTAGGCCCATTAATTTCAGTGGGTCTACTCCAAGTAAAGATTAAATGAATACAAATAATTGAATTCAATGAGACTTGCCCAGGTATGTGTGCTTATTGTGGGAACCTGGGTGCTCCACTTTACTCAGGCTTTTGACACTTGAGATATAAATATTTTAGGACCTACCTTATTTCTGCGCTTGTAAGTTGTTTTAAAGTATTTTTAATGTTGTGTTTTAATTGTAGCCCCTCCTGGGACCTTGGGGTAAAGGCCAGGTAAACAATAAAATATACTTTCCCCCCAGCATTCACCCAACACTTGGTATTAAAATGCCAGTCCATATTTGTTTCCCCTTTTTATTTGGGCTTCCTCAGAATTTCCTGTATCATTCTTATTGAAACCTGGTGCCAACCAGCTTCCTGCAACGTTAAGCTCCAATTCATTTCAGGCCACAGTCAGGGCCAGGAAGACAGGAAGCTGCCTTAGGCCCAGTCAGAACAGTGGGCTGCCTAGCATGGGCAAAGCTATTGAAAAGCATTGAAAGTATTCAATCAACTGAGGTTTTCCCCCAACCAACCAACCAACACATGCCCCCCCCCGTACTGGGAGGGGGGTATTTTTTTTACCTGTAATTTCCCCACAAAACGTCATCAACTTTAGAGGGTGACCCGACTGTCTTCCCCAACAAAAATCCTGGCTACCCCCATGCTGCCCTGGTCCAATGTTTCGGACATGGGAGTCTCTCCCAGTCCCTACCTGGAGATGCTGAGGACTGAACCTGGGGCCTTTTTACATGCAAAGTGTGTACCATAGGCAGGGGGGGCAACTTGAATAAAATACTGGGGGGAGGCAGGTAATCCCCACCCCGAAAAATATATAAGGCACCATATGAACAGCAATGCCAAGGGCTTTTTTCCCAGTGGGCGCCATTTTTTCTGGTGGGCGCCATGGTCATTCTAAGGGAACAAGGGAGAAATCTGGCCCTTCTTTTTCTAGGAAAATGGTGCTGGCGATGTCCATTAATTGGAGTGGGGGGCTCAAATATTTGATTGGGGGCGAAGACACCCCGGCCCCCTGGCTCCTAGGGCCCCATGTGATAGGAATTTTGAGATCTTAGATATATGGTAATGTTCATAAGTGTACCCAGATCAGCACAGGAAGAGCGACCTGGAACTATTTTGATTCCTAAACTGAGCAAATGTTTTCTCTGCAAGGTCCAAGTGGGAAACCTCCCCATTGTCTCTTTCCTCACAAATCCTGTCTCAAGGGCACATTTAAGATATGAATAGGGTGTGAGCCTGTGACCTGGCCCACTAAGTATTTAACATTACAAAAGACAAATTTCAAATTTCTGTTTTAGACCGCCTTTTCTGTGATGTAGGTATGATGTATCTGAGGGGTGGTCTTAGATTACACCCCTTCCGTGATGTATGTATGTAGGTTTCTGGGGGTGGTCTTGATCTACAGGGTGGCAATTTCAAAAGTCTTTATAAGGCCTTGCGCGCCATTGTTCTGGGTCCCTCCTCTCTCCTGCGTGTGAGGGGAGCACCCTGTTGCAACAGATCCATAAAGATCAAGCTTACTAGCTGCTTTGCTTCTCAATATTCTCTGGTTGGCCTCTGCTATCTTCTCCTACCAATAGGGAACCTATATAAGGACTCTATATGGGCTCTTGGATACCCCATATGGGGAAAAGGGCCATTTTTGATTACAACACCCAGGGCTGCCCCACAAGACACAGAACAGCTCCCCCCAAAGAGCCTTTGTTTTCGCCTCACCCCTGAGGTAAAACTCAACCCTGGGCTTCTCTATGGCAGCCCAAGAGCCCTTGCCACGACGTGTGTTCCACAGCCCAAAGCACAGGCTGCTTCCTCGGGGTTCGTGCATTGTTGGGGGGGGGGAGGGAGGAGATGGGTCGCAGTAAAACCCCCTCAGGTAAAAAAGCCAAGCGAGGCCAAGGCCGCCTCCTCCGAGCTGCGCTTGGCTCACCTGGTCCGTGTAATCGGGCACCTCCTCGAGGGCGCAGAAGGAGCTCTCGTTGGGCGTGAGGGCGTAGAAGAGGCCGCGGAGCTGCTGGGAGGCGGGGAGCGAAGAAGCCGCCATGCCTTGGCTGCGCTCGCCTTGTTTGCGCAGCTGCTGCTGACAACGACGCCGGCCGCCTTTCCCCCCCTCCTGAGGAGAGGCGCGAGCCCAAGGCGAAGAGCAGCAGAGAGGATATGAGCCCGGCGCTCCCTTCTTAGGGGAAAGTTCAACTTATCGGGGGAGGGGAGGAGAGAGAGCGAGCGAGAGCGAGAGCGAGAGCAGCGCTCGCTCCGTCTTTCCTCGCTAGCCTTTGGGGTTAGTAGTGTCAAGGCCGCGGCCGGCGCGCTGCCAGCCCGGGCCCCGCGCCAGGCGTTGAGGCAAACAACCTGAGGGCAGGAGATCGATGAGCTGCGCGAGTTAAGCGAGCTCTGCGGCTTCTGGAAGCGGGGCTGCGGCGGGTGACCCATCAGCTGAGGAGCGGCTCTCGAACCGCCGCCACGGCCTCCTCCTCGCCTCAGGGTCTCGCGTTACGAAAGTTGGCCGCCACCCTGGCTTTCCCCTCCGGCGTAACTAGGCGCGCTTATCTGACACACCTGAACAACTTTGCAGGCTGCTTCTCTTATCCTCGCAGCATCAGCATCACTTTCTGTTCTGCCGCCCATGCTGGCCTTCCAGGAACATAATTCTCCTTCTTTGGCGATCGCTCCTAGCCGAGTAAGATTGTCTTCCATGGAAACAGTCTTAACAGTGAGCCTGCGACTGACTGTGGAGGCCAATTCTGGATCCACACGTCCTTCCACAGTGGGGACATAGTTTTCTGGGTGGGAGTTGATCAGGGCGAGGGTTTGCCAAATGTGCCTTCCTCTTAGCTTGTTTCTCCTTCTCGCCCTGAGTTTGTGCATCTTCAAAGTCCACAACACCTTTGGTAAAGGCTGTTCTCCAATTGGACTGCTGGCAGGCAAGTGTTTCCCAATTGTTAGTGTTTATACTACATTTTTTAAAAATATACAAGCATTCCCTGACCCTGTCTCCCCTGATTCCACTTCCTTTATTTATTGGCATTCTAATGGGCAGTTCTTTTGATGCACTAGTGCAGGCATAGGCAAACTCGGCCCTCCAGCTGTTTTGGGACTACAATTTCCATCATCCCTAGCTAACTGGACCAGTGGTCAGGGATGATGGGAGTTGTAGTCCTAAAACAGCTGGAGGGCCAAGTTTGCCTATGCCTGCACTAGTGGTTTGAAGCGCTAATGGTTAATCCCCCACCAGGCATCACCTAACAAAGGAATTCACCTGACTTCATCAACACCTGTTGATTGACTAGGATTTAAGACAATTTTGACTTTCTTGTTATTTATTAAATTTGTATACTAACTCACACTTGGGACGTTGTTAATATACAAATTTAATAAATGATAATAATAACTGCCCCATACCTTCAGGTTAATTAACTCTTCACATGCTAATTGCGGGTGCTCAGATCCATACATCCCAATACACCTGGATCTTGATTACATTTGCCTGCACTGGGCCAGTTGCTGCAACAGTGACCAGCAATGGAAGGCAAGTGGAGTTAGGGGTGCCAAATTTTGGTGTTTCACAGGGCACCGCTGAAATTTTGAAGCCTAAAGTCAGATGCCTGCCTCCTGTCCACACAGAGAGAAAGTAGAGAAATGGGGTTACACTGTAGTATTGCCAGTTTTGTTTTGTTTTTGAGAGGCACCGTAGCTGCAACAATAACAACTTTAAAAGCTTTAATTTGTTACATTACAAAGACAGTGTATTCTAAGGTTGCTTCCAGACTGCTGTTTATTTAGCATTCTGATTTGTTTGCACGAAGCTTGCAGGGAGGGTTATATAACGTCACTGTTTATTGAGCATTCGTTCTGATTTGTGGGAGAAAATATAAGAGACTGCATCAAGCATTTTCAGTGCACAATTTCTAGTGCATTTCCCCATCACTTTATTTGCTTCAAAAAGTATTTTAATTTATTTATTTTTAAAAATGTAAATGGGTTTATTTTGCAAAAGCACCAAATCTACTTTAATTGTGAAATTTGATGGTGATGCAATGCAACTGAATCCCACCCCAAAAATACCAATTGTGTTGAAGTGACCTAAGAAAGTAGTGTTTAATGTTCTGATGCAATCATTTTCTCACTATCTGACAACATGTTCCTTATTTTATAGCACTTTGATCTTGCGTCTTGCTCCTCTTGCTTGCTGTCTTGCTGGGAAGCACAGCAATAGGAATTGAATCCAGAAGCAGGTACAATTCTTTGATGTGCTGCCATGTAAGTAGACCTTGTGCTAAAGAATAAGTACCCTGTTATGGTTTCATCACTGCATTTGCTGTCTCAGCTGTTAATCTGAGTCCAGATTAGGTTTGTCAACATGGCAACGTGGAAGGAAATAACTTTGCTTCTTGAAAATATGATGCTGCACAAAGCTTTGAGACAAAGATAAGTAACAGAGAGGGTATGTATAAGGAATGTTTACAGTTGGAATTAAAGGAAATTCCTCTCAGATTACAGAAGGCAAGCAATAATATCTGCAAATTTTCATTGATTTTTCCATATCAGTTACAAAATGTTTAAGAGTAACAATAAAATGAATCGACCGATCTTCCTGCTTTGCTGGAGTATTTTATTTCTCATCATACAGCTGCTGTAGACCAACATTGTGATGATTCTTGGTAGATGCAGAATTGATACTTGATAAGTCAATTATTACCTTAAACAACTTCTAAGAGGTTCAGTAAACTGGTTATCACAAGGTACACATAAGCTATGTTGCTCTCTGCTCATCCAAACAATAAAATAGAATACAGACTGAGCATGTGCATATTGACACAGTAGACTCAGAGTCCATTTTAGAAAATAACTAGAGATGTTTGAACAGAACAGAACTGAACTGAACTGGGGTTCAGGAGCCCCTTCTGTGCTCCAAATAAGAACATCATATTCACTTATCTTTACACCTTTACTTCAGCCCTTTTATCTATATTATGAGGTTCATTTTGATTCTATGGGGGTAAAGTCCCTGTGTCATGACAATAAATGCATGGTTACGTTTTAATGTGTACTGTATTTGTAAACTGCTCTGTGAATAATGTCTCTTTAAAAGCAGCTCAGGTGAAACTTACTGCAAAAGTTCAAATGGGCTCAAAAGTATACAACAAATCATGTTGAAAATGCAGATAATAAAAAGACTATGTGTATAAAACACTGTGAATAAAAGCAAGAATCAATGATTTTTAAATTAGATTAAACATGGGGTTGGATCCAAAGATAAGTGCACTGAAGGGGACTGCTGAGAACAAACTTTCCTCCCGCCAGCAACCATCCCAAAAAGCCTTTCATGAGATCCAGGGGACATTGTTGAATGGAGTGACTTATGGCATAAGGGTCTGGAGGAACGGGAAAAGCCAGGTTCCATTAGTTCCCTTAGGTGTGCATATCTCTGGATTCAACCCGTGGAAAATATAGAAAAAGTTTTGAGTCGTCCTGTCAGTTAAAAATGAGAACATTCATAATTCTTTGGCATGATACAAGCTTTGAGTTTTTTTCATGTGGAGATTACTTCCCATAAATGTCTCCCATGAAAATTAGGTGGGAAAAGTCACACAAAGCAGACCACTTCAGAAACAAATGCATCAGTGTTTTCTCTTAGAAGGAACATTCTACTAATAGGACCCCAGCATCCCCCAGTTTGCAATGTGATAGGACATTCAGTTTATGTGAGTATGGTCTCTTCTCTGGCATACTCTCAAAGGACTATCAGAGGCCTGTTTGTGTCCTGAAGATGGAGAGTTGAAAGAGCAAATGCAGCATATATTTACTGAGCTGAATACTGAACTGCGACTTGTTAGCATTTGGCACAAGGCTCCAGAAACAGGACCTTTGTGAGCATGGATGTGTACGTGTTCCTCTGCCCCATGTCTTTGTGTTTGTAGAACCCAAGGTCTCTCCAATACAATTAAAGGAACACAGGTCTAAAGGGATAGTATTCTAGTGTTGACTAATCATTTCAGTATCCAAGGAAACTAAACTCTTGGAGGAAATTGAGGAACTGGCCCAATGTGATCTGCAGGCAGCTCATATTCTTATTTTCTCTGAAGAACTCTGTCCCACCCACTCTATGAGCAGAAAACACCCAGACGCTTCCTGTTTGGGTCTCTTTGGAGCTCTGCAGCAGCATTAAATAATAAACTCATAAAGGGAGTTAGGGTAGGTTTAGAATGGGTTGGGCAATACCGTTTGCCTTGGCAGCAATTCACTGCAAAGTGAAATTGTATCCAGACGTGAGCTGCGGATAGTTTGTTTGAATGATTTGAAATTATACATGAATATGGGAAATAGCTTAAAATAATAAATAATAACCATATTTTTAAAAGTCTTTTGATGCATTGCTATTTATTAAAGTAGTCTAAAATGTGGCAATACAGTGGTACCTCAGGTTACATACACTTCAGGTTACATACGCTTCAGGTTACAGACTCCGCTAACCCAGAAATAGTACCTCGGGTTAAGAACTTTGCTTCAGGATGAGAACAGAAATCATGCTCCGGCAGTGCAGTGGCAGTGGGAGGCCCCCATTAGCTAAAGTGGTGCTTCAGGTTAAGAACATTTTTTCAGGTTAAGAACAGACCTCTGGAACAAATTAAGTACTTAACCCAAGGTACCACTGTAGTGCTATTTATTAAACTATATTCCTAGCCTGATGAGGGTAATTGTGCAACAGCTTATTTTGATTCATTTAATTGGTGGTACCTGTGATTGCAAAAGAGTCGAAGTTCTTTATTAGATAAGCATTATTTTGTCATGTGTTTTTAGTACTTATCAGCCACAAACCATCTCTTTAATTTGCGGCTGTGGCTCCCAATATTTCTTTTTTTGTAATGAGCTAGTGCTATGTACTATAGACAAATATTTATGAAGAGTATTTCATAAACAGAAACTGATGGATTATCTTGCTGAGAACCAAGGCATGTGTTTAAATAATAGATATTGGAGGAAACTCTGGAACTAACCTTATATACTTGCATGGCATGTCTTTTAGATGGTTAGCTTGAGAACAAGGGCTGTTGCTACTTTTGAGTTAAAGAGTAAGGTAGAAATGCTTTAAACAAAATAAAAATGTATCTAGGCATTAACAACAACTCTATAGAGAGCTCCAGAATGAATTACTGTATATACGTAGGGAGCTCTGGAGTAGTCAAGAACCCTGGCTACAGAAGCAGGACTTGTTAGGAAACTGCTAAATGCTTTTAAAAATGTTTAATTTCACAATGGGTGCAGCTCAAACACATTTGGTAATGCATTATTGTTTAGATAGATGGTTGTGAGGGAACTGAAGGGAAACAGTGGTGTACTTCGGTAATTTTTAGATTCTGGACTTAACAGTCTTAGGGGAGGCCTCTTTAGATGGTAACGTGTATTATTTCACTGCCTCCCAAATGTGGTAAGCCAGGCCTGCTGCACTCGGCGCCCTGGACACCTTCCCCAAACTCCTGTACTGATGTGATACCACTGAAGAGAAGATAATGCACTGGCAGTTTCTGTCCAGGTGCATATACTCAAACACTCTAGACACACAATGCATTCATCTCCCCTCAGAGCTTTAAGGAGCTAAAGGAAGGTGTGAGGCCTGAAAAAATTCTAGTGTACACCAATGTTTATTGTTACTGCTGTTTTTTTTTTTAAAAAAGACATTTCTAATATTACCACAGGCAAAATAGAGTATTTTACCACAGTATGAGAAAATAGGGATCAACGCTGGTAAATTAGGACATTTGGAGTGTAAGGACATTGAAATAACTGAGGTTACTAGGGCTTGAATCACCATGGCCTAGAATACTAATAGTTTGCATAATGGGCATAGCTGGTAAAAGACCCTTCTAGGCACTGAGGCCACCTGAACCTCCAGTGGTAAGGCTGGGTGGGGGGTGAGAGAGAAGGAATGACGGGGAGCCTTGCGAGAACCTTCCGTGGTTAAAGGTAAAGGTAAAGGGACCCCTGACCGTTAGGTCCAGTCGCGAACGACTCTGGGGTTGCGGCGCTCATCTCGCTTTACTGGCCGAGGGAGCCAGCGTACAGCTTCTGGGTCATGTGGCCATCATGACTAAGACGCTTCTGGCGAACCAGAGCAACGCACAGAAACGCCGTTTACCTTCCCACCAGAGTGGTACCTATTTATCTACTTGCACCTTGACATGCTTTCAAACTGCTAGGTTGGCAGGAGCAGGGACCGAGCATTGGGAGCTCACCCCATCGCGGGGATTGAAACCGCCGACCTTCTGATGGGCAAGCCCAAGAGGCTCAGTGGATTAGACCACAGCGCCACCCGCGTCCATGGTTAGGCCTCCACAGTTTGTATGGCTAAATCATACATTTTGTGGGGGGAAAGATGCTCAGTGGTAAAGCAAGCATCTGCTTTGCCTGCAGAATGTATTGGATTTGATCTATATTGACAAGCTAGAAGATGTGCAAAGGAGGGTGACCAAGATGATCAAGGGTCTGGAAACCAAGCCTCATGAGGAATGGTGGAGGGAACTGGGTATGTTTAGTCTGGAGCTGTTTGACAGTGGAATGGTCTCCCCCTGGAGGTGGTGGACCTTCCTCGGTGGTTTTTAAGCACAGATTGGATGCCATCTGTCATGTGTGCTTTGGCTGATATTCCTGCTTTGCAGGCAGTTGGAGTAGATGATCCTTGGGATCCCTTTCAACTCTACAATTCTATGCTTTGATTGGCTTTCCCAGTTTAAAGTACAGCTCAGGATGCCAGTATCTCAGGGACCGCCTCTCTCCATATGAACCAACCTGGACCTTTTAGTCACCATTTGAGGCCCTTCTTCATGTACCCCTCTTTGGGAGGTCCAGAGGGGGGCAACACAAGAAGGGGCCTTTTCAGTGGTGACTCCCCACTTGTGGAATGATGTCCCTTGGTAGACTTGCCTCGCATCATAATTACATTAGCTTTAGGTGCCAGGCAAAAACATTCCCCTTTTTGCCAGGCCTTTGGCTCTTATTTATCTGTGATTTCAAGTGGGTGGAATGTTTCAACCCTGCATTTAAAAAACGGTATTGTCTTTTAAATTTTCTTTGTTTTTTCTTTTATGTTTCTTTTATTTTTTTTCTATTTGCATGTTTCCTTATATATTGTAAGTCACTTTGAGTTACCTTGATTTTTTTTTTAAAGACCAATAAATTTAATAAATAATAATAAATCCAGCAAGAAATCAGGTGGCAATGGTGGATGTGCATACCCTGGTGGGCTGCACACAGACTCAGAAGTACCGGGACTTAATAGATGAACACAGGGAATAGTTCACCAGAATCACAATGACAAGACAAATACTATTTTGTTTAAGCTATGCTGTACTGCTTTTGCTTGTATTTCCTCTGCTCGTTTTTATAATTGTATAAACTGCTTTACCTGTTTTACTTCCTTTTCATTGTAAGATTGTATCATTGTAATCCACCCTGGAACATTATGGTGGGGTAAGGAATCAAATAGATAATATTGCAAAACTGGATCCATGACCTAGTATTAGCAGCTATATTCTGCACTAAGATTCAAAAAGGGGTCACATTTCAGACAATTTGTCACAGCTCCCTTGAGCTACACATGGAATAAGCAAACTGCTGTATATCATTTCTCCTCTTCACTTTCATTTCCCCTTTCTCTTTCTCTTTCTCCTTCCCCCCACTTTTCTCCTCTTTCCTTCTTTTTATCACAACTGAATTGTAAACAAGCGATAAGTGGGAATACAGTGGACACTCGGGTTGCGAATGTGATCTGTGTGGGAATCATGTTTGCAACCTGCAGCGCCACGCCTGCACATGCACAGGTTGTGATTCCGCACTTCTGTGCATGCACAAAGCATGATTCAGCGCTTCTGCGCATGCACAAGCGCTGAAACTTGGAAGTAACCCTTTCCGGTACTTCCGGGTTTGGCACAGTGCGTAACCCAAAATCGAGCAACCTGAAGCGTCTGTAACCCGAGGTACTACTGTACTGAATACAGCGTTGTAATATCTGGAGGGGAAAGGGATTGTAGGAAAGTGTAAGCTCAAACCATAGTCCAGTTATAGTTATTTCCTAGTAAGAATGTTCTGGATTGGAGCCCTAGCTGTTGTGGAAAGTCCTAATTATCTCCTCTATGGTCATTCCAGAAGTAATTAACAGGATTCCACATACTCTCATGAATGTTTCCAATCCATTGAGGGAGAGTGTTATACTTTGAGAAAATAATATAATAACTGTGGAATTTACTCAATTGTGTTCGGAGGAACCCTTCCAGAGCAGCCAACTGTTTTGACAGCAGCTGGGATCAAGATGTGGATGGATTTTTCTGTGTATGCTTTTATTTATCAGTTCCGGAAAGTCTGGAGATTTAGGATTTTATCCAAGGCTCATTGATGACAATGGCGGGCTTTAATATAAATGTAATATTTTGCTTTATATTAAAGGGTAATGATACACAGAGATAGAATCTATTCTGTGCCTCTGATAGAAAATCAGCTTTATGGCAAGCCATTTGTATTATTCTTCGCATTATGAATAAAGGCTGTTGGTCTGTTCATCTTCTTTAGCACAGGAAGCATGTAAAAATCCTGAAGGAAATAGTTGGTGCCATCTATTTTTTTATTATTATTAATTTGATTTGATTTGTTGCTTGATAGAAAACATCTCTAGGCAATATACATACACAGTAAAAAAAAAAGTCCAGTCCATCAAGTTTAACAATAAAACAGCAGTACCCCTCCTAAAAATGTAACATAGAAACAGCAATCATAATCACATTCCCTCAAATGGCTGGGAGAAGGTTCTATGGGAGTTTGTCCTTTCGTGTTGATGTGATCATATCTGGAGCACCTTCTGGTAAATTTATGGGTTGCAATACACTGAATTGTGATTTTTAAAAAAAATGAATGGCTTTTCTTTTTTTAAAGTGCAGCTTCTGAAATTACACTTTAAAGAGATTAGTGTGAGGCAACAAATGCTTTGTTACCCTTTTCCCCTGGATTGTTCATTCACTGTCACCACCAAGCTGTTTTTGCCTGTACTGGATAATATATAGTTCCATGCTTAGAATTCCATGTTTACCCTGATTCCCCCATTTGCTCACATTGGGACATCCTGCCCTGCAGGGGAGCAGAACTTTTTCTTTCTTAAGGGTTGCATTTGCTCAGGGGTTGCATGCCTTTGGTGGGCAGGACTGGATATTTCAGTGTGAGCAGGGCCCAGTACCTTTTCTTTTACTTTCCCTCTTCCTGTTCAGTGGGCTACCAAGGGAAGGACAGATTGCTCTTGCCAGAGGTCTAAATTACTTGCTTGCAGAGAGCTTCCCCCTTCTCCTTCCACCAATCCTATCTGTTTCATCCCTTCCCAATCCACCACCATTTTAGTTCTTCCACTTGCCTTTCCTCCCCTCCCCCACACGTGAATAAAATTAGGCCAAACACTGCACAGAATTAAGCTTAAAAATTTGTGTGGTTTATATACAAATAAGTTGATCTCATATTGTCTCTTTTTGTACGCACATTGGAAAGTAGCCTTGGCCTGTGAATCAAGAAACTGGAGTCAGACTTTAGCATTAGCTAGGCTCTCTACCAGAGGGCAGAATTGTTGCTCAGTACAACCGGTAAGATTTCACAGTAACTTTGAAGTCTAATTGAGGCCACTTGAGGGACCATGCACCCCAGTTGCCATAAATCATTTTTCCAGGTGCTCCACAGACATGTAAGCTGTTAGTAGCCTGTTGTCAACTTTGAAAAGTAAGCCAAAAGCCCTTCTCTTTTTCCATGCACTCATCAAAAGCACTTTTCCCCCAAGAGGTGAATACATTCAGATGCAGAATGGTGCTGTTTCTGTAAACTGGTCCAAAGCACATTACAAATGCGACATGTCCTGCTAATTTCAGCTCAAAATTGGAGGAATTCCGTATAGTTTTGAAACCCGTTTTTTCTTCATCACAAGAAGAAAGTGAGTATGCTGGAGTGGATGAAAACTCATACATGCTAGAGGTGATCTAGCTCCTTTCCCATCACCACACTGTGGGTTTAATGACTGGTGCCCCTCCTTAATCTCACAAAGATGCAGTGGCTTTACCATAAAATAGATTCATAAAGTAGTTTTCTTGATTAACAGTTTTAAATCACTCCTGAAACAAAGTGATTCCTTAAGAGAGAGCTTAAGAGATTGATCATTGGTATAGAGATCTATAGCACACCTTTCCCCAAAGACACAACTCATTTGGAAACTTTCTGGCAAACCTCATGGGAACAGCACAATAGTGAGTGGTTTGTGCACCAAGCTATTGAGATTAATATTTTTTATTCATGAGCAAACCTATTGTACCAAATAAGTTACGGGAAGTTACTGCTCAGTTAATCAAGATTGGCCAAGTTGTCAGTGCATGTCTGTATTTGGACTTCTGTGTCTTAATCTTTTGAGCATCAACAATATTGTGTAATCCCACAGGGAGAGGAAGGTCAGGAAGTGTCAGAAATAAACTGGCATGAGGCCAGGAGGAAAAGCTCGTAGTATTAGTGCATGTTGGTTTGGGGATTCAAAAGCTGACACGTCTTCCCCTGAGTCAATATTGATCTAATATCCTGGAGCAACAGAGCATCTCACAAAGGAGATGTAAAACTTAAGACCTGGCAAGGCAGGACTGTTAAGAACACACTGATCATATAATGTCTGGAGTCCTTAACAAACACAGTTGAATTGGTACACTTCCATAAGCTAGTTCACATAGCTCTTATTCCACCCACATACATTGTTTAGTTGGATGAGCAATATAGTGTGAGCCCATAAACCTCAAGTGCAGCAACTTCAAGGTACACAGAAGATGCTGCAGCTGAGAATTGCAAAGAAAATAGTCTCGCCATTTTGATTAGTTTACTGCTCAACACCTACTTTCCTGTGTCTTCACCCAAAAGCATAGCAGTGCCCAACCTGGTAATAACAGAATAAACATTGGAAGGAGCTCACTCCCTGCAGCCCAAGATAGGAAAAGACGTGGTAATGGAAAGCCTAGCTCCAGGGCCTGATGAGCTGCATCCAAGGGTACTAAAGGAGCTTGCAGATGTAATCACATCTGTCTATAATCTTTGAGACTTTTTGGAAAACAGGTGAGGTCGCTGCATACTGGAGGCAGGCAAATGTTGTCCCAATCTTCAAAAAGGTAGGGGAAGAAAAGTCCCAGGTAATTACTGAGCAGTCAGCTTGATATCGATACCAAGAAAGGTCGCAGAACAGATAATTAAAAGATTGGTCAGTGAGGACTTAGAAAAGGATGCTGTGATTACTAATACCCAGCATGGGTTTCTCAAAAACAAGTTATGCCAGATGACTTTCATGTCTTTTTTTGATAGCGTATGAAGCTTGGTGAATCAGGGGAATCCTGTGGAAGTAGTGTATCTTTATTTCAGCAAGGCTTTTGACAAAGTCCCCCATGATATTGTGGAGAAAGTGGTAAAATGCCAAGGGGATGAGGTAACTGTTAGGTAGCTTTGTAGCTGGTTGATTAACTGAATCCAAAGTGTTCTCATTAATGCTTCCTCATAATCCTGGAAAAAAGTGACAAGTGGGATGCCATAGGGGTGTCCTGGGCTCATTTTCTCCTGCTCTGGAGGGTAGGACCCAAACAATGGTTTCAATTTACAAGAAAGGAGATTCCGACTAAACATCAGGAATAGCTTTCTGACAAGTAGGAGCTGTTTGACAGTGCAACAGACTTCCTTGGATGGTGGTGGACACTAGACATTACATCTACCAGAAGTTACCATATATTCACTCTATAAGACGCACCCGACCATAAGACGCACCTAGTTTTTAGAGGAGGAAAACAAGAAACAAGAAAGCAATGCAAAGCCTCTTAAGCAAAGAGGCAGGAGCACTCTGGCTGCACTCAAGAGGCTTTGCGTGGCTATCCCTGAAGCCAGAAGAGCAAGAGGGATCGGTGCGCACTGATCCCTCTTGCTCTTCTGGCTTCAGCAATAGCTGCACAGCCTGCATTCACTCCATAAGATGCACATACCTTTCCCCTTACTTTTTAGGAGGGGAAAAGTGCGTCTTATGGAGCAAAAAATACGGTATAATGCTGGGAAAACCTCCACCCCCTGAACAATGCGGGCGCGCAATCCCGCATTGTTGGTAGACCTTGGTAGACATTAGAGGCTTTAAATCAGGGGTTGGATGGTCATCATTTGTGGATGCTTAGTTGAGATTCTTGCATTGCAGGGGGTTGGACTAGATGACCCTAGTCCCTTCTAACTGTAAAATTCTATCATTCTATGGTTCTTTGACTTATTTCCTCAATTTCTCTTTCACCCTTTCCAGCAAAGGAGCACAAAGTGGCAATGAGAGGGTCCTGTAAATTAAAGAAGCAGCCCCCTAAAAACATGTCAATTAGATCCAAGATTCCAGGAGTAGTGAGGTGGTTTTGTTTTGATGAAATTTATCCTGTGCGCTGCCTTGAATATATTTATCTCGAGAAGCAGTGTATAAATTGTAAAATACTTACTTTAGAGTCTGCTCTGTTTTATGGGTGTTGGTCAGCCGTAGAGCCTGTTCTTTTCATGCATGTATCACAAGCAGCAAATTCACATACTTCAAGGGATTGCAGGGAGGAAGTCTGGAAATATGAATAGCTATGCTTTTGCACATTTATTTGCAGAGGCCCTCCCACCTAGTCAAGTGTTTGGTGAGCAATAGTTTCACACAGTACATGTCCATAAACTCTGCCACACAACAAAAAGTTGCAGCCAATTCTGGGCTCACACTGCACTTACTTAGGTGTACACATGGAAAAGATAATGTCTGAAGAGGCCCTAGGAGTCTTGCATCTGGAGGGTTCCCATTGCTCTCAGAGGAAGCAAAGATTAGACAGTTCCTACCAGCGGAAGAAGCTAAGCCAACTCCTTTGCTAAGGGTAGACAGAAATAAATCAGGTTGGCACAAGTCCATGGCCCGGTGGATACAAAATGCTACCCTGAATCTCAGTCAGGAGGCAGCGGTAGCATCCACATCTAAGGTTTTCTCCCCTGGGAATACTTGATAAACCAGCCACACTTGGAAGTGGGTCTATGCTGCACTTTCACAATCACTCTGTACAAATGTTAATCTGATAATGGACACAACATTCAATACCCATCTACACTTTACAAGGAACATGATTGACTCCTCAGAATGTGTCTCCCTCAGGGTGTTCATGAGCCCAGAGGCTAATCCTCTCTTTGAAGTTTTTCCCAATCCAGTCTGATCCCAATCCAGTCTGATCCCAATCTGACTGATCCTTCCCATGTAAACTGCTTCACCCCGGTATCACATAGACAGCCCAACAAGACAACGACAAAAATCCACCAACAGCATACAAATCAATATGGCTAACCTGATCCAAAACACCCACCCACCCCACTCATACATGAAAACAAAGATGACCACAGCCAACCACAAATGAATAACCATACCCTAGGCCAGGGGTCTGCAACCTTTAAGACAAAAAGAGCCACTTAGACCCGTTTCCGAAGAAGAAGAAAACTGGGAGCCGCAAAACCATTGTGACATTTAAAACAAATATATCTCCGGAGCCGCAATCTGACAGCGGGCGGGAAGGTAACGTTGGGACAGTGCGTGACTAACGCACGCACCGCCCCCATGCGACGTCACAGCCAGTACAGTGCCCGCCACAGTGGGGAGTGTCGGGGCGCACAATGTGCCTCCTCCCCTCGCTAGTATCCGCCCCGGAGCCGCGACAAAGGTGTAAAAGAGCCACATGCGGCTCCGGAGCCGCAGGTTGCAGACCCCTGCCCTAGGCCAACCCCAACCTCTCTCACCACCAAAGGAACATGAGTGAACAGCAAAGAACCTGCACAAGCAATGCTGACACCAAACCCTACATATAGTAAGTAAAATAGAAACATCGCCACCCGACCCCACCCCCACCCATCTTTCCCCCCTCCACCTCTTTCCCCCTTTTCTTCCTAATGTCTCAACAAATGAAGCCGATTTGTAAAAATGTTACATGGGGGGGGGGGAATATATGAGAGAGAGACATTGTACACACTTTTGTAAATCAAGAAAATCTTTAATTAAAAAAATAAAATTAAAAATAAACTGCTTGCAGAAAAGCAACTTGCTAGGGTGGCCATGGGTCCCACTTTGCAGAGGAAAGCCCTATATTTGAAGACATCCTCTTGTTTGAAGGTCTGGTCCAAGTGCAACTTAAAGAACCACAAGAAGGGAGAGTAAACAAGGGCCTTGAAATTGCCCATCAACAGTTAGCACCTGCAGAGGCACACAGGTCACCTGGTCACGGTCTTCACTACGGTAAGCTGTATTGCTGTTGAAATTTCTTAAATTATATTTATAAATTTGCATCTTTAACAGAAACAAATTGTATGCAGCCTGCATCCTTTTTGAGCCTCTTTTTTGTGATCCATAATGCTAATAAAAGGTGCTTACAGGGGAGAATCTGTGGACATGGGAAGGATTACGCACATAGGCGCCGACTCGCTTGAGGGGGCTCGAGCCCCCTCAAAAAATTTTTTTGGGGGGCTCAGCCCCCCCAATAATCTCGGGCGCCCTTCAGCAGAGCGCCGCCGCCGTCCCCACCTGCTCCCTCGCCAGCCAGCCAGCCAGCCGCGCGCCCTAGCCGGAGAGCCCCGGCCGTCCCCCGCGAGATTAGGGAATCCCCGGGGGCGGGGGCTCCTGCCTCTAGCCCCAGGTTTCCCGCCTATCAGCTGTTCCGGAGCTGATTGATAGGCGCAGCACGCTCTCCCCTATACGCTCACGAGGGGGCGGCGCCACTTTATTTGCATATTCATTAGCTTATTTGCATATTCATGAGCTTATTTACATTTCACGAGCTTTCCCGGCCCCCCCAATATTTTTTATAAGTCCGCGTCCCTGATTACGCAAGTGGATACTACCAGTTTGTGTTTACTGGGGAACACATACTTAGGAAACACATTTTTGCAGGTTCATGTGAAATCTCTGCCTCAGAACAGCCACTTTCTCTTTTTTAAAAGCCAAGTTTCTAGTTCTTGTAGCTATGAAAAAAACAGACAGATTTCCTGGAGGCATCATTTCAGTCCTCCTGGCTATTTTCCAAAGCTGCAGTAGCAGAAAAGATTATGCAAAATCAGTAAATTTAAATAAAGCCAAGTGATTTACATCATTCATTTAGTTGACAGAATTCAGTTTTTCCCTAAGTCCTGTAGCACAGTTAATACAGCACAGAACTTGGTTCTGGTTTCCTCTCCCCCCCCACCCTTTTTGTGTTTTGTTTAGTAAACAGTATATGCTGTGAACGACATATATTTTTTCTCATTCAGCCATTCTTTCAAAGACCTCATGGCAGCCTATATGGTTTGCCTCTCTTTATGCTCACAACAACCCTGTGAGGTAGACTAGACTGCCTGAGGTAACCCAGTGGGCTGTATAGCTGAGTAGAGACTTCACTTGTACTCAGCAATCCACTTCAAGTGACATTTATTGATGGTATATGCCTGTAAGTCGTAACGTGGAAAGGGGTCATCTGTTGACGGATGCTGGGGCAAGGGGGTTGCCCACATTTTAATTGTTATACAACTAGGAGAAAATAATCTGATGCATCCTTAGTTGCACTAAAAAGTACACATAAGTAGAATTACTAATAGTTGTGCCCTTGTGGGTGGCCTCAGAAAAGTGAGTTTGCAGGACTCATTCCACAGATATATGTAAATCCTGGTCCCAGCATTTCTCTAGACTATTCTTGGTTTGTTTGATTCAATACCATTGAGGTAATTTGCTAAGTTTATCCTCATGCCGTCTGCATTTAATTTTAGTGAGATCTTGGCTCCCGCTTTAGCCAGGTTGTCTCACCACACATGTTGGCCTTTTTTATTCATGTTTTGCTCATCTTTGAAAAAAATTCCATAGTAACTTTGAACAGGAATCTGGCATTGCCAAAAAGGAAACAATCTCAGTTGTGCTGCATGCCCAGTCCTTTTGTGTACATCTCATTATCACAAGTCACTGAAACATTCAGATGCTGAGTATATTAAGAACACCAGGGCCCATCCGGCATCGCATAAAAATAAAAAATAAAAATTCACTGAGGGATGGTAGCAATTTGAAATTAACCAGATGTGGGAAGGTAGGGCTAGGCAACAAAACAAACCAGAACCCTGAACTGTGCCTTATACTGTACACAGTAGGCTGAGTTAAATTTGCGAAAAGATAATACAATAAGTGTGTGGAAAACATACGCACCCTGCACATGTTCAGAGGTTAGTACCCTGCCCTTTCTGTGTTCCACAGCTGAGCACTGAGATTCAAAATAAGTTAGTGGTTAGCTTGTGAAACCCACTGACTTCCAGCCTACCTACCTCACATGATTGATGGTTTTGAGAATAAAACTCGGGATAGAGGGAACCATGTTTGCCACTGTGCTTCTCGAAGGAACGGTGGAATAAAAGCACAATGAACAGTAAATGAGTTCCAGCCTGCTAAACTCTGGTTCAAATGTATTTCTTTGTTAGACTTATGTTCCGCCTTTCTTCCAGGTTTCTTCCCACAACACTCCTGTCGAGTAGGCTTATTTATTTTAGTTAATATATGTTAACCCTGCCCTTCCTTCAGCTTGCTTGCTTGGGCCTTTTAGCATAACAGCACCTTCATGAGGTGGGTTTAGTATTTTGTTATTTATTATTTTAAGTGTTTATAGGCCACGTTTAGGAGTAAGACCCACTTAAGGCTGCTTGCACAAAAATGAATGAAATTGCATTTTCCAATAATAATAAAACAGAATGCAATACAAAAATCACAACATTAATAAAACCAGCCATATTAAACCCACATCTTGTCCAAAGATAAAGGTAAAGGTAAAGGGACCCCTGACCATTAGGTCCAGTCGTGGACGACTCTGGGGTTGCAGCGCTCATCTCGCTTTATTGGCCGAGGGAGCCAACGTTTGTCCGCAGACAGCTTCCGGGTCATGTGGCCAGCATGACTAAGCCACTTCTGGCAAACCAGAGCAGCGCACAGAAACAGCGTTTACCTTCCCGCCAGAGCGGTACCTATTTATCTGCTTGCACTTTGACGTGCTTTCGAACTGCTAGGTTGACAGGAGCAGGGACCGAGCAACGGGAGCTCACCCCGTCACGGGGATTTGAACCGCCGACCTTCTGATCGGCAAGTCCTAGGCTCTGTGGTTTAACCCACAGCGCCACCTGCGTCCCCTGTCCAAAGATAATAGTCAAAATTTTCTTAAGTGCATCAAACAAAAGGAGCTGAATAGCAGCACAGAATTACAGTTAATAAGCCATTGTCAATAAGTGGAGGAGATTGTCAAAAGCAGTTTGTGATGTGGCCTATCTAGCCCAGCCTCTTATTCTCACAGTGGCCAACTTCAGAAACTTGCAAGCAGGACCCGAAGGCTATTTGAAAGTTTTTAGCAGTTAATTCTTATTTATTATTGCCTTTGATGTATGTGGTATTTTGGATTTATTTATTTTTTATTAATGGCAGTTTTAGACAACAGAAAGGTGGGTTTTAGACTATGGAAAGGAACTTGTGCCATGCTTTCTCCATGCTTCTCATCATCATTCAAGAACAACTATTCTAGGTTCACCTTCCACCTGGAGGGGCAGGGCTCTGGGATGCAGGAATTTTATTTTAAGGTTTTTGAGATTCCTTGGAAAGCTCCAGCTGGAAGTTAAAGGAACCGAAATCAAGGATGTAAAAATGAACCAGAAAAGCTTCCTTCTGTGTTGAGAAGCTTACACTTATGAGCCAACCCACATCCTCAAAGTTTATTAACATTTTTTAAATGCATACTACTCCTCTCCATTCTGTACAGCAGCCTGTCATTGCAGCCCTTTTAAAAAGCTCCCCATTCTACCCTCTCTTTAATTCCATTTTATGTTCTGCTGTACTTTCCCAACTGAATATGGCAATTTTAGGCAATTCCAAGGTTATACCATGCCTGACACATGACTTCACTTTAACAGCACCTGCCCAGAGAATAATTAGCAGCCCACTTTTTTTGTTTAATAACAGGACTTCCATATACTACAGATGGCATTTTTCATACCAGACAGCCAACGCTGTATGTTGGAAACCAGCCAAACTGTCTGCAAAAACTGAGAGAAATTCAAGACAGACATCAGGGTGGAAAGAGAGTTTGACTCCCCCCCCCCCCCGCTTCCTAACTATATGGGAACATATGTTAAAACCTAACCTAATATTATCCTAATGTGAAATGATTTACTCTTTCTTACCTAATGCAATACAATGGAAATAATAAGATAGCAGGTTTGTTGACTAATGTTCTTTTAGGCATTACGGTAACTATCTCCCTTATGATGATTCTATGCCAGCCAGGTGACTGCCTAAAGCTAAACTGAGAGTACACTCCTTTCAGTGCTCAAATTATGGAATGGCACAGTACAAATTGCACACACACTTTAGTCTTTGAAAAACAGGCTATTGCCTAAGGCATGGGTAGGCAAATTAAGGCCCGGGGGCAAAATCCAGCCCAATCGCCTTCTAAATCTGGTCCGTGGGTTGTCCAGGAATCAGCGTGTTTTTGCATGAGTAGAATGTGCGCTTTTAATTTAATATGCATCTCTGGGTTATTTGTGGGGCATAGGAATTCATTCATTATTTTTTTCAAAATATAGTCTGGCCCCCCACAAGGTCTGAGGGACAGTGAGGTCTGCTGAAAGTTTGCTGACCCCTGGCCTAAGGATTCTTAGCCAAAGTTTAGGAGACAGGCCCCCTGTGCCCCCCCTTAATTAGAGCACTGGTTTCATTGAACACAGTGTGTCTTACATTTGAGTAAAATGTAGAACAGTGTTTGCTTAGAACAATGGTTTTAATTGCGCGGGTAACAGCCTTACTTGGAAGTATGACCATTTGAAATCACTAGAACTTATTTCCAGGAAAATACGGTATATTCAGAGCTGCAATTCCTTTGTAGATCCCACTGAACTCTGAACTGAATGAACTTATTTCTGAATAAATATGCATAGAAGTAAAAGTTCAGACATGAAACACACAACTGTCCCCTGAGGCTACCTGAAAGAAAGTGGATGCCGGACTCTGCAGGGTTGGGGAGCAAAGTGGTAGGGTGTGCCTGCAGTCTATATTCAGCAGCAATGTCTCCATGAATGTCACTAGCAGGTGTAACACTCCTCACCCCATCCCTGGAAAGGTGCTTTTCAAAAGCGCTTGCAAAAGTTCACACGAGTGCCATGCAAATTTTTGCAGCTTTAAATTTTATTTCTGCATTAAAGTGGCAAAGTGAAGAAGCACATTAACACTTTTTTAAAAAATTGAGATCTTTTCACGATTTGAAGAATGCATTGTGGTCAATGCATTTTTGACCAGCACAGAGAATGCATTGAAAGCACATTAAAATGCCATGTGTGCACAGCCTGTATGTCTGTGTTGTTGCTGCTGTTCTCCAAAGGAATTGCCAGATCAGAGCAAATCAGCATAAATTTGTATGTCCCATTTGTACTAGATTCCAAGCACATGGACGTCAATTTTCTGAATGGCAAAATTATTGTAGAAATTGCTTCTGGGAGTCTTGTGTGCATGGTACAACCAAATACTTAGGCAACTATTTTAGCATAGAGCAATAGGAGTAGTGTAATGTTTTGACTTCCAGCTGGAATGCTTTATGAATTAAAAGGTCATGCAAACATTTCCTCTCTAAATTGCTTATGTGTAAGCATTCATAAGAATCACAGAAATATCGTATTCTGTTCCTGTTGGGTCATATTTAGGTTTGGCTCCTTTCCTCACTGGAATGTATATACTCCTGTGAAAGTTTTTATGAAGGTAATTTGAAAGATAAAATGTATTTTGGCAACTACATATTTCAACTGTTTTGTCAGCTGCACATGCAAATAAAGTCATAAACGTTCGGAAGATTATTTTTTTAAAAAAGAATAATCTACAACACAAATTGGCGATACTGTATTACTATAGAAAAATGTTTTCTATAGTAATACAGTTGTGGTAAAATGCCCAGTGAAGGTTACATGTTTGTAGATATTGAAGGAAACAATGTTTATAACAAATTATTTCTCGGCTGGTCCATGTTAGTACTGGTCAAAAATGAAATGTTGAGTACCGGCCTCCAGATGGCAGGTAAAACTTACTAGTGCACTTAATAAGGATAAAAGTTCCAAATTCTGTTCAAATAACTTCATATATATTATACACCAGCCCTCCAAAGGAGTCCATTACAATATTTCTGGTAGGACATTTAAGGATTCCCCTCCCTCTATATTGGAGCAGAGGAAGTCAGATCATTTGTCTATCAATTGCAGTACAGTGGTACCTCGGGTTAAGAACTTAATTCGTTCTGGAGGTCCGTTCTTAACCTGAAACTGTACTTAACCTGAAGCACCACTTTAGCTAATGGGGCCTCCTGCTGCCACTGCACTGCTGGAGCACGATTTCTGTTCTCATTCTGAAGCAAAGTTCTTAACCAGAGGTACTATTCCTGGGTTAGTGGAGTCTGTGACCTGAAGTGAATGTAACCTGAAGCGTATGTAACCAGAGGTACCACTGTATTATCTACACCAGCTAGCAGTGGGTCTCCAGAGTTTCAGAACAGGCGCCTCCTATATGGAGATGCTGTGAATTGAATCTGGAATCTTCTGCATTCAAAGCAGATCCTCTAGCACTGAGTTTTGGTCCTTCTCTAAACAGGGAAATATAGTGACTGCTTGTATTGCTAAAAGAACACCCGTCTCAAACCGTAGTTGCTCTGAGACTAAGGGCAAGAACTATTGGTCGGGGAACCATGAACCATTCCTGCTTCCCAGGAAGAATATCAATGCAAGGAGGAGGCCAAACTCACCTCATTCATGGGCCAGAAAAGGAGCAGTTGTAGGGAGTTTGCTTTCCTTCCCCCCCAAATAACATTCTCTTCTAAATTTCAGTTGTGCTGAGACTAGGAGAGCACAAGGGAAGTAGATTCTGGTGTCCACCAGTCCAAAAACTAAAGGTTGCTTGATGGTGTGGCTTTGGTATATTGTTTGCGTATTGGATTTCTGTGCATTTTCTGTGCACCCCCTCAACCACCAATTCCACAAATCTGCATTAGTGGGGAACATGCAGAAGGCACAACACATGAAGTGCCTACGTCATTGTTACAGAGTCTTCATACCAAATGGTTACAAAACAGTTTGACACAATGGAAAATTTACTGGGTAACAAACTTACTGAACAACTAGAGTGATGCTTCACACAGTTAGCTTAACCTCTGCCTGAACACTCTCCAGCAGTGACTGGGACAAACTTAATCAGTAAGTAAGAAAGAAGTAAGTAAGTAAGTAATTAGAATGGGCATGAGAACAGAGCTTGCCTAAGATGTGTTGCTTGGGCAATGGCACCCTCTCTTCCATTCCACATAGAAAAGCCAACTGAACTGGCACACACAACTCTGTGCTCTTGAGGAGGCTCAAGAGGAGTGCCAGGGGGACTGTCCCCCACCACACCCTGCACATCCTCTGCCTGGTGTAGGGCCAGCTTGAACTGCAGCAAATTCAGTAATTCCTATAGCTGGAGAAGGGAACATGCTGTCTTGATTGGAGAGATCACAGCCCCCTATGCTGTTTGTTCAGCCTGCTCTGTGGTATTGCTCCATTTGTGCATGAACAGACACCTGGCTGAGAGTGGCTTAACTCTAATGTAAATGAAAGTGACAATCAAAGAACCGACACTAGAATTCCTAAAAAAAAAAGTCCTATATTAGCAGATCAACATATCATTTGGAGTAACATCTATTCCTAGTCGGGGTCTCTCATTTCCATGACCAGTAAAATCTAATTACAGTTCTGGAAAATATTAGAAAGGGCAATACAGTGGATAGGATCTACTAAAGAGTGAAACCTTCTGTCCGCCATTGCACTCAGGGGACCATTAAGGAAAGGAAAGGCCTGGGGTGCAACTCTCACACAAGCTGGCTTGTCCAATTTTCACCATTCCGCACCTTCTACTGCAGTCTTCCTCCATGCCACAAGCTGCAGGCCAAGCCTCGTTCTTAACCTTAGACACGACGCCGTATTCCAAATGCGCCGTTATCTTGTATTCAGTCATTTTAAACAAGCTTTAATGTTTATTAGTTTTATTTACATAAAGTATGTCTATCTCACATCTCTGTAAATCAGCCAGCAAAGCAGATTAGAAACACTTGTAAATGTTCCAGGCTTTGATAGCTGTACTGGAAGGGGTTGGGGTGGGGAGGGGAGGGAGAGGGAGGGATTGAGAGCAAAGCAGTTTTGTAAATACTTATTTGACAGTAATTCTGTCTCCAGATGGAAAACTTCCTGTAAATAAGGAGACTTCTCACTCAAGGGGATAGATTTCTTTTTGTGGTTCTCCCAGAGATTTCCATGGAGCACGTGGAATTTGCCTGCCTATAAACTTAGTGGTTCCCTTGGGAGGTGCAAGAGGATTGAAGGAACAACAAAGGGGAAAGGTCATCCAGATGGAAGGCTTGTGCCTTTGTGTAGTGACTGTGTCTTGGCTCACACTTCCCCTGCCTCCTTTCTCGCTCTCCGTTGGAAATAGCCCTGTTAGGGCTTCTGAAATTAGTAGCTGCATTAGGGACTTCATTGTACCTCTATGCTCAGCAATGCCTTGAAATGTTCGTCGGGGTGTGTGTATAAAATAAACTTAGTACATTTACTAATTATGTGCAGAATCCATCCAGTATATTTCCTTAAGTAATACATTCGGTTACAGCAGAGAAGTGGTTAAGCTTTACTGCCAATATTGCATGGTGATCCTAAATTGTATATGTGCATTGTTTGCGTAGACCAAAATATGTATTGACCCAAGAGAGATTGCCGGACGAAAGCCAGGAAATTCAACATGAATGCTGGGACTAATGCTTGGTTCTTAGCTTGTGTCGTCCGCCTTCCCAAGAAACACTGCATGAGTTCAAGATTTGAAAAACCATGCTGGTTTCACTTCAACTTAGTGATGTGGTGAAATCCTGCTTTGAGATATCTGGAGTTTCAGGCATGCCCACTTCACCGGATCCCAGTACAACTGGGTGCAGACCGCTTTATAATGGGATATATGTGGCTGCCTGCTCCCACTTGCACACTCACCATGAGATCTATCTCTCCCTTAAATTACCAATGTGGCAAACATCAGGTTCTGTGGTAAGGACCTGATCTGCTCCAAACCAAAATTAGAAACCTGATAGTTTTTTTTGGCAAAAACAGATGTGGTGCTATTCACACAGCACTGTGCGATTGTGGGGTGTGTGATTTTAAAAAGTGACAGTTCATGAGAATTCAGGGGCGGGGGGGGGGGTGGACCCTGATGTGGTGAGATGGGTTGCCGCTGCTGTGGTTCCAGTCTGGACCCTCCCCTGTCCTGCATGCTTCAACTGCTATTTGCATCAGGATGGCATCTTCAGCTGGTGCCCAGGGGACCAGGGGACCAGGTATCATGTCAAGGGCAAATTTTTAAAGCCCACCTCCTCACCATGCCATGGCCCTGATATGGATCAGCTCTTTCCCCTTGCTGCTAATATATATATATATATATATATATATATATATATATATATATATATGTACAGTGTACAGTGGTACCTTGGATTACATATGCTTCAGGTTACATACGCTTCAGGTTACAGACTCCGCTAACCCAGAAATAGTACCTCAGGTGATCCCTGTTGCCTCCTTGAAGCAGTTAGCTTTGATGAGCAGGGACCAGACAGTGGCCAATTTCAAGCTTGGAAGCATGGTAGGGTTGCTAGACTATTGTCACTGTAAGGAGTTTATTTCAGTAGCAGTCAAGTTTTATTAACAATGTTCACCCTGTATATTGAGTCTTTATTTGGGTGTGGCGACAATGACTGTTCAGTGGCAGCAAAAGCATGACAATTGGCAAAAGAGTGAGGAGTATTGTGATAAATTGCTTTTATTTTTAGCATGTTATTTTGCATAATGTATTTGCCTGTTAATATCATCACCTTTTCTTATATGCCTTAGGTACTTATGTATCTTAAATATTTTAAATTGCAATATATGTTTGCTTGGCCTACATCACATTTTTGAACACTAGCCATAATTTCTTCTTCTTTTCCACAAGTTGCCACAAAAAATATCCATTTAATATTTGCCTTAGATCTGGGAAAACGGTTTAGCATGTTTCTTGTTGTTCTTGGCTGGAGACTTCTGTAGCTAAGGGTTGCTTTTTCCTGCTACAGGAAAGGATTTCCCCAATGTATCAAGGTAGAAGCCTCATCCAATATGGAAAACCTGGTTTGCACTATCTAAAGCAAACATAGGGTACATTTTTAGAGCATTTTACAGTTCTGACATTTTGAGTTACCTATGAAAACTCCAAAGGAGAGCAAGAATTATTTCCAAAAGGATCATTTATTAAACATTTCCTTTACAAGTACAATCACTGTTTTGTGTAAAATTTGATTGTATTATTCCACTGTATGTACACAAAAGCCTGGGAGGGGGAGGGAATGCCTTGACCTTTGCATTTTCTACACAGAGCTATCTAATAAATTGTGACCATTAACTCTGTCTTTATAATACCTGAATATTATTACATTACTGTAAATGTAAAAAACATTCCAATTTATAGCACAAGCTACTATCCACAGTTCTACTGACTTTATCAGGTGCTGCTCAGGAGTAGATGAACTGTGGCCAGCAGCTGAAATGAGCCAAGATGTCAATGCATGTAAAACATTTGTGGTAATGAATTCTATAAAAAATATGAATCAATGGTTCTTTTTCCGGACAGGCATGATCCTTTAAAAAAAAAAAAACTTTTGCTGGTATAAGAAAATTTGAAGAGCAAGGTTTAATAATTTCCTATTAGCAGCAGTTGATAGTAAATGCAACATAAGATTTGTTTTGTCTGTGGTATAAGGACATTCCATAGCAGACTCTTTTCTGAACACAGTGGTCTGCATGTAGCTATCTCTGGGACACAAAACAAAATAGAGACAAAAAGAAGCCATTTAATTCTCATGAGTGACTATTGCCATCAGCTAATATGAATGCGTTGCTAAAAATGAGTGAAAAGTAAAAATGCCGTAAAGTAGATATATACAGAGTTAAAATACATTTCTTACCCACTAGACCATGTTTCTGTTGGCACTGTGTTATTTATTTATTAGAATATTTATTTTGTTGAGAGCAATGGCATTTTTTTTCAGTGCAAGCTAAAGCAAAAAATACCTGCCCATTGTCATTAGAATGACAGTCCAATTTGGAATGTTCAAAAGCAAGCTTGTCTTTCTGCTTCTGTTCACAAGGCAACTTTAAGGTGTGGCACTTACTGAATTCATGTAAAAAAAAAAAATTAATTCAAGAGTAGCAGACACCGTAAGTTCAAGGTTCTGTTAATTGCGAGAGAGTCGCTTGCATCCGTCAATTACGTCCGTGTAAGGCTTTCTGCGTTAGCGTGTCTTTCCTGAGAACAGAGCTGCAACTCCTTCGTGTCTTATCATAAGTGCGCATGCTCAGAGCTGTGGTCGCTGTCGTGGCTGTCGTCGTTTGCTAGTGAGTCCCCTGTGTGCTGGAGGCTGGCTGCGCCAATGCCAGAAAGCTCTGAGGGAAGGAGTGTGCCCTTTTTGACGTTCACCAGTTCCTTCTCTCGGGCAGCGGCTCCCTGCTGCCCTCCTTTTACCCGCTTCCATTTCATCCGCCTGTTCTGGAACCAAACTTTTACCTTTGAATCAAAAACAAAAGAAAACGGCAATGTAGGACATCAATAAAATAGTCACAGGACTGATAATGGCATGCTTATAATATCTAAGAGGGCGGCTGAAATTCCTTTGTGCCACAGCTGCATTCAGTAAGTGATATGTTGGCTTACCGTTGATATAACTGGTGCACAGACATTCATTTGCACAGCTGAAATAGACCATTCTTCATCTTATTTAATACACATTTTGCTTACTGCAATCTTGGAATATCAAAAAATGATTATTTTCTACAAGGACTGCTGGATGGAAAAGTCTAGTGTGGAAAGTTTTGGGGAGGTTCCTGTCTCCTTGGCTATGGTTCAGATTTTTTGTTTTAAAAAGAAACACCAAGGATTAGCCACAGCATGAATCGTTATACGACACCAGTAAATGGAGCCATGGCATATTTTTCATTTTTCATATAGTTATAGTTGTACTATTTCACAAATAATAAAAAAAGAAAATCAAGTCAAATTCTACTGCAGATATTGTTTATAAACCTTTTTTCCCCTATGTAATTTTATGCTAAATTCAAACTGATGGCTTGTGTTGTTTTCATGTTGCTATTTAAATGAAATGTAAGTGTCTGGAATTAGGAGAAGGCGGTTTTGAATTAGTTAGAAGCTTCTCAACCTTGAGCAGCACATCCTTTCTTCTAGACAGCACATCAGAGCCAAAGAAGCAGGCTAGTAAAATAAACCTAATATAAGGAGGAAAGTATTTATTGCTAGTTGCTCTGATGTTAGGAAATATTGTTACGCCATCTGTCAAAAGCTTTCACAAAAACAATGTCAAAGGGCTCATAATGTTTGTACTCTTCATGCAGTCCTTTGTGGAAAATTATATATGACACTTTTCGCAATGAATTTCCTCTAGTAAAATAGCAATGTATTGCTAATGCCAAACACTGTATTAAGCTATACTATGCTTGGGACTATCATTCTGCTATAAATCCGATGAGTTCTTATTTTCTGTAAAATATCAACAGCTTTTCCTCATAAATATTATTTATGCTTAAACATGCATGCACAGAATGTATAAAAAGAGAGAGAGAGAGAGAAAGATTAAATTTATCTATGGATGGGGGTGATAGAATAATATACAGCCAGGATGGGGAACCTGTGGTGGACTCTTAACTCCCATCATCCCTGACCATTAGTCATAATGGCTGAGGCAGATGGGAACTGTAGTCCAATAACACCCAGAGCGCTACAGATTCCCCATCCCTTTTAAATATTAGTTGGTCAGTTCAACACTGAACCATAACTGAAAGCAAAGGAGAAGCTGGACCAGGATGCATTGCATCTCAAAAAAACCGCATTCATCTGTGTCTAAAATTAGATCTTGCATATTTTATTCTGCGGAGTTTGGGGAAAATATCTAATCTATGGGGAAAGTACCACAAATTCAAAGACCATTTTAGTAAAATTTAGTAGGCAATCAACCATATTTTGTGTAGTGAAACCAGAGCAAGTGTACATAGACAGGGCACTTGAGCTAACGCCTATTTAACTCAAGCCCATCGGGTTAGCTGGTTTGTGAATTTCAGCCTTAAATATGTCCAGCAGTAGTTGGAAAGGAATAGTTTATGAAGGCCGATGAAGGCAAATGTGCTCAGTTCAGTGGGGTGGGGGGTCACACATAAAATTCAAGTTCAAGGGGGGAAAATAATATAGTCTAGCATGTGAAAATAGAACTAGCACAAGGAAACTAAGAATAATGCAATGAACCTCGGGGGAAAATAAGAAAAGATTATCTTAATATGTTAAATGCCTTTCACTCTTGGCTGCAATTTGTGACACTGCTATATCTAGTCTGATTTGTAGTGTCTGGCAACCAAAGGGTGCCTAAAGATAGGAAAGTTAAATGTACTCTTGCAGGGTGGGGGATAAAATGTAACAAAGGTACACTGAGAATATGGAAATAGGATAGAAGTCTAGACAAATTCATAGGAAAGAAACTGTATGGCATTATTCTACTGGGGGTGGGGACTTTGCAGGTCATACTTATTAGCAATCTTTGTTTCTGCCTATAAGTGTACAAGTGTGTTTGAGTAATTGTATTTCTATTTTAGATTGCAGAGGAATGGCAACGAGAATGGAAAAATAGATAAAACTGCTTGAAACATAATAGGCCCAAATTGCAAAGGTCATATGTAAAAAGAGGTGTAAATTGGCAAGTGCCTGTGAGTCTGAGGAAGTGAGTAAGCCTGAGGGAGTCTAAGTCAATCTAAGGGAATCTACATTGGCTAGCACATACATGTAAGGCTTGGAAGAAAACATAAGTTAAACCATCTGAGCCTTCCTCTAAATTTAGATGCCTTCTGGCAAAATTAAGAAGTGGTCTGTGTAAGATGAGACAAGCCCTTTCTCCCCAAGCTCCTCTCTTCACTTTTATTTCCATTAGCTTTAAGCTGTGAATAAGATATGTCAATTAGTCTTTTTTCCCTTTTAGGGTGACTTTCACTAGCATCAATAGGTTGAAGGCAATAACTACTGGATGGCAAAAAATGTATATAACACTATCCCTTTGGTGAATATATCCAAGCAACAGTAAAACACTCTGTTTCTTTACTGACACCCTGACCATACCACAGGTGGAAGGAAAGGAAAGAAGAAGAATAGGCAATAAACAACTCTAGTGGGTTTAATGCCGGTTGTGTTGGGGGTCAATAGAAAAGAGGTCTAAAGCAAAGTCATCATTTAAATTATCCAGAGCCAAACTGTTACCCCACAAAGAGATATGAAGGAGTACAAAAGGGGAGGTTCTCTTATATTTAGGAAGCTGTCCAGCAGTATGTTTGCCAGAAAACTTTAAGGATGTCCCCTCCACCCAGGGTTATGAAAAGTTGGCTCTGGTAATTTTACTTAACATTTTATACTGTTCTTCCTTTTTTAAAACAAACAAACAAACAAACAAACAAGAACAGATGACAACATATGCCAGTGCAATAAAAGCAAACAGATAAAGTAATAGCAATAGCAACTGGACTGTGAATTGATAGCTATACTCAGCAGAGGGATGAGTGAAAATATATATATTTTTGGAGGCACCAAAAACTCAGCAGAATTGTTGCTTGCCTTATTTCTGGTTAGGGAGATAATTCTGCAAGTTAGTCTGCAATAGAAAAGGCTTTCTTGGTTGTCACTAGATTGACACTTACAGGTTCTAGCACATCTCATAAGAACTGGGCAACCAGGTCCCAGGTTGTTTATATGTTAGGTAACTTGGTCTTGGTAGCAAATTGGTAACCAGTGCTGCACTTTGAGCAGTGGTTTCATACATTTGCTGTAAACTACTCAAGTTAGCAAATGAACCACTGCATTTTCCACAAGTTGCAACATCCACACCAACCTTAAGGATAGCCCCACGTAGAGCACATTGCAGTATTGAGGTAACTAACACATGAATCACTGCAGCAATACTATCTGGAGCTGGACACTCCTAAAGCCCTCCAGTGGCAGTGATGGATTCAGAAGTGCCCTCAGACACCTACAACCCCAACCGGAACAGACAATTTGCATAATTCTAGCGGGTGGCACTGTGGGTGAAACCACAGAGCCTAGGACTTGCTGATCAGAAGGTTGGCGGTTCGAATCCCCGCGATGGGGTGAGCTCCCGTTGCTCGGTCCCAGCTCCTGCCAACCTAGCAGTTTGAAAGCACGTCAAAGTGCAAGTAGATAAATGCATTCTGTATTTTTTAAAAAAATGTATAATGATCAGATGAAGAGAATCAAACTTTATAAATGATGGAAAATCCATCTTTTCCTTTGGGTTTTAATGTATCACTTTCAAAATTCTAGTTTAACAGCTTTTAAAATGCAGTCTTTGTTACAGATGGCTTAAATCACTCGTTTAAAATCCCAGTCTCCTATGTATTTCATTTAGCACCATTAGACTGTCAAGTTCTTGTCTTTTACTTTAGAATAAAGAACAACTTACACCATTATACTCTGAAACAGAAATAGTATTGAACTGCATATATCACATGTGCTAAATATAACAACCTGTAAAGGATGTTTCATGTGTTATTTCCTCCACAGATCAAATTCAGAGAGGTGAAATCTGAACTTCCCTTGGATTTCGTGACAAGTCAATAATGGAACTGATACATGATCCTGTTACATTTTAGCAATAGGAAGGATGTGTGAATTCTGAAAATCAATTCTCTTAAATTCTTAGAAGCCCACACTTTCTCCTATTGCTAAAAGTTCCTGCATATCTGAAACAGTTAAGCAGCTTGCTTGAAAGTCAAAATATATATTGAGGAGAAGTAGTAGTAGTAGTAATACTAATAGCAGAAGTAAAAGTCAGAATATAAGAAATACTAACAGTTTCTGAAAAATTAAACAGACTTTATTTTTATATAAAGTTTTGTATTTGATTTTTGTAAATTGTTTGGGGCAAATAGCTGCTTATTAATTTGAAATTGGGATCTTTTCTAATACAAACTTAACTCCCAAATATTTATTTTTTAAAAATGGTATTTCTAAGAACGTTTTTGCTTAAGGCAATTTCACATTTTTAAATAATAATAATAAACCCTGCAATTTAAACATGCAAAAGGTTCTGGGTGGTATCCAGTATTAGTCATAGAACAGGCCCACTGCAACCAATGGACTTAATTAAGCCCATTGATCTCAATGGGTCTATTGCAAGTATGTCTTAGTTTAAGTCATGAAGTTAAACTGATTGACACTTCCCAAACATTTCCAGACCAAAGTGCTGTGCCCTGAATCTGCAGATCTTACATCTTTAAACTTCATGTTATCTGTTGTTATTCCAAATGGGACTGCAGGATTAACATGGATGATGGCTGTGCCAAAAAAACAATCCTGCAGTAGGACCACGCCCTAATGCTAGCACTTGCTTGAGATACTTCTTAATTAAGACCATTCATCTGTCTAGATACTTTACTTCCAGTTCAGCTTCCTGTAATGGTGCTGGGGTATTGTTTAGCGATTTGTGGTGGGTTGTTGCTCTTATTGATATTAATTATTTTATCTTTATTTTAGATACTATTGTGATTTACGTGGAAACTGTTCAGCTTTTTGATGCTTCATTTATTGTTTATGACCACTCTAGTTATGTTTGTCATTATGTAATTTTTTTAATATATTGTACGCTGCCTTGAGCAAGGTTTGAACTATGGAACGGCGGCATACAGATGAAACGTTGACTGAAAGTGTTCCAAGCCTAACACACCTTCTTGGAAATCAATCCAGTTGTTTTTAATGGAACTAAGTGCATTTTCTTAACATATTAATGCTGTTTTAGCAGGCTTGGCTGCTTCATACCTCCAAAGCATCAAACCCCAGGCAGGTCACATCGGTCACCATCTGGCATGTTCCAACAGACTATTCTAACCTGGGTTTAGCGGTGGTGAACCAACGTAGAATCAGTCTGTGCAACAAATGATTCAGAGCACCACTTTGTAATGGTACGAAACAAGCAAGGCACACGGCAATCTTCACAACTGGACTTCCAACTGACAGACACTGTTTTGTCAAGAGAGATGTATGACCGATGGATCTGATTGAACTGGCGCCTGATTGAACCAGGAAAAACATTCCTCTTCTCCCAGGTCTTTGGCTAATTAAACAATATGGGGGGTATTGTTTTTGTTTGGTATTATGTTCTGCACTTTTGTGTTTTTATATTGTAAACCGCCTTGTGTGGGTGAAGGGCAGTACATAAATTTAATTAATAATAGTGTACTGGACTAAATGCATTGCCATAGAAGGACAAGAAAGTGACTTTAAAATCATCATATTTCTACATAAGAGGTTTGTGCATTTGATAGAAAAGGATGAGTTGGACCTGGATAAACCTAAACAACTGATGAAATGAAGTCTCCTCTTTCAACCGTTTTATTTTATTTTAATGAGCAGGTTCTTATTGTTTCTTTCAAGCACACATATACTCTACCATGCACAGTGGAAAAGGTGGCTAATCTAGAGAGGAGCTATTGCAGCACGAGGAACTATTTCTAAATCACCAGTTATGGACTGATCTGCTAGGCACATCTGCTCACTGGCGTGGTGTGAAAGCACAGCTTCCTTCCCCTTAGTCAACAACTTGGTTAGTATTTAGGTCTCCCAGACTGATGATTTAGCAGTTGCTTAAATAGGTTGAGGAATATATGACCGCATATTGAACATCTCTTTGGGAGCAGGCACCGGAGGAAAAATCTCTTAGCTTTATCTGTTTTATTTGGAGGAGAGAGGGGGCTACTGAACTTGGAGGAGTGGGGGAAGAATATGATATGGGTGCTAGAAACAAGAGGCATTGTTTCAATGTATACAGGACAACAGTAAAAAGGTAACAGTTTGAATCAAAGCTTTTTTCTACTCAAGAGTCAAAACCTAAGCTCGCTTCAATGCAGGTGGCTCCCCTAAAAATAAATAAAGTTGCACAGCATGTCAGTCAGTGGAGAATTCGCCTCACTGCTTTAAAATCAAGTCTGACATATATGTATATTTACACACACACACACACACACACACACACACGTTTTCTTTTCCTTGGAATAATGACTTTCTTTTAAATCCAGAGAAATAATGTGTTTGTGTATGTGAATATGTAGCTTAAACTGTATTTGACAGCCTCTCTTACAGGCAGCACTAGCAGACATTTCCACTGGGACCAGATCTCACATTCCAAGGCCAGAGCTGCAGGAAACGGACACCGTTTCAGAAACCAAATAAAACATAAAAACCCATACCCCATAATTCTTGTGATCTTTCCTTCAAATGTGGTAGTTTCCTGACCCTCCCAGCAACACATTATAAAAAACCTCCTGTATTGAAGAAGCAGGTGGAGTCTCCGCTCATTTACCAATGGACGGTCACGCAATTTATCAGAACAGGTAAAACCTGCCTATCGAAAGAAAAAAGAGAGAACTATGTAACTTGAAAACTGGGACATTGTTGTCAGTAGAAAGTGGATCGCCCACCCACAAGCTGAAGAATCTATTTATTAAACAGGGAAGTGTAAAGTCCATTTTCTTTTTTTCTCATTAACTCCAATGGAACATTGATTCTTAATATTCTGTCAAGGGCAAAGCAGAGGTGACACAGAAGATCTATGAAAAGGATCTACAGCTTAAAAAAAATATCAGAAAGCTTCAGGGGGCAAGGGGGGTAATGATTTGGATTCAGACCTCTGCATGGGGGTGGGTTGTGTTTTTCCCCCATGCAGCTTTTGGTTAAAATGCTTCCCCCTCACCCAGCTAGCATTAGCCCAAGTTTTGATTGGGGAAATAGCATAATGGGAAGGGTTCCTATTCATTCTTGGAAAGTGATATTACTATTTTTAATCTTTTTTTTTTACATAAAGAGTTTTAAAAGAATGTGATTTGTTTTATTAAGTCTTAGTGCTTATTCTAGGACATTTTCTGATAGATAAGTACATGACTTGTCTCATGGAAATCTGATAACTCTTTATTCTTTGGCAGACTATGTTAAAAAGTAGTCATGCAGAAATGTATGCCTCTTTTTGTCACCTTTCTCCTTCTTCATTTCCCCCTCGTTCAGCACTATGGCTATTATTTGAATTGCCCTCTAGGAAGTTTTGGTCTTTAAATAAACCCCAAAAGCAAGAATCTGTGTTTTCAGATGTCCTGCATCACTCCTGATTGGGCCCTAAAATCCCTTTGCTTTAAAGCCAAGTGATAATCACAGTTAATACATAAATAAACCACCACAACAATATAATCTGAGAAGGTAGGATTTTCTGTAGGCAAATTAAATAAGTAAATATTGGATTTCTGCAAAACACTCTTAGGTGGAGCTTCTCTTGCACCAGAATTGCAATTAATGCAGAATGCTGCAGCATGGTTGCTATCAGGAGTGAGACCATGTCAGCCTGCTAAGAGTTCTGCACTGGCTGCCAATTTGTTGCACAGTCTAATTCAATATGTTACTTCTTGGTACTGTATTATATAAAGATCGCTGACACCTCATTGGAACACTCTATATGTCTATTGACACCAGGCAGGCCCTTTCACTGTATCCTTTTCAGCACCTGCTTAAAACATTTGTTTATCCAGACATGTGGATGTTGATGTGCTTTGATCTCTTTTTGGTCTACTGTTAATTTCAATTACCTTTTAAACCTGTTTCCTCATTTTAACTTTTATATTGATCATCTCAATATTTAGAGGTTTTATTACAATAAAATGGTGTATTTATGTGTATATATATTAAAACAAATAAGTAAATAATATTAGCTACCATGAAGGCCTAGAACCTTGCAATTTTTTTATTAAACTTCTTTCATAAAAGGCTTTGTGAGTTTGGGACATTTGCCACCCTTTTCATACTGTGAAGACCCATCTCTTCTCTTTAGCTCTTAGTAGCTCATGTATAGCATTGGAAACTGCCTTATTATATTGACACAAAATTGGTCCACCTAGCTCTGTATGGCCTATATTGGTTTCTTCTCTGTGGCGCAATGAGTCAGTGTGTCTGGCTGCTAACCAGAAGGTTGGTGGTTCAAACCCACACAGGGATTGGCTGTGGGTAGGATTCCTGCATTGCAGAGGTTGCAAGAGATGATCCTTCGAGTCCCTCCCAACTCTCTGATTCTGTGAACTGTGTGCTCCCATATATGGTTAGACTACAAGTCCCATCATCCCTGGCCAATTTAGCCAAAGGTTGTGGATAATGGTAATTGTAGTCCAACAACATCTAGGGAAGTTTGAAGAGTGTTAATCTACATTGACTTGTAGCAGCACTCTGGGGTTTCAGGCCCTGGAGACGCCAAGGTTTGATCCTGCTGGGATCAATGTGCAGAGCATGTGCTCTGCCTACCGAGCAACAGTCCTTCCCCGGACTACCACGCAAGTAAGTGGTTTTGAAGGGAGTTTATAGAAAAAGAAAAAGAAAGACAAATTTGCAACAACTAATTTAGTACAACTGCCATCCACCTTCAAAAAGCAAATGAAGCAGCAGAAGAAGCCCAGCTCTTTGCATTCTAGATTTCCCTGGAGGCTGCCACAGCTATATAGCAAAGACAATTTAAGAAGCATCTTTGTCTTGGCAGTTCTGGAGGCTTCCCCCCACCCCTCTTTTGGTTCTGTCATATCTCAAGCTATGCAGCAAAAATATGATCAATTACTCCTCTGCAGCATATTGAATTGAAACCTTTGAAGAATTGCCTCTGGGAAACAGAAATCATCTCATCATGCTCTGCTGTTTTAAAAAAAACACCAAGAATGTGCTGTATTAAGTGCCATTACAAAAGCAAAGGCTTCGTACACATGCAACTTAATTTCCTCAAGCTGCATCAGTGTTGTTTGGTGTGGGACGTAGGTGGCACTGTGGTCTAAACTACCGAGCCTCTTGGGCTTGCCGATCAGAAAGTTGGCAGTTCCGCGCCATGAGGTGAGCTCCCATTGCTCTGTCCCAGCTTCTGCCAACCTAGCATAGAATCATAGAATCATAGAATCATAGAATCATAGAATCATAGAGTTGGAAGAGACCACAAGGGCCATCGAGTCCAACCCCCTGCCAAGCAGGAAACACCATCAGAGCACTCCTGACATATGGTTGTCAAGCCTCTGCTTAAAGACCTCCAAAGTAGGAGACTCCACCAGTTCAAAAGCACACCAGTGCAAGTAGATTAACAGGTACCACTGAGGCAGGATGGTAAACGGCGTTTCTGTGCGCTCTGACACTCGCCATGGTCCTCCATGCGCCAGAAGCGATTTAGTCATGCTGGCCACATGACCCAGAAAGTGTCTGTGGACAAACACTGGCTCCCTAGGCCTGAAAAGAGAGATGAGCGCCACACCCCATAGTCACCTTTGAATGGACTTAACCGTTCAGGGGTCATTTACCTTTACCTTATATATTATCAGGAGAAGGTGGGTGGTTTTTAAGAGAGAGAGAGAGAGGTGAACATTAAACACAGGATTAAGGAATGGAGCAGGTGAGCATTATCCACCAGTAGCAGTTGACACCTATTTTTAATGTATATTTGGGGAACTTTCCTGTTTTCTTAAACTGTTCTCCCTATTACAGCACCAGATCATCCCATTTCGGTGTCCACTCTAATGTTTTCTCTCACCTTCATTTGTCAGGAATGTTAGCTGTTAGCTGAATGTGAACTGACACACCAGAACAGTGTGCATTTGCAGAGCCTGTGAGCACACAACAGAAAGTGGACCTGTCCTCTAGATGCTGGCCTGAAAACATTTGGACATGCTGCAGCCAAATCACCTCCACGTCTTGACTCAATAAAGGCACCACCTTGCCATCTATGAATTAGTTACTCACAGCACTGCACTTTTTTGTAACCTTCCCATTCATGTCAAAAACTACACTCAACCTAAAGTCAAGCATTCCCTTACATCTCCCCTTCTCCCTCCCTTTGACACGCTTTGGACAGAGCATAAGGACAAACGGGGGTACTATTTCACTTAAGCACCACCCATCCCCCACAATTTCTTCCTTCTTTCCCCATGTCTCCAGATTTCCAGCTTCTACCACTTCAGATTCCTTTTGTTCTGAACACTGAAGCATAACCATGTAGCCACTCTTGGCTGGTTAGCATCTCCTCTCTTCCCCACCCCCTCGCCATCTCTCTCACTTCCTTCATCCTTTCTGGGACAAGCCTTGAGTAAATTTGCCTGTTATTTTACTTTCTCAATAATAACTTCCTGTGTACTTTGATGAATGTGGCTATTTCTGTGGTAGACGTACCGGACTGGCAGCAGCCAGTATAGAATCAGGGTCACTTAAAGGAGAGAGTAAAGATTTTCCTAGCAGTTGCATAATCCTGCCCAGCAGTCATTCACATTTCAGAAGCAGGTTTCAGACATGTATAGAACTGCATGTCCTGAACATGCCTGACAGCACCCTACCCTGTGTCACAGGTCAACATTATCACCAGTTTTGTTTGAATTGCTAGAATTAATAGAGTGTGCGTATGGAGGGATAGGGATTTATTAAAAAAAACGGGACTGGAGAAGAAGATAAATGCATTTGTGTTGTAAATGCTTATAAAACTTTAAAAAAACCAACAACCCACAGAAGACAGGATGAATGTTAAAAGGACAATCTGAAAATGCATTTGTTCTATTCTGGCAGACACGGAACTGAGCTCATTAATTTTCCATGGCTGTTACAATGTGCTAACTGATTTTATAAGTATCTGTTTCAAAGATAACATTGATGTTATCCAGTATGTATATGCATAACATAAATGTCATGTTAGGATTTTATTCTATTCCACACATCATCATGTCTACTTCTAAATGAGATAGATCTGGTCTGAGGTAATTGCCTGCACTTAGAACGCCATTAATTTATTTTCCATTCATACCTGTCTTTCAGTAAGATCCAGGTTTACTGCTATCTCATATCTCCGCAGCCTGGTGAGGTAGTTGTGGTGAGCAAACTCTGCTTCTAACTCTCTGATTTGCTCTTTGGTGAAAGCAGTTCTTTCCTTCCTTGGCTTACTGTTGACTTCTGATTTGTAATTTCCCTCTTGAGAATCTGAAATAAATGAAAGATCAAATCAGGAGCCATGATACGTTTATGCTTTATTAGGAAGCAAACATCAAGGTGAAAATATCATTCGAGATGGTATTGTACAGATAGGATTCAGAAAGTATTGGTATAGGCAGGAAATGTCATGCCGGCGGTATTCTGTCAAATTCATGGGTGCTTGCAATGCTACAGCCTACTGAAGGCACAAGTGGTGCATGGTTGACTCCCCATGTCCTTCTTATGTACTGCAGGTACAGCTCTGGCTGCTAGAGGCAAATACCTTGAATCACCTACACAGATGTCTTTACAAATATATCTCAAATAACCATCATGCAACCACCATTCAAACACACCCTGTTTAAAATGGGGAAGAGGTTTTTTTGTTGTTCGCGTTCTTTGCCATATGCAATACGACTGGATGCAATGATTAGCATCCTGCTGTTTTATGTAAAGGTCATTTGGGATATGTTTGAAAGAAGTTTAAACTTGCAACATTTAAATATAAGATTGTTCTAATAGTTTTTCCTAAGCATTCCTCCAAAGAAGGGCTCTATAACCTAAAATACATTGGGATTGGGATCACTTTGGATCAATGAGTTGTCTGGCCATTTTATATTCTCTTTTTACACCAGGCAAGATATCTTCTACTATAAAATAACTTTCTCAATGAAGCAATGTCATAAGAACGGCACCTCCCTGAAGGCCTTTCCCATATTAACATTTAAAAGCTAGCTCATTGCTATTTGACTATTATTAGCTGACTGCCGCTGCTTGAATGAATTGGGATTTTCCTACATGGACATCACTGCCTTGTAGGAAAAACCATGTCCCCTATGACATGCGAAAAATACATGCACATTTATTTTTCCACATATATGTCCCTACACATAAGAATCATGTGCAAAGTGGCCCTAAAGCAAACTATGACCCATGTATCGGATTACCATGCCCACCCCAATTTTATATCCATTTGTTTCTAATCTTGGCATGCTGTGTGCTGTAAATCCAAAATTAGCTAGCGTTCAGCATGAGAATCACTAGTCAACTTTTGGCTTCATCAACCATCTTAAAAATGTCACAGATAAATTCACACTTCAGCTGTTGATTTAAATAGAAACCTGCATCAACTTCCAAGCAGACAAGCTCATAAGCAGTCTCTTTATGACTTTCGCTGCAGGATGAGTCACTGGCATGCCTGAGATGGCCTTGTTGGCCAAAGAACACCATAACTACAACAGATCTTATAAGCAGACAAGAATGGTTTGGATTATAACCAGCTCCAATGGAGGGTAGAGTGAAAAGGGTTTAGTTTTCATTGAGAACTTCCAGTAATCATTGTCCCTACTGCCAAAGTCACTGGAAACTTCTATGAAAGAAAATTCATAGGCCTGTCTGCTGATATACATCTTAAAATTAAAAGAAATGTTGAAAGGCAAACAGGATATAAAAAAGACAAATATAACAAACTCTACCAATACGGCATGTAAAATGCTTATTATGAAGGCCAAAGAATGAAATTCAAAGGAACTCTGCACCCCGCCCTCCTCCCTAATGGCATGTACAAATAGAAAGCTTACCATATACTTCCAGGAAATGCCAGTAGGCTTTGGCAGTGCACCAAGGCAAGGCAGTTCCAACAGTGCAGATCAGCCTCCTCGAATGGCTGCCTACAAGCCCTGAGTATGCAGGTTTCCTTTGGGCATCATGATCCTTATCTGTCCTGTAGCTGCAACAACTGCTATGAGATCCTATGGGAACCAAGGAAGGCAGAGTTGGACAGCTCCACCCTGCCTGCCTCTAAATACCAGCGCAAAGATGTGCTTAGGAGCTGACAGACAACTCTGTTGGCCTGAGGGAAGAATGACAGGAACAATCACAGCCCCATCTTCCTCTTCATTCCTAAAAGTTCCTTGTGTTCTAGTGTCTTTGTAAAGGCAGTCCGTTGCGCTCCATTAGGCAATTCTTTGTTGCAGGATGCAACAAAGCCTGTTGAAGTTAGGAAACAGGTAAGCCTGCACCAGCCATTATTTGAGGACATCTCTCAGGAACAGCTATTGCAATCTGCACTTTATCCTGGGTTGCATTTCTGGTTTGAGAATTATTTATGGGTGTTTTTTGTTTTGTTTTGTTTTGTTTTAATCAGGGAAGCAGGCATTTGATTAATTGTCCTGTCGTATTTTTTCCAAATCTCAGGCAAAGCTTGACAAACACCATTGCCATCCAGAATCTTACTATTTGAAATGGCACACTTATTTACTTAAGAACAGGTGCCACCAGATTTTACTTTATTTTATTTTTATTTGTGTGTGTGTGTTGGTATAGGCAACATGGTGCCCCAGCCAAGATGGCTAGTGGTAAGGGCAATAGGAACTGTAACCCAGTGTCTGATGCCATAAATGGGTCTACGTATGAGTGATGCATTTCCAAGCCTTGTGACTGTTATACCAGATGAGAGACCTACTGGTAAATTCAACCTCCTGGTACGGTCAGCTAGGGAATGCGATGGGCTATAGTCTTCTGTCTGACCTGAACTTACTGGTTCAGATTGTCTCTATCTCAAAAAGGATATTGTAGAGCTGGAAAGCATGCAGAAAAGGGAACCAAAATTATCTGGAGCTGGAACCCCTTCCCTACAAGGAAAGACTATAATATTTGGGGTTTGTTGTGGGGGGGGGGGGCGACTAAATCTTGATGTCATCCAGTGAAACTTAATTGTCAGGACAGACAAGAATAAGCACTTATTCATACCACCACATGACATGCAATTGATTTCTGGCATTGGCTCCCACGAGATGCAATGATAGCCACAAGGCTTGATCATTTTGAAAGGGGATTAGAAAAAATGAATGGAGGATGCAGTCCCCAATGGATACTAATCATTGCAGGAGTTTATGGAACCTCGCAAGTTCAGAGGTAGCACATCTCTGAAACACAGTTACAGGTGAGCATCAATGGTAAAAGGCTCATGTGCTAGAAATAGCTGGGTAACCAGGAGGCTGGACTGGATGGGTCAGCGGTTCTGCTCCTTATGCTCTAGCGCAGGAGTGGGAAAATCTGTGGCTCTCCTGGTATTGCTGGACCTCCAGTCTCTGGCTATGTTGGCTGGGGTTTATGGGAACTGGAGTCCAACAGCAGCTGGAGGGACTCATGTTCCCCACCCATGCTCTCACAGTATGTCACATTCCTAGATTCTGCTCTGACTCTTTAGTTCATGCAGCCTGCCATTTTATCTGCTTGCCGAGGCTGTACTTGCCCTGCCCTGCCCAAAGGATGGTCCACTCAGTTACACTTGCCTGGACTGTGTTCAGTCTGCCCGCTCCAGTGTGGATAAAAATCAATGGGTTTTTTTAAAACAAAAATGGATTGTTTTATTTACATCGGATTTTTTTTAAATTTAAATTGGATTTTTAAAATAAAATGCTTTGGGCAGAAAAATCTTTCTAAAGATAGTTTTCTATTTAAGTTACATGATAGTCCAAAGGCTATTCATCGGGAAATAAGGATTTGTTTTAAGTTTTTCATGTGTGCTAAAACTCAGTCTAAGTTTATTAAAAAATATATGTTTAACCACATCAGTTAACAAACATGGATACATGTGCTATAATGTTATTGCTTTAGTTAAATAAATTGCTTAAATTGTTATTAAGGAAATGATTGTTTTTCTTCTACCAACAAAGTACAGCAGAAAATATAAACAGTTAACTTACTAAACCTCACAATTATTTCATAATTATCTGTCTATGTATTTCTAATAGTATAACCAAATCAGTAATTTTTGAGATAACTGTAAAAACTACTCTGAAAATTTATTATTCCAAAAATGAAACCTTCCTCTGGTTGTAAATATCAAGATTACACGAGCAAGAATGAGTCTTTCTGTAAAATGTTTTAAATCAAGTCTGACTCGTGATTTAAATCGTGATTTAAATCAATTTGATTTAAATCAAATCCATCCTGGCCAGCTCTGCCACCTACTACCCCCCCCAAAAAAACCCCCAGAACCCGCACAGCATTGCACACATTTCAGCATCTTGTACGAACTGCTTGTTCGGGAAGGCTACCTGGCTGGTGATAGCTTTGCAAGTCTGAAGCATTTTCTCAAGGATAAATAAACTGCTGGTTGGGCACTTACTACAGTTTGAGTGGTTTGGTTGTCACTGAAAAACACTTTGCATATTGCAAGCAAGACTATTAAACTGAGTTGCATAGCTAGCTGGTCACGTTTTGTTAGCCAGAAAGATCTTGCACGAGACCTAAGCAACAGGGGAAGATTTGCTATTCAGACATTCTTGCCATTACTGGATAGAAACTATGCCATAAAACCTTTTTGGCAGCAGTGCTTCTATCAGCAGCAGTAGCTTTCCTTGGCAGACTGGCATATGGGTAAAGTCTGGGTTGCAGTTTTATTGCATATCACTGAATGTACGTGTGTCATACGGCATCTGCTCTTGGCAAAGGCCTCCCGGCTGAACTGTGGTGAGGTTGTTTTGCCCAGCCTCATCGTTTGTTGGCTTCCTAGTCTCTCATTTGCTTTATGGGGCTATGTTGGGATACAATGAAATGTCTGGAGTAGAGTAAAATATCTTGCATAAATTATTGCTAAACACTGACTAATGGTAGAATCCAAACTGGTCTCTGTTTCATGAAAAAACAAATAATCATCGCATCGCCACACAGTTACAGCTACATCTTTTAAATTTATCTATCACTATCTAGTCTCGATAAAACAAGAAGAGGAAATTCTTCCGCAATATCTAGCACACGTAAAATATATTAACACATATTTTCTTGCTGCTAGTTGCTCTCACAAAGTTCTGTGGTGAAGAAAGATTATCACTGTAGAACAAATTATCATTCACTTTAAATGTGGAAGCTACTGCATTATCCTCTGAGATATACCACTATTGTTACATTGGCCGCACTGATTAGGGTGAGATTATAATTTGCCAAAGACCAGCCAGTAAATTCCTGAATAAAACTGGTTATCTCTAACAACTGCTGACCATACCGAAAACGTTATTTTCTATGCCCAGTGTATTAAACACTGACTAATCTATGACCTTATTGAAATGAGTTATTCTTGTGAATGTTTGGGGCTGTTAAATTTTTTAACTATATTTACTTTAATTTAAAATTTTCTGCCTACTTTAACACGTTGTAAAATTCAATACGGCAAGAGAAGAAGGGTATATATAAGGCTAATACAAACAAAATAAATTCTAAAATTGGAAAGGTACATAGAAATGTTAGACATTAACCACAAAGTCCTGGTAACAAGGCTTATGTAACAGAATTATAAAACTTTTAGTGACTGCGTTTCCACAATTATCTGGCTTACTCTCAAGTTGCAGTCCCACTTAACTACTTCTATTGCGTTACGCAGAACTTCACAGACCTACAGTACTTACAGGGATGTGCAAGACGTCTGCTTGAGATTCTCCGAGAGAACGCTCTAAAAAGAGTGGACTTCAAAACATGATATATCCAAGACTCTTTGCTTCCCCACCCTCACAGTGCAAAACTTCTAAGCAGCTTCCACCTTTGCATCCCTTATACCTACATGACCCCACCATCTCTATTTCTTCAATTAACTTCCCAAAATGCCATCTTTCCCACGACCCTTTGGTTTCATCCTTTGAAACAGGTCTAAACTGCAAAGGGGGTCACTTTTCACAAACATCTTTGGCTGCTGTGAAAAGCACTCTAATTTTCAGGAAGATTTGCAAAGAGGAAGAGATGTGTTCAGCAATCCAGCACCGTTCCTGAGTTAGGACAATGCTCCAGCTGGCTTTGTGACATAATAAAATAAAATCTTAATGCTAATGTGGTGTTTAGCAATATCATTACACCGGCTATGCAATTTCTGCATGGCCAGGTATCCTGGGGGATGGAGCTGGGGGGGGTGATCTGAGTTCAGCAACATCCAGAGGGCCACAGGTTCCTTCCCCATCTCTGCTATATGAGCAGCATAAGCTACCTCTGGCTAAACCCAGAGAGACTCACAAGCCCCATAAATATGGTTCACATACCTGACAGCAATAATAATAATGGCAGAATTTCACTTGGATAAATAATTTTTTGTACTGAATGAACAGCAAAGAATGCTATGCAATTACAAGCTATGGGGGAAATGTGCATTTAGCAGATGTATGATTTTTAAACTCCTGCATACATTTGACTGGTTCCTGTCCTTCATTTCATGGCCTCGTGTTATGTTATGTGCAACTCTTTCCCTGTTGTTTTCTATTAAAATCAACTTGCTCTGGATACTCTTTAGGTATGTTGTCTCTGTGAAGTTTGATTGTTTTGATTCCCAAAGCAGTATTTTGTTTTATTTTTTGCAGGAATTTATTTTCCACTTTTCTAACAGCCAGGATTAAGAGATTCCATCCCATCTTGAGCTTGGGATCTATATTCATAATATCACCTAGATTTGTTTTCTCTTTGGTGGAAAATGGGTGGAAAACCTAGAGGAGATTTCTGGCAGATTTCACGTCAGCTTCCCATCTGTTTTGCAGCTGCTGCAACTGAGGCAACCCCCCCCCCTCGAGTTTTCCTCTGCTGCCTGTATCCTATGCCAAATGGTAGGTGTAGCTGAAAAAGGGGGGGGAATCTAAAAGGGCCCCATAATGCACTCCCTTTTCCCACATAATACTTTAAGTATTAACATATGGTATATAACACCTGAGGTTAAAGGAAAGCATTATGTAAAGCTTGTATTGTTCTCCACACTCGCTGCTATATATTTCATAAAATGCAGATGAGTGATCAGGTGATGCCTAGTTTGATAGCTTTTAGTTCTGTAAAACTTTGGGGGATTTTTGTGATTAAGCTAACTCAAGAAGACAAACAGGAAGTATGGAAAAACATGCACACTTGCTTCCAAGCATTGTTTTCTCTTTCAACACCCAGAGAGGATCTTAAATTTAACTAGTATAGTAAGGGAGAAAGGTTGCAATTATTTGCAGAGGGACATACAGCTTCTTTTAATATAAGGAGCACCATGTCCTTCAATTGCTAGGGTAATATTCAACCTTTTAAATATATATGAAAAAGTAAAGTATATGGAGAATAGATTATGGTAATGATTGTGAGAAGATTAAACCAGAGTACAGTGGTACCTCACGTTACGGATGCTTCAGCTTACAGACGCTTCAGGTTACAGACTCCATTAACCCAGAAATAGTACCTCGGGTTAAGAACTTTGCTTTAGGATGAGAACAGAAATCGTTCTCCAGTGGCATGGCGGCAGCGGGAGGCCCCATTAGCTAAAGCGGTACCTCAATTTAAGAACAGTTTCAGGTTAAGAATGGACCTCCAGAACTAATTAAGTTCTTAACCCAAGGTACCACTGTACTTGGTCTCCACCATTCACAATAACCCTTCTGCCATTTCGATGCAGATATCAACAGCAAAACTTCCAGAGTCAAAAATACATAGCACAGTGACAAATAAAAACAATACCCCCCTCCCTGTTTAAAAGGCCATAGTTTGTTTAATAAGCCATATGCCCGGGAGAAAAGTTACGTAACGAAGGCATCAGACCTATCAGTTCAATAGGTTGTACTTCTCTGTTCACAAAACTGTGCCTGTTGGTTGGAGGACCAGTTGATTGCTCTGTACCGTCCTTGCTTCCTCACATTTCAATTGGTGATAAAGTAGCCTCTGAATCATTTGTCACACACACTCATTCTAATTTGGTTCACCAACACTAAACCCACGTTAGAATAATCTGTCGGAACGTGCCAGGTGGTGTCCACTACAACCACTGATTTGTCAGTATTTATTTGGATATGGAGTGAGAATGCACCCACCCTTTTCAGAGTTGTTCTAAACTTTCTTTGTCTACATTCATAAGAAAGGTCTTTTATTTTCTTAAAATTAACTTTCTTAGACTGTTATGAAGAGCCCTCCTCTCCACAAATACGAGTGTGCATGTTAACTCAGACTTTGCTGGCTTTCAAGTTTCCATTTCTTCCCCATCCACAAATGCACAAGCTCCCATCTGACCAAAAATAATAAATAGCTTGCATGTAAGCCAAGGAATGTAGGCTTTAAGTTTTCCATACTTAGCAATAAAATTGAAAAGCTCACAAAGTTTAAGGCAGGTTGAGTTTCTTTATGGCTTTATTACTTTTTCACTTTTTCCTTTTTGTTCTGTAGAAAGGCAGCTCTTGAGATTGCATTTTGCAAAGGACAATGGCAGTTTTGTATCGGCAAATCAGTTGTGCTCAAAAGCATCAATGCTATACGACAGCAAAGATGGGACTGAATATTACACAGCTCAGTCCTAATTCTTTGCAAGATGAAACACCCAAGAAAGGAGACATAAAGTGGCTTCATTGTGAGCTCTAAGGCTCCAGTGGTCAGCATGATGATTCTTGGAGTCACCAGGAATGGCAGCAGCAACATTCACAATCTAGGCTGGTGGGTTTTCTCAAAATCATATAGTATTCTGCTCCTCTTAAACTTGCTTATGACCAACAGCATGTTAAGCAGTAAATAAATGGAAGGAGGCTATGAATGAATTAAACCCTTTTGATTTAGTTGTGAAAACAAATGGGAATGCATATGACTGATTTCCAAATGAAATTTCCATTTGTGACCTGTTAATTTATTCAGAACTCATCCATTTGAACTGGAGTCCTTGCTTGGAATTGTGCAGCTCATGGAAAGGTTACAGGGAGAGCAATCAAACTGGCTCATAAGGGAAAAAAATTGCATCATCTCTAAGGAAGTATCCATAAATCTAATGGTTTCTATCCACATCATTCCACACAGAAAGCGCCAATCCCAGTGGTAACAGCAAGGAAAGGAAGCTATGAAAGAGGGTGTCACAAGCTTCATTGCCAATACTATCCCCCCCAATCTGTGGGTTCGCTTTATTTTGTTTTAATAATTTATAAACCACTTAACATAAAATATTTCAGCAGTGATTAAAAGCATATCAAAATATGAAAGATAAAAATCAGTTACTACTAATGTTGAAAAGCAGTCTCTTAAATCAAGCAGAACATGAACTCAAAGACACTCCCCACTTGAGCTCCACAGCAAGAGGCATTTGAAGGCATGCTGCCTCTGGTTACTAAAGTAATACAGAGCATTCATTATTAGTGGCCATTGAGAGACATATCCTCAATGACTATCTAATCTCCTTTTTAAAAGCATCCAAGGTGGCAGCCATCACACCATCCTATGGTAGCAGATTCCATAGTATAGCCATGGTGCTATGTGAAGAAGCACTTCCTTTTGTTTATATACTTGCTTCTGCTTAAGAATAGTAAAGGTAAAGGACCCCTGACCATTAGATCCAGTCATGACCGACTCTGGGGTTGCGGCGCTCATCTTGCTTTACTGGCTGAGGGAGCCGGTGTACAGCTTCCGGGTCATGTGGCCAGCACGACTAAGCCGCTTCTGGCGAACCAGAGCAGCACATGGAAATGCCGTTTACCTTCCCGTCAGAGTGGTACCTATTTATCTACTTGCACGTTGACGTGCTTTTGAACTGCTAGGTTGGCGGGAGCAGGGACCGAGCAATGGGAGCTCACCCCGTCATGGGGATTTGAACCGCTGACCTTCTGATAGGCTAGTTCTAGGATCTGTGGTTTAACATACAGTGCCACCCATGTCCCTTAAGACTAGCTGGCAGCTAAATCTGCCTTGCTGCTGAGTTCCTCTGCACCTGCAATTCTCTGCTCTGGTTTACGAGGAATACAATCTCACAGATCACTTCTTTGCTGTGCCACTCTGTGGTTCTATTGGTTTAGATAGCACTTAGGGTACATCTGTCTGCCTTTTTATTAAAATGCCCTTAAAACCAGGACCCTTTATTCCATCTGATCTTTGACAGATATGGGCTTTGAGTAGGTTCACAAAATGAAAAAAGAGAGGAAAAGGAGAGTTAAGAAGAAAGAAACTGGGTCTACCACTGAAAGCAGTAAGGAGCTTTCAGGATGCACACCTTTTAAAATTGCCTCTCAGGGCCAAAGTAAACATGACGTAAAATGCCACTTTGCATTTAACCTGCACACTGGAAAATAAAAAAGCACATGACACCTGTTTTGGGGGGTGGGTGATAATTAACAGGATCGCCACAGGCACGGAGCAGGGGATGTAACACTTTCCTCTCTTTCCAAAGTCCTAAGGAAAATCCTTCCTTTCAGACTGTTATTTGCATTGGGAGGAAATTTCACCATTGACACCATTTCTTCCCAGTGCAACTAGTAGTTTTGGAGAAGGGGTTTTACTCTTCAGCAGTTATGCCTCGTGCTACTCCTACTCCTTCCTTAAACTTGTAGTATAGACATGTTTGTTTTCCTGGTGGAATGTAAAACTGAAAAACCTAATCCAGCAAAGAGGTTCAGTACATAGATAAGGGCAGACTGCAGGCAAGAAAGGACTGGAGCTATAGGCAAACTCAAGCTTTTGAGCCTGATATTTCTGGGGATCTCTGGGAAGTAGGAGCCAATACATTACATTAGACTTCACTCACAGAGAACAGTGAGGGAACAGGACTTTCCAACAATAATGCTTTCAGAAACATGAATGGTTAGGGTATTCTGCATCAGCTGATGTAGCTTTCTGCAATGTTTGTTGAAATTTCCAACCAAATCTGTGAAAAGCACTTGAAAAACCAAGTGGCTTTCACAAACATGCTACACCCATGGTCTATATTTCAACAATGTCTATATGGCATGAAAAAGAACCTCTTGATATTCTCTTGTTCACTGTATTCTTAACATCCTTTTTCTTATGAAACACAAAATTATGCCAGTCATTTAATTCCTGGTGTTTGTACTAAAATTTCTGTTAACATGACCTTTATAAAGCCCTTTATATAGCAACCTATTTGCATGTAGGAGTGAGAGGGAAGGTCACTCTTTTTTCCTTCCCTTGGCATGGCCCTCACATCCTCTCCACCAGGAAAGTGAAGGAGATGGGCTGGTACTATGAACACGCGCGCACAAATGCTTCACCAAGAAATATGGCTGCTCCAGCTAGGAAGGGCGGCTACAGGGCTCTTCTTATGGAAGCCCAAAGTCTGAAAGAAGCAACAACGCAGAGGAGACTATTGTAGCAGCAATTAAGCATGAATGGTCTGACTATTAGCCAACATTTCCGCATCGCATTGCTTTCTCCGTCTCTATTGTAAGCAGTTTTGCCTGGTGTGTGTTTTCAAAAGCTCATATTACACATTAGTAGCATACAGAGTATCTAGCTTAACCATGCAGTCACAAATCATTTCCCATTTCATGGTCTAGACTCAAGTTGTCTGTTAGCTTTCTAAGTCCTTTCTTTCTTTCGTTCTTTCGTTCTTTCATTCTTTCTTTCTGATTTTGTCTGTTGAATCCAAGCTAACCTCTGTAATAGTGCTAGGAAGAATTACTGTAGAAAAGAGTCTGTCTTCTCTGGTTTATCATATATGTGCACCTATGTCCGCTACATGTGTTCTAGCCACATATTTTATATATCTTACTACCCCTCAGAAAGCATTAAAGCGAAACCTAAAAGGGCCAGCTGTGCTCATAAATGCAGGTTAGTAAATAACCAGACGTTATCTGTTTTTCTTCCTTTTTTCAGACTCCACAGGGCTGCCAGTGTATGTTTATTCTACTATTTCATTCACAGTTTACTTTTACAGCATCATCCCAAAGTGCAACACTCACCATAAAAGAAAAGGAACAGTGGAAAGTGCTTTCCCACCTGCAATTAAATGGAATTACCTGTCTTTTAGGAGAAGGCAAAATAAAAAGGGGTTGTAAAATATTAAGAGTTAAAACATCTGAAAAAAAGATTTTATTGCCCATGTTCATGTCAAAGAGTCACACATTTTTTTGGGGGGGGGGTCTCCGCCCACACAAAAAAAGACTACCTGCAAATATGAGACAGATAAATCTAATGAATAAACTGGAATTTCAGCAGTGCAGTCCTATACATGTCAACACAAAAAGTAATGTCTTTATACCTTCCTTACAGCAAATTACCTCTTATTTGGCTCAGACTGAATGATAACCTCACAAACTTGTTTCTAGGCTCAGTGGAGGAACAAGATAGCATACACCCATGAACGCCTTCCAGACATGCCTGTACCCCACCAAGAGCCCCAAATGTCCATATGTAGGTAGCATGTTTGAAGAACATGTATGTTTGTAAAATGCACGCCTCGAATCATGCAGTCATTTCCCAAATTGTAAGTGGAATCTCATTAAAAACAGAAAGATTGTATGGAAGAAGGAAAAAAAAGAATAATGATCAGAACTGCCCTGAGAATTGGGGATGTTTTGGATAGAAGCCAAACTATTGTTGTTGTTGTTATTCTTTTAATTTCTATATGTTTAAGAAAAACTCAAAGCAGTATACAACTGATATTAGAACATCAAATAAAACAATCCAGAATAAAACAATAACGAAGAAAGCCAAATATAACGTTTACATCCAAAGCAACATAATTAAAAGGAAATTAAAATATTATCTTAAACATTTCAAAATAAAACATTACTAAAGGAAGTCAAATATAAAATGCTCATTTAAAGCAGCATAATGAGCAAGAGAATAAAATTTGAAAGAAAATTGGCACAGGAATAAAACTCTACCCTGTTCAGTATGTGGTGCTTCTCTTTTCCCTTTCCCTCATCCCATCATGTACCATGAGGCAGAGAAGGAGATATACATCCATTTTGGGGCACAATAGAGAAATCCTGAAAATATTAGTAGCTGATCATTAGCAGCCAATGATGTACCCCTATCTTAATCAGAAGAGAAAGTTCATTCTGTTGACATTCTCATTTACAGCTTTCCCATAGGAAAAACTTTTTGGTAGTTATTAAATCCAGATTTGCATTTGTTTTTATATCATTTGCATCCTTTCTTTTCCTAGTATAGTCAATTGTAATCTATACTGCAAAGGCATTAAAAACAAATCCTTCTCTGTCAAGTACAGTAAAGTTAAAAAAGCAAACAAACACACTCATCTACTGTTAAGATGCTCTGAAATTTAACAGAAAGCAATATACTAATACATAAATGCTAAATCAAGTATAATTTACAAAATATATACTCCAAAAGTTGTAATTGGCATCAATTTTTCTTAATTGCAAATTTGTACCAGATCAATCATACTACAGATTTGTCCATTTGGCTCTTATTGGAAGATTTCTTAACTTGTTTTTCCATAAAGAGTTCAGCATTGCACATTCCTCTGGTAAAGGTAAAAGACTCCTGGACGGTTAAGTCTAGTCAAAGGCGACTCTGGGGTTGCGGCGCTCATCTCGCTTTCAGGCCAAGGGAGCTGGCGTTTGTCCACAGACAGCTTTCCGGGTCATGTGGCCAGCATGACTAAACCGCTTCTGGTGCAATGGAACACCGTGACGGAAACCAGAGCGCATGGAAATGCCGTTTACCTTCCCACTGCAGCGGTACCTATTTATCTACTTGCACTGGCATGCTTTCAAACTGCTAGGTTGGCAGCAGCTGGAACAGAGCAACAGGAGCTCACCCCATTGGGCAGATTTGAACTACCTCTGGGTACTCCTGCCAATGTGGCAACAGTGAATCATAATCAAACAAACAGTCATGAATCTCAAATTTTAATATGAATTAGCTATGGGACTGTCCTTCTGACAAACCATGTACAGACTTTTTAAAAATATGAAGACTTATCTCCCAAGTAACTTGATTCACATTTAATGTCTGTACAGTACCTGTAAAGACCCATGTGAACTACAGTACAGGTGTATCTCATGCATTCTGGTTAACACAAGCAACTCGGGGTTAACTTAGCTGCCACAGTGCAGGAATCCTATGGAGACACTGTGAATTTCAATTGTGCAGTTGGCTGTTTGGTTAATTGAAAGTTTTGTCATGTTAATCTGAGGGCCATCCAGGGCTGGTACTGTTTCAGAACAGATTTACACAACTGCTTCTCCACTTGATGAGTTGCTTTCTCTTTCAGCCTAGATTGTACCTTTCATGTGGCAAATAGCTCATCTGAATCACTCATCAGAACCATAAATCATGATTTGGCACAGCACCAATCAACCCACATTAGGGTCATTCAACCCACATCTTACTCTCTTTAAACTCACTCCAGCTTTTGATTAGCTAGTAAAATATGTCAACAAATTAGAGCTGAGTAAGTTAAAAAGGGTTATTCCAGGATGACTTATCATGTAAATAAGTCATCAGAGCTGCTGACCAGTTCATTATATTCGCCAAGAGGTTTGCTTAGCCTGCCTCACAGATTCACATGCCTGGAGCCTACAGCAAATCTGTCCAGAGTGTTCAAGGCCCAGCCACATTACATGGCCCCAAGAAGACATTTTCCTGAGAAAGGCTGTTCTTCAGTCCTGCCTAATACTTTAGGGCTCTGGTCTGCAGGCTATAATCTCTGCCCACAATGCAAATGGCCAGAAGCAGCAAGCCTAACCACTGCTCTACTTCATTTTTCTTGGGACGCTGGGTAGAATTTTAGTTGATGGGAGCAATACCCAACATTACACAAATATGTAATAAATTTACGAATTGCAAGATCAGTGAGCTGTACAATGGAAATTGTGATTTGCAACCCCAAAATTTAGGCTGACAAAATAATAGGAACAACTTGATGCGGATTTGTGTCCAGCTGCTGTCACCTGTGGATCTAAGATTCACAGGAGATCAGCTAACTCAGATTTCCACTGAACAGCAGAAATTCCTCCGCTCATTTTTTTTACATGGCTTTGTCTCATGTGCCTATGTCTTCTGAGCTTAGCAGAGATTCCGTAAAAAGAATGACACAACTTTTAGAAGACACCTGAAGGCAGCCCTATATCGGGGGTTTTGATGCTTGATGTTTTTATGTTTTTAGATATGCTGTAAGCCATCCAGAGTGGCTGGGGAAACCCAGCCAGATGGGCAAGGTATTATTATTACTATTATTATTCACAACAAGGCTGTCCTCAACTGTGCACCTTCACTCTGAATGATCCATCTGGCAATCTCAGATCCAAAGCACTTCCACTATATTTTCTCTGCTCTGTCCCACTAATTCTGCCCCATTATGTCCCCCTCCACTGGGTAGCTGGCCTGTTCCAAAGTGACCAAAACACACCCCTACTCATATACACAGCCTTCTAAAGACCATGAAAAGCAATGCAAAGGCATAAAGGGAGCTTTGGAATGAAGCATCAAACCCCACCCCAAGCTCACAAATTAAAAAGATTATCTCTCTATAGATAAATGTAGGTGTAAATATTATTTGTGTTTCTGTGTGTTTATTATATCTATAGCCCACCTTTTTCCTCGGCTATGTTTTGAAGCAAGAGGAAGAACAAGGTAGTAATAAGTTCCTCTGCATGGAAGAGACTGAGAAATATTCTTGGGTTGGATGGCCATAGCCACTTCCTCCCTTCAGCGCAGCCCCCGCGCAATTAGGGGGATTCCTGGCTGCGTCACCACCTGGCCAGCCAATCAGCTGGCTGTGGGGGTGTGGCCTGCCCTATTTAAGGCAGGACGCGGCTGGGGATCTCCCTCTTTGCCGTCCCGCATATTGAAGGGTAGTCCAATAAAGGATTCCGGGGGGCATGGCCCTGTCCGAAGCCTAAGGAGGTGAGGGCCTAAGGCACGCCTCCTATCGGTGACCCCAGGGGAGTTCCTAGTTGATGTGCATCAGCAGGACTCCCTCTAGTGGTGGTTAACCCTTCCCGGACTTCAAGCGGACAGGCTGAAGTTGGATATAGTCGGTTAGGACCAATGCCTAAGCCAATACCGCTCATCACCTGTAACTAATAAAGATTTTGCCTTTTTTTAGCCCTTTAACCTTCATAATTGTGTCATGCGTCATTATTTCCACCTTGGGGGCCACGCAACTGTCAACGATTCTTTAGCTGTGATTCCTGCATTTCAGGGAGTTGGAGGAGATGAACCTTGGAGTCCTTTCCAAGTCTATGATTCTATGATAGAACCTGCTTTGCTTCAGCAAGGTTGCTGCATCATATGGCATTGTATCCTCTCCTTGGGCCAGTAGGCCCTTGGGAAAGAGGGTGTGGCCTGAGAAGGGGGCATGGTCATGAAGGTAGGATAGAAAAGCCTGGAGGACCACCTTTGGATCCTGGCTCTGAGGTTTGCCACCCCTACTTAACATGCAAAGCAACGTGTTCTACCACTGTGCTATGTTAGGCAACTCTATGGAATCACAGAGTTGGAAGGGACCACGAGGGTCATTTAGTGCAACCCTCTGCAATGCAGGAGTCTTTCTCCCAACATGGAGCTCAAACCTAAATGATATTTTTAGGCAATAGTGAACTTTCAGTGCAAGTCTTCTTTTTTTTATTCAGCCGCCTAAGTTCGAAAGCCTGATTTTTCTTTGGAATGCATGGTGTTGTGCATAAATTAGCAAGACCTATGGAGAATTCCTTTTCCTTCTCTCGCTCACACACCCTGCTGTCACCCAACTAACTCTAAAGTTTGTTTAAAGATTGTTTGAATTTTAATACTACTTCCACAATGCTGAGTGATTGTCCTTGGCTTTGGACATTATTTATAGGCCTCTGGAGAAACGAAGAAATGTAGCAACGACTCCTTTTGCAGATGTAAACAAGGCTATGGATAAACAGATTACTTATATTCCTAGTATTCCACCATTTATGAGTGGAATGGTAAAGCAAAACATCCCCTTGGCCCTTCCTAATCGTTTTTTTAAAGAAATGTTACATTCCCCACTCCCACCCCCATCTGAAAATTGTCATTTGTGGAAGAAAAATAACCCTAGATTTTTGATCATTCAGAACTGTTGAAAAAGGAAATATTAAGATTGGGAAACATTAAAACAGAAAATCCCTGGTAAGGGATTGGAGTTAAAAGTTAATAGTTTTGCCTTCACTTAGGGCCAGCCACACATGCGCGCGTGCGCGCGTGCACACACACACACACACCACCTGAAGTCCTGAAGTTCACTCAACGTTCTGGGATTGTACACATATGTTCTACATCTGACAATTGGTGATTGGCATGTGTGAATATGTTATCACAGATAAACACCACAAACAAAACTTTTACTTCACTCCACCTGACTTCAGTGCTTTTCTGTGTGTTACATTGTCAGATCCAGAACTAGAAACATAAACTTAATGCAAGCATGTTGTGCAAGACGTACATCCAGGACTATCTCCTGTAAAATTGGACACCTGGCTTCCTAATGCAACCCATTGCCCAAAACCTTTATGAAATCCAGGGGGAAAATGGATGGTGATGCAGTTCAGAGATGTTCTCACAGCAAACTGATGTAATGGGAATCTGGGAACTAGACCGATAGCGTTTGAATGACTCATAATAAATAGAAAAAGTTAAAGGCTTCTGGTAAAAAAAACGAAATCTTAATCTATTAAGCCTCATTACCTAACTTTCAAGTGTGAGTGAGATAAAATCTTTGAATTCTCTATGGAAGAGAAGCAGAACCTGTGGCTGTTCAGATGTTGGTGGGCTACAACTCCCATCATCCTTAATCACTGGCCAGTGCTGGTCAAGGTGATAGGAAATGGAGTACATGTGCAGAATGACAGGTTCCCTACCCTTACTCTCTACCAAATACGATTTGATTTAAGATAGTTACAAACATCTTTGTGCTTCTCTGTGGATTAAAGAACATTATAAGTTACTGTGTTGCTGGTTTTTAAAACTTGCAAGGAATCACAACAAAATGCAAAAAACAGTGGCCCAGTTTGCATTTACCGCTTAACTAAGCTATGGCTAACCATGAATTGGTGAGTGCCCAGCTGCTTTGTTCTTCCTCTGCTGGTGTGGTATGCCTGTAGCCAAGCCAAGGTTTGGATTAGCATTATATTGAAACCCAGGATTCTGGTTTGTCTCTCTGGACAAACCACAAGTAGTAAAGCAGGAAAAAATCTTGTCAATAGCTCATGGTTCATGAGACCAGCTCATGCATGCTTTCCTTCTCTGACATGATCATGAGGAAGCTTTTGCTTCTGTTTCAATTGGTCATGGTTCCTCATTATGCCTGAACACAGATAAACTGTGGTTAGTGTCAACTATGGTTTCCTGAAATAGAACAACTTCAAACTGTGGTTAACAATCATAGCCAATTTCAATTGATTATATTTAGTCTTTCCAATAATTACTGGTTTAGAGATAGCAAGGCATAATGGTTTGGAGAAAAGGAATAACAAGAAACCATGGTTTGTTGAAAATGGAAGTAGAAACTTCCAATCTCATGGCCATGGTGAAAGACAGGAGCACATGAGCCCTAGATTTGTGAACATGTTCTGCTATGGTTTAGTGTGTTCAGGCCCTTGAGTGATAAACATGCTTGTGTCAACACATCCATAGAGAAACAGTTTTCAGCTACAGACAAGGTACTCTGAAATAGTGCAGGAATATGTTTCTAACGTAACCCTTTTCCTTTCCTTTAATTAAAGGATATAGAAATAAGGCTGAATTTGGAAACGTCATTCAAATCTGTTTCCTAATTAAGATTTAAAAATATCTTTACTGATTGTCATATTTCATGGCCAAGATCCAATTACTCCTTGGCAGAATCCTGATCAGAAAGGAAGAGACTTTGTAGCTCTGGTGTATGAAGGCCATCTGTATTTCTACTTATCCTAACTTTTTAGTAGGCACATATTGATCTCATCATTCCAATGAGCTGAAGGATGAACAGACATCTATGGAAATGACAAGTCCTTCCTCTCAAATCTATTCATTATGAAATCCTGATAACTGAATCTCTACATACTCCTTTCTCCAAGTTATCCAACTGCTGAAGTGCTGGAGATAATTCAGCTTCTTGTTTCTTTGTGGCTTTTATTTCGAAACCAAACATGCTCTCAGATTCTTCCACTAGCAGAAATCAAGAGGAAAAAGCAAGAGGTAAACATAGAAGGAAAGGCCTTGATTCTTGACGCTGGATGCCTACTCTTGAAGTTTTCTGAAGTTCTGTGGCAACTACAGTCTACTTTATATCCATGACACAAAAGAAGTCTCGTTTTTCTAAGTTATTGAATGCCATGTCTCTCTGCACATATGCCCAGCACCTGTAATTAGGATTTACTATGGGTTGGCTTCATTACTTAAACACACATCTGGAAATGAAGTCACAAATGCTGAGAAAGTTCCTGCTGATAATAAGAACAACAGAGGTCTGCCAAGCAATATCGCCAACTCTCAGATCTGCTCTCTGTATTCATTGAAAAATGGACAATTTTTTCCATTTAGTTCTAGAACCAAGACTTGGCCTCAGGTTGTATGAAGGTGCAATAACAAAGAAGCGTGTTTCTTTTGCCTATGAATAATCACAATTGGCCTTTGCGTGTCTGGGATTAGAGATAGTTTGGCTTCTAGATCAGAAAGAGGTGACTTTTACAAGCACATCCACACTTCTAGCAACATATACTCAGGAATGAATTACATAGCTGTGCAATCTTTCATTCTTATCCACATAACCATAGCCTCCTATCCAGGAGCTAGGTGTGGGAGTGTGCCTCTAATGGTTCTACGGGACCATTCAGTAAATTACCATCAACCATGGTATCCTTCTGGACCACCTTGCTGACATGAGGTTGAGAGATGGACCATTTTGTGATGAGGGCTTAATTTTTAACAAAAATTAAATTAAGACAGGATTGTTGGTCAGGAGGCTACCAGTCCAGCCTGTTCTGATTGGGATTGCACTCAATTTAAAACACCACACTTGTCCAGGTGTGAACTGTAGACAGGAGTGTTTTTACTTACAGTGGTACCTCAGGTTAAGAACTTAATTTGTTCTGGAGGTCTGTTCTTAACCTGAAACTGTTCTCAACCTGTAGTACCAGTTTAGCTAATGGGGCCTCCCGCTGCCACTGTGCTGCTGGAGCACGATTTCTGTTCTCATCCTGAAGCAAAGTTCTTAACCCGAGGTACTATTTCTGGGTTAGCGGAGTCTATAACCTGAAGCGCTTGTAACCCGAGGTACCACTGTATTTGAATCCTTCTGGAAATCGAAAACTTTCCTTTTTAAACAAGCTGGCAGACCCAAACACAGGATGCCCAGGTGGTAGGGGAGGGGGAAGGCAATAACCAGTGAACAAAATGACACAACAATGTTCTGGGGTTGAAAATGTTCTGGGGTTGAAAATGGCCACCACTTTATTGATTACAGATGTAGGTAACCTTTGGTTTAGGCCAGTGGTTTTCAACCAGTGTGCCATGAGCAACACTGGCCTCTGTCCCTCTTTCCTTCCCTCCCTCTCATCTGATGCCCTCTCACATCTCTGCCTCCCAAAGGTTTGTGTGGCTGTTTGTTACAGCAGCCTTGGCTACAAGCTCCCCAGGCATATAGTGCCTCTGGGGCTGGCCAGGGGGTGCTGATTGCCAGGAGCTGAGAAGCCTCAGAGTAAGCAAGCGAATGAGGGAGCTCAGCCAGCCAGCCAGCCAGCCAGCTCCAGGCACCTTTCTTTGGGACAGGGTGGGAGCAGCTCTGAGACCAGAGGTGGCAGCGGTGGCTGCTTGGAGGATTCCTAAGGAGAGGGGAGAGGAGAAGAAAGGGGTGAGAGGCTGCCAGCTCTGACATAACTGTGCTCCTGAACTCTGCAGAGGTGCCGCAGGAAGAATGCAGTTGGTCAAGGGAGCCGTGGGCTCAAAAGGGTTGAAAATCTCTGGCTTAGCCATTGGGTATGCTTCCTGATTGATACTCCTACCGTTGGCTTGAGATTTTCAGGGTCGTGCCTCGGTTAAGGGCCACCTCAAGACATGGGTCAACTAAGCTAGGCTCCCCCCCCCACCGGCCACCATCTAAATGTTCTATGGCCCGTCTGCTCCCTTCTGAGATCAGGTTGTGAGTAATGCATGAGAGGGCCTTTCCTGTGTTGGCACCCCATTTGTGAAACTCCCTGCCCCAAGAGGTTAGACCACCTTGCTATTTATTTGCGTTCTACTGAAAACAGAAAACTTCCCTTTTTTAAAACAAGCTTTCGATTCTCATGCTGTTCTTTCTGTTTTATTTTTTGCTGCTGTTTCCGATCATTTGTGTTTAAAATGTGTGTTTAATTGTGTTGTTTTTATGTTTGCATTTCTATTTGTTAACCGCTTTAAGCAACTCCTTTGGTGGTGGGCATATTTTGAATTTTAAGGGGAAAAAATCTTTAAATATGCTGGTTTTGAAAATAAAATCCAGATACAATGTTAACTCAGAAACAAAATACCCCAACAAGCAAATAAAAAGTTTGATTAAGAAAGACATTTTTCACAGCTGCCCAGTTTACAGCTTAAAAGATGCTTGTCTAAGCACATCAACCGTAAAAAGACACCATTTATACATTTGGTTGAAATTGTGACTGACCCTTTGTTGTGGTTGTGTGTCCAATGCCCCATGCAGTTCATAAAATATGATGTTAAGTGTTTAATAGTCCTTAATTTTTTTTCTTCCTTCCTGCAGTAAGGTGGTTTAGCAGTTACACAAATAAATCACCCAGGACATGATTCAAAATCTTTAAAGGATCTCTTTCATACTTCCTGAGAAGTGCACCTGTGCTTATTTAGATTTCTTTGTTCCTTTTTTTCTACATTTATTTTCAAGCCATTTTAAAGAGGTCTGGAAATATATGTTTAAATCATTTGATTTGTATTTCAAAATGCCTATAGCAAACACGGCAATGCTCGGTGGAAATAAAAATAAACAGAAAAGAACAAAGAAGCTTGCAAATGGACATGCTACATATTGAGCAAATGCCAGAGCATTGAAATCATGTACATGAAGCATTCCTCAACATCTTTCACAGATGATTGCATTGCACTGATAGCTACCAAAAAAGTTAATGAACATATTCTGCATTTACCTACGTTATAACACCAGGTGAAGTTTATGAAGTGTTTAGCTTCACAGTATCAAATGCTTTAGGTGCCTTACTTAAAAATGTAAAATGTATAAAGTTAAACAAAGAAAGAAAGAAGGCAAAAACACCATTATAACATTAATTAGAAAAATTATTCCAAGCTAGATGTGACAGCGTTATATTTTTAAACCCAAGTATGCCTCAGTTATGTATAAAGTATTCTTTTTCCTTTTTAAAAAGGAAATCTTCTCTTGCCTATTGCTGACTTTACAAAAGTCAGTGGTAGTGTGCTACATGTGTGTTATAGGCATAGTTGTCTTCTTAGGAGAGGTGCTCCCTTCTGAGTGAGTCGGTAAGCCACAGCTTACCATCTCCCATTTTTATAAGCACATATATTAAAAAATAATAACTTTTTAAAAATAAAATTTAACTTTTTTTAAAAAAAAAATGATTCATCAGGGTACTCATGAAAGTTTTTAACCAATTAATCCACCTGATCAAACAGTTAAACACTGCAACCTGACTTTCCCCCATGTATTTGTAGTTTCCCAGGATGCTAAATTCTGTATTCAGCACCATGTTCCATACTTCAATGGTAAATCGACTGCAAATAAGGGTTGCATATTACTAAACAGGTGATTGCTTTTCATTCAGAACACTAATTTTGGAAACTGTATCACTTGCAATCCATTTTCATTCTGTAATGAAAATAGCACAAAGTAACCAAAACTGGCTCTACTGGAAACATTTGCGTAATGCGATATTAACCAGTGAAAAAGTGGCTAAATTAGGTATTTAACTTCACAAAGCATATAGAAAGGGAGAACCCAAAACAAACCGTCAAAATAATTTCCCAAACATGCAGAGCACCAATGGGCATGTGAAGGTACCTAGAGAACTGCCAACACATTATTATCATTATGCAGAGAAAATTGTGGACTGTTCCAATAAGTCTGATACTGAAATAAATGCGAAGGCTCTAATAGGAGTGTAAAGAAAAGAGCAGCCAGCTCAATGGAAGTGACAGACCTAGCTGGGTTTCCTTTTGGATTCCTTTCCATTTTCACATTTCCTATGGTCCTATGGAATTGGCTTTATTTTAGTCGTTTTGAAAGCTCTACAATTCATTCCTTTGGCTAGGCAAGTTCACTTTCGCCAAATGCAATGATCTGAGGTTTGTTTGAATTCCTGCTGTGTGGAAACCTACTGTACTTTCCAGCAGGTGCGAGGAACCCTCGGACTCCTTCAGCTGCAGCTCATTTCCACTTACTGACTATTTTATCTCAATGGAAGAAGCAAAAGTGACTTTTGTGTTTCCTGGAAGTCTGCTGCTTCAAAGAGTCTCGTAGTGATTTGTTTATTTCAAAGGAAATGGAGGCCAGTAGGTGATGACAGATTTATTGGTTATGCGGACATCACACACACAAACACACCATCCTGCACAGTCTGGATTCTAACCACACTAATAGCAACTCGCAGTAAAAGTTGGTGCTCTATATCTCTGAAATTCAGCCTTTCCCTCTCTTCTCATTCATATAGTAAATTTTTCAGTTTTTCAGAACTATATAAAAATGCAGTATCCCATATGCTGAAAAATCAAGCTAGCATTTCAGAACCTGTGCATTTGAAGCAAAAAACCCTCTTCCCAGCTGGATGACTAGGTCTCTGCCACGGGCATCTCTTCACTATTATTTTTGTAATCTGCTATTTTCTGCGGTCTTTTCAACTTTTTAAAGGCTGTTTTTATTGCATTTTGTGAATTGCTTGAGAGGTGTATGGAATTATTATTATTACTATTAATAATAATAATAATTAACTAAATAGCAAACATTATGTGATCTGGCAAAAAAAGCAAACATATTGGGATCATTTCAGGCGATAAGGGAAACAACTAGATGCTCAGATTTTTCTTAAGGCACACACACAGATCCTTAATTGTTGGCTATAGACCCTTTCGAATATGGCATGTGTATCAGTAGTTCCTATAGCTAGAGAACCAGACAGTGGAGAATATTACATAGGAGCAATAAAGCGTGAAAATTAATATGAAACCTCTTTGAGAGCCAAGATAAATTGTACAACATAGCTGATCAAATTTAGACCGCAGAAAGCAAAGACCAGAGCTGTCAGCAGTTTTGAGGCGTTAAATGGGCAAAGGCCTATTAAAAAGGGACAGCACATTCTATGCGTACAAATGGCAGAGTGAAGAAAATCTACACTTTAAAGAATGTTTTATTTAGGACCTTATTATTACAGCACTCCAAGGAGAACAGCATGAATATTCCAATAGTTCTATCACTTGGAAAAAGCCAAAGAAGTTACAGAAGCAACTGCCAGATCTCCTCTATTTGGCAAGGACCACTTACTACCAGCTGAAGGGGAGCAGTGGCTGCGGTTCGGCACAGGGGAGGCTATCGATTCCTCTTCCATTTCATTGGCTGCAGCCAATCGTAGGCGAGCTAGGGGGAGTAGTTTAAGGAGTGGACCAAAGGAAACGTCTTCCCTCTGTTCTGCTCCCAAGCTGTAAAAGTCAGCCATGCCCAGGACTCAGCCACAGCTGGCACCTACGCTACAGGTTATGTTGTAGGGGCTGCCCGTGGGTACACAGACAGGCCTCGCGTAAGACTTTGCTCTGGAAGTATTTGGTTGCTGTATTCGGGCCCAGAGAGGAATTTGCCTCCAGACAAAGTAGGCCTATATGGGGGCTTTGCCTACTTCATAGCTATCACAACTTGATGGCAGTTAAGGCACTGAGATGGATCCTTAGTCAAGGGTGGATGGGGGATGTATGTGTTGGGAGCCAAAGAATCCAAAGAATCAGGGTATCCTGTTAAAGGGATCCAGGGCAAGGTGCTTCTGTCCAGATGCCGACTGATGGGCCATGACCCTTCCAAAATGATTATTTTGGAAGGGTCACCCCAATCTGATGTACGTCATAGGACGATCCTTAACTCTAGGTAATGATGCTAAATAATCAAGCAGCAGACAGGCTGATTGATACAAGATACACACCTAATGCCTGCGCCAATAAACCTGCTTAATCCCAAAATGGTTGTACTGTGTTTATTGTAGCTTCCCCTGGCTTGGCCACACTATCCAAGGCTTCACTGCACCTGGCCCAAAACTGCTAGTTTTCACTAAATATGAAGATGCTGTTTGGACCAGGCAATGAAAACCAATAAGTGAAATAAGTGTTTTTCCCCTGGGGCGTACTCAAGGGCACGTAGTACCGGCAGCTCTTCCCCCCTAGAAGAAATACAGAGTGAAATAATCTTTGATTTAGATTAATTTTGTTTTGATGTATGCCTTCTCAACCAAACAACTGCAAAACTGGTCGCCTACGCTAGGTCTGCTGGAAATCCTGCATCACATCTATAGATAGGGTTAACTAAATTAGAACAATTCCTACCAACTATCCAAGCACATGGATTAGGAACACTCCAAGACAGACAAAACATTTTTCATGTATTTCTTATTGGGTAGACTTTCAGAAATTACTCATGCTCCATTAGAACCACTTCTTAACTGAGCTAGGTCAGGATGTGGCCAGGACAACACTTCCATTTTCAGCACTTTTGCTAAGAAAGGGGATGGGATGGGGCTTCCCAGCAGGGTTTTGGAGTGATTCTGTCATTACATTTTGAGTTGCAGAAGACTAACCTGGAAAGAATGCTTATGAAAAATGCTCTGTTTAGCTTTGAGCTGCATGGCTCCACCCCACTTGGCAAGCTTTCGTGTCACAACAAATATCTTCTATTTGCAGCATACTTAGCTTGACTATACTTTCATATTAAAACCCTCCATTTCTATCTTATTCCCTTACTATGAAAATTCAATGTAGCAGTGTCGTGACAACATTGGCAGCCCTTAGGATAGAGTGCCAGAGACTGCTAGCAGCCTATACTAGCAAGTTTCCCAACAGTGGCTAATGCACTAGTGCAAGGCAAAGTCCAACTCATATGTTTGTTCTGTGACCCTAGTTATCAATTCTAACTACTACTACAGTTGCAGAATGGAGCAAAAGCATAACTAGTGAATTGCAATTCTAATACTTCTGCTTAACTGGTTTCTGGATCTTAAAATGAGGAACTGCGCAAATGGCGGAACTGAAATGTTTGTAAACCTGGCAGAGATCTTTTCCATCCATAAGAACCCGAATATTTAGGCTACTTGCTCATTTTCCAATGTGCCTTCATTTTTTTCTGCCAGCTCCTTCTAGCTTCTCAATTATTTAATATGCCGAGGTGAATAAAAATATTAGTTCAACAGCGTGTCCTTTCAGATATTTCTTTACATTTACTAGTTCTTGCCTATTAGTAGACAGCAAGTTCAATAAGTACATAGGCACAGACAATTACAAGCCTTCCAAAATAAGTATTTAAGAGGTGTATAGACTGGTATAAAAAGTCTAAACCCACCTTACTTGGCAAATAACAGGATAAGAAAGTAGGAGGCCGGGTAGACTGAAAATCAACACACAAGAAAAATGCCATAGCTACGAGGCCAGGGAAAAGTCTGCTAAGATCAAAATGTGAAAAATAAGGGATAATATAGTTGCAGCATTTAAAATAAGGGTCATCTGGAGCTCTGATACTTTGGAAGTACATGTGATGATCTTTTAAAATATGGGGAAATGGGAAGCTATAAAATATATGAAAATGAAAAGATACCATAATGTTAAGTATGCAGGAGTCATTAGTAGCAGATTGTCACATGAATGTGAAGGGACTGGCTCCTTCTTCATTTCCAGGCTCAATTTAAGGGACTGGTTTTGACTTTTGACAGGATTTCAGACCAAGTTATCTGAAGCACCATCTACCCATATAAGCCCTCCAAAACTTTAAGGCCAGTGTCTGAGGCCCTAACCTCAGGTGCACCAGTAAGAAAGTTTCAGTGGTGGCTTAAGAACTTTGGAATTCACTCTCCAGGCTAGAAAGTTATTAAAATAAATAACTGCATAAATAAATATTATAAACTTCTATACACTGATGACAAGACAAGGGACTGGAAGATTGTTTTTGTCATCTATATGTGTTTAAAGATAACATCCTGGGTTCGAGAAGCTAACTATTCTGACAACAAATATTAGCATGAAGGCAAAGTAACAGTAACAAAAGTTACATACCTGAGCAACACTGAACCGCACCTGTAAAAATCACAGTGCAGTTCCTCTTTATAAACAAACTTCTGTCCCCATGAGCCCTTTTAAAATGGTGTTTCTGTCTACCATGTTTGAAAAGTAGAAGGAGCCTGAGAGCATTATTTATGAGAGGGATTTGGTAACCTGTTAAAATCAGTGGGCTTGAACAAATGTCATTCATGACAATATCTGACAAACTTCCTAGTGAATTATGCATTAGATTTTTCATGATGTGCCTTTACTTATTTGCTCATTTGCTTTAAAGCTGTGAGTATATGGCAGGGCTTTGTTGTTGCTGTTGTCTGCTTAGTTGCCTGATTATTTTTGAACAGTGGTGGCAGAGTGGATGAGGAATGGCTAATTTCAGTATGACTGTGGCACAGAAGACTACAATAAAGCCCCAAAGTCCTATTTTTTAGCAGGGTACAGATTTGAAAGCAGTGTTTTCCAACCAGGGGAGCATATGAAGCTCTTGGGAGGGGGGGGTGTTTGACTGTCTCAAAAAAAAAGTACAATGTGACTTTTAAAAAAATAAAACACTGTGAGAAAATCATATGCAGCTTATTATGTGATCTGAAAGTAATCATGCATTTAGAAGTATCTCCTGAGCAACATGCTACACAATATACACGGCAGAGCAGTTTGTCATGTGTCGTGCGGTTCATTGATCTCATGTTTATTTGTACAGTTCATTGCCATTAAGTTTGAGAACTTCAAACATACTATAAGCTATTGCTATTACATATCAAGTTATCCTCAAATTTAAGGCAAGGTCTTTTTAGTGTGCACTTGGAAGAAAAATGTTAGGAAATTGGCTAGAAAACCATAGAGGAAGTCACACACTCAATACCAAATATTTCATCAATGAAAACAGGGTGGGGTTTTCATTTGTTTTTTGCTTTTTTGAAGGAATGCTGTACCCCCCTCCCCCCCACATACAAATGTTAGAGACAGAAGTGAGAACTTTAGCTGGATATGAAAAGCAGAGGAGATCCAGTTAGTGAGTCAATCTAGAGATATACTTTTGGCTTTGCTTATTAAACTCCTCTATCTAAGTCAGGGCTTTCAGATTGACCAGGCCAATCATAGGAGTGGACTGAGTCTGAAATAGACAGCCTAGGGGACAGTCTGTCTAGAACAGAGTCTGATGTTTTCTGTGCCTCTCTCCCATCGCCTCTTATTCCTTCTTCTTAACAATGAAGCATACATTTGTGTTGATGTTGCGAGTCCACCAATCCTGTTTTTTTCTTTTCTTTTCGTAATCCCAAGGAAAGGAATTAGCTCCCTTGAACAAACGGCAGGGGGACAAAGAAAATTTACCTTGCCCTTGCTTCCTAATTCTAAAGAAGAGAAAGGAGGATGAGCTGCCTTCAAACCCATCCTCAACAGCAGCAGCAGCAGCAGCAACAACTACGGGTTATGTTTTAATGCAATTGTCTTTTTCTATCCTTAGCAGCAGCTGCCCTTGCTTAGTCAGGGTAGAACAGCCCTTGAGTGAAATCATCTCCACTGGAAGCAATCTTTTTATAGCATACAGAATTAAGATAACAGGCAAGAGATGAGATGGTTGATAAGATTCATAAGTGACCTGGCAGTAAATCAACTATCACCCAATACATGTCTGGTCTGAATAAAGCTATACTTGAGTGCCTCCCTTGCTTAAGTCCCTTTCATATGGACAAGGTGCCTACAAGAAATCAGTGCAGACCTTAAACATCTGTGAAATCCTTTTATTGTCTTTGGATAATGCCTTGATTTACTATCGTAGGCTGATCCCCGTAAGATTATTATTTTACTTCACAAAAGTTTGGCTTTTTATAAGTAAGATTAATTTAGCATTCATAAAAATTAGGTGATTTATTCCTGGCTAGAGCCAGGTGTAGCTCAGACAAAAAGTTGTAAAAATGTCTCCAAAGAACTGTGGAAATGCATCTCAATTCTGACACTCATTTCTGCCTGCTATTTCTGTCCTGGAACAGAAGCCTCTTGAGCTGAGTCTTTAGTTTGTGCCAAACAGTGTGGCGGGTTTTTGTGAGATGGAAAAAAGTCCTCTAGGGACTAGCAATAGACTAGCCAATGTATAACTCATATGATCTAATTCTCATTTCAGCTACAGTCTTCAGAGCTGAGACTCTTAATACCCTGATCCTAAACAAATTGGCCAGTTAAGTCCCATTGAAATCATTGAAGTACAATCATGTGTAACTCTGGACTGACTTCTGGGCAATCCAGATAAAATTAGGCGTGCCTAAATTATATTGAAATTAATGGATTTCTAGCCCAATCAAAACCATTAAACTACAGGATTTACTTCTGAATATAAAAATGTACAGGATCTGGTTATTAGGCACATAGGTCTTATCTGCAAATATCCTAGACACTACCAATTTCGGCAGTGGTGGCAAAAAGAAAACAATAATGAAGTAGACACAGTGCAGAGGTAGGCAAACCCCAGGAATCTTATCGGGATGCAAATCACCATCTCCTTAATCATCATATTGATCGTTTGATGAGCAGAGAGGAGCACTAACTCGCCTCCTCAGCTGATCTGTACAGATTATTTATTTTATTCATTTATTTCATACCATTTATAAACCACTTGATTATTTAAAAAAACCCTCAAAGTGGTTTAGAAAAATATTAGCTGAGAAGGAAGGGGGTTGTCCTGTGTGTGCACATGTATGCAAGGATGTGGTATAGCCACACACACCATTTTAGTCACATCTACCACTCATATCATGCAGCCCCAGGGGGTTGGCCATGGGTAGATGGGTTGGCCCTCAGGCTGAATCATTTTAGCCACTCCTGCAGCTGAAATGTATTAATGGGGCAATTGCCCAGGGATGGCAAAGTTGATGGGTGGCATTTGCAATAGCAGCAGGGGGACTGGACTCTTAAGCTTTTTGGTTTTATAACAAAAAAGTGATGTAAAAAAAGGTAAAGGACCTCTGACAGTAAAGTCCAGTTGTGAACAACTCTGGGGTTGCGGCGCTCATCTCGCTCTATAGGCCAAGGGAGCTGACGTTTGTCCACAGGCAGTTTTTCCAGGTCATGTGGCCAGCATAACTAAGCTGCTTCTGGTGAAACCAGAGCAGTGCACGGAAATGTCGTTTACCTTCCTGCTGGAGCGGTACCTATTTATCTACTTGCACTTTGATGTGCTTTTGAACTGCTAGGTTGGCAGGAGCTGGGACCGAGCAACGGGAGCTCACCCCATCACGGGGATTTGAACCACCGACCTTCTGATCAGCAAGCCCTAGGCTCAGTGGTTTAGACCACAGTGCCACCCGCGTCCCAAAAAGTGATGTTGGGGAAATGTTATTAGGCTAAATATGAGCCCCGATAGCCACAAATTTCTTTGAAATGAGCTAGACTAACTGGGCTGCTCTAAATCCCCAACAATGAGTGATACCACTGCTGTGGGCTAAGGGTGCAGGAACTCCTCCAAAGGCCGCACATGTCTTTCCGTGAATGGCTGTACACAGGGAGAAGTCAGCCCAGATCATCCTTATTCAGAAAAGCTATTAGTGGAAGAGGAGGCATTTCCTGGGATCTAGATGGGAACTTTGCTGCTTCTGCTTCTTCCCTCCCCATTTTGGGAGGGTGGGATAGAAGAAGCAGTTAAAACAAAAGTGTAGGGAGGGAGAGACTGTCCTGAATGGTGTTGAGTGTGTGAGGGATTATGATATGTATGGGGTTGTCCCAACCCGCCCCACCTAGTGGGAAGATGCGGAACTATGATTCAGGGTCTGCAGGATTGAGTCTCATCTATTTAAATAGTTTCTCTTTGTAGGGACACAGATCTCTTCTTCCCAGGGGTGGCCAGACACCACAAATACACCTCTGCCTCGCAGCAGACAATAGGGCTGTGCATATGATTCAGATGAATCCCAAACTACAGCGGGCAGCTTTGGACAGATTCAGGGTCTGTCTGAGATGAAGCAGCGCCCTGAACTGAAGCGGGGACCTCTGATTTAGTGATTGAGGGAATTTCAGAAATTGTGGCATTTATGAAAACAGTGGCTACAGTGCAGCTGCAAAACTGAAACATCTCCCGAAACATGCCATGCAAGAAAAACACCAGAGTGGAGAGAAGGGAATTTTGAGTGGTAGGTGTAGTTTCTAATCAGAGTGAATGTTTTTTTTTACCAGGATTCCCCAATCGCAATGCTTTCAGGAAGGAATGCTGAAGCAGTGTTGGCCTTGTTCTTCCATGTTCTGTGCTCATTCATAGTACTACTAGTGGAACTTGCTTGGAAATTCTAGACAAGCAAAGCCTTCTGTCTTTGTGTCACATACCCTCACATCCACTCCGGTCAAGTCAGCTTTGTATTTACCATGTTTTTTGTTCTATAAGACTCACTTTTTCCCTCCTAAAAAGTAAGGGAAAATGTGTGTGCATCTTATGGAGCAAATGCAGGCTGCGCAGCTATCCCAGAAGCCAAAACAGCAAGAGGGATTGCTGCTTTCACTGTGCAGCGATCCCTCTTACTTTTCTGGCTTCTGAAATTCAGAATATTTTTTTTCTTGTTTTCCTCCTCCAAAAACTAGGTGCGTCTTGTGGTCTGGTGCATCTTATAGAGCGATATATACAGTAGTTTCTGTGTCTTATGGTGTCAACTGTGCAGAACACCAGTCTGCTCATTCAAATCCATTCACAAAACCACAGGGAGGAAATGAAATCCTTTTCATCTCTCTCTCTCTCTCTCTCTCTCTCTCTCTCTCTCACACACACACACCCCAACTTTAAAGGTACTTAGCACGTATGCACATGCATGCACAAACCCTGGCAGGAATCTTATCTAGTGGTACCTCTATGATGCACACTATTTTCAATAGTTGGGAATAAGTGATTCCTTTTTTACCACCTCAAGACTGCAAATGCAGCCCTTTCGGGGGGGGGGATGCTGCATTCATCCAGAGCTCTTCACTTCTATGTCCAACCTAGTGGCGTAGCGTGGGGGTGCAGGGGGGGCCGGCCGCACCGGGCGCAACACCTGGGGATTGGGGTTAGGGGGTGCAAATCCACGGGTTAGGGGGCGCAAATCTGCGGGTTAGGGGGCACAAATTACTTGCCTTGCCCCGGGTGCTGACAACCCACACTACACCACTGGTCCAACCGCTGCTATTGGGAAAGCTTTGGAGGAAGGGAAGATCTGCAAAGGGCCATGGGGGATTCTGGGAGGAGCTACCTATGCACCAATGTTCATGATAGCATGAGGAGGCTTGGAAATAAAATAATTTATTTTCTTATTATTACTTTGTTAAATGTGTTAGCTTAGCTATGCTGAGCCTATTCTGAGCTGAAATGTGTCAGTTTTCCCATCACTACATATGAGTGTACAATTCTAAATATTTTTTCTCAGTAAGCACGTTGAGCAATTGTTAATTCCTAGCCATATAATGCAGTTCATTTAAACAGATTTTGAAACAGTGTACTGCAACAAAATGGCTTGCAATGTTGATATATAAAGCTGAAGGGATATCCAAATCAGTGCCCTACTTCTTTAATAGGGCCAGACAGTTAAATAGTACGGGGGGGGGGAATAATACAGGGGGGGGAATGCTTCTAACACAGGAGGAGATTTTATCTCTATTTATATTGAAGCTTTATTTTATGCAGAACATTCTTGTCCTTCTATTTCTAATAAAGAAATTATTCCCAGGCTACATTCTGAGTGGACATCACCTGAAGTCTACGGTAGTCTGCTAAAGCTTGGGAGACACGCTGATTTTTTCCTCTGTATTGTGCAACGCAATGAAAATTAATGAGGCATCATCAAGCTAAAACTATAATCAGCTTTAGAGGATGCCATTTATACCAGTGGGGTTTGAGCAGTCTAACTATACTCAGGTTGGCAGGCAGTTCCTTGCAGTCCTATTTTAATTATGGCTATTTTAATGAAAAACTATGCTGACCTTTCTGAGTTTATTTCCAGCATGCTTTCTAAGAAAGCAATTCTCAAACTGTGAGTGAGTGGATAGTCACAATTAAGCAATAAAGCAAAAAGGAAGACAGTGACTTCCAGATCAAATAGAAGAGGAGGTTGTCAGTCAGAGTGCATGTCCTTCCTTTGCATGCAAAAGATCTCTGGTTTAATTCCAGGAAACTACAGATAGGAGGGCAGGGACCAGGTCCCAGTCTGAAATCCTCTATAACTGCTGCCAGTCAACATAGACAATACTGAGCTAGATGGTCCAATGATCTGACTCTGTATGAAGCAGCTTCTTCCCATGTTTCTAATGTGACTGATCTTACAGTAATATCAAGCACGGCTTCTATAGCTGACCTTTGGGCCCAAACAGGTTCATATGGGGGAGAAATTAGGCAGTGGAGCATAACATAATGTCTCATTTTGTAGTGGGCTTCAGTTTGTGTGTTTCAACAACTCTGTGCAGCCTTGTGCATGGGAACCTGCATGCAATTCCCCCAGTTAACTGAGATTGTCATTTCTTCTTTACAGATGAAGGATTGAGGCTGAGTCAACAACTGGCCTGTGGCTACCAAGCAAGTCCATTGTCCTCTTATGACTTTGTCCCATTGGACTACTGCACTAGCTCTCATGAGAAACAGAGTCAGACCATCTTATAAGTTACGTTAATAAAATTTACTGTTGGGATAACCCCATAATTACTTATGTTAAACTAAGGAGAACAAACCGAATCTTAAATAGGTTTATATAGTGTCAAGTCAAACTTCTATGGCTTGTATGCTTCTTCTATAGACCAGCCAAAAGTGAAGAATCTTTCAGAAAAGCCATGCCAACACAGGAGAGAGAGTGAGAGAGAGAGAGTGGGGAAACAGAACAGAAATGCCTGAATTTACTGCCCCCTTCCAAAATGCTATGCTAATCAAGGTGGCTAAGAATCCAATAAACTTGTAAAATAAGAATAAAAATAACTGCAATGATAGCAACAGCTATCAAATAGCTGGGGGGGGGACTTGCTGGGAATTGTTTTCATGGCCCTTCAACCATAAAATCCGAGAAATCATTTTGGGAAGGCTGTTCTACATTCTGGGCACCACAATAAAAAGGGTTCTCTCTTATACCTACTCACCATGTATCAAACAGTGGCGTAGCGTGGGGGGTGCAGGGGGGGCCGGCCGCACCGGGCGCAACATCTGGGGGTTAGGGTTAGGGGGCGCAAATCCACGGGTTAGGGGGCACAAATCCACGGGTTGGGGGGGGCAAATTACTTGCTCTGCCCCGGGTGCTGACAACCCACGCTACGCCACTGGTATCAAACAGCAAGGGTGCCGGGAGAAGGGCCCCAGAGGCAGCAGCGAATGGTTTGATGGGATGCCACTGTTCACCTCATCTCCAGTCAGTTACATTGCTGCTGCTTACCAGGAGATAAGGTCACGGCAGTAGGAAGGTTGGTATACTGGAAACACATGGTCAGGAGCAGAGGATTAGCTTAACTAGTAGTGCCTTTGGACCTCCATGACCTTGCTTCACCTCTGCCTCTGGGTAAGCTGCAGTGGTATGACCAAACAGGGGCACCCCACCTAAGACATTCACTAGTGCTAGGGATTATTGGATCTGTCAATTTCAGTTCTCCAATTTTCCAGTATTAAATTCGGTTACACACATTTCCACAGAAATTTGCTATTTTTCTTTTAAAAATTCATCAGCATTCTGGTGTGAATTTCTCCTAATAAACAGATATATTTTTTTTGCATGTAACTTTGCCTAATGTACACATTTGGCCAAGAAAGTTCCCCTAACACATATTTGAATGCTATCTTCACTAATACTGCATATGCATTTTATGCGCACACTTTACGTAAGCATGTAAGTGTATATGTACACATTACTTGGCTGCAGATCTGCATCGCAAAATTCATAGAAGTTCAAATTTTGAAGGTTGACTGTGTTTTGATTTGGTTATTTCTAGGAGTGCAGGTTCAATAGGTTTACCTTTAAATGAGAACTGAATTGAATTCCTCCCCCTTCCCTAGCTAGAGGCAGATTAAAGTACACAAACTGGATCATATGAGGAGGGCCGTTTTTAAGGTACTATGCCATTTAGGGCCTTAATAGTTAAAAAAGGAAAATTGATCTGAATACAGAAACCAAGTGTAGATAATAAATATGATGCACTCTGCTGCCTCCAGTAAATATCCTGGTGTTCAAACTTTGAACCAACTGAAATTTCTGGATTGTCTTCTAAGGTAGCCCAAGGTAGAACGCATTACAGTAATTTAACTGTGAGTGACCGAGGCAGTGTCTGATTATTCATGTCCTAGTCTCTTCCAGGTAATATTACTGTAAAGGGAAACCAGAAGAAGGAAGGCACCAAAAATAGGAAAAGAGGAACAGGGGGAAGGAGAGGAGATCTCAACGGTACACAAAAACAAAGGTTTTTGTTGGCCCAACATGTTTTGATATACACTTTTTTCAGGAGGACTTAAAAAGCAGGTGGCGTTCCCCCCCCCCTTTGGGGTGCTCAGTACCAAATGATTTGATTACAGAACTCACTAGAGAACAGTGGTACATATTTCAAACCATGTTGGACCAATAAAATCTTTATTTTTGTGCACCCTTGAGATCTCATCACTCCCCTTTTTTCTAGTTAAATTACTGCAATGCCTCTACCCGGGTTTGCCTTTGAAGGCAGTTTCAGGAATTTCAACTGGCAGCACGAAGAGAGTGTTCACTGACAAAGCACTCTTTGTTTTTATTGCAGTAGTTCATTAACTGAGAAAATATTTTTGTTTTTTGTTAGCAAATGCTGTGCTTGACTAGTGGTGGGGGTGTGAATCATAATTAAAATAAGATTAAAATACATGAAAATATGGTGTTATATGGGATCATTGCAATTTGCATCCACTTGCTAATTAGTCCACCTGTTCAAATACTCCAAATTAAAACCAATTTACTTAGGGCTACGTAAACCCCGCAGCTTCTATTTAAGTTTTAATAGAGTATTAATAAATTCAAAAATAATAAGATATGAAAGGAGAAAATATTTATATTTTACACAGCACACTCACAACGACAACTTCCACATTATCTTAGTGTTTTCCCCCAAACAACATCTGAAGTTGTGACAATGTAGGAACCCAGGATTCACCATTCACCTGACAGATAAAGGGAATGTCATGCTGTAGCCATTTATTGATCTCAGTAGAACTTACTCACAAGTAAATATGTTTAGGGAAATAGATTAGTTTTCAAACAGATGAGTTGTGTTCAGCATTTGTTGACCTGGCATTTATTTTAAAATATAATGCACCAGCAAATTTATTTCCTTTTGTTTGTGCAAATGGGACACTTACATGATCTGGCAGCCCATTTATGAAAGTATGCTCTTTTATCAATGAATCTAACTGGACCTTTGCATCTTTTTACTCAGAAGTAAGTTCCACTGCCTTTAGTATAGCAGCCTTACAATTTCTCGCAGGAACATAGTAATCTTTTCCAGAAAATGCACACAAAAGACTCTAATTTCTCTAGTCCTGGATATTTTGACTTCAAAGCCAGCCCAATGTCTGAAAGCAAAGACTCTTAACTACAGAGCCAAACATTTGCTTGCCCAAGAAAAATATACAATTATAATACATTGATCAATCATCCTATTATTTAAATTTTGTCATATTATTGCTATGATCCCAGAATTTTCAGTGTTCTTCATTTGCACACACGGCAGTCTTTTTTAAAAAGTTCGAAGCATCGTATTAATAGACGTAAAATGCTTCAATTAACATGAACATGTTTCTTTCATATATATCCCCCACCCAGCTTTCTGTTGTATGTTTATACCAGGGGTCTGCAACCCGTGGCTCCGGAGCCGCATGCGGCTCTTTTACATCTTTGCTGCGGCTCCGGGGTGGATACTAGCGAGGGGAGGAGGCGCATTGTGCGCCCCGACACTCCTCACTGTGGCGGGCACTGTACTGGCTGTGACGTCGCATGGGGGCAGTGCGTGCGTTAGTCACGCACCGTCCCGACGTCACCTTCCCGCCCGCTGTCAGATCGTGGCTCCGGAGATATATTTGTTTTAAATGTCGCAATGGTTTTGCGGCTCCCAGTTGTTGTTTTTTCTTTGGAAACGGGTCCAAGTGGCTCTTTTTGTCTTAAAGGTTGCAGACCCCTGGTTTATACAGAAATCCTATACGGTGCAATCTTAGCATTTGGTATCCAAACTGCTAGTATTGTTGTGGCGATCATGCTGTGCTGCAGTGACTGACCATAGAGAATATGCAGAATAAAATTTAACAGGTTCCATTATCAGCTTGATTCAATGATGGTCTAGGAAAACCAGCTTTATTGCTGTGACTAAATCCACCTTAGTACACACTCAGAATTGCCAACTGAAACAATGAGCAGCAGGACTCTTAATACCTATGAAAAATACAGTTTGGCTGAGTTACTATGCTTAATTCCACTATCTTCTAATCTTTAATCATCCATCTCTTCAAAGGGTTCCTGTATTTTTCTTAGTATTTTAGGAAGCCATTCAAACTCAATATCCTCTGGGGTGCGTGGAGTTTGGAATACAGTGGTACCTTGGGTTAAGTACTTAATTCATTCTGGAGGTCCGTTCTTAACCTGAAACTGTACTTAACCTGAAGCTCCACTTTAGTTAATGGTGCCACCGCGCTGCCAGAGCACGATTTCTGTTCTCATCCTGAAGCAAAGTTATTAACCTGACGTACTATTTCTGGGTTAGTGGAGTCTGTAACCTGAAGCATCTGTAACCTGAAGCGCATGTAACCCGAGGTACCACTGTAGAGAGATTTCTGGCTGAGCTGGGATTAGCCTGGGCTCAGCCAAAGCCATACAGGCCGAATTCTTTCATCCACAGGGCTGGCCCTATGATGAGGCAGAGTGAGGCAGCTGCCATGTGGGGAAAAGTTGTGACAGCCATGTGGCCTGTACCCCCTTCACTATCCTGCTGCTCTCAAGTGCAGTGGGCTATATTTTCCTTTCACCAGTATTGGATTAAGATTAAGTTGCCAGTCCAACTGTCTTCTGTATAGGCCTTGGGGGAGGACGCCATCTTGTCCTTTGCCTCAGGCAGCAAAATGTCTTGAGCCGGCCCTCTTCATCTTGTTAAGTGTCAGCTTAGCTGGGGCTCAACCAGGTAAGCTGAGCTAAGTCTCCAAAAAGGGGTCTCATATAGGATAGAACAGGGGGAGACTTACTCCCATCCCAAACACTATTCAGCTTGGTCACATGACCTAGCAATCCAGTGGAAGCTGCACTGCAAAAAGGATGGCATAAGTTAAATTAGTTTAAAGGCTTGTGTGGTGTAGTGGTTAAGAGCGATAGACTCGTAATCTGGGGAACCAGGTTCGTGTCTCCGCTCCTCCACATGCAGCTGCTGGGTGACCTTGGGCCAGTCACACTTCTTTGAAGTCTCTCAGCCCCACTCACCTCACAGAGTGTTTGTTGTGGGGGAGGAAGGGAAAGGAGAATGTTAGCCGCTTTGAGACTCCTTAAAGGGAGTGAAAGGCGGGATATCAAATCCAAACTCTTCTTCTTCTTCTTCTTGTTTCCCCTCTCCAGGCTCAGGTTGGCTCAACAGCCAGTTGCCCTGCTCCTGAATGGAGTTTGGAATGTGTTGGTTCCCTATTCTTTTGGATTGCTCTGTCCATTGAAAAGACAAAGGCATTTGTGATATCAGAACTCCTTTGATATCAGAACACAAAGGTCTATTTAACTGAGAGGTTATGTTTATTATTTAAGATACACAAAGCCGAAATCAAGGACATTAAAAAAACGTTGTTTCTAATTTAATATGTTGCTTACATGACATAGGAAAGTGTTTATGGTTTCCCTGGTTACAGGAGATCAATAGCAAAGAGCAATTATAAATCAAAATCCTCCAGTGTCTTTTTTCCAGAAAGCACAGCATGGAAACCATGAAGGACAGCTTTGATAATTTCAAACTGAAGACAAGCAGAGAACATAATTACAGCACAATGGTAACCATGTCTGCTGAGAAGTAATTCCTATTCCATTCTCCCAGGTAACTGGACTCAGGATTGCAGCCTTAGGGAACAATCCCCAAACCACACTACTGCAGGAGGGTTCTGTTGCCATATAAGTCCTTGCTGCACTTGCTGAAAGCACAGGCAGTCAGGAAGCTACCATCTGCAAAGTCAGTAGAAACCACCAACCCACTCAACAAAACAGGTCATTATGGGGTCAAGAAAGAGCTGGCAGTAGATCCACTGGTTCAAAAGCTGGCCCATAACCAGGTGAGGAGCCTGGCAAAATCTCCTGTATTTTTGAGAACAGAACATGAAAAGAATGGTCTCACTCCCTGCTTCCAGCAGAGATGTTTTAAAAACTATCCATATATTCCTTTCTATGCCATGACCACTTTAGCCTATTTTGAAAGTCTTTCTTAGAGGAAGAAACATCCACTGTATTGTGCACATCCATTTATTTAACACATGCACATTGCTGTAATACTCACTCATACTGGGAATAACAAGAAGTTTCTTTATGGAAGTCTTGATGTATAACTACATTGTTTCCACCTGTCTACACACAGAGAAAGCTACTAGATTTCAATATCATGACAAACTGAGGAGATTTTTAAATACATTGTTGACGATGAGCTACACAGCACAATTTTTCTCCTTTTAAGGGAGTGATGTGGTAGGCTCAATTTCTGGTGCAAATTGTAGTTCTCTTGTCAATGCTGAAAATTATTATAGACCCACTGATTTACTATCTACCTGGGGAGGAGGGATTATTAGTGGCTGGATGTACAACCTCTTGAAGGGTCAAGAAAAGGACTGTACAAATATGTGGATAACTCGCAAAGAACAGCACCAACATCTGGTGGTGCATAGTATTTTCATTCATATTCATTTTCAGTGTACTTAAGTTAGTCGTGCCTCTTGATTCTACTCTGATTATGACTTACTTGGGTACAACCTTGCATGTGTATTCATTAGTTTTTCCTCCTGTCATACCAGAAAGAAGTTTCTTATTAGCAAAATCTTTTCCTTTTAATGCTTATTTGGCTTCCAGGGTAGTTTCCCTGGGTGGTATTAGTTGAATCCAAGGATGTTCTTCGGAAGCTGGCTTCAAGCACCAGGCCTGCTGGCAGACATGTTACGAAGATGTCTGCAAACGTGACATGAGGGCCGGCAGCCCTGCCATGTGAGAATCTCTTGCAGACAACGGCGGCGCCTAGAGACAAGTCAGTTGGGTCATGCCTCCATAGTAAGGACCAGAGGAGGAATGTCTGCTGGGAGCAGCGCAAAGAGAAGAAGCACCAAGGCTGTGGCGTAGCGTGGGGGGTGCAGGGGGGCCGGCCACACCGGGTGCAACATCTGGGGGGTTAGGGTTAGGGGGCGCAAATTACTTGCCTTGCCCCGGGTGCTGACAACCCACGCTACGCCACTGCACCCAGGTACATCTGCAGTAGCACAACTGGGCACCTTCATCTGCCCCAGCTACAATAAAACACGTTTCTCCTGTACTGGTCTCTACAGCCACAGCAGGCACTGTAACCTTCCAACAGTTTGACTTCACCCCCAAAGGTGCACTCCTCCATTGTCTCCCAAGAGAGATAGATGGATGCCAACCAATTTTTAGTTATTTCAATGAGGCCATTAAAAAAAAATCTTGCAAATTATTAATTTTGTCTCTCAAAAAACAGCATGAGCTGCAGTGGAGTAGATCCAAATGGGAAAGGATAGCTACTGAAACTAATTCAAATATCTTGGTTTCCTTGCTGTTCTTCTACTGTTTTAAAGGGGTTCTGCAACTGCTGTAAAAGCTGCTTTAATGCTGGCAGACTGAATGATAGGAGGCACAGGCCCCTTCTACTGTAAACAACCATGGGTTACACGCTCATTAGGAATATACAAACATTAAGCTTTGGAGTTAAAGCCTTTGTACTACTGCCTCTGCATAAATACTAGCACGTTTTAAAATAATATTCTGCAGTAAAGAAAATAAATAAACTCTCCACCCTTATTCTCCTGGCTCACCTCACCTCCTACCGCTATTCTCCACCTGTTGCTGAAACTGAAGGCATATCCCAGGTTCACTAAAGCTGAAATCCCAACAGGATGTCCATCTAAAATAAACTTGTTTATTAATATTGGGTTTAATAGCAGAAGGAAAGGACCATCCTGCCTTTTCTGCACCCAAACAGGACCCCTAAGTCCTACAACCAGGTTCAGTACTGAAAGTCAGATAAACTCTTTCCTACTTTACTCGCTTTCGAATGGCTAAGTCAGTTTACTGCATTAAAATATATTAAAAATGAAGAGCTTCATCAGACTTATTTTTTGGAACCATATTAATAATAAATCCCAAATATGGTATTTCATCTAGTACAGAAAACTGGCCCTTGTCAGTGGGGAGAAGTGGCTGTTGCCCCTCTTCTTCCCCTTATATCACCAACTGCTATTGAGGATAATTCCTGATCTCTGCGCAAACCTCACATATGCCAGTAATTTTGCTCAAAACAATCAACCTATTTGCAGTTGTTAACATTATTTGCAGCAATCCGCATAAGATTTTCTTCTGAGCACAAAGCAAATGGATAGAGTTGCATTTAAGCAGCTGCTGCTGACTATGGTTGACTGTTCAACCTGGCTCTTATATGACGGTTGGAGGGAAAGAGTACAGGGTAAAATAAAATCCATTGTTTTCATTATGTTTAAAATACAGTGGAAACTATTTGTAATGTTTAGAAATTGGCCTATATAGCAGATTCCACCCCCGCCCCCCGAATTTTCTATTTTTTAAAAAAACTCTGCAATTTGTCCTGACCCTAAAAATATTAAAGAATGCTCAATTTGCTATGGTTCTGTTTTCGCTTGCCAACATGACAACGGATAAACAGAAGTAAAGATAAAACAAAAGGAATTTAATTTGTAAATGATAGACGCAAAATTATTCTGGGCCAGCAGTATATATAAAATTATACTGTACCACTGTAAAGGTACACATTTTTCTTTAATTATGTCTTAAATGTGCAATTGTCTCAATGCAACTTTGCTTGGGTGTGTTAGTAGCCAGTTCAGATTAAAGATGGGGACTTATTGGCAGTTACAGGCATTTTACTACAAGACAAACCCAAACTAGACATTCGAATTCTATAATGCATAAAAACAGAAGGTAATTTGAAGTGTCAACACATAAGCAAAACTTGCCTTTGTCTTATATGGTCTCATCCTGAACTAAGTAATCTCATACTGTTTGCCAAGGCTGTGTATTATCTCCTACCCTGATTTGTAAAATTAAGTTCAGTTGAAATCCATGTACTATTCTTCCAAGCAAATGAGATTATACAGCACAATCTTTACACAAGTTTACTGAGAAGTAAGGATCCTTCCAGACTGTCATTCTTTGCAGATGAGATTCAGTTTCATACTGGCAAATTTAGCTTACCCAATTATAGTGGATCGGGAAGTCTTCCACAACATATCCTTTCCCCTGAAAGATCAGACCTTCTGAGATAAGGAGTGTTGGGGAAATGCATTGGAGAGTGTGGGATAACACTTGTTTTGGTGCAACATCATCTAACCTCCTAGTAAATAAATCACAAAGAATACTGAATAAACAAGTCATCTGGAAGCGGTGTAGTCCAATGGAATGCAGTGAGGGCTATTCTCTAGGAAGTGCGTTCAGAACACAACCTCCAAATTTTTAAAATTAAAATTCCAAAAGTATTTTAATGCACTTCAATAATTTAAAGCTGTTTTGATGTATCATAGGGAAAAGTCAGAAAAGCACACAACTTGTTTTTAGTACCCACATACGCTTTTGAACTGTGCTTTTTTAAAAATCATAGTTTCTTACACCACATTATAAGACAAGGGACATGGTGGTTAGATGTTGAAACTAAACATAACAAAAATCCTATGTATACATGCAAACAGCCTAATTCAACCCGAGGTTCCACAATTCCCATCATCCCTGATCACTGGGCTGTGCTACTTGGAGCTGATGGGAGTTGTCATCTAACAAAATCTGGAGGGTATCAGGTTGAGGAAGACTGCTCTAGAGTATGTCTCAAGTTGTTCTTTGGAAAGTAGTGGGTTTTATCATTCACACAGCATAGTTCCAAGTGTGATCGCATTGTGTTCAATGGAGGTTACTCCAAAATAAGTGAGCACAGAATTGCACATTGATTCAAAAACCACTTCATACTAAAATGATTTTATCTTCTAATGCGTAATTATAATGTTCGTGAAAAGCATTAGAAAAATATATTATAAATAAAAATACCTTGCTTAGAAATTTAAACTAATACAGTGGTACCTCAGGTTACAGACGCTTCAGGTTACAGACACTTCAAGTTACAGACTCCGCTAACCCAGAAATAGTACCTCAGGTTCAGAATTTTGCTTCAGGATGAGAACAGAAATCGTGCTCTGGTGGCGGCACGGCAGCAGCAGGAGGCCCCATTAGCTAAAGTGGTAACTCAGGCTAAGAGCAGCTTCAAGTTAAGAATGGACGTCCAGAATGAATTAAGTTCTTAACCCAAGGTACCACTGTATAGCATTTCATATTTTCATATTAAGAATAATTATTAGCCTTGCACTATAATTCTAAGCATATTCAAAGTAATATTCTTTGCCTCTAAAAGCAGGTACTTGTGTTATTTGTGTTTTGACTCACAAAAAGAAACTCTAACCCTAAATGTGTCCATCCTAATCTAGAGCTCCATTCAATATACATATAAAGTTCAAGGAAACATGCAGTTTCCACTTTCAGGAGCTCCGAACTTATCACAGAGGCGCACACTCTGATAGGTGTTTCATACTATTCTAAATGGGAAATCCCTTCCTTGTATGTTTCAGAGTTCCATACGCCCAGCAGAATACCCACACATACAATGTGCTACTAGAAATAAATGCTACTGTAATCAATGGGCTTTATTTCCATATCCCACATTTTGGATTTGGGTTAGCAGGGCTGGCCCAATGCATTTAGATGCCTCAGGTGGGAAAGCAAGTTCTCCATCCCCATCAAGGTTGACCAAGTTATTTTGGTACTTGAGGCAGAAACTCCCATAAGCACCCTTTCAGCCTCCCCGGCAATAACAACACAATAAATCACATAATAGTCAATTTGCTACCATTTCATGATACCCAACATCAGTTGTCTGAAGAGGCTGCCTAATGGTAGGATTTGTATTTGGCCCTGTATTTGTAGGAATTGTTTTAAAGTTACTATGTTATCAGCGAAATATTTGATTAATTTAATTAAGCCAAAGTTTTGACCCGAATCAAGATGTATCTGCAATACAGTCACATCTGTTTAGAATCCTACAGCAAAACACAGTAAAGCATCGCTTCCTCTCTCTTTCTTTGTGATAACTAGTTTACTTTGGGCTCATGTACATTGGAAAGCAACCCCGAAGACTACAGGAAAAGCTACTTTTGAATTCAGGGAAACTTTCAAAAGCAGCTTGTAATAATATGGCGTTGTAGTCTGCTGCTCAAAGGGGCTGGGGGTGGGGGGAAATACCACTGGGCACACATATGGCCTTGGCTGGGGTTAAAAGAACTAATTTAGGTATGCCAAAGGCTGGGACATGTGGGGATTTTAATTTCTTCTTCTTCTTTGAGCACCAGACCACCCATTGTGCCATATAAAATGTGCTTTTAAAAGTCCCCTTAATTTCAAAAGTGGTTTGCCATTTGGCATGGGGAGGTGATGTTTGAGAAACACAAGCCCAATGTCCCCCATGAGAATGCAGAACGAATTGTGCTATTCTTTGGATTCTAGCTCTTAAGATGCGCCTATATCGTATCTTTGGATCCTGGCCTGTAGGATTCGGTGGTTTTGTTCAAGATGAATGATATGTTGATAATAATTAAAAAACCCAAGCATAATGAACAGATTACCTCTGTCTGAAAGAAAAACACACATAGTAAATATATTGTGCTTGTACTGTAGAAGCCTGCTGAAAAGTTTGAGAACTCGGATGAATCCGTTATGCTATGTGTATGCATGCGTGTGTATATACACCAAAATGCTTTGGTGAGTAATCATTAAAAGCAACAAAAAATTCACACTATTAGCAGGAATTTATCGAATCATTTTCTCATAAGTGATATTTTTAATAAGTACGCTGGTGCATGTATTTTTAAAGGCATTTCTTGGAAATTATTGCAAATATTTTGGAAGTAATCCATCAAATGCACAATGTTTGGAGTTTATGCAAGACTCCAGGTCACTTAATTGAAATTGTGCAACAGTAGTATGTACCAGGTTCTAAACAGATTATTACAGAATTACCAGTCATTGATTCCAATGGATTTAAGGATACCTAATTCTGTGTGGTGTTAGGATAGCATGTGGTAGTTTAAGTTTGGATCTCAGGGTTGCAAAACAGTTCGTGAACATGGAAAAAAATAGTTTCATCATTATTTTAAATACTGTAATTAAGAAGCTTTCCCAAATAGGTATAATGGGGAACAAATCCTACTGATGCCAATGGAAAATAAGTAAGGAAATGTGTTTATTCATCAGTTAATAATGTAGGGAAGTCTAGCATCAAGGTATATGGAAGTGATCAGCAAAACTTACAATATGCAGAGGATATTTTATAAGCCTTCCTTGTTATCATTTGTTTACTTTTTGGATTAATATATTTAATATTACTGAAGAATAATTTCTGTTTCCATATTGCCCACCCTTCCTCAAATTCTTAGTTGGCACAGCATTCAACAGTTTGCAAATGCCTAATTTTGTTGCCTGTATTAAATGAATTATAAGAACAGACTTGGAGACTTTTATTTATTTATTTTTAAAATGTTTTTTTCAACATGCACTTTCTTAAATATGTAACTGTTATTATTCAAAATGCTATCAAATAATATTTCCTTTTTTAAAAAGTATTTCCATATTCTTATAAAATTGCTTTCTTATTACATTTTTCCATTCAAGTCTCCCTGATAATATCTGATATTTAAGAAGCTCTAAGGGCAGCTTATCAGGTGGGTCAAGAAGCAGTCCAAAATAAATAATAAAATGATTTACATTTCAAACTCCATCTTATTACTTGTAAGGCAAGAACCACTGAATTAAACAGGCCCGGCTTGATTATAAAGCGCAAGTCCTTTGTAATAGTGAATTGCTTGTATTCATCTCTAACTATAAACTACATTTTAACCAACAGTGAAATAAAGATAAGTGTAGACAGAAAGCTAGAGATGAAAATTGTTTGATACACTGAGGCTTAATAAGGATTCATTTTGCATGACAGATCAGATAAATAAATGTTAAATAAAATGAATAAAGGCTTCTATTTGGCCATTGTTATCCTCATTAACATAGGTGAATTAACTCCTGCATTTAAATTTAAATTTGTTTGCAACATATATCCACAATTATTACACAAATGCTCAGCACTACAGTGTTGAATTCAGAGGTTTTGATATGAAAGAGGTGCAGTGATGGACGACACAGATCATTTAAAAGGGAAGAAGTTAAACTGATTAAAGATTGTTGTTTTTCTCATGCTAGGTTATATTACATCAGCAAAAGATACTATCAAAAGGGAGCTACTGCGGACACATGGAGGAACTGTCAGCAGTTGTCTGGTAGTTTTGATGACTGAATTTCCCATCATGATATCATGTTCAGATCATGTTGGAAACAGATGACAGTTTCCTGTGATGCTACTACTGCAATCAGTCAAATACAGAGGTCCGTTAAACCTGTTGAAAGTCAATACAAGACAAGGGCAAAAATTAAGTCTATTCATTGCTCTGCAAAGGTACCTACTGTTGCAAGTTATAACTACCAGTGTACCAAAACAAAAATGTGTTGCTTTTGCTACTGCTAGGATTTCTAATGGAATAAAAATTTGTACAACAGTGATGCCAGATGAAAAAAATTACTTACAATTGTTCATTGTCAGCACCACTGTAAATACACGCAGATACATTTTGGGAAAGACTCTATGGAGTTCTTTGGGATATAGCAGTTCTAACAAATGCAATGGTCTAATTCATGCCTATTTAGAATCTACGCCTTAGGCATTGCCCTAGTTATTTGTACATAAATTTTTTCTAACATACAAGCGTGATAGACATATGTATAGGTATTAATCCATAGGCGTTCAAGTTTCAAGGAAAATGAAATAGCAATTTGAAATCTAATCTCGATTCGTATGGGAAAGTGACCCCCCCACAAAAATCATTATTTCAATTATGTCAGAAAGATGCACCGATTTGAAGCAGAAAACAAAAATATATAATTTACATATACTGAATAAAATTCTGCCAAAAAACCTTTTGAAATGTTCAAAACTATGTAACTGGACTAATTTAAAATTGGTATTTGCCATCCATTGTTAAGCATGTTTTGTTACATATACTGTTCTGAAATATACAGAAGCCATCCGTAGGCAACATTTGCATAATGAAATCTATAATAGTGAAGAATTTCAATAATTTAGACAAATTTATGCCAGCAATCTTATACAGATTACTGGGAAGTCAGCTTCGCTAAATTGCTTTTTCTAGGTAATGTTTGATATGACATGGATCTAAGGCTGTAATCCTAAACAGTATTCCTGTTCCTATGAATACATTTAGGATTGTGTTTTACTTTGGGTTACTTGTATTACAGAATATTACTCACTGCAACTCAACTTTAAATATATGAGTTTTTGGATTTCAATAAAAGCTAAATATTAATATTTTCCTTGAATTGTGATGAGCTGTTTTCTTAACATTTTGCATTGTAAGAAGTTTTTCTTCTTATTCTTCTGCCAATTAAAAATTATATCTCCTTGAAATAATAATAATAAATTACCAACTTACACATGTGAAAAAATGTAATTACTCACTCTTTATATAAATATACAATTTCTGTTTGCAGATAATTCAGTGTTCTCAGATCAACAAGACCTTTTCCCCCATAAATTGCAAGATAGAAATAATAAGAAACTACAACACTGTAAAATAATTGGCACAGAAAATTGCTCAAAAAGGATAGAAAACTACAAAATGTAGGCAATTTCAAATATGAGGTTTCTACTACTTATTCTAGCAATTATAAAAGACACAAGACAAGGTCAAGGCTTTCCTTGTGAACTTTTCATACTGTCTGAACACGCCTATTACTTTCTCTTTCTAAGCATTGCTTCATTTATCTTCCTCTCTCTCTCTCTCTCTCTCTCTCTCTCTCTCTCTCTCTCTGTGTGTGTGTGTGTGTGTTGTGTGTGCCTGTGTGCCTGTGTGTGTTCGTGCACAAGCACATCTTACCTTTAGCAGTTTTACTATGTGAATGACATCTTTCATTTCTAGCTTCCCACTTGGAATTTTATAGCATATTTAAATCATTTTACAGAATCACAGAATTTGTTGTAGAAGATATGCAATCCAGATAAATGCACATGTCAAATTTAGCTTTAAAACTATAGGACATATAAAATAAACTCTGAAGTGAATAAAACTGCCATGTAAATGCATCTGATCTCAGAATACCACTAAATTTAAATATATTGAATTTACTTTCAAGTAAATGTCTTAAGAACTGAAATGTAATTGCAGAAATTCTACACTTTTTGCTATACATTGTTATTGATCAAAATTGAAATTCACTTCTATTTCTTCCTAAATAATGCTTTATGCTCTTTATACAAGACTGTGTGGTATAAAAAGTGGCATTTATTGTGGGTATTTAAATAGTATACATACTATTCGGTTTGTAGTCTGTACCTGAAGAAGTTGCACTATGTGTATGATATAATTTACATTGTATCTATTACACAAGTAGTACACATCTGAAACATGTACGTCTAATTTATCAGTTTATGTGCTTTTCAGAGGCAGGAATCTCATTTTAAACATAAAACTGTTTACATATTTGTGTGTAACCCTCTTAATCCATAAAACCAACCAAAAGAATAACTACAAACTTCTTCCAGGGATAGAACTTGCCTCCAATTGTGCAATGGTTCGGTTATATATTAGGCAGCCCTAAAGAGAAACGGGTCCATGACTGCTCGTGGCGCTTCTTCCAAAAGCGCGCAGCAGCCTGCGACCCTGAACAGGAGGGAAACAAAAATCTGGGGAAAAGAGGACTGAATGGAAACCCTGGTGTCAGAGATGCCAGATTCCGAAGCAAGTCTCTCCACCCCGCCCCGCCGGCCAACGATTTTATGGTCCACCACCTGATGGTCCTTGCATCTCTGCCCGCGATGAAAGGTCTAGAAGGCGATGCGATGCGCTCTCCGCGTCTCCCCAAAGGTGACTTAACCTCACCAAAGAAGCGCACCAAAGATGAAGCCACTTTCTCCGCCAACAGCCCGATCCACCCGGGGGTGGGTTTCCCCTTTTCGACCCCCGCACCCACCCACCCAAGAAATGACACGAGGGGCGCGTTTACCTGAGCTGTCGCTTTTCCGCTTGCCCGTGCGCTTCTCGGTTTCCACCGGGGACAGCGCCTGCCTGCCATAATCTCCCGGAGCGCACGCCGCCCCCGTCGGGGTGCTGGTCCCCAGGCTGGATGAGTTCGAGCACAGTCCCGGGGGGCTACTGCCCAGCTCCGGGGGTCCACCCGAGTCGGGCTGCAGGCACAGGCTGTGCCTGGCCGAGGCGGACGGCGGCGGAGGGGGAGGCGGCGGCGAAGCCATCTGCGGAATGTGCCAGTTCGTCTGCAATGGCTGGTGTTGCTGCTGCTGCTGCTGCTGCTGCTGCGCCTGGTGATGGTGGTGGTGGTGGTGGTGATGGTGGTGCCCGCGGTGATGCTGGCTGCCGAACATGCCCTCCTCGCTGGGGTATCCCGCGATGATGCAAGAGGAGGCCGAGGGCGAGAGCTCCGGGTAGGACATGTGGTCGGAGCGGCCGTGCAGGGCGAGCGCCGACTGCGAGAAAGGGTGCAAGCCCTGGCCCGGGGCATGGTGCGGGCTGCGCAGGCAGCCGAAGAGCGTGTGATCCATGGCGGCGCGCAAGGCGGCCCCGCTGCCAAGGGAAGCCCGCGGTTCAAGAGGCGCCGGGGCGCTGCGCTCTCCTCCCAGCCAGCCACCCCCCAAGCCACCAGATGCCGCCGCCGCCGCCGCTGCGCGCTCGCCAATAATCCAGGGCTTGTGCGCCTCGATCGGATGCTCCCGATCGGCGCGCTGTCCGCCGGCGGCAGAAAGGAGGTGGTCCCGCGCAAGTGCTCCGAGGGGGAAGCGGCTCGCCGAGGTTATAAATACAGGAGTGTGTAACGTGAGCCGGGGGCTGGCTTAGCGGCGGCGCGGCGGCACTGACCACATGCGAGCTGCCTCCGCGCGCCAGCCAGCCCAGCGGCCGCCCGCCCGCGGCTCCCCTCGCCTTGACCCCGGCTCAGCCTCCGAGGCGCGATCGGGAGGCAGGGCGAGCTGCGGCTGAGAGGGAGCCCCGGGCAGGGACAGGGGGGACCCGCTTCCGCCCACCGTCGCCGCTCCTCCGAGGCAGAGGGGGCCAATGGGGCAGCTGCTCCGGCCAGGGTCCCTCCTTCCGCCCCTTTGGACGGGAGGGAGAGCGCAGATGAGCAGGTGCCACGAGGAGGAGGTTACTTCTCCCTATATCTCGGGGGCACAGCCATCGAAGGGAGGGTGGGACCCAGCCCCTGGCGTAGGCAAGGAGGGGACCAACTGCCTCCACCCCTAGATCAAGTAATAAAATATTGCTCCCCGCTAACATAAATCCTGGCTACACCCATGGACCCAGTCTGGCAGGCCAGGGTGCGGAAGCCAAGGGGAGAGAGCCAGGATCTCCCTCCGGACAGCCGCCCAGTGCAAAATGGGATTGGGCCTTTGGGCAAGCAGCCGCCTGCCATGACTCTTTTGGTCCACATCTTCTCTCTGGCTTGCTGCGAGTGGGGTTGGCGGGCAGCAAGACGTCTCTGGGGGCAGCCTTCCTGGGCCTGCTCCCTCTTAACAGGAGACCAGGACGCGCGGCCTCTTTTTCCCCACTGGCTTGCCCGTTCTCAGCCGCTCACCTGCACTTCCCCATCAAGCCAGCCTTCCTTGCCAGGCCAACCCAGAAATAAAGTGGCCGTGTGAAGAGGCTGCCGAGAGCAGCCGGTGTCCCCCTTGGCTCATTTGCCTGCGCTCTCCCTTTGAACAGTAGAAGGCGGGATTCGGTGGAGGAGATTGCAGGGGCGCTTCCCACGAGGAGTGCGCCCTCAATCTCATGTGCGCCCACTTTCACACCCACACCAGGCGCCCCAAAGTTCCCCACGGGGGACTCTGTAGCTGGTGGCACTTCAGCAGACCAGTGCTGGGGCCTGAGCAGCTGGCCTATGGTCCTGATTCTAGCCCTGCTGAGAGGACACTTGGAAATCTGCAACAGGCAGCATTATCCGCTACAGAGTACCCATTTCACCTTGTCAAGGGTTTTATTTGTGCTTTTCTTATCTTTTGAACCAAGCTGAGATCTTTGGATAAAGGGCGGTATATAAATCTAATAAACAATGGCATACAAATCCATAGAAATAACACAATATCTGCCTTTGGGTTTAGAATCTAAGAAAACATGGCGAAAGGAAAAGGGGGTGAGGAGGGAAGATGCAAACAAGCAAACTCAGGCACCAAATTCTTAATGTTACAAAATTCTTATAATGATGAGCTTGGATGGAAGTTTTGTGCTACACAACCTCACATATATATCCAGTGTCTAAAAAACAACAACCAAGAAGGGGGATGCCACATGAATATATAATGTTAACATCTACCATTATATGCTTCGTTGGCTAATAAAATTCTGTCTCTGTCATCCTCTCAACAGAATTTCAAAATTTATCTCTCTGGTGCAGTATGTTGGCTAGTTCCCCATCTCCACACTAGTTAATTTGCAATATGGGGAAAGCAACGTAACCCGGGGGTTATAAGGAATACTGAAATAAGGTATGTGATCTGTGCTAAACAAACGTTGAGGTTCTCCCTCCTGGCTAAATATTAGACTTCTCCCTCCCCTCCGATAGATGGGTGGCACACACAATGGCTGTGGAACATGTACCAAGGATGGATTTATATGAAGTAAGGTTGTGCTGTTTGCCCCACTCTTTTGCCCAAACAGCATTTGTCACAAAGGATGCACGAAATGTAAGCCTGATCTGAAGTGATGACAATATTAAATAGGGGCACTCTGTTTGGAAGTGAATGAAGTTTCATTCTTTCGTCAGCCCCTATGAGCCTGAATGTGTATATATCAATAAAGCCGGTTGTATCTAACTACCGCTGAGAAGAGGCATCATCCCACTATCATTCTGGAGCTTTTAATTGTTTCTCCAGGACGTGGATAACTTGGGCTTATTCTGAAAAAGTAGATTCTTGAGAACAATACTTTCCTCCAATTCAGCATGCTTTTTGCACTTGCATGTCTCTCAAGAAATGCTTTGACTGAGTGAAAGGAAAACTTATCAATGTTTACAGGAGAGCCCAATGTAGCTTTTTTTTTAAAAAAAAAGGTTTTGCGTCATCTCCCTCTTTCACTTCTTCAGTTGGGGCATTTTCAACAAAGCGAAAAGACTCTCTGTTTGGGCCAATGTGGGGACCAAGCCTCAGGCCTATTTCAACAAAGTGAATACATTTCAATATGGCAAACAGCTGGTGATCACTTGCTTTATTGAGCAATTGCAGGTGTGGAGAATTCATTTTACGCTACGGTTACCCACACCTGCCCATTACTTGATCACCATCTTGATGGGCGTCAGCTCTGTAACGGAGATTACGAATTTAGTGGCACGAAGCTGTGAGCAGGTTTCTCTGAGGCAAATTCTCCGCCCGCGAAAGTATGCTTAGATTTGCGTGATCCTAAGAGATAACTGCGACCACCTGAATCAGTTCGCTGGCTGTCAAACTGTGTCGGCTAGGGACCAATGACAAGAGATGAATCCTTCAGATACCTGACAACACCCCGCTTTCCCCTTGTAAATTTAGGTCGGTCTCTCAAATAGCTAACCCACCCACGGGATCCAGGTAAGATCTATTGACATCAGATAGGTCCAAACAGTATGGTGATCACCTCACAAAGGTGGAACTGCCTTTCCCTAGAGCTCTTTACAAAGAAAGGAAGAAGGAAGAAACTTTTGGCAGATGAGCCTTAAGCAGAAGGGAAGTTTCAGGATCTGAGCACTTAAATACTTCAGCTTGATTTGGGGCTGCTTCGAAGGGCTAGAAATAAATATGTGGAGGAATAAATAAACGCGGGTGGAGTAAGCAGAAAAGAGTGCTTGCTTGAAGTTACAGATAGGTAGCCCGTAGCCGTGTTGGTCTGCCATAGTCAAAATAAAAAAATTCCTTCCAGTAGCACCTTAAAGACCAACTAAGTTAGTTCTTGGTATGAGCTTTCGTGTGCATGCGGGAGGGGCCGCCTTCGAGGCGGAGGCGCGTTTGGAGTCCGAGGCGCTGCGTCGCGTGAGGCAGAGCGCGGGAGCGACGAGGCGCAAAAGGCGCTCGAGCGCCTTCCCGCCTCAAGCGCCTGACGGGATTCCCTCGCCTGCCCAGCTAGGGGGGCGTGCAGTTGTCGCGCGCCTCTCCGGCGTCCCTGAGGCGCGATCTGATTGGCCGCTTCCCTTGCTTTCCCCCTACCTGACAGAATTCGAGCCGTCGTGCCCGACGTTGCTTGTTAATAATAACAGCAATATCAATAGCCAGAATCTCACCTAGAGGTGCGAGTGGGGCGGGGAAACCTCTTTTTCATGATAAGGTGCCATGGAAGCTGAGTTAACTCGACGTGAGGAACTGATGGTCATTTCGGCGCTCGAGTTCGACTGGGAAACAAATCATGGCTTTAGGAGGCAGACCCCTCACGACCCCTTATGTCAAAGCTTGTGACAAAGCGCCGAGTCTCTCCCCTCCTCCCGCTCCACAGAGCTGATTTCTCATCTGAGGAGTAAACAAAGATATACGCAGGGCGCGCAAAAGAGGTCGCAGGTTCTCGTGCTTTCAAAACAAGGCATCCCGCCCTTCCCCATTTTACACACAAACGCACGAGACAGTTTGCTCCCTTTGGCGAGGGTGTTTGTATTGTCTCAGGTGTCAGGAGAGCCTCCGAGGGCGCTTCGAAACAGCAAACGGCAGAGACAGTTGAGCTGACCGCTGATAAGCAAACGATTTTTTTTTTTTTAAAAAAAAGGGTTTCCCGCCTTTTCCCCTTCTGTGTTTGCGCTTGTGAAATCCCAAACATTTAGTCCCCCTCGGTAAATTCTCGGGCGTGTGAAAAGGCGCGCGCTCTCTCTTTCCCTTTCTCCCTCTTTCTCTCACACAAGTCATTTTCATCTGCCAGTGGGGGGGGAAAAGGGTTGTATGAGATTTGCAAGAGGTAGTTGCTTAAACGGAAATTGAGTCCTATTTGTGGGAAATTAGTTTTGCAGACTTTCTCTTTTTTTAAAAAAAAAAAAGCCACCACCAACAACTAGAAGTTTTGTTCAGCAGCTGCTGCAGTTTGCCTCACAGTTTTAGACTGAGCTGGAAACCTGCAGCGCTCTGTGGCCGGTAAGAGTCTTCCCCACTTTTTTTGAGATCTGTTTTCTTCTTATATTTATAACTATCTTGAAGCGTTTTTTTAAGTCAAGTGGCATTTCTCAGAAGTCCTCCTGGAAGGGCCAGCGGTGGCCACAAGTGGCTGGGCAAGGCCAGAGCTGCCCTTCCCCACCCCTTCCTTCAGGAAGGGGGGGAAAAGAGGAAAATCTATGTACTCAACAATCTTGATGAAATATGTTGTGCCTTGTGTTTATCGTTTCAATATGTGCTCTAATATAGACCAAGGCAAAGGAAACACAATGGCTGGACTCTCCGCCAGCCGCCAGCCCCTTTTTTCGTACTTGGAGCTGCTGTTTCTGGGCCCCGGCCCCATCATGGAACATTTACCAACCATCTATTTAATCTAAAATAGATGAATATATAGGTATAATGTGGTACCAGATGAATCAAATTATGTAGTAGGATGAAACCAAGTTAACCTGAAATACTGAAGTCACTTGACCAGAGTCATGTTAAGCTTCCATTATTTAGGAAAACAAATAACAGGGGGATCTAAAGTCCCTTGGTATTTCAGGTGAGCTATAAACATGGTCCTAGCTTTCATCTCTAATAGGTGCGACTTCCCTTAATGTGGCCACTGATGGGACTAAGTTCTCTCCCCTCAAGTGTCAGATCTTAATGTGCCCTGAAATTTCTTCCCAACCTGTCGCTGTCAATCAGTCGCTGTGGATGTGGGACAAGAAGAATCGAAAGGGTGACTGCTCAGTTTGAGCCATAAAATGCTCCAAGCGGCTGGAACAGTTAATGTTCCAGATCAAAGGCAATATGAAATATGGCTCCTTAATTCTATCGTTCGGAAGGACGCCTGTCATGCTTTCTTCCTAATTCATTCTTAAGGCAAACCTAAAAAGGTTTTCGCAAATTGTATGTCAAGAGAAAAAGCAATAGACTGGACCACATTTTTCTATGTGTGTGGTTTGTGTGTGTAAAAGTCAGTAGATATCAGGGAAGGACATAATAAAAAGACCAACAGTTGAATACTGCACAGATTTAAACATAATGCACATAATCAGAAGCTGCTTTCTTTATTTTGTTTTCCTAGACATCGCATCAACTGCCCTGCCCCTCTTCTGCCACCTCTTCATTTTTTCTTACAATCAAAACATTATTGTTTAAATGGAACGTATTTGCTAGTGCATCAAGCAAGCCATGCAGACACAAGCAATAATTTACAGTGTAAATGTTTCATTAAACAAAAGTGGATATATGCATATATCAAGGGATTGTTATCTGAATAATATGGTTACTTGTACAGCTTTTCAAATTAGGTTAATTAAATGTTAGATTTTTAAAATATTGATTGTTTTTAAAAAAATTCTAGACTTCCAACATTACTGATTACAGCAAGTCATGGTTTGCCTTTCTGGAATGCTTATTTGATCTGGCTCAGCAAGAAAATAAACTAGTGTCAGCTTTTTTATTATTACTCCAAATACATAATCATGCATCATGCAAACTATAAGAAAAAACAGTCTGCTAAATTTTCTAAACCTGAGATTAATAAAAAATTATCTAATAAGTAAACTGATTTCAAAAAGCAATATTTCCCAAAATGTATGGAAATTCATACATTGCTTCTTATATTCATAGCTTCTTATATTAAGTTGCAGGACTTGGTTCTGTTTAATATAGCTGTTTGCTTTATTGTCACAAAAGATTAGCATCCGAAATAGCATTACCGTTTTTTTTGCACCATAACACTCACTTTTTTCCTCCTAAAAAGTAAGGGGAAATGTCTGTGCGTGTTATGGAGGGAATGCCTACGGGTGGCATGCCTACGGATTTTCCTCCTCTAAAAACTATGTGCGTGTTATGGTCGGGTGCGTGTTATAGAGCAAAAAATATGGTAATTTATTGTGGTCTCCATGTTTAACTATGAATGTGTTTAATTTGCAATGGCTAGTTAGTGGCTGCCATTTTAAACTTTAAATCCAAAAGTGTGACTTTAAAAAAATAATGCTGCTAGTAGGTTTCATGAAATGTACTCAGTACCACAAAGCTATTTGCCTTCATTCATTAATTAAACCTTTATTATGTTGAATTGTGAAACATGTACTTTTTTGGTCTTCTGTCTACATTCACTGACTCCAAAAAATTACCTGGACATATTTGTTTCCGTATAACCTCCTGATGCTAAACACATGTACACAGGAGTAAGTTCTGTTGATTCATTAGAGCTCAATTTAGATAAGCATGCTTAGTTTCACTGACTTTCACCCTGATCTTATGATCTACTGTGGAAGGCAAAAGGAGGATAATATCAAGTGTGAGACTAGCTGCCATAATGTGCCAGGACAACAGTGTCAGTGTGGTGATGTATGACCAACACACAATATATTGTGCTATTGGAAAAAAAATCAGAGGGCACTGCAGTGGAAATGTTAAAGCTCTTACATGAGTGAGGTGTGGACAAGAAAGTGTCACGGTATTTAAAGGGAGAAGTTGGATAAGCTGAAACAGCACTATCTTGTCCACACTGACAGGGCAATGGACTCCCTCATACTGAAAAAACCCACACCATATATGCATATTGATCCATATGCATGAGTCTTACATATGAAGGCCCATAGCCAAACCCTAAAGAACACAGACTTGACTTATTTGGCATATTCTTTGCATAGGATGCAACTAGCTAGTGCCAATGTTTGTGCAGCCATAACCTTTTACAAGCATTCATAGGATGTGGCTACAAGTTTCTTATTCCCAGTTCCCACCAAAACCCAGGAATCATCACATGCAATTGAAATATTATGGGCCAGAATGATACATCCAATTCTCATTTATTATTCTTTTAAACATCTTGTTCATACACTTTATTTCTGAAATAGGCTAGTCATCTAATTTCACACATTCCAGTTTGAAGATGGCTTATTATTTAGAAATATTCCTCTGGAAGAAAGAAAAAAAACCTACTGACAAATATCTTGAAACACTGGCTGTAATGAAAAATCTGTCACGCTGTCCATTGGTTTTGTTTTAATTCTCACAGGAAGCAACAATGTACCATACACTTGCAACTTTTGTGAAATTAATGGATATATATTGAGGCGGCGGTGCATTGTGGGTTGCAACCATGATTTCAACAGGCACCACCTGATCCCCACAGCTATAAATTGATACAAGACCTATAGTAATGGATGGGATTTATACAGTACTTTTGGAATGCAAGTTATGAAAAATAATTAAATTGTGTATGATTATATAAATGTCAAGGTTTCAGGCTTGTAGCATGAATGGAGGAACAAGAGGGAAGTATCAGTGTGCTTGGGGGAACTCTGAAATTTCCAGTAGTACACACACACACACACACACACACACACACAAATCCTAATGAGACAGACGCTCAAATAAAGACTGAGCATACTTTGTGGCCACAGAAAGTAAAGTTATGGCTGAGGGGGAAAACAGAACAACGGTGGGGGTGGATTAGAATGCCCTCCTTTGGGGGGAATTATGGACTAGTATTCTGAATAAGAACACTCCTTTTAGAAGTGGGGAATACACTGCAACATTTTGTTGCAGATCCAACTTGAGTCTCTTCTAAGCACATTTACAAATACCCATTTAGTTCAAAACTTTCACATAAGCATGCTTGAGAACACAGCCTAAAGCAGATGTGTTTTATTTTCCAACTTGATATTATCTGATACCTACCTAGGTTTGGACTGTAAAGTTTTTGGACACTTCTCTTTAGTACATTTCTTTGCATGAAGTGAATCAGTAAAACAGTACTAAGTGGGTATTATAAATAAAAGGGTATATTTCTGGGTTATTAGGCTTGGATTTTTTTTTGTATGAATACTTTTATCCCATTCCAGCTTTCATTAAAATCAAAAGAAAAATTCCTAGCAACTTCAGCAATGCCAAAACGAGTCTTCCTTCAAAATACATATTGCAATCTGCTGCAGCAGGCCCTAAAGCAGAATATTTAAGATCCTCTTCATTTTTAGAAAACTATACATTGATTCTAGGATCTCATCCCATCTCCTCAAATCAATGTTCAATCCTAAAACTGATATTTGAGCCAATTTATATTTAACTTTGGTAAGAATAATTCAGTTGTACTTTCTTTATTGTGTTAATTGGCTGGATTTATTTTTTTATCATCCTGAAGTTGAATTTGTTCCATATTTGATAGGAGCTTTCAGTATTTCATTTCATTCACAGCATTGAATGCTGTATGGTACAAAGAGTCCCTCTAGACAGGCATATTACCACAGCTCCTTGCACTATGTTGGGGGACAATTCTGAAGTGTGTGGCACAGAGGGAGCTACTAGAAGATGATTTAAAAGCCCCAGTTACACGAGTTATCATAAAGCTTTTGCACTCTTGCCTTCCACAATTGGTGTGTTTGTATGTTTAAGGGAGGGTGAGGGTGATACTATCTGGGTACAGCATTCCTAACCCCTTACTGAGGGTTGTATTTCACAGGTCACATTCAAGGTCTGGAAGGCAGCAGGGAGGAAGGAAGTATGAAGACTGCCAAGGAAGTCCTGGGCACAGTATCTGGCATGAGGAATAATCAGTTTTGGCCATGGAATGAGCAGTTGGATTTTTAGTTCCCAGAAATGTCCGCCATGGCTGTTCCAGTGTTTGTTCCAGGGGTGCACACCTTGCAAGGAAACAACACAAGAAGTCGGAGGTTCATATATAGTCTGGCCTTCAGAGTGCTGGCAGGAAGATAGATTGTGCCCAAGCTTGGGAATATAGAGGCAAGATACTTGTCAGCGGATTAACTAGGACCATGTTAGGGACATGGGAAGCTGCCTTATACTGGACCAGAGTATTGATTCATCTAGTTTAGAATTATCTACACTGTCAGGCAGCTGGTCAGCATTTCAGACAGAGTTCCCCTGCCCCCAGTCCTGCCTGTAGATGCCCCTTGGCATATTGTCACTAAGATGTCTGCCCGAAACGAGGAGATCTGCAGCTGTAAGCTGAGTGAGGACAGTAAGGCAAGGGACACCTTATGACAATTTCTTGCTGCCTAGATAAGGGAGAACACAATCTTTTCCTGAGCTGCAACAAGCTCCTGATAGCCACACCTTTCCAGCTAGACCTTTTCAAGTTCCAAGATTTTAGTTGTGTGATCTAGGCAATCCCTAAAGAAAATTCTCCCTTGCTTCCAGCTCCCAAAACCCTGTTAAAATTCTTTTTTGCCATCTTGATGGCTGTGTATACACTCTAGTCTAGTGACTGCTTTTAACTATTCCTTTCCAGCTCTACCTTTTCTGTTGTGATCAGCCTTTTGATACTGTTTATGGCAACACACCCTAAATTAACACCCAGTTTCCAAAAGAAAGCAGTGAGGAGTAGACTTTTTAAGAACAGCAACTTGTTTTCCTTTGTCAATATGCACACACATCTCCTAAGCAAGCAGATGCTTGGTGGGCAGGCACTGAGACAATTGCAAATGTATTGGCGAGGGATGGGCACACCTTTCCTGGACTCATGTCACATTGGATAGCATGTGCATGTTTATGTCTACATGCCAATATCTTCATGCTCCACCCTTGCCAAGTTTGAATGCAACTGCAACAATGGCCTCACCTGCCACACACTCTGGTTTGGGGGAAGGAGTGGACATCTGGCCAGTTTGTGTCCATGATAACATCCACAGCTGGCCCTCCTTATATAAGGGTTTAATGCAAAAACTTTAAGACATAGAAACCTTTTCTTCATTTCCAAACAGGTTAAGTGAAAGTAAGGGCATTTTAAAACTTTTCTGTTGCATATACAGTAAGCAGAATACCAGTATTATTCATAACTGTTAGTGAAGTGGATGGCTTTGTTACCCATATACAGGGCAACAGAAACCTCTTCCCTTTGTGTACCTTGAGTTCTGGTCTTGACTGGGCTTCTAGGCATGTTAAAAAAGAGAAAAACTTTTGTTTAGTCGTTTAGTCGTGTCCGAATCTTCGTGACCCCATGGACCAGAACACACCAGGCACTTCTGTCCTCCACTGCCTCCCGCAGTTTGGTCAGACTCATGTTTGTAGCTTCGAGAACACTGTCCAACCATCTCGTCCTCTCTCGTCCCCTTCTCCTTGTGCCCTCCATCTTTCCCAACATCAGGGTCTTATCCAGGGAGTCTTCTCTTCTCATGAGGTGGCCAAAGTATTGGAGCCTCAGCTTCAGGATCTGTCCTTCCAGTGAGCACTCAGGGCTGATTTCCTTCAGAATGGATAGGTTTGATCTTCTTGCAGTCCATGGGACTCTCAAGAGTCTCCTCCAGCACCATAATTCAAAAGCATCAATTCTTTGGTGATCAGCCTTCTTTATGGTCCAGCTCTCACTTCCATACATCACTACTGGGAAAACCATGGCTTTAACTATACGGACCTTTGTTGGCAAGGTGATGTCTCTGCTTTTTAAGATGCTGTCTAGGTTTGCCATTACCTTTCTCCCAAGGAGCAGGCGTCTTTTAATTTCGTGACTGCTGTCACCAAAAAAACTTTACAAACATGATATACAAACACGATATGCAGTCCTTCAAAGCATTGCTTGGGTTGCTGGAGGGTAGTGCTGTTGGGCGTTACTGTTCTGAGTGTTCTTGGGTGTTTACTTGCTGTTGTGTCTATACATCTGTAGATTTTTATATTTCATGTCATAGATAGCGAAATACTTCCATATGAGAAACAAAAACAAAGCAAGCGAAAAATCTTTCCATTCCTCTATAACTGCTTCAAAATGGCATTTTTGGGAAAGCACACACCAAATGGAAATAAGTTGCAACATGTGCCATTCTTGAGCTAGCAACACAGATTTTGCAGGTCCTTTAAGCAAACTGGTGGCAAATGGCACACATCAAACCAAAAGGGAACAATTGTGATGATGCAATAGTGTGTGTGGCCTTAGGTCTTTAACGTTGCTCCAGTCACCAAACACCAATATTTCTGCCAAACGTATAATGGAATAAGCTGTTGATGGATGTTTTTTAAAGAGAGAAGACATTTGAATATTCTTACTCTTCATAAGCAATATAATATGTCTATGAAACGCCCCTCCCCAAGTATTTCCAATAGAAACGGCTTTATTAAATTTATAATCTGTTATTGAAAACTGATTTATACTTCAGTCACAAAGAATTCCATTGTATTGTGCTATTTGCTGTGACATTGTTTAGCTAAATATGTCACCATACACAGCTTTAAAAATTAGACTATAATTTAAAGGAAAATTATATTCCCCCCCTGGAGACCTTGTTAAGAAATCACATTTTAATATACTTGTAATTTAGTTTTCCTGTATAACCTATGTAGAAATGCTAGACGTGTCTGTTTTTTAAACCAGCAAAACATATTTAGTGCTCTACTAACTGCAAGAACTGTTTGGAAATAATATTCAACAATGAATAGGTAAATTTAAAGTATACTAATTATGTTTCATTACACTATATCTGAAGGATCACTGCTAATATCTCACTTTTAAAAATGCTAGAAAAACAAGATTAGGACTATAAGATGTGAGACATATTTATCCTGCTGTTAAATCCTAACATGTTAAGTGGGTTGTGTATCAAACTATGGAACATCTCACAGGAAAAATATACTGCAGGTAAAAACAAATATTTGCATATAAACATATTGTGTTGTGATCATGTTTTTAGTAATGGAAGACATATATTATTGGTATGATTTCTCACACACATATAATTTCATCTCGTGCACAGTCCCTAAACATTTAAGTAAACTCTGCTGAATTCTGATCTTATAGCTTTGTTGTATGAAGGGGAAAAGATGAACAGTGTATGGCATTTGCAAAAGTTACAGTATATGGTAAAATAACAGATTTGTTATCCAGGCGAATCAAGTAATTCACTGACTCCAAAAAATTGTATTGGAAGCACACAATTTGTCTATTTGTGATGGTACAACAGCAATCAAATGCAACATTGAATCTTATGCTATCATAGTCACAGATCTCTGTGAAATGAAAAATTGTAGATATATTTGGGTACAATATCCCAACTTATCATAAGAAGCATATATATATATTACTTCACATAGGTCTTGACCATTTCAGATGCTTTTTATATTTAGCATTTTCAAATGCATGCCCAGTTCTTTCATTAAACATCATACTGCAGCTGTGGTAACCAGATTCTTTGTTTAAAATATACCTTGACTTGATGATGAGAATATTTGGCTCTAAAAATAGGACATACATTTCACCGCTGATATGTCAGAAATGGCATGGGTCCAGAGATGTGGGCAAAACATTTATAGTTAACCAAGCATTTCCAGCTAGTTCTCATAAACACAAGCAGGCATAGCTTGTTTGTTTTACATTAAAGTAAAAGTTTCCTCTATCGATTCTTGCAACACTTCATTCCAAATATAAGAAAATAAAACTGTATCACATTAAAATCCAGGGACATGCTTCCAGGCATTTATTGGGTATAGCTAGTAAACATTTCCTGGCAAACAATTTAGTGTCCATAAATTCCATCCTAACACTACTTCCGCAGCTACATGCGTACACCATAATACACAAGGGTATTAGCTCAGACTCTCTTATCCGGAATGTGTGGACTGGAATTGAAAATTCTTCACTGCCTTCTTTTCTGCACCACATGCCTTGAAAACCTATCCTTTCTCAGGACAAACTGCGCCTTCTCAGATCCGCTTTGTGCATTGCAAAGAATTCTGCTGCCCTCAAGAATTCAGTCTAGCAGATTTCTAAGTATCTGTTAACATAGCACAATGCAGCTTGTATCCCACTAGCATTAGCACAAGCTAAGTTCACATACAGAGGGAGGCTGGAATGCCAGAGTCGAGACCTATTATGCCAAGCAAATTTGTGGGGAAAATCTTGCTCTGAGGTCATGGGTGGGAAGGGAAGGAAGGGAAGGGTAAAGCGATCACAGCTTCCTGATTCCCTGGATGGTTACTTAGCCAGCTAATGATTCTTATTTGGCCAGCTCCAAAACATCTTCAGTCTAAGAAGACTGCGTCGAAGCCTCAATTTAATTGCATTTAAAATATTTTGAATATTTCCGACGTTTACTACCCGGGTATTGATGAATTCCACAGGTGAAAACATTATTCCCTCCTTGTGCTAAGTGTCAGTAAAAATGTGGAGGCTTCAAATCAAGAGTGAACATTTTAACGATACCATTATCTGAACCTGAGACTTCAGAAGTGGTTGGGATAAGTATAATTGTGTAACCTTGTGGGCTTCTTCAGCAGCTTCGCTGGGCAGATTCTTCCTTCAGAAGATTCTGAATGACTGCAGAGGATGCTGGGATTGCCCACCAGAATTTTGAATTTTGTGGCCCACCAATTTTTTGAATTTTTTTAGCCAATCAGGGTCCTAGTGGAGGCCGAAGCTTATGTAGTGGACAAGAGTGAACAAGTCTTCACTTTGGTTTGCCACTGAAGGATAAAAGCCAGCTGCACATAGGATACAATACAGTCAATAGACAATACATTTGCCCTCAAGGGCATTTAGTGCCCTCCTGAATCAAAATCTTTTCAAAAGGGGATGACTCCATTAATGGGAATCAGCTCTTAATAATGCTCTTAAAGGTAAAGGGTAAAGGGACCCCTGACCATTAGGTCCAGTCGTGGCTGACTCTGGGGTTGCGGTGCTCATCTCGCTTTACTGGCCAAGGGAGCCGGTGTACAAGGGAGCCGGGTCATGTGGCCAGCATGACTAAGCCACTTCTGGTGAACCAGAGCAGCACACAGAAACACCGTTTACCTTCCCACCGGAGCGGTACCTATTTATCTACTTGCACTTTGACGTGCTTTCGAATTGCTAGGTGGGCAGAAGCTGGGACCGAGAAACGGGAGCTCATCCCGTTTGGGGATTCGAACCGCTGACCTTCTGATCGGCAAGTCCTAGGCTCTGTGGTTTAACCCACAGTGCCACCCGTGCCTCTTACAGCATGTCTAATTTGAAAATACTGAAATGTCATGGATCCTAGCCGTCCAGTTTGCTGTTGAAACTGATCATGTGATAACATTATTCCATTCCTCAACTAGGCCCTCAGTCTAACCAGTTTTCTGTTTTCCCATCAAGGTTAAGGTTGAAAAGTTTGGTCTTAATAATCTGTTTGTATTCTCAAACCAAGAAAATGGCACACTTACATTTTACATGAACAGCTTTACATTCTTATTCTAATCAAATCTTATAGTGTGTTTTTAAAAGACAAAGTAATGTCACCTTACTGAATTTTACATAAAGCAGATTTTTTTTCAACCACTCTTTCGTATTTGCCAAACAGGCTGCTGGATAATATTAGGGAGTTCTCATTTAGGCAGTTTAATTCCACCCTGGTTGTAATGCAGAAGATGCTATCCTGGCAGGTTTTACAGACCATATGACTTTTCAATGTAGTTTTTGTCATGCTTGTAAAATTGATTTAAACAAGTGCACGGTCTTGCCTGAAATGGCCCAGTTTACTGAATTTCCAGTATACTTGTCTTTCTGCAGTGTAGGCTGTTTGTAAAAGTCTTCTTTGCCTCGACTGGACTTTTCTAGCTTTCTAGATAGTGGTGGTGTTTCAGGACTGTTGTCGTCGCTCTTGAAGTTTTGCTGCTTCCCTGGTGCAGTTTTTCCACACTTTTAACTGTTCTTTCAGTATCCTCATCTGAATCATAGGTACCCTGACTATTATGGTCTCAAAATCCTTCCATGTATAACATAAAATATATTACAACATAATTCAGCCAGGATAAGAACCATTTCCAGAGCCACACCATTCCTTTAGTTTCCAGGCACAACTCAGAGTTTGACCTTTAATATCCTACAGGGTTTTGGACCAGGCCATATAAACCTTCCAATATATTAATATCTGCTGCAGACACCCACTTCAGACACCTTGACCACTCTTCCAGTTGAGGGGCATTCTAGCTTTCTGGTAGCTTTCTGACAATTTGGACCCCTTTGACCTGCTGTATTAGGCATCATGCTGTTGGTGTATTTGCTGTTGTGTTGACGCTTTTAGCTTGTTTTTGTAAAAATAAATAAATTAAAATAAGTATTTGGTGTTCTTTGTTGTGAGCCACAGAACACAGGCAGGCTACATGCTTTAATCTCCCTTCCTTCCCTCATTAACCCCTTGAGCTTGTCTTCTGTTCTCCTCCACGGCTGTTGAAAGAAACCATTGGGTTTTATATCCATGAAAATTACTGACATCTTTTCAGGGTTAGTTTGCTGGGGATTGGCTTAGGGGTGAATCGATCACTTCCACCTCTTCCTGCAATCCCTTAAGCCACTAGGGGGAGTCCTCATTGCAGTTTAGGAGATCTATGGATGATACACTTCAACCTGGGGAAACAAGTGCTTGAGGTAGAGACAGTTCAGCCTGTTTTGCCACCTGAAGTGAAATGGAGAGGTGCTGCCCCGCATTCCCACCTCACTCCCCTGCTGCCTCCACCCGAGTTGTTTACTGGGGTCACATGGCTGTGGCTTCCAAATTCTGGTGAGACAAGAGCCCTGTGGAATCTTGCGTGATCTCACCTGAACTCGGAAGCCTCCACTCCTTGCTTCTCTAGTGGTGGCAGGGAGGCATGCCTATGGATTCCACTGCCTGAGGCAGCTGTCTCAGTCTGTCTCATGGACAGCCCGGCCCTTACTTGAAGATTTATATTTGCTCAGTCCTTTAGGCTGAAAGTAGGTATGTTATCCTTCAGCCCAGCAACTACCCAGTGACAGGGAGCTTTTAACCAGCATGCAAGTCTCTGCTGCCATGATTCCATGGCAACGTGAAGACTAGAGACTATGGGTGGAAGTTTATTTATTTATTTATTTATTAAACCACTCAAACTTTTATGGCACCCTAGGGATGCAGAAACACTATCCTGTTCTCACCAGGGTTCATCTGATTGTCCATATGTAGGATACTCTTATGAGAGAGAGGCCTGAACCTCTGAAAAACAGGTCCCTGCCCCAAGGAGTTGCAATCAAAATTGACAGAGGGCTGTGTTTCAGTTCTCATATTGTTCCAGAAAGTGTGAACTTCATAGATTTACCTTTTAATGGGAGTTTGAATTAAATTGTGCCCCATCTTTAAGTACCACGTTAAATCATATTACAAAAATTAAAAACCCCAGAGTAAACTAACAGAGCCTAGAGTGCCCAGTTAAAACAGCTTCCTGCAGAGCTGAGGTACTAATGTTCAAAAACCTTTCTTTAAAATTACAATAACAACAGTTTTTTAACATGTGGCAAAAAAACAAAACAAAAAAAACACCATTAATGACAGGCAAGGCAGGCTTTCCTTGAGATGGAGTTCCGGAGCCTTTGTGCAGCTATTGTGTAGGCCCTCCCTGGTCACAACCAGATGCGATTGTTGTATGGGATTATTTCAGTTTATGAATAGCTGAGGTTTTGTAGAAGAGATTGTGATAATATCCTGTTAATAGAACGCAGAAAAAGCAATTGATAATTAAGAAACAGAACAGTTTGTGGTATGACATGGGGCTGTAGATGTGATATGAATTTGTGGAAATTGTTTCAAATCTTCTTTTCAGCCTACTGAGTGTCTTCGGCCATGTGTCATGCATGCCATTATCTCTCAGTTCAATCTACCTGCCTGGATTGCTCTGATATTTAAAAGGCTGTTTTAATTTCCTTGGAGGAAGGATGAGATGACGGTGTAGCAAAATGAAAATAAATAAATAAGCAAACAAACATTTTACATGCACTTATTGTACATGTACTCATTAACAACCAGAGTTATCAAATTATGCCTTTTTGAAAACAACTAAAATATTGGAGTGTTCCCAGGTTTCTAAATCAATTTCTTAGGAGAACATATTAACCGTTATCCTTTCTTTCTTCAATGATCTTTTATTTTAACTTTCTTATCTCCTGTGCCCCCACGCCAGTGTAATCTTGCAGTATAAGGACCATTTAGCTTTCGTTAGGGAGAATATTGCAGACTTAATGTAATTTATCAAAATAATGTTTGCAGGACTGCCAGATCCCTTTTCTTGATTTATATGACAGAGGTGAGACTTACAAACATAAGGATTTTGTTTTTACTCTGATACTTAAAAGCTCACTTTTCGCTGGCTACTTTTCAAATCTGTCCTGCTCTACGTTGTGCTAACTTTTATTCCTGTTCCCTGTTTTATCTTATTAATACAGGTTGGTTGCTGGATCAAAAAACCCCAAATAATTGGGCTTCACTCTATCCTAGTAATTACAGATTTATGCTTTTTGTTCAGAATGTGCACCAACCACAAGATTAGGTTTGGACCTGGTTTCAGCACTTCAAAAAACAGCCCACCCCAGTCCAAAATGCATTGGAGGCTGCCCAACTCAGCTCAGGAGCCAAGTATGCTTTGGAAAAAATGAGGCTTCATTTCCACCCCATTCACTATTGGGAAAACAAAGCCAGCTATAATTTCCCTCCCTTTTGACAGTAGGTAAAATTTGTACACACAGCAGTCCCTCCAGAGTGAATAAAGGCTGCCAAATTACAAAGAAATAGGTCCAGGGTGTTCATGCTGGGCAGTTCTGCATTTTTAAAGTTTTTCATTGGCAGAAGTGCGTGAAATTTGCAGGAATGCTTTCCCTTTCTGAGGGGATGAATCCTGCCAAATTTCAGATGTATAGCTATAGTAGTGTCAGGCGTGCAGTATCCTCTCTTCCCCGGTAGCCTCAGAGTCAAGAAGAACAAACAGTTCGTTTTTTATGGCTTTTTATTCAGGCATCTGGTTGCAAGACAGAAGAGCCATGTCTCCACGCATGGGAGACGTTGGCTATTCTGAGTCCCTCCTCTTCCGTCTCCCACAACATCCTGGAAACCTATGGGAAGGCACAGGAGTCACATCCCTCTTCATTCTCTGTTCCTGAATGCGGAGGGACCTTCTAGCCCTTGGAGTAGGAGGGTCTCCCATACTCTGCAGGGAGGTCTCTGCTGTCTGCTCTCCAACTTCCCTCTCCTCATCCTGCACTATCTCATAATGAGGGATTTCCTCATTCAGCTGTACATCACCTCCATTTCCTTCTCCTCCTGAAACTGCTGGAGACGGGGAGGGTGAAACTTCCCACTCCTCCCAGGGGCATAGGCAGGGGAGCGTGGTGGAGGCGGACCGCCCCGAGTGCCCTCACTGAGGGGGGTGACATTCGGCGCGCCACACGCCCATGACTCCCAAACCTACCTCAAGCCCTCGGGGTGAGGAAGGGGAGCTGCACCGCTTTGCCAGCAGCATTCCCCCCTTCCCCCTTCGTTTTGACAGCTTGGGGGAGGCTTGGGAGTTGCAGGCGGCAGTGCACCAAATATCCACCATGGGCAGCTCACTCCGCCCATGGCTGCAGGGTGTGTGTGCTGTTCCGGACACCCGAGCGGCTATCCCGCACCTGGGAGGGCACCCTCCACACCACGCCCCCCTTGGGAGCATGCCCGCCGTGGGCAGGGTGGACATATGCTCTGCCACTGACTCCTCCTCTCTTCTGAGAGGAGCTGATCAGACTGAGGGCTCAATTCCCATTCCTCCTGCTCAGTCCAGTCCCTGACAAGTAGCTCCCCATAAGGTAAACCTTTAAAGTTTGGCTCCTTGGTGGTAAAAATTGATGTTCCACAGGGCTTTGTGGGCAATTTCTCCCAAAGAAGAGCAGAGAGAGTTGCCTCTCAGTAAGAAACCTGCCAAATTATAAAAACCTGCTGCCACCTATTTCATGGCCCCAGCTTATGACTTGTCCATTGGAGTGGGGAGGCAACACCAACAGTGCCATCAATGCTGTATGTTGGAGGGAGTGAGGGGTGAGGAAGAAGGGAGGTCAGCACCTTGCAACTGCGGCAGTGATAACACTATATTGGGTCCACCAGTGCAACCTCATAGCATCCATTTCCTGCCACTCCATCCTTCCCAGTAACTGGCAATGACGCCACTCCTGGGAGCCAGCCCTCCCAAGCAGTTGCTTCTGGTTTGCTGCCAGAAGTGAAAATATTCCCCGTTGTCAGAAACAATGTGAGATGAACCGGGGTGTAAAAGGTAAAGGGACCCCTGAGTCCAGTCGCAGACGACTCTGGAGTTGCGGCGCTTTACTGGCCGAGGGAGCCGACATTTGCCCACAGAGAGCTTCTGGGTCATGTGGCCAGCATGACTAAGCCACTTCTGGCGAAGCAGAGCAGTGCATGGAAACACCGTTTACCTTCCTGCCGGAGCGGTACCTATTTATCTACTTTCTCTTTGACGTGCTTTCGAGCTGCTAGGTTGGCAGGAGCAGGGACTGAGCAACGGGAGCTCACCCTGTCACGGGGATTCGAACCGCCAACCTTCTGATCGGCAGGCCCTATGCTCCGTGGTTTAGACCACAGCGCCACCTGCGTCCCTGAACTGGGGTGTAATTGTGTTAAATCATAGAATCCTAGAATTGGAAGGGACCCTGAGGCTCATCAAATCCAACCCCCTGCATTGCAGGACTCTGCAACTGTCCCATACGGGGATCAAACCTGCAACCTTGGCGCTATCAGCGCCATGCTCTAACCAACTGAGCTGTGTGTGTTCTTTGCTGCTTGAACAGTGCAGTCTAGTAACAGGCAATTTCTGCGCATGTGGAAAACAGCCACCCTAAAGACCCCAATAATAATGATGAAGATAAATAGATATTCATTTGGACACACAGACAGCGACACTAATTGTGGCAAGCACGCAGAGACAGAAAGCAATAATTAATAATAATGATAATAACTGATGAATAAAAAAATACTTGGCTCACACACAAAGCAATAAAAATAAAGAATAAAAAAGGCTCTGTGATACATAAATAAAATAACTCAGAGTGATTAAAACAGACTACACAGAGTCACACAGAAGCAACGCCGTTAGGCCTAGAACTGGAATAACACTGCATACCACGAAACAGACCAAGCACAGTTATAACAACAGCAAATAAAATCAAAACTAAATGAAGGACTGTTAATGATAAGAAGAGGAAATAAGGTGGAAAAAGAGGGTAATAAAAATGAAACAAAAAGGATTAAAGAAGATAGCTGAAGAAAGTCTGCTGCAGGTATCTTTTTACCTCAAATGTTAGGCAAAATGCCAAATACTGAGGTAAATCATCAGCTACACCCTCCCCACATATATAAAGCCTTAAACTGAATGAAATATACTTGAAATGGTCTTCCAAAACTGCAGATTTTTTTTTTAGAAGAGACAACCTTCCTAATAGGGAACTTCATGAGTTCTTTTTTAATGGCTTCCGTAATCGAGATTGAATTGAATCATACAATATCATGAGGTTGCTTTAACCTCAGAGATCAAGGATAAGTCAGCCTGTGCCAAAATGCCTTTTAGTCTATTTTTAAAGGCCACTTTAGCTGCCACTGTTCTGAGAGAGATAAGCTTGAGAAAAGCTGTAAGATCAAATCAATCATTCAGTTTTCTGAAGCCATGTATCCCTTCTAAAGGGCCTATGGAACTCATCCCCTGCAAACAACCTTTGGGTAATCTCCTCCGATTTAATTTTAATCCAATAATTGAAAAGATGAGGAAACATTCCAAGCACCATGGGTAACATTCCTGTTTCCACTCTGAAGGATAATTGAGGATATACATTTGAGATCACCCTCAATAGTTCTAGGTGTCATAGGCCCCATCTGCACTAGACATTTAAAGCAGTATCACTCCACTTTAAACAGTCCAATTCTGGTAAATTGTAATTGGCTCCCAATGCTGGAGCCACACAGTAAGTGAGAATAGCCTTGGATTTTACCAACCTGTCTTATAATGCTTCAAGAAATGTGCACCAGCCATTGAATTTGGCTATCATGATGACTTCCTTAGGCCAACTGTGTCTAAAACTGATCTCAGGGGAGCCAGCAGTATGAAAAATGGATATACTTGACCTTAGATTCCATATCCATACTCAGGGTGAACTCCAATAGCATCCCTGGAGAAGGTTGGAAGAGCCTTATTTGTAGTATAAAAAAGGACATAGAACAGGATGTGGTCTGGAAGACTCGCCACTCTTCCTTTCCTTTAATCAACGTATGCAGCACCCTGATTTGGGGCACTAACCTTCTGAAGTCAGAAAAAAAACAGAACCAGAAAAAATATTATGGGTACACAGAAGAGGCAAAGTTAATTTGGGAAAGGGGCACGTGAAAAATGACTGTATTTTAAGCTGTCAGAGATTCAGCATAGGAGAATTAGAAGAGAGGAACTAGTTGTTGGGGTGGGGTTTACTCTGCCCCACTCTGGCTCTGCCTTTGGGGAACAGCCTTTTGAAATAACCGTGTGTCTAAGACACCAAAAAGGAGGAAGTTATTTCCAAAATGATAGGGAGAGTCTTTACTGATTTAATTCATCCCCGTTCCATTAAACACATTCAGCTATTGCTCTCATGCTTCCCCTGCACCATAGACTAAATTTTGTATCCAATTAGACCCACTGAAATCTGTGCACATGACTAACTTAGGTCTATTAACTTCAGTGCACTAACTTAGGTCTATTAACTTCAGTGCATTTAAGTTTAACTCGGTCAGATGCAACTCTAAGCTCTTAATTTGCAAAACCACAGTGAGAACTGTATTTATTGATCATTTTAATTGTCCCTGCTTGACAGCAAAACCCTACAGGCAAATAAATAAACAAATTTCAGTAGCTCTCAACTACTTCAAACTTCACTATTGGCTCCCTAAACTTCTCTGAAGGCTCTGTTGTCCTCCTTAGATGAAAAAGAGTTCTGCTGCTCATATCCACAATTAATAGGATAAGGGGAAGAATCAGAATAGCTTTCAGGGGATTTTTTTCCATGGGCAGTCTGCCTGGAGAATGTGACAATTCCTGCTGGTCGATGGAAGAGACTAGGAAAAATCAATACAGGCAGTATAGTCCACATTCTTTCAAGTGACACTTTTCCTTTTTTGCTTTAATGCTAAATGGCCAGTGGGGGGAAACTGACATATGGACACACAGCCTAACTAAAACTGTGTGGGTTTTGTGCTTCATTAAATGTTTTTCCCTCCACATGCAGGTAATGGCTTTTCCACCGTGCATCCAACAAGTATAAGGTCATGGGGGCAGGAGAGTAGATTGGATGAGGGTGGATACCAAAAGAGTCCACAAGGAATGTAAGACTTTGGTGTGTTTTTTAATGTCCTTAACACTTTTCCTTGCAAGAATGGCAGACTAATAAGCAAACAAATAAAAAAATAAAAATGAAAGACTGACTCAAACGAGAAAAGTGTGCAGGGATATCAGTACTGCTTGGCTGTTTTTGAATTTCCACTTTTGGAGAGGAAGGGCAGAGCGGAACTTTGAATGTTGGCGGAAAAGTGGGGCTGGCCATGGTTACTGAAGATGGCTCTGGTGTGGGATTGGTCTCCTTCCGGGGGTGGGATGGTTGACAAGAGAGTTGTAGATATCTAGCAAAATGGTAAGGCTCCAAGTTTCATTCGCTTTTTCAAAACTAGGAAACAATATACAGTATACCTTCACTCCAGAGGGGGGAAAAACAACAGAGGGGAAGTTTGCAATTTGTTTTGAGAAAAAATCTAACTCTCTTCTCCCTTGCTGCAGTCCTGATGAAAATCTCTGAACGTGCTATTTTCATAGAATCAGAGTTGTAGAGTTGGAAGAGACCCTGAGGGCCCCGTCATTAGGAGGAGTTCCCCCATCAACACTGATGTGCATTTCTACCCAAACCAAAGCAGCTACCAGCTTCAGAAGAGTCCCTCCAGCAGGACTATAGAAAGAGAGGAAAGGGTTAAATTTCCTCTGAATCCATTAAATGTCATTAATGAAATATATGTCACAAGACCACCACATGGAGCAGCTTTTTTGCTTAGTAGCTGTCTTCTGTATTTCAATCAATCTCTTGATTATTTCAGGCCAATATTTAATGGCTGTTCTCCCCCCTCCACATCTCAACCTTTCTCTTAAATGTAAAGGTAAAGGTAAAGGGACCCCTGCCCATTAGTTCCAGTCGCGGACAACTCTGATTTATTGGCCGAGGGAGCCAGTGTACAGCTTCCAGGTCATGTGGCCAGCATGATTAAGCCACTTCTGGAGAACCAGAGCAGCACACGGAAACGCCGTTTACCTTCCTGCCGGAGTGGTACCTATTTATCTACTTGCACTTTGATGTGCTTTCGAACTGCTAGGTTGGCAGGAGCAGGGACCAAGCAATGGGAGCTCACCCCGTCGTGGGGATTTGAACCGCCGACCCTCTGATCAGCAAGTCCTACGCTCTGTGGTTTAACCCACAGTGCCATCCGCGTCTTATCCCTGGAGAAATATGTTTGAGGGAGGGACCAATTAAATTTCTGAGAAGCATGTCAGCTACTGCTGCAGCAGAGTAAAGCAGGTGAAACCAAACCGAGTGGTCTCCAACTTTATTCATACTCAGAGTAGACCCACTGAAATCAACTAACTTAAGTACGGCTTCTTTGGATATCACTCTGGGAGTCCATGGGGTGGAGAGCCTATGGGGTGTCTGTGTGTGATACCATCAGTGCACACGAACCAATATTTTAAACTGGAAAAGGACTATCAGAAAACAGATGAGCTTCTTCTGAATGCTTGCCAAGAAATCCCATAAATATTGAGATGACTACAAATTGAGGCTGTGAGAGTTCTACTCTCCCTACTGAAAGTATAGCATTGCTGCTTTTTCATTTGACACAGTAATTGCTGTTTAAAATTAGTTTACAAGGAGTTTGCCTTTACATTGATATAACATGTAAGACTAAGGAAAATTAATACTTAAAAATATGAATTATCTGGAAAAAGTGCATTTATATGTAATAGAGTATCACTTTGACTAGCGGAAGAGGCCAAGGTGTTTTATGAGACCACGCAGTTGCAGCAAAGGCTGGCATGTAGCCCAATCAACTAGCTGTTCTTTTCCGGTGTATTTCTACATCAGACTTTAGCTGAAATGCCCACAAGAGACTTGGATAACTGTACAAGTACTTTTTGCAAGTAGTGAGTGTTAATATAATTTTAAAAGTCCAACGTTTTTTCTCTTCCCCGCCACCTTATTCTGTAAATTGTAAATCATTTATAGGCAAACACCTTGTGGGATTTGCAGAATGGGCCACAATAAGACTTTTTCTCTCTTCGGCATAATGCTAAGTAATGCAATGTGGAATTTTGAAGTGACTGTTTATTAGTTCTTATTTATTGAAACTGTACACTATTCATCAAAATATAACGAATCCCCTTAAAATGAATAATAACCTGAGCAGTAGACATATGTAGATTCCACATTTTTACACATTGGTTTCAGGATGAAGTCCCCACAAAGTGTTTTATTTTTCAGTGGCTCTGAATGTGCTTGCCATTTTTGTGAAAGTTTTAGACTATGACAACCCAAGCAAAAAGTTCAAATCATGGACCACCAAAGAGGACGGTGGTGGAACCTATAAGGCTGTTCTTCTGTTCTGACCCATTAGCTTCAAGGATGTCTACATTGGGCATGCCTGTTCTCTTTCAGACCTGCTTGCCACAAACAGGTGGCCATTTCAGGTGCTAGCACTTGTATAACGTACATGAAGAGATGATAAGGGAGGTGATAACAACTTCTAAATACATTTTTGACTGGTCGCATAGAGTGCCAACATCAGAGACAGAGCAAAACATCTTCTTCCATAAAGAGGCCAGCTTTTACTGGTCTCGCATTCCCATCAAAATTTGGAGCTTCATCCCTTTTATCTTGGAACCATCTAGCCAGGTGACCAAGATGGTCAGAACCTCCCTTTTGCAAGAATATGCCCTGAAACTCAAGACTCTCCTCTGAAACCCAACACTCAAGCAGTTAAGTTAGCTAAGTTAGATTGACTTTATTTTATTTTCTAGTCTGTATGTTCCTTCCTGCCATCCCTTCCAAATAAAATCCTTTAGACTTTGGCATTTGGCTTAAGTGTTAAGTTATATCTTGTATTCTAAGGATATCCCATCATGTTTCGTCAAGTTTGTGTCCCCTGGGGTTTGGGGAAATACCGTATTTTTTGCACCATAACACTCACTTTTTTCCTCCTAGAAAGTAAGGGGAAATGTCTGTGCGTGCTATGGAGGAAATGCCTATGGGTGGCATGCCTACGGATTTTCCTCCTCTAAAAACTATGTGCGTGTTATGGTCGGGTGCGTGTTATAGAGCGAAAAATACGGTAAATTCAATTTGTCGCTCTTTGTTTTATCCCCGCCCCGCCCCCGGACTTAGAGCTGGCCTTAGCAATTCCCCAAGAAAGATGAGCATGTCAGGAGTTTCACGGTGTGGTGACAGCCTATTGTAACTGCATTTTGGGGGGAACTGTAATACAAAAAGGGGTTCGGCAGGTGAGGAAATGCCATTCCCAGAGCCACCATAATGTCTAGTGTGGCAGCACACATACTTGCAAAGGCTCACTTCCAGAGTAAACACGCATAGGAGCCCTCTCTAAAATTATCATGGGTTTTACAGCAGAAAAGGCAAAAGCAGGGCTGGGCGGAACCTGTGGCCTTCAAAGGGTTTCTGGACTGCAAATCCCATCATTTGTGATTGCTGACCATGCTGGCTGGGGCTGATGGGTGTTGGAGTCCTGTGGGTCAAAGCATTTGAGGCTTTTTAACTTTAAAACTATGACTAAGGGCAGTGGAGGTTGATATTTGTTTGTTTTTATCAACTTTTGTTGAAGCAGATGGCAGTCATTCTACATTAGGCTCAATGCTGATAGAGGTTATCTGCTTGATAATCTCCAAAGGACTGCGCAAATCAATGAGACACCTTTTTGTTCTTCTTTAAAATTTTATTTAAAACAAAGATAAAACAAATACATACAATCAGCACATATTTTAGATATTTTATTTATTACTATTTTCTCCTTCCGTCCCACCTTTGTATAATAAACCCTGCATATAAGCATTGCTGCTGATACAATATATCTTTTTAGTTGTGGATAATAGTCCAAGCAATGGAGGTTATTATGTATCATTTGGTGTTTGTTAAGATTGTGGTGATTGTAGCCTACACACTTTTACAAAGTTCTGTGGAGTATTCAGATGTTGGTATTTATTATATAATATGATTATTAACATTTTCCCTCCACCCACCGGGCAACGGATGAAGTTGATTGGCAGCTATTTCAAAACCAAAGAAAGTACCATTCTGTACACTAAGTTGTTAACCTATGGAATACCAGTGGCTTAGATAGCTTTAAAAATGGTTAACAAATTTTTGGTGGTGAGATCCATCAATGATTACCAGCCATGAGAGCTAAAGAGAACCTCCATCTTCAGTGGCAGATACCCATCAATATGAATTGGGTGAAGGATGATATAGATTTCCCATTAAGTTGGCCAATGCTGGAAACACAATGTTTAAATAAGTATATTCAAAGGACAAGAAGGAATGTCAGTTTCGAAATAAAAAAGTCAAAATAATAAAAAAGTCAAAATATGATATATGTAATAACTTGATTTTTAAGAGATTTTTTGCTTTTTTTGTTGTAAAATGAAAAATATAAATATTTTTTTTTTTTAAAAAAAAGGAAAATCAGTATGATCCAGTAGAGAACTTCTTCTGCCCTATATTCACATTGGTCCAGGACTTTACTTCTGTTTCTCCATCTATACACTTCTCTCTTCACAAATAAAGGAAACCTCTAGCTTGCTGGCTGGCGAAGATAGCCTTCATAATGTAAACAAAGTCCATTCATCTTGAGGGGTCGGCATACTATCAGCTAAAACAATAGCTTCAAGAGAAATTAATACCCCCATTCATCATAGAGGCCTTGTCATTTACAAAGCATAAATACAGTGAAGAGCCAACACTGTTAACTACTTCGTTATCTGTTTGCCTTTCTTCTTTTTTAGTCTATTCCTGGTGTTAGATTTATTCTATTTATTCCTCGTGTTATATTTTATTTTATCTAGGTTTGTGTTATTGCTCTTTCACCCATTTGTTGGTGTGTTGTTATTGTTGCTTATAATAAAAACCCCAGTTATAAGTTGGGGCCATTAAGGAATATTATTTTAAAAATGAGAACAACCTAGGAGAAGAAACTTTGGAGAGAAGAAAGCCTGAGGATCAACACCATCTTGCAAATGACCTCCTCCTATTAGGCAGTGGTGGTTAGTCCATTATGGCAAATGAGGCACTGTCCCAGTAACCACAGTCTTGATACCTTCAAACCAATCCGCCACTTAATCATAACCGCTCAGCAGAGTGGTCCTGGCTGTCTCCTCCCTCCTCCTTAGTCTCTGTTTTCTTCTTGTAGAACTCAGGAGGTAGGAGTTGAATTGGTTGACTCTGTTATTGGGTCTGGCTCCACCTATCACTGGCGTCCTTGCTGTCTGCTCTACCAGTGGGGATTCTGACACACAGGTCTATGTTTCCGAGATGCATATGTTTTCATTGAAGTTCTTAATGCCAACCGCCTGCTCCCCTCCCATTCTGATCAATACACTCTCAGGTTTTCCCTATGCTCCATTCATCAGAGGTCAGTGCAAGGAAAAGCAGTTGCCTGAAACCTTCCTGGCGCAAGAACTTTCAGGTTTAATTATCAGTATGTCAGCTTAGGATCTCATATTTGCGCAATGAGTAATTGTGTAGCTGATATATTTATATATATGGCCCCCAATCTGGATTTCGACCCTCGGAGGTATTGGGCAGGAGGATTTCAACCTTCTGCCTCCTGTCGCCCTGATGTAGATTAGGCCCCTGTTACTTGCATTTGAAGAATAGCTTCTGTTGATGGTGGGGGGGGGACAGTTAAAAGCACAAGATCCCAAACCAGGTTGATACCCTCGCACCCACCATTTACTTATTAAAATGCAATAGCTAAATGCCTGGATGCCTGGATGATGTCTCATATAGTTTGGCCCTTAGAATAAGAAAAAAGAGGAAATAAATTTTCTGATCAAAGTGTACGAGTCATTATGATGGCTCTCTTACATCATAATGCTGTGCTGGTAATTTCAACCTTTCTTTCTTTCTTTCTTTCTTTCTTTCTTTCTTTCTTTCTTTCTTTCTTTCTTTCTTTCTATTTGCTTTCTGTAATATAATGGATTTATCCAAAGTTTACAGTGCAATCATAGCTCCTTGCTGTTGGGGAATGATTTATTTGACTAGCTTTAGCTTTTATTCCAAAAGGCAGAATGCCAAATCATTACAGTCTATCTGGTGTTCTATTGTTAAAATATATGATCTAGCATTACGATGCTATGCAGAGATTCAAAGAGCCAGAGAAAAGAATTGTGGTAAATCAAAACCTCATAAATACTTTATAAAGTTCTTTTTAATCTCTACCCTGATGTGCAACAAAAAGTAGTACTTTATTTGCCATTATAATGGCAGGGTCTTGAGACCTTATCCTCCCACCTTTGTTTTATAACCAAATGCATACATTTATCCTTTGTAGGGACTTGGAAAAAAGCAGCAATTGCTTGTTGTCACATTACATTTCCTGGACTACTGCGCTGTTAATATTTTATTTTGCTTCTAACCTTTCCTGTCCCATAGGCTCCTTGCACCTAATGAAAGTTGTACAATACCAACTACACGAAACATAGTAAATACATAAATACATGCAAATATATTGATAAAATATACAACTACCTGTGAAATTTTATAGAATGGGTTTTAAAAAGGTTTTTTACAAAAGATAATTCAAATACAATCTTGTCACTGCCTCCTCAGCAACAGGAAACTATTTATTTATATCAGATATGTATATACTGCTTAATAGTCAGATTTTTTTCTGCAAAATGTTGCAAATGTCTCCCCAGCCTGGACCGGTTGAATGACAACAATAGGTATAATATCTGGGATGGCCAAGAAATCTAAAACAATTATGCAATATTTTACTATTCTTACAGACTTCGGAATTTCCACAATAATAAGGGTCAAATGAAATGCAACAGTAAAACCTATTTGAATTCCAACCTTTGATGCCCCCCCCCTTTAAAAGGGGTCTGTGAGGGATTCGAATCAGGAGATGGGAGGGGGGAGATGGGTAACCTTGAAGCCATCAGTAGCTTTGAGGGCAAATACCAACTTTGGGACACATTCAGCTGAAAGGTGGCAGAGTGAGGAAGGGTTAAACTTCACTTCCCTACAGACCTGATCTGTGTTGCCCGACCTGCTTCCTGATGCTACAACTAAAAATAAATAAAATAAAGATAAAATTACAGGAGTTTTAAATCCACAGGGATTCACTTGTAATCTGACCCTTATTTTCTTGCAATATCCAAAACACTATCACAGAAAGGCCCAAACTATGAGGATGAAAATCAGATCCGATCATGTTCCATGCAGTGAACATGCAGGGTAGGTAGCGCTGTGGTCTAAACCACTGATCCTCTTGGGCTTGCCAATCAGAAGGTCAGTGGTTTGAATCCCTGCAACAGAGTGAGCTCCTGTTGCTCTGTCCCAGCTTCTGCCAACCTAGCAGTTTGAAAGCACACCAGTGCAAGTAGATAAATAGGTAGCACTGTGGCGGGAAGGTAAACAAGGTTTCCGTGCACTCTGGTTTCCATCAAGGTGTTCCGTTTGGCCAGAAGCGGTTTAGTCATGCTGGCGACACAACCTGGAAAGCTGACTGTGGACAAACGCCAGCTCCCTCGGCCTGAAAGCGAGATGAGCACTTCATAGTTGCCTTTGACTGGACTTAACTGTCCAGAGGACCTTTACCTGTACCTTATAGGGTAAGGCAGCACTTTGGATCTTAGGCAAATCAATTGAAAAATCATGGTTATTTGGGCAATTTTTGTAACAAAAAGCTCAACAATTTGGGGGGTTTCCTAAAAACCTACAGACGGTTATGCACCAATTAGTCTGATTGTTCCATTCTTCTGTACGTATAAATTTATTTTTTTGTCAATGCATGGTGATACTCCTCACACTAAAAATAAAACTTATCCAGCTAAGCAGCAAAGTAGAACCGCTATATAGTGCACACTGAATTTGGCACATATATGTGGCCTAATTTCCTTTTGCGTGATTAGTCCATAATATTATGCTCTTATAGATGTAAACACAAACAGCTTAGCAGAGGAAGAATTAAGCAGAGTGAACATAGATATAGCCCATGAAACCTCATGTAATCCTAATAAGAAATGAAATTTTATAATAAAAGAATACAGCTATTTTTGCCCATGAAATAACAGGTCCCTGGCCTGCAGAAAGGTTCTCCATCCCTGAACTTAACATCCTCATGACTTCAGAATTTTAAATTACTTAAAAAGGAAAACACGTTTGCATCTCTTTTCTACCCACCACCTGAATTGTCATATGGTGTAAGGCAGGCATAGGCAAACTCGGCTCTCTAGACGTTTTGGGACTACAACTCCCATCATCCCTAGCTAACAGGACCAGTGGTCAGGGATGATGTGAATGATAGTTCCAAAACATCTGGAGGGCCGAGTTTGCCTATGCCTGGTGTAAGGTGTATTTTTCTTTTTTATGGAAGTGTTTTGAGTCTCTTTGGTAACCCCCATCAAAAAGCGGGATACACAAATCTCTTGAATAAATAGTATTATTTATTTGCTTGTTTGTCTAATGGCTTCCCATCCCATGAAACATCCTGAAGCAATTAACAACACAAACATCAATTTAAAAAAGCAATACACAAACAAACAAACAAACAAACAAACAAACAACAAGCAAAATTTCAGATCCATTTCAAAGCACTTCAATCCAGACAGCATCTGATCACAGATTTGTGTACTACAAGTGGACATGAAGCATAGTCAGATAAAAACAGCTGAAAAGCACAATATTTGCTCACTTTCTCCCATGAATTAAGACAGGTTTAGGGTGTGTGGGATGTAACTGCCTTAAAGGCACGTTCTGTGAAATAATCTTGGCTTACTTTTGTTGGTTTGCCAAAAGCTACCTACGTTTATTAACAGCCAGTTGTGATCAGGATGCTGATTTTAAAACCCAAATTCGATTGGCACTTGTCTTAACAGCATGCATCTTAAGTCAAAACCAGAAATCTCAGTAGGTGGTCTTTGTGCTTAATTTATACAGCATCTGTATTTTCCTTGGAGTTCTACCCAAAACTTGACAAGGTCCAGCCCTGCCTTTAATTTATGATACAAGATCACAACCCATGGTGATAGGAATTCTGGCACAGATTTGTAAAGAAAGCTAGGACTAGTTAACAAATATGTTTTATGTTACAGTTCAATATTCAAACTTGCACAATGTGAAATATAGAGATCAAAGAGACATTCAGCACAAAGAACCTCTTGTGTGAGATTCATGTCTATTCTATGGCTGGGGGCAGGGGGGTGGGATATTGTTGTTGTTGAATTCAGTTTTCTGATTAAGAGCTGATTCAAATATGAAATGTGGTGAGTTTGCTGTTTTCCAGTAAATCAACTCTTATACTTTGTTACTAGTGATTTATATCTCCTTTGAGCTCTATTTATGGGATGCCGTTTAATCATGTGGGGGTGGGGGAGGGCAGTTCTGGGGAAGACTCTAACTAAAGTGGGAGATCACATACTTTGCTTATAAACATGGATATAAAAATGTATTTGTTTTTTAAAAATATTTTTAAGCACAGTAATAAATTAAGAAAACACAAAGTAAATCCTCTGAAATAAATTTTCAGATCGTTAACATAGTAGCATACAGAGAAAGGGATAGCTTGATACTGTTCAAAATGTTCAAATATTACCTTAAACATAATAGTTGCACTTTATATTGTACATGTACAGTGAATGTACATTCCGTTTATGTGAAAATGCTATTATTAATGCCATAGAATTGAAAGTTGGTGTTGAAACTTCTTTTTCACTGTGTAAGGTGTATGGATTTATTGCAGCTTAGACTTTATCATTCCAATAAGAAATAAAAAGACTAAATTTCTATGAGTTGTATCTAAGGTTTGTCCTATGGTTTAAAACTCATGGTTTGTTGGGAAGAGCCAAACCATAATGACAGATGACACAATAAGCCCAACAACAGCTTCGTTCAGCAGAGCATGGCAGCAGTACAACTGGGAAAAGCAAAACTTTCAAAGAGCCTGCACACTGTTGCATTCATGCTAAACCATGGTTTGACTTAATGCGACTTGTGAACCAGGTTGTGGAAAGGGGGCACACAAAGGTCTAAATATAATACGATAAAACAAAGTTTCCAGATGTGGATGAAATCCAAATGGAGGCTGCTGGGTGACCAGTGTGGTGTAGTGGTTAAGAGCGATAGACTCGTAATCTGGGGAACCGGGTTCGCGTCTCCGCTCCTCCACATGCAGCTGCTGGGTGACCTTGGGCTAGTCACACTTCTCTGAAGTCTCTCAGCCCCACTCACCTCACAGAGTGTTTGTTGTGGGGGAGGAAGGGAAAGGAGAATGTTAGCCGCTTTGAGACTCCTTAGGGTAGTGATAAAGTGGGATATCAAATCCAAACTCTTCTTCTAGGACAAATGGGGCACTGCCTCACCAAGCTCAGTCTCCACTCAGCTAGCTCCCCACCAGCTTGTCTTCTTACTTACTACTAGTCCAGGTGTGTCACTGGCTATCTGCTTTCTCTTCCTAAGTCTCACTGTGGTCCGTAAAGAGCTCAGGAGGGTGAAGGCTACAGATAAAACGGGAGTTATTTGCCCAGCTTTATTTACTGCTGGTCTTCTGGTCTTCCACCCTACCATTCCCAATGGGCTCCATCCACCTCTGTGACACGGACAGGTAGCAACTGCTGTCTGATGCTTAAGTAATCCTAGCAAAGGGTTAATTTGGGCAGCTTCACAAACAGGGTGAGTTTATGTGTTAATGGCTCTTCCCTTTGCCAGAGATCTTATTTTGAAAAAAAGAAAAGAAAAAAGAAAGTCTTCCAAGATCTAATGTAACATCTATTTTCTAGGAAGAAAACAGGTTAATAAATAATATTGTCTGAGGTTTATTGGCCTTTTTTGTCATTCATCCCCAGTGGGAATTACAGCAAGGAACCGTTGCCCTTGTTAACCTGCAAACATTTTTCACTCAGTTAGATCATTGACTCTGACTCCAGGGTCCAATTTTCTTTTTATTCATTAAGCACATTGGGAAGTGGAGTTCCTAACCCTTTCTAGTCTAAATGTGGAACAATCACATCCCCTCACAATCAAACGCCAATGTGCTGGGACCTCCACATTTCAGTGCAATCTCTCAGTGACGCAAGTTTTTAACAATTGAAGGATATTAAGTCAAAAAGTTGTTTTCTAATTGGAGGCGCTCAGGGGATTTCAAAAACACACTGGAAGTTGGTACATGTGCCTTTCCAATTATCTTTGTTGAAATCAGGGGAGAGGGCATCATAAATCTCAGGCAGCAGCTTCCAGAAGCTGAGTTTGGGAATTAAAGCCTGTTAGGATAACACATCTGATGACCACAAGCATTACTGCTTTGGAGAGCTGACACGACATGGTGGAATATGTCGTTTCCGTGGGTGGTGTAATATTGACATTGCAATTCCACTTTAGGGTAAAAGAAAAATAGACGCCGTACAGAAAGTCAAAGGTGTTGACATGCACAGAGGGTGGCAAGGGCCCTCAGTTTTAGCCAAATTCCCCTTTCATGTTGCAGTCATCTACAATCTATGCCATTCTGGAAGGTTTCTCAACCCGTGGGACTATTGAAAGAATTGAGCTACAGTCCCAAGTTACCCAACCGTCGTCATCCAATGCAGTTTAAAATGACACTCCCTACTTTGAGTATGCCCAACAAAGTCATGGACCTTAATAGAAGGCCCCACGGAAAAGAGAAAAAGGAAATGGAACTTAATAAAGTTCCCAGGCCCTCATAGGAGCAGCAAGGTTTGACTCATTTGGGATGTGAATAAGCTACAAGATGATAACAGTCACATGCCGCCAGATCTATTCATGTGTCCACACAGACATACATGTGATCCTGTACCTTACATGTATGTACACAGAATAATTACTTTGAGAACCTCCACTTATATGCCACAAATATGTGATGGGCTCGATTGCTCTGTGCACACCAGTATTGTCTTTTTTTTTGGGGGGGGGGAATTAGCAAAACCATTAAATGCCAATCTAAATGAATATCAATGTTTATTTAAAACAAAATGGCAGCCAACAAGTGAAATGGCTTTGTGGCTTTAAGTGCCATAAAAAAACATAAAAGGTCAAGATGTTTAGCTGTTGCAAACCATCCAAACCCACATTCTCTGGAACATAAACTTCATATCACAGAGGCAGGGGTGGGGAGAGATGGTGTCTTATATGGAGTCAAGAGGGCCATTTTAAGTTCTGTTCTTCTTCTTTTTTCATTATTAAAGATTTTCTTGGTTTACAAGAGTACCTGCATTGTTCATAAACCTTCCCCAATGACAACAAGGTCTAAATTCAAGTATATCACAAAATTAAAATAAACTAGCCTGTTTAGAGGCAAAAATATGAAGAAGGTTTTAAGTCCGGCCAGGTAAAAGCATAGCCTTGATTTATGAACTGGAAAAAATAATAATATGCCAGTTTGTGATATGCCTCTTTATACATAAGAATTTGCAAAGTGTTGTGGTTGCATTTTAAAAAGGAGCTCCCGCTTCACACATACACAACATTCCTGCAACGGTAAGAAGCAAGGGTTTGTTTGTTTGTTTGTTTGTTTGTTTGTTTACAGAAGAGAGAGCCAAATAAAGGTGAGGTTCTCATGACTTCCGCAATGGTAATTTTAAGAAAATCCCTAATAATGAGAAACATGGTGAAATGGCAGAAACTGGTTATCATTGCTGCTATCTGACATCACACCATTGTGTGAGAGGCTTTGACTCTCAGTTGAGACATCAATTAGGCTGGGACAAATCTGTCAATTCCAGTTTTCCCTCAATTCCTTGTTTCTTGTATATATAGTCTGAATGAAAATTCATCATGAATTTAGTGCAAATTTCTTCTAAAATATAATTTGTTTGCAATTTTCCTGGCAGTCACATTTACGCAAACAATTTCCCTTAACACAACACATTTTTATGTTAGTTTCACTAATATTTGTGCTTTTATGCATTGCAAAATTCATTGAAGTGCTTTGCTTCACATCTTGTTTCAGCAACTGTGAATTAGGGAGGATCACTTTAAAACCCTAAATAAACCAAATTTCTCTCGCACCTCTCGTGTGACTTGAACATACTCAGAACAGTGCTCTCTCCTTCCTATTTTCCATCACACAAGACTGTCCCAAATCCCAGCTCAGGGCCCCTGCAGTAGCTATATATTTGTAGCCTGCCAGAGACAACCGTGTTGGAAGGTAGTGAAAAGCAAAGAAATTAGATCACAAGGTCCGAAGAGGAAGCCCAGAGTACAGTGTCATCGATGTGCTCCACATAGTCCCTAACACCTCATAACTTCAGTGAGTAAACCATGTGGTACAATACATCTCTGTCCAGGTGTCTCCCTCGTCCAATGTCAATATCCTCATAAACTTCATGGCCAAGAACATTTTTCATTGTCTTGGTTTCATGTATTCAGTCCAAACCCTTAAGAACTTTTTTTTAAAAAATAAAAGCATGCATTTGAATAACTACATTTCTATAACTGTGTTGGTGTTTTCTTTTTTTTAAACTCACTATAAATAAAGAGTGACATTTACATATATTGGGAATGGCAAAGAAAAGTCCAGCTATACCACAGCTCTTTACAAGCAGATTGAATCACTACTGTTACATACTGATGCCAGAAATACTTCATGATGGAGTATTGTTCCCAGGAGCAATCGTCAAGAGAAAAGTGGCTGCCCACATTGACCAATATTTGTTTGTTTGTTTGTTTATTACAATAGCTTTGTTTTGAGGGGGGAGCCTTCAGCCACTTCATCCTTAATGGTAAGCCCCCTCCACCAAAATTATTAGAATTTACTCTTCCACATGTCACCAATAATCCCCTCACTTTCATACGGCACAAATAGTCACACACATGTGTACATGGGAAAGGAAGCCTCCTTCAGCCCAGCTCTAGAGTTAGTCAAATTTATATAATCAGCTTCATAAGTTGAAAAGCCTGGGAGACAAAAGGTGTTGTTGAGCGATTCATGCTTTATTGAAATGCTGGTACATTATATCTTGCTGATTTGAGAGTTTCCCACTACCGACCCCCACCCCCTTTTCAACTATACCCCTACACCCTTGGTCAGGAGTAGTCAATGAGGCACTTTCCAGATATTGTAGGACTACAACTCCCATCAGTCCACACATGACCAATGATCAGGGATGATGGGGTATCTTGGTTTGTTGTTTTGTTTGATTTCATTGTGCATTTGGTCCAATTCCCCTCCCCTCCATAGCATTAAATGTTCATCTTTACATGTATCTATAATAAAACTATAGATTATTTTTTTAAGGATCTATGAGCTTCAGGTTTTTACAGAACGTTCATGGCTGTTGAGTCTATAACATGTTCAGGAAATGTTAGAGTAACTCACACCATTGTCTGGAGATAGAATGTCCTGGTTCACTCTGACCACTGAAAAAAACAACTCCTGTTCTTGCTTCTTGCTTTGTTGATGGGACTGCTGCTGCCCAATCACAGCTGTTTTAAAACCCCAGATTCTGATATTATTTCACATGGATGGTTTTAATTTCTGTCCTGGAAGGGGGGGGACCAATCTAAGGGAACCAGAAATTGGGCTGATTCTGTGAGACCAGCATATAAGTCTATGGTTGACAGCAGTTGAAACAGAGAATGTTAGCATACTCCTCAACTGTTCTGTTTTAAGCAGGGCATCCTGGAATCAGAGATGGCAATCCTGGCTTCTGATTGGATCCCAGAATGGTTCTGTGTTCTGGCAGGAGACGCCGGCCCAAAAGATGCTCACTCTGGCATAAGTCATCTGGGTCACACCAGAACAAAAGCTGCTCAGTTTTTGGTCTTGCAAGAGTTTTTGGTCTTTGGGTCTTGTGCTCTTACACAAGTGCAAGAGCTCAGGACCAAAATAGGAGCATCCTGACTTTGGTCCCAGGAATGTTGGAGGGTATGTATTAGGGTACCAGCTGAGAAAGAGAAAGGGGGCAAAAATGAAAGGCAGGCCAAGAGAGCAAATTGGCTTACTAAAGTCACTAGCAGCCCATAATAAGCATCCTGGAGGGGGCTCATTAGGGGTGGGAGGATGAATTCATGTTGTGAGGTTAACAAACTCCTTTTCCTGCACCATTCAGGAGGAAGGAAAGGAAAAATCACCCCTTTCCCCTTTCCATTTATGTAGAACCACCACCACCAACCTTCCATAGTAATAAACTGCTAAGATTTTGGCAGCCTGGCAGCCAAACTCATGCCCAAGGCCTCTATTGCATTAGAGGAAGGTACCGGGGGAGGGAGGGATGGAGGAAATCTTCTTTCTTACCTTCTTCTTGTCTCCTCCACCCTGAGAGGTTTGAATACAGGATTCCTGTTTCAGGCTGGCTGGAGCATTGAACAGAAGCATTTGTTTAATGGGACACTGTAACATATTGCAGTGTATTTTCAAGGATAATCATATTATTATTCCACCCTCCATACAAGGAGCTCACCATAGCATTCACGTGGTTATCCAATTTTATTCTTTCCCAGTCTCTCTCTCTCTGTTATGTGGTATTTGCTGAAAGGTTGTAACTGGGCTTGGAACACTATATAAGATTCATGGTTGAGTGGGAATTTCAACCCATGTTTCTCTGATCCAACATTCAGGGCTAACCCAAGATATTTTGCTGCCTGAGGCACAATAGCAAGTCTCTCCAGCTCCTCCGCCTATCCTTGGCAGTAAAAATGCAATGGTAATGAATTAAATAACTGACCGTTTGCTTAACTTTGGTGACACCCAAAATCAGCTGCCTAATGGTAGAGATGGTCTTGCCAACATTCTTACCACTACGCCATATTGGCCTTGGTTTTTTTTAGGTATACTATGTAACTTTGGGAAATTGCCTTTCCCCCTTTAATTAAACATACACACCCTGTTTTACTATTTTGTAAAAAGTTGCCTTTTGTGTAATGTCTTCATGCTACTGATCTAGTTTCAATAAAAATATTGGGGCATCTGTTTTTGCATATTCAAAAAAAAAAAAAAAGCAGAGAAGGAAATGGAAACAGATATGTCCAAAATAAAGCTAGTCAACTGAAAATAAAAGAAATCCAGTATGGACTTAGATGGTTTCAAATGGAAATAAAAAGGATTAATGGAATAAAGTGTGTTAGTCAACAACCTCTTCATGACCTTCTGGCCACATAAAGTGGGGAGGAGGTGATGGACCCTTTAGTCAGGCAGGAAGTTAAGAAGTACAGATCATTCTTAAAAATGCACACAAATGCAATATTTGAATGACTGTAGTGGAAGAGAGAGAAATCTCTGAAGACCAGCAGGAGGAAAGAAAATGCATCATATTTTCCTGGCTCACCAATCTTATTAGAGGAAGTAAGGAGAACCCAGACCCATTGCCAGATCACTAGGATTCACTTAGCATGCCAGAATATTTCAAACTGAACTAAAGAGACTGAGAGTGGAAACTACTTCTTTCCTAATAATCTATTAATTATTGGTTGCAAGGAAGCAGAAATAAACAACTGAGCAGATGAAGGACTGTATTTTTAAATAGAGAAAACATTTCTCAGCCAGTGAGAAACAGGGATGCTGGGAAAGTGACCTTTCGTAAGACTGCAGAGACACCTCATAAGACATGGACACTATCTGTCTGCCTTTTCCAGGCATAACAAAATGTGATTGCTAGTGTTTCACCCCAAGAAAATAATTAGTTCTTATGCTTCTTCCCAGTTTCAGGACACCATCCCACTTTCTGTTTACGGAATTAAAAAAAAATATATAGGGTATCCTTGCACCACTCTCTTGGAAAGTCAGGAATTACTTAAAAATACCTCAGTTGGGGGCCATGTGTCCAACTTTACAGAAGCCAGTTCTCCATCTGAAGGAGTCCTCTGTATGCAGGGCTGTCCAGTTTAAAGATGCAGAACCTTAAGAAGGAAAAGCAAGCTTTGATGTTGCCCATCCAAAGTTGACTTAGCACATGACGACAACAGACTGAGCCAACAGACCAAAATGTTACAGTTTTTCCCACTAGTGTGAGAAATGCCGCACTTCTGTTTAAATTATATTAATTACTTATAAAGTTGCAGCTATGCAAATAAATTTGCATATGCATATTTAAATGCAAATTCGTATCCTCAGCTGCCACCTCAACCTCCTCCCTGGAACACTAACTGCCCTGATGGTTTGGAATGCCACCACCAATGAAAATATCTCTATTTTGGAAAAGGTCCTGCTTCTCAAGATGTCCTTCCTGTATATTATTTCGCTCTTTCATGTTTATTGGCAACGAAACAATATAGAGTTCATTTTGATCACTCTCAGGCAAAAAGATAAACAAAAATGAGTTGTTTCTAATGTGTCAGAAGTTGTCATCTTGCATGGACTTTGTCCATAAATTTGTGTTTGTGTGGATTCACACTGGCAACACAACCTTGACTGTAGCACCCAAGAAAAGCTAAATACGATACCTGATTCTGAAATATATACATGCAATATATATATTGGGTTTGTGTGTAACAAAATGCTATAGAGTGCATATTTACCTCTTACGGATACCCAGGAATTGCACTGAAGACAACTAAATCATACCAGTGTAAGTGCTAATCCAGTGAGAATCTGTTTTCAGCAACTTCTAGCTGGTATTCTGAAGACATGGAATTTGGAATCTAGTCAACGGAGCAGATGTTGGGGAAACGCCCTTGGTGACAATTTGTATGTTATGGCGGCACTCATATGGAATCAGCCAAGTAGTTTTTTCTGAATGACAGCACTTCACACGGCAGGACAAAACATCTGTGCTGGGCTTAGTATGTGAGGCAGCCCAAGTTACATGGCTTCTCTGTAACAGGCCTGCAGATCCCTGGTAGCAGTAACTAGTGCTGGCATAAAGATGTTCCCTGCCATTGCCAGAACCATAGTCTGGTCACCCAAGGAACACTAGGCACATAGAAACACTTCTAGCAGGGTCAGTAATGTATGATGCAGCCCTTGTTATGAACCAAAATCTTCCCAGAACACTTTTTCAAAGCACTAGTTGGAGTAGTTATGAGAGCAATGTCAAGAATTGAAGAGATCATTAGGCACATGAGCGTTGTGCTTCCTTTGACTTCAGGGTAGGTAAACATCTAGAAAATGAACCATTATATGGAACCAGAAAAGTCATGCCTCTTGCATCATTACCCCCAGGCATATTATCATATTAATTTCTTCAGAAGAGCTGCTGTCAAGCAGTTGGCTCCACTGCACAAATGGCACGAGCTATGAAAGACACATGAAATCAAGCCTAACATAGCATTTAAGGGAAACAGGCTGTCCACAGAATCGACTTTGAGGCTTGTGGTGATGATTGAGAAGTACATGCAATTTTGAGGACCCCTGACTAGTGAGACAGAAAGGGTTTTCTCCTCCGGACAAATAAATTCCACTCGTGTTATTAACATTATTAACTCACCCTGGCGCATCATGCGTGCCAAATGTGTTGATCAATCTTGTTTCTTCGGCAGTTCAATTGTAAACAGTAATAACTGCCAGGTTTGAAATGCTAAAGGAAAGCAGTTGTTATGAGACTAGAAAATAGAAGCAACCCATATTATCAGACCACCAAAAATGCTACGAAGTTTGGCACAATTCTAAAAGTCTTTGTTCTACCAAACCCAAGTCCAGACCACACACACACACGGCTTCAATTAAAGCATATTTCATTCTCCAGTAAAGCAAGGATGATTTAAATAATCCACAAAAGAATAATCCTGAATCATACTTGGAGGGGCAAATTAGGAAAGCTTTGGGGTAACACCCAACTTAATGACTGATCAAACAAGTGGCAAAGCCTCATTTTTGAAACCCCTCCAGGTTTATCACCTTTGTGTGTACATTGTTTATTATGACTAGAATGCAAGGAATATTCTAAAGCATTACACTTGGAAAGCTTTGCTATGCCATCTTAATTAGTCCTTCATTTTCCTGTATTAGAAAATAATCTGAAATTTCATGACCATATCTGAAACCAAAGCCTGCAAATCAGCCTTACATATTGTTTCCCTTCATCTCTTTATCCTTTTAACTTGTCTCTGTTTATTTACTGATGGCTCCTAATTCATCTCTTGGGCAGGCTGGTCTTGTTATACTGGCAGCCCTGATGCTGAGACTAACTTGATTGTAGAATCGGCACCGCGAAGAAAGAGGCCAAAGGCCAGGCAGGCCTGCCATTTATCCCTGCTCTGAGCGCGGGGCCAAGCACTGCCATTGGGCAGTTGGTCCCATGCCCAGGTGAATGCCCTCCAATTCGGTGGCAGGGAGACAGTCTGACCTGCCATTTACTAGCTCACAGGGAGGCCCAGGGCAGGGGTGGGGTGAGCTGTCTACTGGGGTGCCGTGGCGATCCTCACACCACCCAGGATGGGGGATGCCACAGTGATGGAGTCTTCTTCGTCCCATGCTGCCGTTTCGAGCATCGTGGGGGCCCGAGCCACTGCAGCACTCCTCATGGATGACACCCGGGGCGGCCTGCACCCCCCTTCCTACGCCCCTGACCCAGGGCCCACCTGCAAAAGTGCCCACCCAAGAAGGGGCAAATGGACTTCTAGAAAAAGGTTCTCATAGAATGGCAATGGCACCTGGAACTCACCAGAAAGGTTCCGGAACCCACCTGAGAGGTATCAGAACTAAGTTCCAGTGAGTTCCCCCTGGGATAAAAGACCCCCTGCATGAGTGTAACGTAGTCTATGTGCGCATTAGCGGCTTAAAATGTAGCAAGGTTGTTTCTAGCTGCTGCACTTCAAGTCACATCAGAACAACAATCATCAGCATTTACTGTGAATTTCTCCTAATCTACATATTTTTGCCTGCAGTTTAACTAAAAAAATTTGCAAGCAATTTTCTCCAGTATAATGGATTCTTTATGTCATTTTCACTAATGAATTGAGTTATTAGGATGCTCCATTCCCCTCACGGAGGTACAATTCCTAGGGCACTTTCATTCCTAGGGTTCCTTCTTCCCAGGGAACTTTGGGAAATGGAGTTCTGTGAGGGCAGCAGGAGTTTCCTAACCACTCTCAGGGCCCTTAGCAAACTACAGTTCCCAAGATTTTTTTGGAGGAAGTCATGGTTGTTCAAAATTATATGGTCCTGCTTTAAATGCATTGTGCAGATGGGGGCCAAATTCTCTGAGAGACATCTGAGTCTTCTCTCGCTCTGTTAGAGATGTTTATACATTTCAACATGGGAGACTTGGACACTGGACAAGGAACACGATAAATTTTGTTAATCAAACTGGGTATCAAGAGGAGGCCTGTCATCGTTGCTGCTTTCCCTTTAAGAAAAGCAAATGCAGAGCATCAAAAAGTCGTACCGCCCCCCCAAGTCATTAAACATTCTCTGGCTTTTGTCAACAGCCGGGTAAACATCCAGAAAAAAAGGGAATCTGAATCAAATAGTTTATTTAACATTCTTCTTCTCCAACTGCTGATTAGGATAAATAGTTTGGTTGGGTTTTGGTTTTTTTTAACTATCTGCTCCAACAATCACATACAAGGGGAAAGGGAGGGAAGCTTTCAGCTATCAGCTGAGTTTAGACTGGGCTTCAAAAGTTTTTAAACAAGGAAAGATTCTGGGCACTCTTTGATATTTTTGTCTATCCGCGGCACGTCGTGTTAGCACCATGTCATAGCAAAATGGGAACTTTTTTTTAAGAAAAAAAGCAAGAAAGATCATTAGACAGAGGACTGTCTATAGGCTGCAATTCCAGACACAATGCAACACTTGGAAAGAATCCAGAACAGAGAGCAATTTGAACAGCCTATATATACTGAAGTGGGGGTTTCATTTGGCAAAAGACCTTTATGGGCAAAACACCTGAGGAACTTCTGTACTCTATCAGACCAGTGAGGAATATAATCCAGTAATCCTCGACAGGGGGTTAATTGCAGCCTCCCCAAGAATTCAGAGACAGCCTTGTACAGAAGTCATGGGTACTGTGTACACACACAGAGCGAGACATATGTGGGTTTTCCAGATGAACTGTTTAATAAGGACCCAGCTGCAGCTGGTTGCAGAAAGATCAGATAATGTCAGCTATTTAATAAGCATTCATCCTGATTTGTTTGTTGGGGGAATAGACAATGTTCCATCAAGGAAGTGTTAAACCACAGCATTCTGTTCCTTTCCCCATCACTTAACTTATCTCAAAAAACAAACCTTTAGGAAATGCATTTGTTTCACAAAAGCTCCATTTTAGTTTTAATTATGCAGCCTGAATGTGCTGGGTTGTGACTGAATCCCACCAGAAAATGTTGACAATCTGGAAGCACCCTCACACCCGAGCTGGTGGAAAAAAAGAAAGTAAAAGGTGATAGTGTTAATTATTTTGGCACCCTCTTGGCATCTGTCAGTTTGCAGAAGGCTGGGGGAACCTTATCGAAAAACACCATAATGATTCATTACTTTAGCACAACCACAATCTATTATGTTACAGAGCGTGCCTATGCATGTTTACTTGGAAGTTAGTCCCAAATAACTCAATGAGTTTTACTCCTAAATTAGTGCACACAGGATTGCAGTCTTAGCATCAGATAAATCCAGCCTAGCTAACCAGGGATCACAGAGTGAATAGGATTATATCACAATGTTATATATTAGGGGTTGAGAACTGGATCTGGCCAACTAGATCCTATTTGTTTGCTTGGTTGTAAGTAGCTTTGGGTTGCCCTGGGCATGATAAAGGAACGAACAAATTCAGAAAATAGCAACAACAGCAACAGACAGATCATTATCTCCTCCACACCCTGTGGACCAGGTTTGGCAGATGCGTGGGGCACCCACATATCAATCTTCTCACCTCACAGGTTTTTGCCCACACAATTCAAACCAAAATGTGCAGACAAATTCACAGTCTGCAAAGCATCAAAAATCAGCTGATCCCTAGGACCTGTGGAGAATCTTGCACCTGGCTTTGCAAGCTCCAATAACTGGAGCTGAACAATTGGAGTTGCAGAGGCCATCAATCAGCTGATTGACAGTGTCTGCAAGTGCCCTTTCAGCTGAGACAGGTCTTTGCCTGCCTTGCAGGACAGGTGTGCGTGGCTTGGCTGAAATGGCCTTGTAGGCCCAATGGGGAGGCCTGGTGGGCCTGATTCAGCCACTGAACTGGGAGTTCCCCACCACAGCTATCTAGTATATAGACACAGTGGCTTGGCAATGTGGTGCCGAACTGAGGTCAACTAAATGCCGTGTAAAGGAACAAGTCAACATTTTCAGGAGTGGACAAAAAATGGCCCAAAGGAGTCATGTGTGTGGTTGTTTTTTGTTTTTTTGTTTTTTTGCACTGCTGGAAATGCCAGAGGGAAGCTTGTTTTTGCTGAGCCATGCTCATTACTCCAGCTGAAATCTATTTACTAAAGAGTTCTTAGGTTACTGCACTAAAAGAATATATAGAGTACTTTGTATTTTCTCTACATAGTGCCTTTAATTTTGAGGATTCAAGCAACACATTTGTACCCTGCTTTCATAACCTATCCTTCTTGTTAATTGACAGTCTGAATCGATAGGCTTTCTTTTCTCGATGGCACTGAAAATAGATGAAGCGTTTGCATCCTGGCCTCTGTATGCTCTTGAATCCCTGTGTGGTCTTGGACAAATTACTCAGTATCACTTGGCATGGATTTCCTTTCTCTAAAAATGGAAGGATATTGACCTCGTTTAGTAAAGGGGTACAAGATGTTAAGCAGGTCTTAGTCCACAAGGACTTTCTCCCCATTGGTGTGTTCTGCACTACATTACATGTGGCACTGATGTTGTTTGGAAGTTGGAGATCGTTTCTTCATCCATGTGGAAACCACATTTGTCTATGCAACAAAGTTATTTTTAAGTGCAAATATGCCTATACAGTTTATGTGTGTGTGGAAGACAGAACATATGGAAAATAGGTGAACAACACATTCTGAAGTCCTGTTGCTGCAAATTTGAGGGCCTTTATGTTTAATATTTTCTTGCCGACAGAACTGAAAATGTTGACGTGCGGAAAAGTCCCTGACTCGGGCTTTATATAATGTTGCTGGTGTGCTCTGGAGTTAACTTTTCCAAAAGGTATGCAAAGATGGCTCCCTGTGTCCCCCACGTTGCCTGGCTCTCTGGTGCACACAGTGTTTCCACACAGTATTGGAAACCCAATCCCACGAAGATTTTGAGATGACATGGAAACCTAGGAGCAAACAGCAATGCTATCAAGGCTGCAGGAAAGCTATTCCTCACCTGGTTACAGCAAGAGCAGAGAAAACAAGGTAGAGTCCTTTTTAATGAGTTCATTCAATCATAATAGTGAGAGGCAAAAGAACGCAGCAAGCCTTAAGAATGGCGTTGCTCCAAACTGGGCTCCTCCTCCCTCCATCCTAGTAACAGAATCTTTCCTTACGGTGGTCACTTGTGGCCAAATGTCTCTGAGTCCTTTGTTCCTGCACTCTTAATGAATGCCGAGTTCTGGGAGAAGAGCGATCAGAAATACTCTGCAGTCGCAACGTGCCATCTAGCTGCCCTGCCGCAATTCCCCCCTCCTTCTTCTAACACTTTCCAACTCTTCTGTTCATCTCTCTCTGAGTTGTGACTTTCCTCAAACCCCTCAAAGCCCTGCTGTAAATCAATGCTTCATCCCTCTTCTCTTGCAGCGTCAGGAGAAGGGTGTGTGATCTCCACCATTCCTCTTCCTCCATCACACCCTCTCAAGTCCAATCCCTGACAAATGCACAGACAGGTTTCGTCTAGTCAGACTTCAACATGCAACATGTAGGAGTTAGGGCTGAGGTGCTGCATAATGTTAGGAGCAGCAATGTAGTCCTGATGCCCATCCTGCATGTGGAAGGGCTACAGTCACGAAGAGGGAAAAGGCGAGGGAGGAAAGTCATGTCACCATATCCACTGACTCCAATTGGAAAGTTTTAATTCTGCCAGCATTGGGAGTGGGGCCAACTTCTGAGCAAGCATTGGAGTCTGATTAAGCCCTGTTCCTTCCCAAATATACCCCATCTCACACCTCCCTTTAGAGTGGTTGTGTACCAGCATAATTATACCAGAGAAACTGCGTGGCAAAAATGTTATAGTGGGAAAATGGTACAGTGGTACCTCAGGTTAAGTACTTAATTCATTCTGGAGGTCCATTCTTAACCTGAAACTGTTCTTAACCTGAAGCACCACTTTAGCTAATGGGGCCTCCCGCTGCCGCCGCGCTGCCAGAGCACAATTTCTGTTCTCATCCTGAAGCAAAGTTCTTAACCCGAGGAACTATTTCTAGGTTAGCGGAGTCTGTAACCTGAAGTGTCTGTAACTTGAAGCGTATGTAACCTGAGGGACCACTATATTTAAGTAGTAAAGCACATGGAGTGTATGCAAAAGATCCTGGATTCAGCCCCTGGGATCTTCAGGAAGAGCTGGGGGGAACTCTTATCTGAGACCCTGGAGAGCTGCAGCCAGTCAGCATAGACAGTAATGAACCAGATTAGCGATAGGGATTTTAAAAGGCAGTAATTTCCATTCTGACCTGTGTTCATCACAATCAGTGCTGTTTCCAGTCTGCTGCAATTAGGTTTCTGCCAACTGCTATGTTGCATGTCTCACTGTCTACAATGTAACGTAAGTTATATAATTATTTACATAACTTACCTTAATTTAAATGCAAAGGAAATGCCAAAACAATGTAAAAAAGTAATTAATTGCATATTGTTGACAAGCTTAAAAAAACAACAACGATGTAAATGAATATCGATTGTGCATGCTACGTGCTTCGCAGATTTCCATTCCTCACCATAGACGAACCAGCAAACTGCTGCAATTTCTGCTCCCTTTTCCATTTTTGTTGGTGGTGCTCTCCAGACTTCGGCTCCCATCACCCCATACAATTGCCATGAGCTGGCTTAACAATGGGCACCATGCGTGTTCTATGTTTATTTTAATGAACTGAATAAAGTGAAAGATTATGAGTCAAGGAGGCATGGAGAGTGCTCAGAATATATATTTTTAAGCTGCTCTTTTCTCCATGTTAATAATTATTTTATAGACTCTAAATGCCTTATTGATTTGTTTATCATATAATAGGACTTCTGCTATAATTGTAATGCTTAGCATATTTTTAAGTTGCTGTTTTGTTAATAGTGTTTTATCGATTGTAATTGCTTTATTGATGATTTGTTAATTATTTTATATGATTCGTGCTGTATTTGTGATGCTAATGTTCTCAATTGATTGTAAGCTGCTATGAGATCCGATTGAATGGAAATTGGCACAGAAATACAATAAATCAAATCTATTATAGTAGCATGTAGAGGGCACCAGTCTGGATACGCCTTCAGCTAATCGGCTTGGTATGAGGCAGCTCTTCATGTTCCTTTTGTGCTCCTCTGGTGCAGAGGAATTTTGGAGTGATCCCGTCTTCATCTAGCCGGCCTAATTCAAAGGAGTGGGTTGCCCCGAAAGAGATGCTATAATGAACCTAAATTCATATCGTAAGGCAGCTCCAGGTTGAGGCTATTGCCAAGCATTATAAAGAGACTGTGATTCTTGTGCTAGGTTGAGTGAAATGCCATATGGGCTGCATTACTACTTAGGCAAAATGAGGGAAGTTTCACAGTGGAAATCTCAGGGTTATTTTAATTCAGTTTTTATCATTTAATTTCCTTTGTTTCTTCAATAGTTAAAGGCCCAAAGAGAAGGAATGATGATGTAGGTGTGAGTCTCCCATCAGTCGAAGGTCTTTGACAGCAATCAGAGCTTGACACGGGGAGGCACAGCCGATGCAGACCTTGATTGAAGATCTGACACCAAGAAACACCTAAAAACATGTGTATGGGAAGCAGTTCCCTAGGGATACATGCAAAAAAGGAAAAAAATGTGCCTGCAACGTTCCTTCCTTTCACCCCTACTTTTTTTGCTCTGCATTTTGTTCGTAGGTTCTGTTTTGGATTTCTCTTTTGTTCCCATAAACCCTCTTGCCAGCTGAAAGCTAAGAAGAAAGGCACTCATGTAACAAAGGCGGGGGGAAAGAGCTTTGCTTTGTTTTGGCCCACGAGAGCCTTTCCATTAATGGGGGACATATCTTTCACCAACAACAAGAAGCAGTAGTAAGAAATCTCCAAACCCAAAATAACAAAAAATAGGAAATCTCCAAAAAAGCAAAAACAAACCCAAACTCCAAGAAGTAGGAAACCCCAGGAGGTAAAACACAAAAATATTCATTGGGAATATTTTGAAATCTGTTAACAACAAACAACAAACCTCCCTGTAAAGGAGATTTATATGGGAGGAGACAGCAGGAACTGTTAAATGGAAGAGCCTTTTAGCTTGTGCACAGCCCTTTTGAATCTAAGAAATTGTCATTAATAAGGAGTGGTATTTCATTTTTATGATGTTGTGTGCATGGTACATGACGAGAAAACAGGGATGACGACTGTAAACAACCGAATATTCAGAGCACACACTACTAGATGTCTGCCAGCCTTCCACAACCTGTTGGCCACCAGATGTTTAGGACTACAAATCACAACAACCCCTGCCATCATGCTAGCGATTGCTCACATGGTTCAGTGCTGTAAACTGCAATTGGTAGGGGCAGGGGAGCATTTGCCCATTACAGATTGCGTATCTGATTCTAGTCCTAAAACATTTCCCATTTGCACAGCCTTGTCAATGTTAAATCTCAGCATTTCATTATACTGAGAAGATAATGGAAATTCATGGGAGAAATGAACGGATGAGAGCAACCTTGGATCTTCATCACCCTCAAACGGAAGTAAGCAGTTGATCTAATTTTACCACTACTCAAGGCTTTGCTGTTGATTTCAGTTTTGGCTGGAAGTAAAACTTCATCCTTTGTGATATATTGATTCCAGCAACACCCGCTGATTTTAATATGGCAATGCATTTGCAAATCTCCCATGATCCGCTGATGGGTTCTTAGAAACCTTTGAGACAGATAATGGCTGGGACACCAGCAATTCAAGAAACAAATTTACTTTCCTCAAATTAAATCCCACACATTGTTTAGAGTCTCTTGTTATGAGCATAGTATTATTATTATTTTTAGGCTTGTATGCCCATTTCCTCTGAAATCTTCAAGAAAATTCATTTCTGGCTTCATATACTAACATTATTTTGTGTTTCCTTTAACTTTTATTTCCAAGTAAAAAAGAATGGCCTTTGATTGGCTTAGGAGGAGCTGGAAATATATATTTTTTCCAGTGCTAGAAAATAGCTAACGTTCTTGCCAGCGAGTTAAAGCCAGAGTATCCCTTTGTCACGACCACATTTATAACATGGATCAAAAACTATAAAAGGTAGCGTTGCATCCTGCTATTACGGAGAATTTAAATTTTCAGTGGCATTTTTAAACAATGTTTTCCCTGTGTCTCTTGTTAAATGCTGATTGTTGACTTTTCATCCTTGTATGCCAAACACTTTCACTGAAACTCTAACAAGACTTTCATCTTAACAACGATTATTTCTTAATAGACTTGGATGCAGGCAGCATTTGGAAATGGGTTTCCTTTTAAACGCTCTATAACGACCCATCATTAGTGAGCGGGATTCCGCAGAACTATTATGCACAGAGACATTTAAAGCATTTCCAGAGCGACATGCCACTTTCCCTAAAATTCAATTCATGCGCTGTCTATTATATATTGCAGCAACGTTTCAGCCATATCCCGCTTTGAAATATCTCTGTTCTGATTGCTTCTCTCTCTGTGTGTGTGTGTTTGTGTGTCATACAGTAAAAGTCATAATGAATGAGATCATGCCTTTTTCTTTTTTTAAGTGGAGTGGATTTTGGAGAACTTTCCCCTCATCTTGGGCAATAAATCTGCCTTTGAAAAACCACAAAGCCCAAACATCTGACCATTTGACAAGAAGACCGTACGGTGACATCACTCATCACTTATTTCTTATTAGTGGATAGATTATACGATTCAGATTTGGCAACCAAGCATTGCCCATTTTCCCCATTTCTACTCTTGCTATTTTTAGTCATTTTTATACCCATTTAGCTGGCTCTGACCTTCTATCTGTCTCGAAAGGATCCTCTCCTTGCTTGCACTCGTGGGTTGAGCACAGAGTGAGTAAATCGTTTTCAAAATTGCCCACTGCAGCCATCAAGCTTTTGCATTCCTCGTAAGTGTTTCTAAAGATTCCTCTGCAATTACATACCCAGATGTAGCTTTGGAACGTGTCCACTTCTGGTGGTATTTTGAATCACAGCCCTATTGGCAGCAACTTGAGCCGGAGTAAAGACCTTGCAGGGTGATGCCATCCATTTTAAGAAGTTCAGCAATATTTTTATATCTTCATTCAGGTTTTATTTCAAATGCTAACTGGCTTTGCAACCTTCATTAAGAGAAGCTGGCATCCGTGCAGACATGCATTCATTTTTCCATTCTTCAATCCCTTCTGAAGTGAATTGGGTCAGTTGTGTAGTTTCCACTAGCTTATACTATGCGTATACTAGGCATGCCTTTCCATTTTAAGATTTTCTAACCTCGAGGACTTTGAGCTTGCCTTGTATCTTCTTCACATAATTCCCTTGCTGCCCATAATGTTTTCTCCCCCCGCTTTTTGTTCAAGAAGGTACTTTCTTTGGTGGGTTCCGTAACATTTTTGATAGCATACTCTGAAGGCCGTTTTCCTGGGTTCTTTGACAGATGGAGCACAAAAGCTGTAAATGACTCCATTTAGCCTCATTCCTAATTAAATCCAATCAATTAAATCAGGGTTTCATGAACTTGGGTCTCTGGCTGTTTTTGCACTACAGTTCCCATCATCCCTGACCAGTGGTCCTGCTAGCTAGGGATGATAGGAGTTGTAGTCCAACAACAGCTGGAGACCCAAGTTTGGGGAACCTTGCTTTAGATGTTTCTACGCTGCTCTAATCTGGGTTGGAAAGGTTGGTGGGGTGGTTTGGGGGTAGGAATGGGAAAGCAATGCCCAATCAATATCAACAAAACACATGATATCTCCACTAAGAAAACCCAAACAGACTGGAATCCCGAAAACTCTTTGGCTGCACTCCTAGACCTTGCAGTGCTGATACAATAAGATTGCCAGTTTTGCTTCTTTGAACAACTGGTCCCTCATGGCATATCACAAACTATTTTAAATACTATCCTCGGATTGAAAAGCAGTTTGCCTTAGCCCTCTTCTCATTGTTTCTCCCCAGCAACTAGTGCTTAGAGATAGGCTACCTCTCAACTTGGGCTACCTCTGTCAGGTGTGTGTGCAGGAGGCAGGCCCTGTGACCAACAGGACTTTGCAGGACTGGGGCCTTCCTAAGTTTGTTCTGAAGAGGCAAGGCACGGCCTCACAGTTGAGACTGATTGGTAACTCACAGCACCTGGTGGCAAGAGCTGGGAAAGGATATCAATGTCCTTCCATCGAACCTGCTGAGCCACAGATTTTCCAGGGGTTTGGTGTCTCCGCTATGCGTGTGTGACGGGAAAACTGTTGAATCTCTTCCACATATAATGTTCAACTGTCCCCTACATAGCATAGCCAGGACTAAATTCCTGGGTCCTGTTTTATTGCGCTTGGTTGGCAGGCCTGTTGAGTCACACGCCGCACTACTTTTGCAGGATACAGATCCTTCTGTAACTCTGCAGGTGGCGAGATTCCTGAACGCGGTTATCTCACACACAAAAACCACTAAAAAACAACAACATCAAAAACTAATCGGACAGTTATGATGAGAGTGCATGTCGGATCTCGTTTTCAGTTTTCCTTTTTCTGCGATCCGTCCCTTGGAGCTCTCCGGGCCCCAAGCTGTTATTTGGCTCGGCTCAATGTCCCACCCTTGCATCGTGGTGTTCTCTCTCTGGTGCCGAATATATCGGTCTTTATGCCTCTGCCCTTTTACGTTTGTACATATTTTATGGGCTAATAGCCGTAAATAAAATTAAGTAAGTAAGTAAGTAAGATATAAGGTCAGCATTTCCCTTTGGCTCTTTGCCACAGCAACACACTTCCTGCCCTGCTGCGTTTGGCTTCTTGCTTCCTGATCCTTGAAACTCGGCTTCGTGACTCCTTGCTTCCTGACTCCTGGCTTTTGGACCCCCGTTCCTGCTCCCACCCCGCCATCTTGCCCCCCGTCTTGACGTCCCCAGCTGGGACATCGATTGCCTGTGATCTGGACCGTGACAACCTCTACCATTAGACAGAGTGATGCTGTCCCCGCCATTAGCAGGTGAATGAAGCAGTGGCAAGGGGTAGGAGGACCCCGCTGTGTGTGCCACAGAGCCTACTCCCCTTAGGCTCCCTTGCTACTCTCCAGTTCAGGGAAGGACACCTTTCCATTATCAGTGTCAAAGCAAGATTCCAATAGGATCAGGTTTTGGGGCAGTGGGACAGGCGGTGCTATCGTGTTCTTAAGCAGCAGATTGTTTTCAGATACCTATAGGATTGTACAGTAGTTAGGCAATTTCAGACTCTGGACATAATGGCCTGCTCTCCTTTTAGGTTTGCAATTACTTATTTCCAAAGGTGGTAAGCTAGCCCTAGTGCATCTGCGAACCCTCCTCCTCATTCTGCACACTTGAGCAGACCCTCCAAGTGTCCCTATTTTCCAAGGACAGTCCTGGATTTACAGAAGCTGTCCTGGTTTCTGATTTGATCCCAGAATGTCCCACTTTACCTTAGGATATCTCTATTTTCATTAGAGAAATGTTGGAGGGTATGGATTAGGACATCCCTAGTTTCTGGGGGGGCACGCGGGTGGTACTATGGTCTAAACCACTGAGCCTAGGGTTTGCTGATTGGAAGGTCGGTGGTTCAAATCCCTGCGACAGGGTGAGCTCCCGTTGCTCGGTCCTAGCACCTGTCAACCTAGCAATTCGAAAGCACATCAAAATGCAAGTTGATAAATAGGAACAACTGCAGCAGGAAGATAAACAGTGTTTCTGTGCACTGCTCCTTTGCCAGAAGCGGCTTAGTCATGCTGGCCACATGACTCGGAAAAACTGTCTTTGGACAAACGCCAGCTTCCTTGGCCAGTAAAGCGAGATGAGTGCCACAACCCCAGAGTTGTTCACGACTGGGCTTAACTGTCAGGGTTCCTTTAACTTTACCTTAGTTTCATTGGAGAAATTTTGGAGGGGAAACTGGAGCCCTGAACTTCTGCTCACAAAGCCATGCTTTGACATCACTGTTTGCCAGACCTGCTTTCATAACAAGTAGCACATAAAGGACAAAGTGAATTGACCACTAATGTGCCTCATATCCTGCCGTATACCAACTTCATTTCTTATTTCTTTTTGCTATGCTTCGCAACTAGAAATCTTTACCCATGTGGATGAAATATTGGCCATTTCAAACAGATGAGTTAAAGGGCATGTAAAAAAAGCTGCAATTCAAAGAATTTGAATTACAGGTTCTGAGCCGTATTTCTTTTATCTGAGCCATATAGCTTTTGGAAACAAGTTCCTCCCTGATTGGTAGTAGTCTATAAGATTTAGACTTTTATGCCATATTATTTTAGCAAATCCCGCTGAAATCATTCTGTTTTATATTCCTTCTTAGAGGAAACTATTATATGTAAACGGAATTTCTTAAGTTTATCATATCCAATATAAACACCCTCTTTATAAGACACACCTCATACCAGTATGCAATGTGGAGGAGATTCTAGCCCAAATGAGTTTAACTACTTCATTGAAAATGCTATACCAGACGGCAAAAACTATCGCACAAAAGAAAGAGAAAATGAGTAAGGAAAATGAACTTGTGGCAATATTGCATGAAACTGAAGAGACAAGTTTTAAAGGCGCTCTCTCTCTCTCTCTCTCTCTCTCTCTCTCTCTCTCTCTGTGTGTGTGTGTGTGTGTGTGAATGCTTTTGGCTTTTAAAGGAAATATTCAGAGACATTTTCTCTCTTTTCCAGAGAGCATAGAAGTAAAGGAGGTGGGTTGGGGCTGTGCTAAACACTGCAAATTGTTGCAGAATCCAAACCTGTTTTCATTTATTAAACATTATTACATAATGGAAGTGGGATGCTGTAATTCAACCCAAATGGAGAACTTCAGAAAAATGGGTGGAAATGATTCAGGACATTAAAGAGAAGCTGTTTAAATTACAAATCTTTCTTATAATCAGGAGTGAAGTGGTTAATTTAAAGGATTTACTGAAAAATAGGCTGGCAAAACTGTTTCCAGGGATGTGGAGATATTTCTCTCCCCCCACCCCCCGCCGTCCCTTTTAGTCAATAGGGGTTTAGAGAGTAGGCTTGGAAGGGAACGAGGGCTCCACTTCCAGGTTCCCCACATTCCCACGAGTTCCATTAAGGAAGGGGGAAGGGTTTCCTGTGGAGTCAGACATCTGCAGCATTCTGCAAACAGCAGGAACCAAAAAGACCTGGTAAAAGGAGAGCGAACCCAGGCTGACAATTTCTGTCTGGACTGGAACGAGGCAAAGAGAGTGGCTGGCTTTTGATAAACTAATAAATTAATAAATTAATAAACCATATGAGGTTTTCTTTCTTTCATTCCTTTTCTGGCAAGCCACATCTCCACACACACACACACCCCTACACACCCCCGCCCACCAGCAACAAACAAAACCCCTCTTACAAATATAATGGAGTGTTAATTGTGGCAAAACAATAGCCGAGAAGTAACAGGCGTGAACACACCCAGACATCTCTTTCCTGGAAAGCACTGATGGTCAAAAAATAATAATGATAAAAACCGAACTGGGATTGTCATCAGCATCATCCAGGCTACCAAAAAGACCCAAAAAACAACCACACACACCTCTGCAACACCATTTTTGGAAGATCTGTGGGTTTATTTATTTATTTAGTGAGGCTCCCTTACATTTGCCTCTTCAGAGCACTTTTGATCGGGGTTTTTATTTTTTTCTGTGTCGCTCAGTATGCCTGTTTTATTAACGTTTTATTTTATGCTTATAAATTTGAGGCTAACACAGCTGCTATTTCCTCCACTAGCTTTGATGAGCGTTGCCGGTGGAAAAGGAGCAGAGAGTGACACTGGGTAAAAATAGCCAGGGGATTGTAACTTCCACCATCTGGAGAAAACAATGTGAGGAGAGAGAGAGAGACCACGAACAAATAGGTAGAGCAGCATACCAAAAGAAAGCCCACTTATATTTTTTTTAGTCAGAAGAGTCAAATGCAATAATGGAGAAGGAAAGAAGACCTCAAGATAAACAGTTCCAAACTCAGCCTTCAGTTGTCCTAATGCTGAGCCGATGAAGGATATATTAATGAAAAAAGGGCCTCATTATATATATTTTTCCCTCACCCTCAAAAAAAAAAATCAACCCAAAAAGAAATCTCCTTTCAATTCTGTCTCCAAAACTTCCCATCACAAATGTTTCAATAAAATTTTATGATTGTTGCATATAATTCCGGGGATGCTTCTTAGAAGAATTAAGGAAATTCTACTCTACTTCAAAAAAAAAGCAAGCAAGCAAAATGAAATGCAGTAAGTAGAATAATATATATTAGGATTAATAGTGCAGACTACTCTTTGTAGGTATGTGGAGGGAGGAATGTCACTATTGGTAATATTATTAAAGGAAAATTCATGAGTGTTTTTACTCATATTGGGGGTGGGTAAGTCTTCAGGGAAAGAGAAAGCTTTTCCTCAAGGCTGAAATGATTTCACAGAGGTACTTTTAGCAGAAATAAAAAGAAAGAAATGTGCTATGCAATTCTCAGGGTGGAAACACTACATTTCACAGCATCCCTGTGTCTTCCCTGTTCAGAGGATGGGAGGGGCAGGGGAGAGTTGCCTGATATTTTTTAATAGTGTACATTCCTGAACACTCCCATTTGTTGTCTGAATTCCTGTTTGTGACCTTCAGATTCCATATTTATGATGTCACCACCTGTTTTTCTCCCCTTTCCCTTGGCATTGCGTTCGAAAATGAAAACAATACAAAAAAGGCTTCCCTCCCCACCCTGCTTTGCCCTTTTAACAAGGATGGCTTTGACAACCATGAAAGCGATCCAGCAAGTGACCACAGATAGCTAAAGTGGAATAAATATCCTGTCTTTAGTTTACATGCACTGTTAAGGCAAATTTATGTTATGTCAATATGTGGGCTTCTGTACATGCTGTCTGAGAGATTTGGGTGGCGCTGTGGGTTAAACCACAGAGCCTAGGGCTTGCCAGTTGGCGGTTCGAATCCCCATGACAGGGTGAGCTCCCGTTGCTCGGTCCCTGCTCCTGCCAACCTAGCAGTTTGAAAGCATGTCAAAGAGCAAGTAGATAAAAGGACAACAAGGAGGGAACCAGTCTAGCTTCTCTAGAAAGCAATGTCCAAAGTCTGGGAGCAGCCATTCCAAAGGCCCGCTTCTGCGTCCTCACCAAGCATGACTGAGAGAAGGGCCTCCAGAAGATCTCAGGTCCCAGGCAGGCTCGTATGGGTGAATACAGTCCTTTGGATAGCATGTAAAGGTAAAGGGACCCCTGACCATTAGGTCCAGTCGTGGCCTATTCTGGGGTTTTGGTGCTCATCTCGCTTTATTGGCTGAGGGAGCCGGTGTACAGCTTCCAGGTCATGTGGCCAGCATGACTAAGCCACTTCTGGTGAACCAGAGCAGCGCACGGAAACGCCGTTTACCTTCCCGGAGCGGTACCTATTTGCCAACGGATGAAGACCAGGGCTTTTTTTTCACCCGGAACTCACCAGAACTGAGTTCCAGCCCCTCTTTGGTACGTTGTAGCACCTCTTTAGCATTGCGTTCCTTCCTTGGGTTTTTGTGGCTGATGGCATAGCAGTTTCCCTTAAAAAGCTCATCCACTTCCAGTGGGCACTTCCCTAAAAAACAAGTTCCAGGACCTCTTTTTCTAGAAAAGGCTATTTTCCTGGTGAAGACTATTTTAATCCAGCAGGCTTTTGGGAACTGACTGTTTTTAAGGAAATGTCTTTTAATAGTGCTGTGCCGTTTTGATTATCTCCATTTTAATAGATTTCTTGTTACATTGTTTTCATTCTGTTGCAGTTTAATTAGTTCTTAGCTGTTATCTTATATATATATATATTTCAGCCATGTTTATATGTTTTAGCCATGTTTGTTTTAATTCTTTTGAGGCATTTGGAGTCCCAGTTCTAGGAAGAAGGCAGGACCAAGCATAAGAGTACTCTTCACTGCTGTAGTTTTCAGCAACTGGTATTTAGAGGCATTACCTTGGAGGAGGAAGATAATAATAATGATGATGATGATTATGATGATGACGACGACACAGTTTTGGAGTGGATAAGCATAAGGCCTGACTGCAGCCCGAGTAAGTTGATGTACCAAAATCCCACAATCCACCAGGTAGCACACAAAAGCCTAAATGCAACTGTGTGGCTCTCTAAATTACACCTGCATTCCAGGAACTATATATTCCCAAATGATCTCTGACTAAATCCAGAGCATGGTGTGAAGCCTGACATAAATAATAAATAGTAAACTCGAGCCTTCGAGGTGTTGGGAGTTCTTTAGTTTCAGTGGACATTATAAGTGGTGCTCCTATAGATCAGCCTTAAAGTTCCTTTTTTCTTAAAGATTTATAAGCCAAATGTGCTCGCTTTCCTGAGGAACATCTAGAGCCCCAAAGCCACCGGAACCAGGCTGGCGTGCCTGAAAACCTGTCGGAGGTCTGTACAAAGAAACTGAATAGGGGAATGTTTCCTTTCTCTGTCTCGTTTTTTTAAAAAAATGTTTTTCTCCTAAGGGATTTATGGACATAACGCAGATTCCCAGTGCTGAAATCTAACGGCTGAAGTAATATCACTGTGATATAATAGTACATGTGTTTTTAAAAGCCCTCAACTCTTTGTTTTATTAATTTTTCATTTTTAAGTGTTCAAAGGGACAATACAATCATTTCTAGCTTTAAAAACGACAACAGAAATAGTTTTGCAAAGTCTGTAAATTACGTAATGAAACTGATGCTCCCCAAAAGCCCATTATTATTGTTGTTGTTGTTGTTGATGATGTTATTTAAATTTCATGGCCTAAAAGGCATTGTTAGGCATATTCCATACACAGAACAAATATTGCCCTCATTGTTGATTCTAGTATTATTATATTATTTTAAAAACCTGTTTTGGTTAGGTTAAGCTAACTTTGCTAACGTATGGGTCTGCAGAAGTAGAGCTGCTGGAAATTGGAGAAGACAATAGGATGGCCTCATGGAGAGAGCTCATAATTAAAGTTCTGCATTCAAATCAATCTGACCCGGAAGTTCTTGACCTAGGCTGGATTGGGTCCATTTTTAATCAGCATTCATATTTCCCACTGCTGTTTAAGTCTTTGAAAGAGGAACTGCCTGAGCTCAAATCCCAACACCTGTGGATCTCTGCCCCACCAGCTTCAGTCTGATCTTCAGTCTGACACACTCAACCTGCCACCACCACCTGCCACTGGGTCCATGGCCACCTTGAAGACCCTCTGAAGCAAAAATCATAGGGAGACATTCTAAAAGCAGCAGCAGTTTCATTTTCTGTGGCTGGCTCTTCAACAGAATGGCCTCCGTTGTGATTACATGGGGGAAAGGATGTCCACCATGGTGTTACAACATTACGAGATTGTGGAGGGAAATGTTCAGCTGAACAACAGCTGGGGTTGGAAAGAAGCAGTTAAAAGCCCACAGAGGAAGAATGGAACTGAAGAATAATGTTGAAACATATAGGACATTTTAGCATCTGTGCTGTACTTCCTAGGTCATAAAAAACGTCTTCTGTATAACGTAGGAAGTTCTTTGATGCAATCTGGTTACAAAGAGTTGCTTTAAAAAAAATCCATAGTAACATCATCCTATCAGTCAAAGCAAACAAAGGAATTGATTCCAGGGTGTACAAGCTGATACAATTTGTCCTGTTCTTTATTTTTGGAAGTTTTGAGGCACGAAGGGCTGTTTTCATTCCACCACATTGCAAGGTTTCCTTTCATCTCCCTACACCTTCTTTTCTGCCCACTTTTCCACTAAGGAAGGGAGGAGAGCTCAGTGGAAGATTCCATGTAGAAGGCCCCAGGCTCAGACCCTGGAAACTGCAATTAAAAGGAGCAGGTAGAAGATATTCTTGAGAGGAGGGAACTCTGTCAGAGACCCTGAAGAACTTCTGTCAGCCAAAGTGGGTTAGGCTAGTGTTGAAGATGTGCTGGTATAAAGCAGATTCCGCTTAGTTCTCAGTTTCTCAGGCACTGTGTGGGTTTTTATTCTTCTGTTTCTAACCTCTGGCCAGGATCCAAAGAACTGTGAAGCTAGTTCTGTGACTCCAAGGAGGCTTTAGGCTTGTTTTGCTCAAAGTCAGCAGCCATCCACATTGCATGGCAAACTTGACATAGCAAACTGTTTATAATATGGCACGGGAGTCAGCTGTTGACAGATAAAAAGCAAAGGCTCCACTGAGCTAGCACAATCCTTTATGTGAGTAGAAGGAGTTCTTTGGATCCCAGGATCTATCTTTACTGAAATTGTTTTGGCCTTGCTTTGTCCTCTGTTCCTTACTCATTTTGGGTTTATGAAATAGTTTCCTTTTCTCTTTCCTCAGAAATAATCTGCAGCAAATAAAGACCCACCATCACAACAAACTTTGTGTTCATTTGTGTGTACAGTAAGGATTAGCCCACAGTTTTTGCTGTAAACATGACAGATAATTAACATGGCAAGAGGATCTGTGCAAAAGCCCTATTTCAATGGCCTCTAACTTTTTCAGACAGTTTTGACTCACACACACTCTGTATAAACCAGCATTGCATTCCCATGTGAACTGTAAACTGGCTGGAATGCAATTTGTGACACATTAAAGTGACATAATTTATCATGTAACCTTGAGGAAGCACACTATCCTGTTTTCTTTATCTGGGCCACAGATGTCTTGGCCTACCAACTCACTAGAAAAACCACCAGTTAGGACCATTGGCCTTCTTTGATTAATGCATCATGAACAGCCAGTTCATTAGCTTCTTTTATAACTTTTTTTAAAAAATAGAATCACATTGATTTGTACCGCGGATTCGATGTTTCAGTGAGGCTTCCTATTCACAATGAACATCAAGGGAATAATAGATGTTGGACACAAAATTCACTATTGAGGAAGCAATAAATTAAAGAGATGGGGGGAAAGCTGCTGGCTCTCACAGAATGGTGCTTCTTTGTTACTTTAACAATCTGTTGCCTTCTGAAGCTAACCTTTTGCTTCTTAAAGAGCCCATCCAAACAGAATAATACAATCACAGGGATGGAGGAGGCTTTATAGACACCCCCATCGTTCAGCCTGGACACTGAGGTCCACTTCTGAGGGTCTTCTGGCAGTTCCCTCACTGTGGGAAGTGAAGTTACAGGGAACCAGGCAGAGGGCCTTCTCGGCAGTACTGCCCTTCCTGTGGAACACCCTCCCATCAGATGTCAAGGAGATAAAGAACTACACAACTTTTAGAAGACAACTGAAGGAAGCCCTGTATCGGGAAGTTTTTAATGTTTGACATTTTATTATTTTTTATATTTTGCTGGAAGCTGCCCAGAGTGGCTGGGAAAACCCAGCCAGATGGGTGAGGTATAAATAATGAAATTATTATTATTATTATTATTATTATTATTATTATTATTATTATTCCAATTTCTTGCTAGCTACAGGGATTCCAGAGGTGGAGTGCCTGCTGTCCAGTCTCTGCTTAAAGACTTCCAGTAATGAAGAGGCCACTATCCCTCTAGATGATGTTGGTGATTCAGTTGTTGATCTGCCCATACCACTAAGACATTCCTCCTAATATTAAAGTGAAGCACATACCATCCAATAATTTAAGGCCATCAAATAGCTCAAAAAAAAAAAAGCCATCCCTCATGCATCAGTGGGAATGATTTAATGTAGCATCATTCATGTGGGGATTTTTGGCCCATATTTGGTAGCTGAAATGGAATGGTAGCTGGGTTGTTGAGCACAGCTAACTCACTATTTGAAGCATAGCTCACTTTGGGGTAAATAAGGGAGGGGGAGGAAGAAAAGGGGGGTGGAGCTGGTCATTTTGCTATAATGTAAATCTACCCCACTCAAAAATGCTGTGACTTTTGTCCACTCCCAAGTCAACAATATTCTCCCCACTACCATCTTTGAAGGGGATGATCCTGCAAACGGGTGTGGATGTGATTCCACCCAGCCCTAGTTTCGATTTCTTATATCTTGTGAGTATTAACCACTTTGACAGAGCCATCCTCAATGGGACTCGCACCCAGGTAGGCGGTGTAGAAGTGATATGCCTGATCGACACTCAGCAGATCTCTTCCTGTATAAGAAATTGCGCAATGTGTGCTTTGATTTTGATGTTCCCCAAAATCTATAAGCATGAACTCTACTTTAAAATGAATTAATTCTGTCTTATGTACAGATGTTAGTTGAAAAGTTCTCCAGACGCGTCAGAAACAGCAAGGCTCGACATGTATTATTTTTACGTCCCTTAGTACCGGTTGGAACGCATGGGCAGTTGGCCCAGCAGATGATGATGCTTATTTTTAAACCAATCTCGATAAACAAACCCTTCCATTTTTCATCCTTCCATTTCTCTTGTTTGCTATAATTAATCCTCTGAGAAGTTACAAATTAAACAGCACTTACTCAACCAAACTGGAAACTTCTTATAACAGTTCCTTTTACAGAGAACAGACCAAATATAAAGTCACATTTTTTATTATATATCTATTGAATATGGAAATACTCCTAGTGATGAAAGTTATACTTAGTAAATGTTGGAATGCATACTTCATATTTTAAGTGTTTATAAAAAAACACTAACCATGCCAGTGAACTTCAATATGATGATGTTTAATGGGCCCTGGAGCCACCTCAGATCCAACAGTCTGAATCCAAACATTAAACTTACATCAGAATTAGAAGTTGAATAATGCTGAGCATGAAAGACACACAGTTTGGTTTGTACTAGTGCAAAGAGTGTTTAGCTTATGGAGAAGATTGAGAATTTGGGCTAGATAATGCTCCAGCCGGGATTAGGGAAGGACAGGCCATTCAAGTCCCAGTTTGTGTTAGTTTCACACGTATTCATTCATAAATCTTTTCTGTCCCATTTCCACATCTTTCTGTGAATTCTTTTTTTAAAAAACCAACCAGAATCCTCCCAAACAGGCATTTGGTAAACATTTGATCCTAAATCACCTGGCCAGAGCATGGTGCTGATAACACCAAGGTTGAAGGTTTGATCCCCATATGGGGCAGTTGCATATTCATTCCTGCATTGCAGGCGTTGGACTAGATGTTTCTCAGGGTCCCTTCCAACTCTACAACTCTACAATTCTATGATTCTATATAAAGAAATATCCATTTTAACCTAAAACGTGCATTTTTATAAGCCCCTTGCCCTGCCTTTTCTGCCTTGAGCTGTATTGCAAAATGGATAAGTGTGAAAACCAAAGGGATAATAGTGTCCCCCAAAAGTACAGATTAGGTCAATTTGGTTAAAAAAAAAAGGTAGACCAAACAAATTCTTCAAGCATTGCTAGTTGGAGTTAACTATGAAAAATCACTACAGTTGACAGTACACTGATGTTAACGTTTTCATGTGGTCTGAGATGGCTGCAGTGGAAAATAAACAGTTGTTTTCTCATCTGAAATTAGACCCACCCAGTATTGCTCTTTGGAAAGTGCAAATTGGATAAGTTTGCCTTCAAATGTGAACCTTCCCTCCCCTAAGCAAGTTTCATGGTTCCTTGAATGAAATCTTAACCTGGGTTTGTGTTTGTGTGTGTGTGTCCATTGTTGGTTTATCCTGATCTAAAAATAAAACATATTCATAATGACTTCTTTTTAAATCTAAAATTAGAAAATCGCTTCAAACCACTCCACCGCCCCCCAATTATTATGCCTATGTAGTGTTATTGTCTTGGTTTACTCATAAAGGGTCTGTACTGTAAATACGGTCCTCGAAGCAGCTGCATCGCATTTGCACTGAAAGAAAACATGCTGAATTGTTTAGACAGAGCCATAATATAGTGGCAATTTCTTTCCCCCTTACTTCTGAATTAACAGTTTGAAATACTGTGCCTGAAGCCCCATAAAGCTCGGCATGCCTTGGGGAAAGCACTCCAACCTTAATTTAGGCCAGGCTCCTTTCCACTTTGAAGGAACCAAATGAGGGTTTAACAATTCCAGGAGCCCTTAAGCAGTTGCGGACTGAAGACTTCAAAAGCAATCGAGAAGGTATTGTTGGTGTGAAACACTCCAGAGAGGCCAGTTATACTACAAACGTCAGTGCCTCCAATCACACATCTAGGACAATCAGTTTGGTTCCCCACTGTCAGCACTGCATGCAAGTTTCAGATCTCACTGGTCCAAAATAAATGTATGAATGCACTGCATATTTTCCCATTTCAGTTTCCAGGCCAAAAGCAGCAATGCTTCTGAACCCTTTATGAGAATCTTCACCATTTACTGACCCTGTTCATTCCCATGGCACACTTAGCTTTAATGTCTTTCTGCCACTGCCCCCTATGAATTGCTTCTTTCTCCTTCTTAGATTTTAACACAGGTGATCCTGGACAATCAGGGATCACATAAGAAACAGTGTGATGTCACTGCACTATGCAGATTTGGCTAAAAAAGGCTGCTTTCACAGAGCAGTTTATTCCATTTCCATCACTTTTTCCTGTTACATTCCGCATTAAATTTGAGCTTTCATGCAAAAGCCATCTCTGGGTCTAGGTGAAGATAAATTTCTCTCTGGGATATTGTGTAAGTTTTGTGCTCATTACTATGTTATTTGCTTCCAGGGGGGGGAAACAACCTTTTTGAAATAATATGGAAAGGAGTGCCTATTTTTTTGATAGCGAGCGATATGCAAATACTCTGAAGGCATGTTGCAGCTGTCTGGTTTACGGCTATATGTAGTCAAGAGCAACTATATTATTCTTTTATATCCTAAGCCAAAGCATAGTGTGTTAAGCATGAGTAAAAACACTGTGGTTGCAATATGAAACACTTTAAAACAGTGTGCAGTGGTCACATGGGGACACTCTACCAACCATTATTCCAGCTAAAGAACGTTTTTCCATTTCAGTGATCAGGATCTCATTGGTTGCCTCCTAGACTAGACCTACAGGAAATGTTACTTTCGCATACTCAAAGCTCCAGCCCTTATTTCAAGTTTGACTGAAATTGAAATAAATGTAACTTTGAGAAAGGAGCCAACAAGTAAACAACAATTTCTCTTCTTTGAGAGGATCAAAAGTTCAAAACTAATACAACTGAAGCATGCTCATGCATATTCAATTTCTGTCAAAAGAGCCACAACTTCTGGTTCTGAAGTTCACTATGTTAAATCATGTGAAATTTGACATCAACATTTGAGACAGTGTCAAACACTGCTGTCCAGAACAAATATTAATGGATATCTCTGGTCAAATGTTGAATATCATTTCATGTCACTTCTCAAATATCATGAAATGCCAAAAGTTAATAAATAATAATAATAATAATAATAATAATAATAATAATAATCCAATATTGAGACAGATATTGGAGTTATAAAATGGCATCGGATATAAGATATTGTCAGGTGTCAAATGCTGTGATCATATGAATAATGTTCTCCAAAGAAAATATTTGGTTCCTCAAGAAAATATTCAGCAAATACTTTGCATGAAATGTCTAACTGCAGAATTATTTTTGCTCCAGAGAACATCCATGTTGCAGCCCTGTTTAGGGAAGCTTTTATTGACTGATGTTTTAATGTATTTTTAATCTTTTGTTGGAAGCTGCCCAGAGTGGCTGGGGAAACCCAGCCAGATGGGCAGGGTAGAAATAATAAATTATTTATTTATTACAGTGGTACCTCGGGTTACAAACACTTTGGGTTACAGACTCCGCTAACCCGGAAGTAATACCTCGGGTTAAGAACTTTACCTCAGGATGAGAATTCGTGCTGCACACTTCCGGGGTTGGCGCGATCTGGAAATGGCGGATTCCCTCCGAGCTCCGGAGGGAATCGGCTCAGCGGTGGATGGGTCTTTGCCGTGCCAGCGACACGGGGACCCTTAAAAACCGCAGGCGCGGAAGCCTGCGGACTGAAGACTCGGTGGGCACCTTAAGCGCCCCCCGATTCGCAAAGAGCCTTTTTAAAGGCTGCGGAGGGGATACGGGGGACGGCGCGGTGCTGAGAGTCGATCGCTACCGCCGCTGAGTGAAGCCGCGAGCCATGACTGGAGAGCGCTGACTTCCTTCCTTGAAATTTGGACTGAAAAAAAGAACCCGTGAGTAAATTGGAATTGGACTTTAAGAATTTTACCTTTTGAATTAGAGACGATCGGGGGGGGGGTGTTAAAAGGAAGTCCGCACCCCCCCCCTTGCAGACGATCCAGAGCAACGATATAAGAATTAAGCTGGAGTGCCTACCCTGTAAAGGGTGAGTTTAAAAAGACAGTAACTTCCAAGATTTGGAAAAGTAACTTTAAGCAGGAGAGTGGAGTGTTGGAAGTCGTTTGTTTTCCTGTAAACAACCCCCCCTCCCGGGCCCGGGAGCGTCCTGTTTTGGAGCTTGTGTAAGAAGGACAGAGTTTGACAGCTGTCAAAGCTGTCAAATGGACTGTTAATAGTGAAAAATTGCAATTTAAGATTCCTCTGGATTAAAAGGAGTTACATTTGAACTAAAATTGTTGGGAACAAAGAAACAATAACAAGATACAGGATTGTTGGAGAAAAGAACACTAAGTAACCAGATTCCCTCTAGGGGGAATTCTGTGGAATTACAATGGCTGTGGATGGAAAGATACTGGGGGAAATCGAAAGGATGTTCCATTTGGTGGGAATCTTACAAGAGCAGACTACAGCTATGAGTAAACAATTGATGACCTTGACTTCTGAAACATGTAGTTCTGCTGAATGTAATGAGGACCTGAGTGAGAAAGAATCCACAGCTGAACTTGAAATGATAACTAAAGAAGAGGAGAAGACAAAACAAGAAAGAGAAAAAGTGAAGTGGGAAAATACTAACCAGAAGCTGACACCTGGGGAATACAAGCAAGGAGACTATTGGATTGAATTCACTACAGGTCTATGAAAGATGCAGAAGACGAAAGTGGAGGCCCTGGGAGTTTATGAAATTCAGGGCTTTGGAATAAAGAAATATAATTGGGGCCTCCACATAGACTCTGACCTGAATTACTTTCAAGACCCATGCCATGTGGAAATTATCCAGCAGTTGTTTTCAAATATGGGAAGAGACTATGGACTGACTGTAAAAGAACTCTTTCGAGATTTGATGACCGACATAAAGGATTACCAACAAGACCGGCGGAGAGGGACTGAAAGAGACTTGAGAGCCTTGGACGTGAGGAACCCGGGCTAAGAACTGTTATTTTAGATATGTTTTGGAAGGGACGCAAATCGGGGATGGGAGGGAGGGAAGGAACTAATTATAACAACACTCAAGACCAGGGGGTTTAGATAATAAGACTATTATTCAAGATAAAATGGGAAATCGATGGAAGAGAATTGGGATCCAACTTAGGAAAATTTATTTTTGTTTTTTGTTTGTTTTTTCTTTATAAGAAGGTTAATATCAAGATGGACAAGAGAATGCCAACTTGCTGACATAAATTTGGGAATAGGGATGCAAGGGAGGGGGTGGGGGGAAGTCAAGGACCAGGGTTAGAAAATAAGTTTTTTGGAAATTATACATGTTTGTTGTTTTTTGTGTTTGTTTTTTGTGTTTGGTTGTTGTTTGTGTAAAATGTGAAAACCTAATAAATTTTTTTTTTAAAAAAAAAGAGAATTCGTGCTGCAGCAGCGGGAGGCCCCATTAGCTAAAGTGGTACCTCAGGTTAAGAACGGACCTCCGGAACGAATTAAGTTTGTAACCAGAGGTACCACATTATTATTATTATTATTATTATTATTATTATTATTATTATTACTACTACTACTACTACTACTACCTGCCACAGCTGCAGAAATACTGCTTAAAGTTTAACGGACAGCTTACTGTGTTTATATCACTGCCGCTAAAATACCACTGTGCTCCTCAGTGCTCTCTGGGGATATTTCACCCCAGTTCTGAGGAAAGACCCTACCTTATTGTGAACTAGGATCCTTCTTCAGAGTGAGGCAGTGTGGGTGAAATGGCCACCCAGAGTGTTTCAAGGAGTGCTCATGCTGCTGTCTCTACCAAGGTCTAGTGAAGCCAGCAGGTTGGTGCAACATGGGGCAAGGGAAGCGGAAGAGAGGTGGTGGCAGGGAGTAGCAGCATCTATTGGTCTGCCTCAGGTGCCAGGATGTTATGAGCCAGCCCTGCTGGCGAGCATCTCTGCACTGAAACCAAACAAACCAGTCTGGGCCACCCTCCACAGCCCTTCAGAAATAATCAAAATGGCCTCCCAAATTTGCCCTCTGAAGAATGGGGTGGTGAGTTTTCATTCTGCCCCAAACACACACAGAAAGGAGGAATGCCTCTGTGGACACAGCCTCCTGCTGGGAAGAGCTGTCATCTGGATGGTTCTCCAATCTCTTCACAGCAGGCCGGCTGCCTTTCTTCTGACAGCAGATACACTTGTGGGAAAGCTGAGCAGCTGCCTGTTGCCTTCGTGTGCAATTTTGGCCGATTGGCTCCATATAACCTTTAAAAGAAAACACCGAAGGGCAGAAGAATAATAAATGTTTGCTTCAACAGCTCCACCTATGATTGTGTGCTTTGGTGTTTGGCTTTTCTCTCCTTCAAAAAGAGGTGGATATAGGATCTGAGCAATCCCATAAAAATGTTTGGTTTGGCTTCCTTGCCATTTTCCACAGGTCTGAAGTTAAGAAAAGTAACAAAGATTCTTGTTAAGTTTCCACAATGCTACTGACTCACCCACCACGGTACATTCTAGGTATGAAGTACGAACCGCACAACAAACTTGAGAAGCATTGCTATTGCCAACTGAGGGTCTTCTGGGGCCTGGAAGGCCATCTTTTGTTAGTTATGTCAACTTACGTAACCCGCCTAAGCAATCCTAGTTCTCACTGTGCTCAGCCAAGCGATGTATTTAATTAGCAACCACTATTTGTCATTAATTATTACAAATGCATGTTTAATATTCAATCTTAATTAAAATAAGCTGCTTTATGTGTTCAAAATCTTTACCACAATAATGAGAAGAGGCGGACCACACCGATGACTTATGTGAATTGCTTCTCAAATAGCCTATTTTCTTGGGGCTGAGTTCCATTGGTGAAGTGGGACTTACTGCAAAGTAGACATGTGCAGGATTGTGCTGCTGTTTAATCTGGAACAAGCAGCATGCATGTTGGGAAAGATCTTCTATAATTACAGTCATCCGTATTAATCAAGACAAATGATTTTAAACAACAGTACTATATGAGTTGATTGGCTTGTCAATGCCAGGACGTATGTGTTGTCAACAACTGCTTTGTGATGACCCCTGTTTATTATGTTATTATAACCCTCTTGGAACTTTGTGATTTTCATTTCTCTCTTACCTGACTGTATATAATTCCATCCAGCCACCTCAATTATGTATATATTTACATGTAAACTAATGTAACACTTCATGCATAAGATGAAGTGGACTGTACTCTTCAGAAGCTTATAATGCAATATATTTGACAGTCCTTAAGGTACCACAAGACTCTTTTGGTTAGTTTTGCTGAAACCGACAAACCCAGGAAATACATATTTTAGGCACATTCTTGTTTGCTTGCTTGACCTATCAACAGCTAATTGTACTGGAATAACCTTCTTTGTGAAGGACACATTGTGCAGGACTGATGGTCTCCAATGTGGGGAGAGAGGGAAAGGTGGGTTGGACAGTCACAGGCTTTCACTTTAAATAAGAAACTGACATTTTAGGCCTTCTCTATGGCTGTGTAATTTTCACAAATTACTCAGTGAGACAAAAATCTTTATGCTGGAGTAACTCCTATTAAATTCACACAAGTTTACTTCTGAGTAAACATGCACAGGATTGTTCCAGCCTGTGATTGTTGCGTCAGCAAGCAAATTGCTTAAGACAGATCACTAAGACTGCTCAGTCCTTGCCAACACCCCAAATTGCAGTTTTACATGGATGTGACAGTGACATAAGGAAGCTGTTGCAGGGAGATAGACCGGTGGAAATATTTAGCACTGGAGTGCCAGTAAAATGAAACATCCTGGTTTCTCCCCCCTCCTCCTGCTGAGATTCATTCCTAAAAGGTGTGTGAAGAACTTCTACATTTTTCCAAATTATTAAGTGTGTAGATTTCTGGGGTTCTGCTTTATAGACAAAAATACATTATCCATAAAACAGAACCATGTTGATAGCATATGCTTCTACGATGCCTATTTTAACTCAGAGGTGTCATCCATTTGGGCAGGAAATTAACTTTTCAACCACTGATCCTTGGTGCAACACCTCCTAAAATGCTACACGTATACCAGAAAAAGAGGTTATTACAATACTTGACAGTGAGATAATAACCAAATATCGCAACAGCTTCCATCTCAGATACTTAGCAAGTCCAGGTCTTGTTTTTTAATTTCAAGTAAGAATTTCACTCCCCCAATATAGCTCAATATCCTACCCTGCAAAATCCATTTTCTTGCCAGTTCTCTCTTGCATGCACTTAAACATGTCTCAGTAATAATTGCATGAATTAAAGAGGTGAGGATCAATCAAGGAACCATTTTTTTAAAAAACACCAGGAGTGTGTTTGGATGACACCCCAAATTTTCTCTTATTATTTACTTTGACTTAGAACACAGGTGATAACCCCAGAAAAAAACTAGTTTGGAGGCGTCAAGGAGTAGCAAAGATTTTTTTTTTAAGGAGCAAGGATTTTCTATGCGCCTTAAATACAAATATTCTGCAACTGAAAGCTGGAGGAGTGAAAGGTGTACCTGGTAATATTTAATGGGAGTGGGAGACATCTGCTACTGCTCACTACTCATTGTAATCATCCCTGCTACAACATCATCCCACACTACGGAGGAGATACCACAAGTTTTTTTGTTACCATGCAATGGCCTTTAGTGTCATAACTATCAGTAGATGCATTTACTATATACAAACTTTATGGAAATGTCTGAGTATCTGAAAGATATATTAAACTTGTTGCTCTTGTCCAGGTGGGGATCCAAATTCTTGTTGGATATTCTCTCTTTGTGTATGAGAGTTGTTGGTTCCAGAAACAAAGAAGAACAGAGGAAAAAGTTTCAAGAAGAAGCGGAAGGCTGAGATTGTTTTGTCTATGCAAGGACATTTTCTGTGGAAACTGTTCTTTGCACATGCGCAGTGTGACAGAAAGTACTGATAACAAAGGTAACTGTGCAGCACTGGATTCCATCCAATAATAAAAACAACAATACAGTGGTGTCCCGCAAGACGAATGCCTCGCAAGACGGAAAACCCGCTAGACGAAAGGGTTTTCCGTTTTGGAGGTGCTTCGCAAAACTAATTTCCTATGGGCTTGCTTCGCAAGACGAAAATGTCTTGCGAGTTCCTGTGGGTTTTTCCCCCTCCCCCCTTTTCCCCAAGCCGCTAAGCCGCTTAACAGCTGATCCGCTAAGCCGCTTATCAGCTGATCTGCTAAGCCGCTTAACAGCTGATCCGCTAAGCCGCTTATCAGCTGATCCGCTAAACCGCTTATCAGCTGATCCGCTAAGCCCGCTAAGCCGCTAATAGCGCTATTCCGCTAAGCCACTAATGGGCTTGCTTCGCAAGACGAAAAAACCGCAAGACGAAGAGACTCGTGGAACGGATTCTTTTCGTCTTGCGAGGCACCACTGTACACCCTTCTGCAAATCCCTTAACATTACATAGATAATAATGTTGCCATTTGTTAACCCAGCTACAGGCATCACAGACCCTCCAAGTGTCCCTATTTTCCAGGGATGTCCCTGATTTAGAGAAGCTTTCCCGGTTTCTGATTTGGTCCTGGAATGTCCCACTTTTCCTTAGGATGTCCCTATTTTCATTGGATAAATGTTGGAGGGTATGGAGTAATCTGACCCCTGAGCCAGGGGAAATTTTAAATGTGTAATGTTTTATTATGTTTTTTATATATGTTGGAAGCTGCCCAGAGTGGCTGGGGCAACCCAGTAAGATGTGTAGGGTATAAATAGTAAAATTATCATTATGGAATGGGACGTCCCTATTTTCATAGGAGAAATGTTGGAGGGTATGGCATCATCACATCTCTTTGTTTGGGGGCTGCAATACAACACACAAGACTCTAGGGTCTAGAAAGCTGCAACCCCCTGGCCACTTTGCACCATTTCCACAAACGTCAGCATAAATCCTATTCAACCATTCCACAGAACTGGGGGTGCTGCCCAGGGGTCGGGGAATCTTAGCTTTGCATTCCTTCAGACCTGTTGCAGCCTATGAATCTAGGACTGCTAAAAATGAGCATATTGATCATGTCCAAGATGTTTTTGTTTTGAACTGGTTATGAGCACGTCTGGATGATAGACTATTTGATTAAGCTCATATGTTACAAAAAAATTTAAAGAAGGACACGCACCAGATAAACTTGCTGAAAGAAAATGGAGCTTATCCATAAACCATTGAAACAAAAAGTCCAGATAATATACTGCCACATGTATCAATTTCACTCATATAACTTAACATGATAAATTTGTAATAGAGCAATCGGATGGAGCTATAGGGTGCAGGAGAACCCATGGTGGCCGGAGGAACATCGCCTGGATGTGAGGCATGAAGGCATCTCCCTGCAAGGCCCTTTCCACCTGGCCTACGGGGTGAGGCCCAGACTCACCCAGCCCTAGAAAGAGGCTCCTCATGAGGCTGGAGGAACATTGCCCGGCTATTGTTTTATTGTTTTAATATGCTGTAAACCACTTTGAGATTTTTATTTTTTTATTAAAAATATAAAGCTGTATAGAATTTAAAAAATCAATCAATCCAAAACTGTTCTAGGAGACGACTTTTAAAAAACATTTCGTTTCAACTTCTACCCCTTTCCCAACAGCTGCAATAGAAGCGAATTAACTGCACCAACTCCAGGGATGGCATTCAACTCAGATTTACTCATGGTAGATAATCTAAGATTAAGTTAGGTCCATTAATTTCAGTGGATCTACTCTAAATACCAGCCAGGGTTGCTGTAGTATTGGAGCAAGGCTGAGGATGGGGGAACTTAGGATCCTAACTTCAAAGCCTCTCCACCATGCCCAGTGGCATAGCGTGGGGGGTGCAGGGGGTGCCGGCCGCACCGGGCGCAACATCTGGGGGGGCGCGCTCGCACTCGCAGCTCTCTGCCCCTACCTGGCTCACTCACTCTCTCTCACTGCAGTGCTGGCTGTGCGAATCCGATCCGAGCCGCTGGGTCGCCGCCCACTGTGGTGGGTGCCAGGCGTGCGGTGCGGAGAGAGAGCGAGGGACTATCTGGGGGAGGGACAGTGCAGCAGCCGCCCAGCGCAGCGCTGAGCGCGGGAGAGAACCACACCAGACCAGACCAGGCAGCAGCAAGAAGAAGCTGGCAGTGGCGGCAGGTTAGGGGTTAGGGGGCGCAAATTACTTGCCTTGCCCCGGGTGCTGACAACCCACGCTACGCCGCTGACCATGCCCTGGTCGCATCCTGCTTTCACTCTATGCTGCCCAAGGAACACCACAGGAAAATCAGTGATGGGGTAGAGGTTTCTGTGGCCACCAGTGACAGACCTCCTTCTCCAACTGTGGAAATGGAAACTCACAGCATTCTGTGGGTCCTCTTCTGCCCTCCTAGGGAGAATAGCATTGCTCCCTGAGTTTCCTGCCCTTCATGTTATAATTTAAGTGTCTGTTTTCATTATATTGTTGTACTTCATTGCTTAGTTTTGTGTATAATAATAACAAATACAGGATAACCTCTAGGACAGTGGGAAAGAAAAAAGAACTGGCTGACACTGATTTGCTTTGCAGGAATCCCCATCGCATCTTTTGCTTTTGGTTCACAGTGAGTTCATGGCCAGTCTCTGTGGCTCCCTTGGTGGGGCTATAAAGGCCAAAGGATGCGGTGTAAAAGGGTACAGATGGAATTTAATTTTAGCTTTTATTTTTATTTTTAAAAAACCAGCCTTTTATATCCATTATCATCTCTGAGAATAAGAGTGGCAGGAGAGGGAAGAGGAGTTATAATGGGACAAGGTTTTGGCAGCCTTCTTAGCTTGGATCATAGGTACAAATATTGGTCACAACTAGGAACAATGAAGAAATCGGATTCCTTTCTCATTCAAAGGCAAACTTGCCAAATACGCACCTCCCAAAGCAAATACATATTTCAAAATTCACACTTCTCTGAATTTTGCAGTTCAGTCCCCCAGCCAAATAATGTGTACAGAACTGCATGTAGTATTGTTTTTTAAAAAGACTCTATTTCTGAAAGTAACATAGAAAAATGTGTTATATTAAGGAGAAATTGCTCTGCAAAAAAAGTGCATACAAAAATATGTATAGTAGGAGAGAGAGGTACTAAAATGCTGGTGAATTTTCATGTTAAAAAATTGAATCTCAGACATGTGAAAATGTGGAGAACGGAAATTACGACTGGAAGAATGAGAATATGGGAGAAAGTAAAACTAGGAGATTTGCCTATCCCTAAATGCAACCCTTTCCTGCGCACATAAGCTGTGTATAGTAGAGGGACAGGAATAGGGACTGTTCATGCCCGTCCCTTTTACTGAAGTCTGACTCCTGAAAGAAATATGTCCCCCTGTAATACTTTCCCCAGTGTGAAATCAGATTGAAATGAATGATGATCTTTACAATGCACAACGACAGTGCCTGTATAATACACTTACACACACACACACACACACACACACACACTTCTATTAAATCCCACCTTGAGCTATTCATAGCCATTTCCCCTTTCTGTGAGTTAAAAAAGTAAAGAAAACCAAGAGCATATAAAAAGCCCACTTCCTGAATGAGCAAAATGACTTACACCTGGTAGCAACACCTGGTTACATAAGGTCTCTTTTCCTATCCCTGAGTGACTGGCTGTTGCTGACTCCGGCTTCTCTACCGCCAGACTTTGATGTATCACCAAGGGACAAGTAACAACCCATTAAATAATAAATAAATAAACATTGGAGTTGGGTTTTTTTTAAAAGTATGTAGTAAACCTAAATAACCATACAAGTTTGTGGGGGAAGGGAATACAGAGCACATCAGTGCATATGAATCTGCAGCTTGAATATTATAAAAAATATCATCAGTGGAAGATGAAAAATCTGTATTGTATAGTGTTTTCCATTATTAATCGCAATAAGAGCATTTTCACTCTGTGTTTAAATCAGACTCGTAATACAGCTGAAAGCCAACATTGACTAGGCTGTACATTCAGTCGCTGCTCCTTGTTCTATTCTATATGAACATCTACACATGGCATAAATAGAGTGAGGGGTTCAAAGGCCCCTTTAGTCTCACTTGTGAAAATGGTCTAAATTAAAACTATATTATTCTCTGCAGAATTGTTATCACAAAGCAACAGAACTATAAACATATGTCCTAACCGTATGAGATTCCTTCCCCTTGTTATTTCCCAGTGTTATTTTCTTTTCATTTAAATATAACGTCATGCAAATGGATTCTCTAATCATACTCTTGGGTTCAAGTAAGTGGCCATGGGTGGGACTTCTTAAGCATGCTTAGTGAGAAATATATCCTTTCAGATCAGTGGACTTACTGCTGAGTAAACATCCATAGGAACAGATTGTAAGTCATCATGAGAAACTTCTTTTTTTCAGATCTGCGCATATTTTCCAAACAGTGAAACAATAGAACAGTTTTCATGTCACAGCCATTTACTCAAGCATTGACTTCCTTTTTTTTAAAGTTCACACCTACCGAGATTCATTTTGATTTATAGGCCCAAATTAACTTGAAATCACAGCCAGATATTCAGCTGGAACGAATCAGCTTGGAAGCAGGTAGATTTACATCAGCTCAGAATCCATCCCTGATCAAACCAAAATGCCATAGCTAAATTTCACCCGGTTTCTGTTCTCGCTTGCAAACAAGGGAAGCTGTGAATGTCACATGGTTTAAAGATGCGATGGCAAACTGGCCACAGAGGGCCATAGGTACATTGGAAGCTGCTGTGTCAGAACATGGAGCCATCTACCTCAGAAGTGGTGGACTTTGGGCTTTGAAATTTCAGCGGAGCCTAAATTCGGTGCCCACCACATTTCTCACCTTCCATTCTAAGTTCATTGCTGTAGCAAACCCTTCGGCATCCTTTTGGCTCAGGACCCAGTACGAATGAACTGCTCCCACTCTCCTAAATCCATTTCTGAGCTCAGTATTGTCTCTACACTGACAGGCCGTGGCTCTCCATGTTTAGGCAGGAATGTCACCCAGTTCTGCTTAGAGATACCAGGGGTTCAGCCTGGGATCTTGTACAGTGGTACCTTGGTACTCGAACGGCTTAGTTCCTGATCAAATCGGTTCCCGAACACCGCAAACCCAGAAGTGAGTGTTTCGGTTTGCGAATGTTTTTCAGAAGCTGAACATCTAACGCAGCTTCTGATTGAGTGCAGGAAGCTCCTGCAGCCAATCGGAAGCTGCACCTTGGTTTTTGAACCATTTTGGGAGTCGAACGGACTCCCGGAACAGATTAAGTTTGAGAACCAAGGTACCACTATACATGGAATGCAGATGCTTTGAAACAGAGCTGACACCAGCTCTAACATGTGTGTTTTTTAGCAACAACAACAAAGTATTTGATTTGATGGAAACTTTCTGCATTTCTTCCTTCCTATCATCTTTTCTTTTCTAGAGTTTTGATGACTCCTAAGACACAGCCCAATCCTATGGAGAATTAGCCACAACTGAGCTCATTGAACTCTGAAAAAGGATTGGACTGTTAGAAAGTCCCACACTGATATCTAACTTTTATGAGGGATTAGCAAGTGAGCTCTGGGTCTGGAGCCTATAGCATTTAATAGGCCCAGAAGTGAGACAAAGAAAGGTCTCATGAAGAGCACCAGAGGACCTAACAGTCTGGTCTTCCACTCCGAGAAGAATTAAATGCTGGTTAATGAATGTCAGTCACCTCCATCGCACCACCTGTGTGCAGCTCTGCTTTGGGGTTAGGTTCATGAGGCATCCACAGACAAGCCATGTTCCCATGGCTCCTTCTTGTATGCTGCAGTCTTTAGTGGTGGCGTCATAAAACCCTGCCCAATTTGCCTGCAAATCTTTCCTTCTTTCCAGTCCCCATAACACAGCTACTCTCACTTCTCTCTGTCTCTTCACTTCTTTCATCTTTCAAGTGTGGCATTAATCAATACTTCTGTAACTTCCTGTATCAGGAGTCTGCTCTCACCACAACCTCCCTGTATCATGTTCCAGGAGGGAGAGAAAAAGAGAGAGAGCTATTTGGGGGATAATTATGCTAACTTATTAAGAGGAATGTTATAAGCATAACTGAGATGCATGCAAAGTTATTTGACTACTCTAAAGCACGGGTCACCACATTTTGGGGACCAATTTTGGGGACATCTGGAATTTTTTAGAAAGTGCTGGGCCCGTTACAAAATGGATGTCATTGGGGGTGGGCATAACACAATATGGCTACTTGTGGCTTATTGCATAATACCAAATAGCTGCCACATCTAATAAGAGCAGAAAAAGAGTCGGGAACAGAAAAATAGTGGGTGAAAAAGACATCTACATCAACCATCATCACCCTCAGTCACAGAAAGAAGGCCTTTGCACCTCTTTCTGTTCAGAAAAGAAGAGAGAGTAGGTGTCAGATCTTGGTATCCATTTAAATGCAGACATGCTGAAAGTTGTGTGCGTTTGTTCAGTGTAGGAGAAGCCAAGCCACTGCAAAGGGAAACTAAGCAGAAAGAGTGCACTGTCTCCTGTGCATTGCAGATTTACTGAGTACTATTGTGGGCACCATAGGATATACTTTTGTGCACAATGGCAGCCACAAGTTGGCGCTCCCTGCACTAAAGGTTGAAATAAATGTTATTATGGTGTAAAGAATGTTGGACTAGATCTGTAGAGACCCAGATTCAAATCCCCACTCAGCCATGAAACTCCTTTGGTAGCCCCAGTTGCTGTGAGGCTAAAATGGAAGGACGAGTTGAGCCGTCTACATAGTAAATGAATATTACTGCATCAGTATTTGAATGTTGCAGCTTGTATGCTGATGGAAGCTGTTTCCTGGAACAGTCACCAGTGTTTTAATAGTCCCCTTCGGAAGTACCACCCAGACACTGCATTCATGCACAAGCAGGAAGAGGGGCTTCACCAACTAGCCCTGTCCATCATGCAGTCTCTGTTGCAGATATTAATACTGCGCAATTTGGAGTGACTGGAAGCATAAAAACTGGTTCCTTTTGGAATAAATCATTGTCCAGACCCATAAAAATATTACAGTGGTACCTCGGGTTACAGACGCTTCAGGTTACAGACGCTTCACTTTACAAACTCCGCTAACCAGGAAGTGGTTGCTCCAGGTTAAGAACTTTGCCCCAGGATAAGAACAGAAATCGCACGCCAGCGGCGCAGCAGCAACAGGAGGCCCCATTAGCGAAAGCACGCCTCAGGTTGAGAACCATTTCAGGTTAAGAATGGACCTCTGGAACAAATTAAGTTCTTATCCCGAGGTAGCACTGTATTCAAACTTCTACTGGCAGAACTCTTTAAAATAAAAGAGAATACATCAAATGATACATTCAAAATATCCATACAATGTTTTGTGAGGTCCAACTCAGGTTCAGCATCTTACAAAATATGAAATAATCCAAACAGACCTAAGTGCAAACGGTCTCTCTCTCTTTCTCCACATCCTACATTCCAGCCTCCAAGCTTCATTTTACATTTTTCACTCCACTGAATTTGGGAGAAACGACTAAAGGCAACTCCCTTCAAAACGGAGATTTGCAACTCAATACCTCTGTCACCTGATCTAAGGTTACAACATTCACATATTAGCTACCAGAGAAGAGCAATCAGTTAGTTGACCATTAACTTAGCAAGAGCTCAAAGTGCTCTCCTTGGCTTTAATATAGCCCCATGGAAAACCCCCATGTTAAACCTTCTGCAAGACACCTTCAGCCACTTTTCATTTCTGTGTCAGTCATTCCAATATACTTAACAGCCTTGATTGTCCCTCCTCCAAGGTAATACCTTCTGGCATCTGCACATGTTGCAAAGGCCTCTGGGTACAGTTGTCCCTTATGAAGGCTTCCTGGCTGCAGAGATTTGTGCGGTACACACAGACACTCTGGGCGACGCCAGCTAGAGCTCATGATGTTGGGGTGGGGTTGGTTGGCACAACCCTGCTCACATATTGAGACAATATGTGAGCGGTACTGTTGGAGGAGGCTAATATTGAAAACAAAGGGCCTTTTTTCTGACTGACTGCAACGTTTGGAGAAAGAACACAAACTGTAGATACCACTGGCACCAGCCTTGAAGCGAAGCATCGTGCTACTTTATTCAACACGCAGGAGCCGTAATGCTAGCATGATTAATCAGGCCCTGAGACCAGAATGTGCTGCTGCCAGCAACTAGCCAAACACCATATCAAAGAATTACAATATGCCAGTCATATATTTCCCTAGAAAAACATCTGCTGCTGCCTGGCTTTCAGCCACATTGGTACAGAGGTTTCCACTTTGGCGAGCTTTCAGAAGAGGAAGCAAACGTAAATATGTGGTTCCATCGCAGCAGGCGAATGAAAGATAAAACTGCCCCTAGCTTAGAGGAGAAAAATGGAAATGTGTGAGGTATTAGAAAATACTTCCACATCCTTTGGAAAATTTATGGTTTTGTCAATGGGACCAAAAATTATACCTTTTGCTGTGGTCTCGTGTAAAGTGTTACTCTTGGTCAGAGGTGCCTCATAAGCATTTTTCTTGCCAGAGTCTTTTTGACTCCTGCTGTTGGTTCCATATACAGAACAGGAGAGCCCTGGAAACAAAGCTCATAGTTTTACTTGTAAATTTACTTAGGTGGATGTCCTCTCGAGAAACACATTAAAAAAAGCTGGATCTCAACTGAAAATCCAGTCAAAACCTTTATTTCCTCCTGAAATATTTCACCCAGAAAATAAGCCATTGCTTGAAAAGCTATGTGGGACCTCAACTGGAGCAGAACCTTACAAGAATGTAAATTACCATGGCATAATATAGAGGTTTCAGGTGAAAAATAGCTGAATATAGTGCTGCAATCCTGTATTCTCCACTGTGTTTACTAAACCTACATTAACATGGGCTGCAGTTTTAAGCAGAGCAGACTACAGAGCCAGAGTGGGGCCAAAATGAAGAAACAGCTAAAAAGCGGGGGGGGGGGGAGGTGTTGGCTGTTCATGGATGAGTGAATTGATGTGAACAAGGGAATAATAATGATAATAGTAATAATATTGATTATTATTTAATTTTAAGACATGATAGTTTTATCTGCTTAGTTGTGTGTGTGTATGTGTTTGCATACACAAATTGCAATGGTTGTTGGCTGGAGCAAATGTGTATCTATCAGCTGTATAAGCACACAGCTCTCTCAATACACTTGCACCAAGGCAGAGTTAGTTGTGACCGAGCCCAGCTAAAACCAATGACACAAGCAAGTCATATCTAACTTCCTGTTCTTTCCAATTAGGTCTCATATTTTTGCTTCACTCTCCCTACCATTGTTGCATAAAACGTCACACACATTTGAAAGGATTGTACGTTTCTCCAGATATACCCATTGATATGAAGTGTATCCACCTACCTGGGAGTAAGGCCCACTGAACACAGTGAAATTGACTTCTGGGTAGACCTGCATTGGATTTCTGTACAAGCTGGCAATCCTATACACACTTATCTGAGGCATACCCTTCAACGTTGTCGTTAATACACCAGTCATCTGTGTGGGTTGCCCCAGCCACTCTGGGTGGCTTCCAACATAAATAAAAACATAATGAATGGTTAAACCTTCCGTATACAGGGCTGCCTTCAGATGTCTTCTAAAGGTTGTATGGTTACCTCCCGGTATTTCCTTGGCTTGGGGGTCCATACCCAGGGCCATCTTTACCTGGGGGTACAAGGGGTGCGGGGCACCCAGGCACCAAATTCTGGGGGGCGCCAGGAGCCCACCACTGAAGCCACCTAAGCTCTTAACTATCAACCTATCATGAAATAATAAATAATTTTGTTCAAGCTAGAAAACATAATACATATATACCTAGGTATTACCGAAATGTATACCTACTGTTTCAATAAAAGACTTTCGACTTTGTGTGCTCATTTACCAAAGATGTGACACGCCAGCAATGCCACTTGTCATTCACAATGGCGCTGTGCGTGTGAGATTAACTCTTACATCAAAATATTATGTTACCTATTATATTGAGCTGCTATGGGGCAGCGGGGGCAGCGGCATCTTTGACACGACTGATGTTTCTCCTAAGTAGGTGCCTAAACGATACTTATAAGTTTAAGTGTGGTGGTGTTGATTTGGGGGCTAAACTAAATTTGGGGGCACTGGGTGGATCTTTGCATCCCGGCGGTGCATATGCTAAAGACAGCACTGTCCATACCCTCCAACATTTCTCTGGTGAGAATAGGGACATCCTAAGGAAAAGCAGAACATTCCAGGATCAAATCATAAACAGGACTGGTTTCTTTAAATCCGGGATTGTTCCTGGAAAATAAATACACTTGGAGGGTATGTGAGAGTAAGCGCCATTGAATACAGTGGGACTTAACGTGGATGGCGCTGTGGGTTAAACCACAGAGCCTAGGACTTGCCGATCAGAAGGTTGGCGGTTTGAATCCCCACAATGGGGTGAGCTCCCATTGCTTGGTCCCTGCTCCTGCCAACCTAGCAGCTCGAAAGCACGTCAAAGTGCAAGTAGATAAATAGGTACCACTCCAGCAGGAAGGTAAACGGTGTTTCCGTGCGCTGCTCTGGTTCGCCAGAAGCAGCTTAGTCATGCTGGCCACATGACCCGGAAGCTGTACGCCGGCTCCCTCAGCCAATAAAGCGAGATGAGCGCCGCAACCCCAGAGTCAGTCATGACTGGACCTAATAGTCAGGGGTCCCTTTACCTTTAATTTCCAAATAGGCACTCATCGGCTTCTCAGAGTGGTTTCACAGTCAATCCCTCTTCCCATGGAACTCTGGGAATTGTAGCTCTGGGAGGGGAACAACAACTGTCTACACCCTACAGCTCCCAGGATGCTTTGGGGGAAGCCATGACTGTTTAAAGTTGCGTGATTCTGCTTTAAATGTATAGTGCAGATGGGGCTTTAGATGACAAGATGCTCTAAGTTTGGTTTCACCAAAAATGTTTTGGAGGACCATGCAGGAAGCTCTAAAACAATGGAAAATGGAAAATGATGGAATTATGCGTCCTTCCTCCTGTGTCAAGAAGTAGCTAAATTTCCCCTGCATTTGCAATAAGAAATTCAATCACCGACAGCTAGTGCAGTAGGTGAGGTCATACAGAAGCTATTCAGCAGAGGATACAGTCCTACACACTAGTGTTACTTCTGTTGATGACATCTTTTTCCATCCGTTTGGCTACTGCCTTTCTCTTTTTATAGACTCTGAATTAATGTGCTTGATGCATCCCAGCTGCTGCGAGAATAAAGGTGAAATCTGTATTTCCCTTTGCTAGAAGAAGTCATAGAAGCAAGGATGGGAATTGCTTGGGGGGGGGGAGGATTCTCTAACCGTTTCCCTGCTGAAATACAGCAATCCTTAAAACCTTGTTGAACAGCAGATGGCTATTCTGCTTTGTTTTTCTTGTATCCACTCATCTTTGGAGCCTTCACACGGGATGTCGTGAATGATTTTCATGGCAGACATAGTAAGTCTTGGCCCTGGGTGCTTGGTGGACAACTGGTCTTGATGGGCAAATGCTCTGTCAAAACGAATTGGTGTGGGTGTCCGCAGAGCCCCTGACGCAACTTCTGAGGTTTTGCAAAGCATCTCCAAGGTCTCGCGAGGCCACCGGAAGTCAGGTTCTGAGGCTGGGGAGCACACATGATGTCATGACATGCCACATATGATGTCATGATGTCACACGCACTGGGCACCCATAACCTGGGGCCCAAGTTGGCCTCCCTGGTGTTAGCAGCATCGAAAGTGACCTCCCTGGGTCACAATCCAGGGCAGTGTGGATGGAGGTGCTGGGCTCCCCAGGTGACAGGACCTCCCTCTACCCTTCAGCCTCGCTGATGTGGTCCAAAGGAAAGCTGAGCAATCTGTTTGGCACCAGCTTGGCTGTGGGAGTTGTCAGGTGGAGGCATATAAGGCACCATCCAACTATCTTAAGGACTTCACTCCAGATTAGTGTCGGGTCTACTGCTTAGCCCTTTCTTCTCCCAAAGCTATCCCACAAGGCAGTGGAGGTATAGGGCAGAGCCCCACCTGCCCCTCACTTCCTTTTACAGGATATACAGAAACTGCTTCTAGACTGTTAGGCCAACTATTGGTCTCATCCATTCAACCCACCGGAGCTTGTCTTTGCATGCAGATGAAGACCCTAACTCACTGAGGGTTTGGAGACCCATCAACTACCCTCACCTGGTTTAGCCAGCCAGTTGAAGCTGTTTCCTGGGGTGTGGCTGCTGCCGCATGCTGACAACTTCTAGGAACCACAGGCGAGAGCTGAATGCAGGGTGGGGACCAACTATGTACAAACGACCCCAGAAGGAGCACAATGTGTACTACCCGTCCCTGATTATAAAAGGTGGAGAATAATAACAACATGAGTTTTAAAAGCTAGCATAACAAACCTGGACTTTTCTGCTGCTTTTGAGCCTGTTGAATTGTTAGAAAACAGACTCACTCACTCTCCCTAAATACTGCTTTCTGCTGCAATAGAAATCAGATTCTGTGGCTGGCTGACCCTGAGCAAGAAAGTGAAGAGAGCAAGTTAATGGCACCATCCAAGTTTAATTGTTTCAGACCTAGTCTGCTAGGCTGTTAGAGTATCATATCCATTTGAGGCCCAACAGGAAAGAAAAATGCTGGTATGCACAGTTGTCTCTAAACAGAGACATCATCCATCATAAATGTTTAACATCTACCCCTGGCTCACAACGTTTGCTTCAAATGATCAGCTACGAAAGGATGTCAATAAAAATCGGAAATGGGGGTTTCTTTTAAGGAAGATTGTTTCCTGCTGTGGAAATTCTACAGCCAAAAAAAGTGCCAAATTTCATCTCAGCCCTTAAAACATTTGCTGTGTATACTATGACAAACTGACATTAATATCTAAGCATGAAATATAAGTTGAAGCAGAAAATATTTGGGTCTCCTTATGTGACAAACTACTGTAAGCTGATACCTTTCATTGGGCCTATGCTTTATGGAACACAGTCATTCCAAGTCCTAGTTTGAAGGTTAAGTATTGCAAAGCATGGTCTGAAGAGTTTGTTTTCTCAATCTGAATGCTGAAGAGTTTGTTTGCTTTGGCTGTGTTTGTGCTTCCTTTCAACTGATACTCAGTTGACCCAGCTTCTTCTGCTCAAAGAAAGTCACGAGAAATAGCTGCATTCTTAAAACTGACATGACAGTGAAAGAACACTAGGTTGAGTTCCTCCAAGCCAAGTCTGGAGACTCTTGGCAAAGTGGCCATGTCATCACCTCACTAGATGTTCAAGTCCTGATGTTTCCTTCAGTATATATAAGTGTTTGACTGCTGGCCTGCTGACCAACTCTGAGAAGTTTTCATGACAGCAATGGAAAATGCCTCGGAAATTATGGCTTGGATTTGCAGAGACACTCATCTCACACAACCACTTCGCAACATGTTTCAAAACTTGGTCCACCTATTCCCAAACCAATTTTTCACCATGTGTACAAATTATCCTCTACACAGATATGTAATCAGTGCTAAGTTGAATTTTACTGAGTTTTGATTTTCATGTTGAAATTTCCATGTGTCCCTGGGGCGCAAATCAGAGAAGCTCGTGTGAGGCAGCTGAACAATACCTGAGCTCAACTGATCATGTGAAAGCAAAACTAAACATCTCTATGATAAACTAATCACAAATCCACTGCAATTCTACTCAGAAGTAGGGATGGGGGAGAAATCAGATTCAGTTCACATTTAAAGGTGGATCTACCTAATTTACACTTTCTGAAGTGAACCAAAACACAAGTATCCTTTGAGATTTGCATTTATTCAGATTTTGCAGTGCTGTTCTCCAGTCAAGGAATGGGTACAAAAATGTACATACTAAAGTAAAGTGTGCATACAAATACATGTATAGTGAAAATAACATGTAAATGCATTATATTAGGGAAAATATGGTTTGGGGAAAAAATGTGTATTGTGGGAAAAATTGCATTAAAATGTATATATCAGGAGAAATTTGCACTAAAATGCTGGTGGATTTTCATGATTTTTTTAAAAAAAGTTTGCAAAGTGACATGGAAGTGTGAAGGATAGAACTTAAAATTGGAAAAATGAGAGAAACAAAAATTGAAGGATTCAGGTAGGTAGCCGTGTTGCTCTGACATAGTCAAAATATATATAAAAATTAAATAAAATGTCCAGTAGCACTTTAGAGACCAACTAAGTTTGTTCTTGGTATAAGCTTTTGTGGAGTTGCCCATACATGCTCAGATGTCGTCTTCTTCTTTGGAGATCACTCATAGCCAAGTAAGATTGTCTTCCATAAACAGTTTTAAAAGTGAGTCCGTAAGTGACTGTGTAGGCCAGTTCTGGATCCACACGTCCTTCCACAGTGGGGACATAGGTTTCTGGGCGGGAGCTGATCATGGTGAGGGTTTGCCCAATGTGCCTTTCTCTTAGCACATTTCCCCATCTCATCCTGAGTTTGAGCATCTTCAGAACCCACGACACCTTTCGTAAAGGCCTTCACAGCTGTTGTAACATACTGCTTGTTATCTTTTGCCTGTTCTGCCACTGAGGACTTTTTGGGTCATTCTTTGTCTAGCTCCTCCCCTTTGACCTTACCGCCTTGGGTGACCCTGCTGGGTGTACGAGACTCCCAATGGCTTCGCTCACAAGGGTCATGGGAACATGCAAGCCCACTCACCACAACAGGGTGATGATCCAGCAGGTGAGGTTCAGATGTCTGTTGCTTGAGGAGGCCACATCCTAGCAGTGGCACCATATTTCAGAATCAGAACACCTGCTTTGCCTGTAGAATGTCTCAGTTTCAATCACTGACATCTCTAGTCCAAAGGGACAAGTAGCAAGTAATGTGAAAGACCTCTGCCAGAGATTTCTGCCACTCAGAGGTGACAGTTCTGAGCCAGATGGAACATGGGTCTCACCAAGTATAAGGTAGCTCCCTGTGTTTCAGCCTTATAGTTGAAGTTTCCCTTGTCAGAGACTCTTTATATTCTTGATGCAACTGATCAGAATAAGCAGACCCAAAGTGAAACAAGTACTGTCTGAAAACTACACCCAAATGAGGATGATACCTATCTCCCCAAAAAAATTCATTTAAAAAGTTGATTATATCAGTACTAATCACAGGAACAGTATAGCCAACTGTAATAATTGGTTTCCATGTCTTTGCCAAAGTAAACTTGAGATGTAAAGTCCTCCCTTTTATAAATTCCCCAAAAGAAAGGATGGATATTGTAGCAATCATAAGGGAATGACTGAATGAGATCATGGAAGTTTCCATGATTTACTAAGGCTTTTTAAAATGAATATGCACAAAGCTGTTTGATGACACTATGAATATAAAGGCTTGATAGATCCTTAACAAGTCTCGTCACTGTGAGCAAATTGCTAAGATTCTCATCACACATTTTCTATTGTATCTTGACGGTTTGCTGCACACATACACATATGTTAAGGGGAATGTAAGTTGAGTGGTTAATAGGCATAACAACCAGCCATTGTGCACATTGTCCAAGCCTCATGGATCATGTACATGAAGAGGGAATTGTGTACATAACCTAATCAATATACAGTATCTCCAACAGGCCTTAGGGGATGTGCATAGCTCAACTGCATTTTGAATATTCTTTGGACAATATACACATTCTCCAGTCAATATGCATACTATCCAAGAAAGACACCTTCTTTTCTATCTCTGGAGAGAACTAAAAGTAAAGTGGCCATTTTAAGCCATGGGAAAGAATTTCTCATCTGGTAAGATATGCTGTGGCTGTGATCTTAACATGGAAATATTAAGGTAAACTGAGTTGCTAACAGTAGCCAAAACATCAAGGTACCTTTGAATCTCCCAGTGACTGTTGGTATTGTTCAACAGTTGGTGGCTGAACAATTAAAAATGATCAGATGAGTGACTGATGAAAAGGGGAAAGAAAATGAATAAGAGTGATATGAAATGGAAAGTGGAAATGGAGAATACTTGAAGTCAATCATCATTGGAATTGCAGGGAGCACAATCCATAGGTTTTTGTGGGGAGGCTGGAAGGCATATAGTTTTGTCTTCAGTTAGAGACTTCTACATGGTCTTCTCAGCTTCATTAGATGAATCCCAATTCCATTACCCTTCCCTAAGGGTGCCTCTAAACTATCACACATGTTTCTTTTTTTGTGATTTGCATGCCCAGGCACAGTTCCCCCACCCCCCATCTCTGGAAACCAGACCTCCATATAAAAGGAGAAGACATGACAACATATTTTGGGATTAAATTGGCCACAATTTAATTAAAAATTTCAGATGTAGGAAACCTTGGCATAGGCACTGGGTGTGTATTCCTCTCAGCCCCCAGCTGGAGGTCTGAGGCATGACAGGGTAACAAACGGGAATATGGGCCACTGCAAAATGTGTGTTTATGCAGGCGGCTCCCCCCCCCCCGTGATGCTTGGGGGAGTTCTAGGGCCCCCTTTTGTGCGCTTGTGGACAGAGACTCCCCCCAAGACCCCTCTAATGGGGTACCCTGTTATTGCTGCCACGGGAGGGATGAGTCACCGCTTCACCCCTTCATCGGTTATTAGACTAAAGGATTCCAACTAAGGCCTATGGGGAAGGCGAAACCTGCAGAGCAGGGGAAATTCTTCCCCAGCACTGAAAGACAGGAATCATCATACAACCATAGCAATGCCCATGTACCTGGAAAAAGGGGGGAAAGGTTAGCCTGCAAGAAAAGACAAGGTTAGAAGGTGGGCTGGGTGGGTGATGCAACAGCCTGGGGAGCAGAACAACGGTCAGCAAGGCAGCATGGCTTCGGGAGGACGGGAGTGGGTGAGTGGCCATTTCTGACCTACTGGCACAGTTTAGGTAATCATTCTAGGCCTTCTAAACCATGGTTTGTGAGCCCTGTAAACCGTGGTTTATGAAAAAGAAGGACCAAGCACTCTTCCTTTGCCCCTCGCCTCCTCCACTTGTACACAGTTTTAACATTTCATTCCTGACTTATGATCCTGTCGTGAAGACAGAGTAGACCAGCTCTGATGCAACCAATACCTCTGGCAGGTATACAGGGCAGGAGTATGGCACAAACAGCACAAGGGGGGAGGAAGAGAAAAGAGAGATGAAGGAAGAGTGCTCAGCTCCAATGCCCATTACCCACTTTATATATCAGGGGTTATGAAAGCTTGGATGGTGATACAAAAGAACTCATAGTTTGGATGGAACCCTAGTCAGTTGCTGAATCCAGTGCAAATGCAGATTTCCTCTGCAGACATATCCAATGTCAGGATGTGACCCAGGGGTGGTCTGAGGAGCAGATGTTTGCCAGAGGAACGCTGTGCAGATGGGTCCAAAACACTGTCTTCATTGCCTATTATATATAATGATCTGCCTCTTAATACCTTTGTTATTTTAAATTAGCACAATAACTGACCTAGTTATCTCAAAAGATGTTTTTTATCAACAAGTAGAGATTGCCAGCATTGGGAAGATGGATGCTGGATTTGGTACAGGGTGTCTAGCCATCAATGCAGGAGGGCCACTTCCTCCCTCCTTCCCTCCAAGAAAACCCCCACACTCCTCCCTAACTAATGCAACTAAAATGAGAAATAACATTTCTCTACCCAGAAGGAAATTCAGATCATAATTAACGACTCAAACAGGTATTTCATCTTAAACCGGACAGTATAGTGACACACAAAAATTGTTTTTTATACTTCTTTCTTTCTTTTTCATTTTTTGAATGCATCACATAGAATTCCTAGCCAAATTTCCTGTATGAATGGGTGGCATTTCCACATCCCTTTGCATTATGATTACAGATAGGGAAATGATACACTCTGCAGAATGGAAATAATGGATGCTCCATCCAATCGCACAGACTTTTTTATAGAAAAAAAAAACAATTTAAACCTCTGCGCTAGGGGTAGGAAACTCAATACGATTTGTTTTAAAGAGCAGAGCATAAATTAAAGAAACAAATTGCTTAGCAGAACAACTACCAGGTCCAAAAGGATACTGGAGAAAGGGTGATTCAGATTACTGCATCTGAAAAAAAGTATAAGAATTCGCGTTCACACCTGAATAAATATAGATAATATCGGTTGGAATAATGGCCATTTCAAGATGTTTTATTAAATGTGACAATCTTAAATGATACATGCTGGATGTACAGTTACTTGGAATTTGCACTTTCATAACAAAAGTGTTTACACTGTAGCCAACTATCCCCTAGACATTATATTTAGTTGCTGGAAATGTTGTAGGTTATGGTGGTGAACAAAAAAGGAATGTGATGCCTTGAAACAATGTGGATCTAACGTGTCAAATCCCCAACTTACTCCTTCCTTATAGAGACAGAATGCTGCTGGCTAGAGTACTTCAATATGGCATCATGTCTCAGTCATTCACCAACAGACGGATCAAACGGGGTCCAGAGAATCTAAATGGCACATAAAGACGTAATGGGAATCTGTGGAGAATGATTATCTGCCTTAACTGTTTGCCTCTTCAAAAGCATGAGGAAACTTATGCCAAATGTGGGATATCGTTTAGGAGGATTTTGTGACTTATGAAACGGAACACCCCAAATGGAATTCATGTCTGCTAACTCCCACTTCTGCTTAAAAACCCCATTTTCACTATGAGCAGAATTCAATGTTGTGTGAGTGGATTTCCGCTTGCGTAATGGAACTTTGCCTCTATCCCCTCCCACTGCTGCCCCACAACCTCCAGAGACGCCACCTCTTTTTAAACTATCTGCACTCGTGAGAGAGCTCGGAGTAAGGCCAAGATGAGAGAGCTCGGAGTAAGGCCAAGATTTACTCTCATTTGCATGAAGGTTTGGAGAAAGGCTGACACACAGCTGGAGGGGCTCCTATTTCTATTATTAATATAATAATAATTTATTATTTATACCCCGCCCATCTGGCTGGGTTTCCCCAGCCACTCTGGGCAGCTTCCAACCAAATATTAAAAACAATACAGCATCAGATATTAAAAACTTCCCTAAACATGGCCACCTTCAGTTGTCTTTTAAAAGTAAAATAGTTGTTTATTGCCTTGACATCTGCTGGGAGGGCGTTCCACAGGAAAGGCGCCACTACCAAGAAGGCCCTCTGCCTGGTTCCCTGTAACCTCACTTCTCACAGCGAGGGAACCGCCAGAAGGCCCTCGGTGCTGGACCTCAGTGCCCGGGCTGGATGTTGGGGGTGGAGACAATCCTTCAGGTATCACCTGGATATGGCAAACCATGACATGGGTGCCGCAGGATCAGAGAAGGAGCAAACCCACATGTTTTGTTGGTGCTAAGTCATGGTTTGGCTTCAGCATTACGTGTCAACTGCATGAACAAAACCAAATCATAGCAAGCAGAGAACACAAGAGAATGAGATGTGGCCATGTCCAATGTAATAATATCAACCCAGACTATGCAAGCAGCAGTTCCTATCACAAAGTGCAGGGGGAAAGGGGGAAGGTCTAATACCAAGATTGCTGTGTTCCATGATGTTTTTGCTTCCACTGGATACTAAATAGGGTCTTTTCAACAACCAGACTTTAACCATTGTTCTACGTCCAATAAAAACAAAATCTGAAGTCCTGATGAAGGCTAGTTTTAATTTGATAGATTTTCTTAAATATGCAGGAAATACTTTCAGCCTGTGCCTATCCACAGCAATTATTCATTCATTAACCTCTAGTGGGCCCCTCCACATCTTTGAAAATGGTGCATTGTGCAGCAGTCGGATCTATAGAAAAACCCAAGCCATAGAAATGGTTCTATGTCATCTGCTGCCAATGAGTTATCCTTAACTTTCTAACTCGGAACGCAAGGGAGAAACGTGCTAAGAGGAAGGCACGCTTGGCAAATCCACACCGTGATCAACTCCTGCCCGGGAACCAATGTCCCCACTGTGGAAGGACGTGTGGGTCCAGAATTGGCCTCCAGAGTCACTTAAAGACTCACTGTTAAGATCATGTTCATGGAAGACAATCTTACTCGGCCACGAGTGATCGCCAAAGAAGAAGTATGTAAAGATCTGGAGGCCGTTTCCCCACACTTGCTTGAACTTACTTTTGAGTAGACATGCAGAGGTATACGCTAGAAATAACTACTAACAATACAATTGGTTACCATAAGATACTCAGACAGCTTACATACAGTAAGCTTAATCCATTCCGAAGGTCCATTCTTAACCTGAAACTGTTCTTAACCTGAAGCACCACTTTAGCTAATGGGGCCTCCTGCTGCTGCCGCGCCGCCAGAGCACGATTTCTGTTCTCATCCTGAAGCAAAATTCTTAACCTGAAGCACTATTTCTGGGTTAGCGGAGTGTGTAACCTGAAGCTTATGTTACCTGAAGCGTATGTAACCTGAGGTACCACTGTATTCTTTTGGACTTTTGTGTTTTTTAGAGAGCTAATTGTTGCTCAAAACGTGGACAGGGTGGTGTTTTATTTTTTTTACTTTTTTGCATAAAATAGTATCATTCAGAAAATATAACTTTCGGACATGGATTTCCTTGTTGCAGAATTTGGAAGTTGTAGGCACAGAATGCTTATTTTCCTGTTGCAGAACAAGAGGATTCTCTACACACCTGAAACTGTTTACCTACCACGGCCTCTGGTGAACTGTGGCATATGAATTACCAAGAAATCACACAGTGGTCAGGAAATGTTGACAGTTTTTGCCAGCACATGGATAGCCATCTGCATTTTGTCAACAGGAGTAAGTCACTTGTTAAAAAACCATTATCTCTTCAACTTTTCCAGTTACTGAGCACAATAGAAGGCATTTGAACTTGAATACTATACTGAATATCGCTGAATACATACCCTAGAACTGGTGACCTCATCTTTCTGGGGAATGCCTTTTTTGAACCCAAAGGCAAATGGAGGCTTGAAAAGATATAGTGGGATATTATATTTAAACCATTTTCTTTCTCCCCTTGCATAGCTGTCAACGTTTCCCTTATTCCGAATAGGATTCCTCGCAAGAAAAGGGAAAAGTTGACAGCTATGTCCCCTTGACTTCAGTAACATCAGTATATGCTGTTTGAGGACTCTTACCTTGAATACTAAAATTAGAAAGTGGGTTTAAAAGTTCCGTTTTCCGTGTCAAACTGGAAAATGTGTTTTGCATCACTTTTTCATTGTACACCATATATAATTAATAGGCACCGTACATTTCTTCAGTACAGCAACATATGCCCTGAAACAAGTTTCAAAAGCATATAAAGATGTTGAATAAATGACCCAGTTTTGCAGATCGTAGAGTGCATTGGTGTATATAGCTTTGGAAATTTCAGGTTAACATTTGCTTTCTTTTAAGCCAAGCCATAATGGACACCTTTTTATTTTTTATTTTTAAAAAGAAATATATATCCAAAAGATTCTTGTTGAAGGTTCTGGCCTTAATCCCGAATAAGATGTTCACAATTAAAGCCTTTAAATATCTTCCTTTCAAAAACTGTTTCAAGTAAAAGGCACCACTATCTCCTAATCAGGGGTGCCAACTTGAATAAAATATGGGGGGGGCAGGTAAACCCCGCCCTGCATAATTGATCATGTGGCACAGTGCAAACACACCATTTGAATGGCAATACCCATATACTTGGGGGCGACGGCACCTACAAATATTTTATTGGAGGGCTGAAGACCCCTTGGCCCCTAGGAGTTGGCTCCTATGCTCCTAATCCTATATACCGGAGATGAGTTTTGGAGCCAAAGGCTCCTCTCCGTTGGGTCTTTGGGGCTCTCCTCATTCACGCTCCTTTTCCAAAGTAGCTCAAATGGGTGGGCTCCCTCCCTCCCTCCCTCAGTTCACTGGGCGTTAGAAGGCCAAAGGCCAAAGTTGAGACTGCAGTTATGTGAGCTAGAAGCTAGAAGTTGGCAGGTTGCAGGCTGGGCATCTGGGAGACAGAGCCATGCCTTATTTTTGTTGCAATCCAAGGCTGTGGCTACAGGAGAAGCAAGACCTTCTTGGGTGCGAATGCTGTGAACCCCTCCATCATAGGCTCAGTTTGTATATGCAGTGGTACCTCGGGTTAAGTACTTAATTCATTCTGGAGGTCCATTCTTAACCTGAAACTGTTCTTAACCTGAGGTACCACTTTAGCTAATGGGGCCTCCCGCTGCTGCCCCGCCGCCGCCCAATTTATGTTCTCATCCTGAAGCAAAGTTCTTAACCTGAGGTACTATTTCTGGGTTAGCGGAGTCTGTAACTGAAGCGTATGTAACCCGAGGTACCACTGTATGTGTAAATATGCCATAAAGACACAGAAGTCTCTGCCACCCCTCATTCCAAAGGAAAGACGAACTCTGGGCAAGCACTTGGAACGCTCTCGCCGCTCAGATATTGGGGTGGCATGCGGCAATATGCATCCTCATCACCATTGGCACTGTGTAAAGTTGCCTGTCTCTCAGTTTCGCCAACTACTGTGTTTGTGTAAATTAACGCTACATCACAAATCAGGAAGGCATGCTTTTTCCATCTGAAGTGTTTTGTTTTTTTAAAAAAAATATTTTTTAAAGTAATAGTAATAAAAAAAAAACATATCTGGTAATAACAGAACAAAAGACTCTTGCCAAAAAAAAAAAAAAAGGACAATGCATCTGGATTAAAAAAACAGACTCAATCTGCAGTGGAAAATATTATGTCTTGAGGATGAGCTTTTCAACACTGTGGAGCGTGTTTATTTTAATAAGCCCAGAAATCCCATGCTCCTGCAACATTTAGCTACAAAGAGATTCTCCTTCCATGAAACAAAATCAAGCAGTGGTGCAGTTAGATAATTTTAGATTCTAAATTAGGCTCCTTCGATGGCAATGTGTCTTTCTTCACTTACTTTGACATGTGGGAACTCAGCCCTGCTGTGGGGGGGGGGAGCAGGGGTGGGTGGGTGGCTTCTTGCTAGGTGGGTCACAGGACCAAAGTCCAGCCCAAACAGCACCACTGAAATCATTTTTTAAATAAAAATGAAAAAACCATGTAGGCAGAGATGGGTGAATCTGTCCTGTCCCGTCCCCCCCCCCAGTCTTAAGTTCCATTCTCCACATTTCCACACCAGTTTGCGATTTTTAAAAAGAATAAGTTAAAAGTCCATATGAAAATTCACCAGCCTTTTAGTGCCAATTTCTCCTAATAAGACAATTTTTTGAGGGAGATTTTGCCAAATGTGATGCATATTATAATGTTATGTTCTTGAATATATATGTGTGTGTGTGTGTGTGTGTGTGTGTGTGTGTGTGCTTTTGTATGCTGACTTTAGCCTAGTTTATGCATTTTTGCACACGTTACTTGGCTGGAGGATTGCAAAATTTGGAGGACTGTAAATTTTGTGGGCTGGCTGTGCTTTGCTTTGCATATTGTTTTGGAAAAAGGAAATTAGGTAAGTTCACCATTAAAGGTGAATTGAATCAAATTCCTCATCCCTAACTGAAGGGCAGAATTGGAGGGAGGGGTAAAATGAAGAGAGGAACTGTTTTAAGATATGCCTGCATTTATTTATGTTGGTAGGCTGTTCTACATTTGAAAACAAAGCATATGACATTAAAGCTTGAGAACTTACCATGGTTACCGTGATCTCAATTTCCTTCCCGCGTCTGGATATTGGTTCAGAAAGAAGAGCTGAAGGTGACTTGTAGGAGTGCAAAAGCAAAACAAAACAAGAAAACCCACTGCCTGACAATCTGAAAGCTCAAAAGGGCCTTGTTCAGAATTGCCCGCCAAGCTGACAAAATGCACATGAAGATTTAGATGAGGATTACTGTGTCGCTAGCATGATTTCTCTGTAACGGGAAGGGCTTTGTTTAAAGTGCAGTTGTCATCCATTCTACTTTACTGCTGTGTCTAAGCAAGAGAGGCATCTCTCTGATTCACAGTTATATGATGGTTTAAACTGGGAGCTGCCTACCTACATTGCCTTAGGAACGCAAGCAGAAAAAAAGGTGCATCTTAAATATGCTTCCCATTTGCATAGCTAAGGCTACAATCCTAGCCCAACGTGTCTGGAAGTAAGCAGGAAATGGGCCTTATTCCGAGTAGGCAGAGGCGCCAGCTTCTCAGGATGAGTGAGAGGGGCCGACACAATATCCTGACATCACATGCAGAACATTGCAAGGAGCCAGGGGCTGGAACTGAACACCCTTAACAGCAGCAGAATGGATCCAAAGGTTCTCTACCTCCAACAGCAGCAATCCTTCTCCAAATCATGTGCAACAATGCAATGTGGAGGTTTATCAGGGCTATCCAACATGGTGCTCTCTTGATGTCATGAGCTACAAATCCCATCATCACCAGGAAGCCTGGCTAATGGGGGCTATTGGTTATGTTTGTTTGTTTGTTTGTTTGTTTGTTTGTTTGTTTTTTTAAGTATGTATTTTAGGTTCTCATTCTGTATTTTTATGTTGCGAACCAACCTGTGATCTTTGGGTGAAGGGCAGTATACAGATTTAATAAATAATAATCATTTAAAATAAAATAGTGTTCAACTTCCAGAGGTTGAAAAAGGGAAAGATAAAGGACCCCTGGATGGTTAAGTCCAGTCAAAGGGAACCATGGGGTTGCGGTGCTCATCTCGCTTTCAGGCCGAGGCAGCTGGCGTCTGTCACAGACAGCTTTCCAGGTCATGCGGCCGACATGAATAAGCTGCTTCTGGTGCAACGGGACACCGTGACGGAAACCAGAGCACACAGAAACGCTGTTTACTGTCCTGCCGCAGTGGTACCTATTTATCTACTTGCACTGGCGTGCTTTCAAACTGCTAGGTTGGCAAGAGCTGGCACAGAGCAACGGGAGCTCACTCCATCGCATGGATTCGAACTGCTGACCTTCTGATCAGCAAGCCCAAGAGGCTCAGTGGTTTAGACCACAGCGCCACCTGCATCCTACTTCCAGAGTGCACCACATTGGCTATCACTGCATTAGCTGGTTGGTACAGAGGTGTATTCTTTAAAGTTAATGAGGATGTTAATAACATAATCCATTTTTTAACCGACTCTCGTGGATCATGCAATGAAAATAAGTTTATATTTTATGTTCAAGAGAACAATGAAAGCAAGCTGAGCTGAGCAGGGGAAAACCTAAGGAAGGAGATAGTAATGCAACTCTTCCCACGTCAATTCCACCTATGGGGAGACTGCTATCAAGGCAATTCTGAGCAGTGTGTATCTCCAACTCAAACTGCCTTCATGCTGAAAGTGAGCAATTTGGCTTCTGTCCGGGGTACAACTTTTCCACCATAAAGTTCTGTGACAAAACAATGGGTTACTTTGAGAAAACGGTGCAGTGTCGTGTGGTATCTGAAAATACCCAAGCCTTTGTGTGGCTGCAAAAGAATGGTAGATTGTTGCTATAATTTGAGAGAAGGGAGGGGTTTTCTCTCTCCCCCCCTTTTTTTTTCCAGAGTTAGCGGTTCAATGTGTATTGTGTGCACACATGTGCTTCATTGCAGATGGAGATCCAAATGAATGTCAGACTCTTTGGTGTGAGTTCAAATTTCCTTGAAGGTGTTGGAATGTCTGTAAAACATCAGATGCCCTTTTGGGTTTTTTCTTTTATATATATATAAATATGATTTAATTCTCTACTGATTTGACATTTCACTTTATTTAGGAAAAAAGGGGAAAAAACATGGACAGCATAAATATTAAAAAAGACAGAAGGAGAAAAAAAGAAGAAGAGGGGAAGATATTGCATTAAAATTGCTTGCACGTCTCTGGCAGCTACCTGCATTTCTTCTATAAAGTTACCTCTGATTCTTCTACAACCACAAACAACCCAGCTTTTCTTTGTGTTCCCTCCAGAAAGGAAGTTCAAAAAATGTTCATGTATTCCAAAGCTATAAATCTCTTTTATGAGATTATTGAGGAGAGTAGAAAAGCTTTTGTCATCTTTCCCCCCTGAAAATACATTTCCCCCTATACTTCAGGAATCTCATAAGTAAAGTGGCAGAAGGTCCTTTTTAACCCTTTTGCAACCAACTATGTGTCTGGGATTTGTTTCCCTATTCTCTGCAACTGTTACTGTCCAATAAATGGGCTATTTCATGTGATACATTAATCCTGTACTGGGTTTTTTTTCTGCTGCCTTCCTTGTTCCCAATTCTGGTCTGCAGTATGTTCCAAGAGAATAAAATACATGATGGATTAAATAACTGCAAAGTATTTTTGGAAAGACAACCCCAACACACCCCACAAAGCAGCCCAAATCTAATAATACTCCATATTCTTCTGGGCATCAGGACAAATTAAGATGACTTCTGAGAGCACAGTGTAGTTTCAAAAGTGCAACTCTCAAAAGTTTAATGGCATATCGTATAAGAGGACAATTGTGGACTGTGTTGCCACATCATGTCTACTCTGCTGAAGGGGCCAAAATGAGACACAGCACATACAAAGCAGGTAAAGAAACTGAAGACTTTTGTGGTACAATGAGGGTGTGGCGTAAGGACTTCAAAGCAACAACCATGGTAGCTGAAAATCTATCCCACTGTGGCACTCACACAAAGATACCCCTGTGTAAAGAGGTATGTCCCATTTTCCAAAATAAGATTAGGATAGTGATTTAGGTAAAGGATACATAGTAAAGGACTATCAAAGTGTTCCAGAACAAATGCTAAAATGCAACTAAAAGGCATAGCTGGGCATCCTTCGTATAGGACAACATGCCCTGCCCTGGAACACTAAGAACAAATATTGGGGGGGGGGGAGAGAGAAATCAAAAGCAGTTGAAGGGAAATGTGCAAAGGAAATATCCTATAGGTTGCAGCTGGCATCAGTTGGAAGAGCCAGAATGGATTCCCATTGGATTACAAGCAGTATCATGCCACTTTAAACAGTCATGGCTTCCCCTAAGGATTTCTGGGAACTGCAGTTTGTTAAGAATGCTGAACATTGTGAGGAGACCCCTGTTCTGCTCTGAGAGCTCTCATTCTTCAGTGGTTTGACAGTTAGTTCCTCTTTGCAGAGAGCTCTGAGAACTGAGGTTCCATAATGGGGTCTCCTAACAACTCTCAGCGCCTTTAACAAACTGTAGTTCCCAGGGTTCTTTGGGAGAAGCACGATACTGCTTGGGGCATGATACTGCTTGTAAAGTATTGTACAGATGGGGCCTATGATTGCACATCCTGTTCTGTATATATTGGCCACCTTTTAGAAATAATGCTCTGAATCTTGGTCCATGTGTAGCCAAAACGCCACCATTCACATATGAGAGGGAGGCCTCAGCAAGTGGGGTGGGGAGACCCCAGATTTTTCAGAAGTACAATAAATAATCAGGGGGAGAACCCCCTAAGAGGGCTAGAAACCCCAAACAGCTCCATGAATACTGAGTATGCTCAGGAAACAAACAATGCTGAAAATGAGGAGGAAGAGAGAGAAATTGGGTGGAAGAGGAGCAGAGTGGAAGAGAGACTCTTGAACAGAGAACTCCACATGGCAACATTTTGTTGCTCGTCCCACTCACCTCTTTATACTTAGGGCTCTTGTCATGATTCTTTCTAACGTCTCTCCAGCTTTGAATCTGTTTGTGGTGAACCTCTTTGGACTAAGACAGTTTACTATGATGCACGCTAAGCTGTGCCTCTTGTTGTTGTCCATGCCAGAACGGCTGGAACAATAAAACCAAGCCAGTTTCCCAGACATGTATTTACATCTTACTTTAATATTCTGTGACGGTGCTAATTAAAATCACCAAGTGAAGAAACCACAGCCCTGTTGTCTAAACAAACATCTGATCTTCTGGAAAACTCAGTAGACGTAAACCAGAAACATGTATCAACCTCCTTGAGATGTCTAGGTGTTCCCTCTCTTATCCTCAAAACTTTAGAAAACTTTGTGCTGTGTAAACTGCTGAATATATTGAATATATATATATGCTTTCGTAGATTTTCACGGGTACAGGAATGCAGGTTTTGGTGTCTTCGGGTGTCTTCCCGTGTAAGAGTCGGGGTGTCTGTGCGACGTTTCGACGAGGTCTCACTCGTCATCTTCAGGCTGGTGCTTTCGGCTTCTTGTTACTGGAACAGAGCAGAGTCTGGTGTTTGAGTTCCTATAAATACTGTTGAGGGGTGTGGTGTATAGCCTCCAACGTTCTGGGCAGAGAGGAAGTTCCTAGATTAGTGTGCCTTTTCTTCTTTTGTTCCTTAATTACTAAAGGGATATCTTGGGTGATTTCATGAGTGATATTCTGAATATCACTGGGTGGGTCATTAAGTGTAGATTAGTTGCTAAAGCTTTCGTGTCTTGACCTCTTGAGCTTGTGAAGAGTTTTTCTGAGAAGATGGCTGTGCTGCATTTAGTTGTGCTCTGGCTTGGCTTCGTGTATAGGGGCGAGCTATGGTTTTGTGCCTTGTGCCAGCCAGATCTGTGTAGGGATTGCAGGGGGGTGCAGCATCCGGAGGTGCCACTATAGTTTGGCTACTGGATGGAGTCTGTAATATGTCTGTGGAGAGGGTCTGGGTTTGGGTCTGGTGTGGTTGATTGGTGACGGCGTTCTGTGTGCCTCTGGTTCTGGTGTCGGTTTTTGTGGGGAGGGCTAATTTCCAGATGTCTGGCAGGCGGGACGTGTCGTCACGCTTGTTCATGTTGTGAGGGTGTTTCTCTATCTCGATGGCTTCCATGATTATTCTCTTGTGGTGATGTTCCATGTTAAAGAGCAATTTGGAATCTGCAAAATTAATTTCGTGTCCTGTTTCTTTCATGTGTTGGAAAAGAGAGGAAGTTTTTTCTTCTTTTTTGACGGCATTCTTGTGTTCTGCGATACGTGCATTTATTCGTCTGTTTGTTTGTCCAATGTACGTGGCTGGGCAGACTTTGCAGGGTATTTCATAGACCCCTTGGTTTTCCAGCTGGATTTTGTCTTTTGGGTTTCTGAGGATATTGGCTATTTTTTGGTTAGTGCAGAAGGCTGTTTTGATATTGTGTTTATGGAGGATTTTGCTTATTTTGTCTGTAGTGCATGGAACACTTTGAAACCAATGCTTTAGACAAGTCAGAACACAAACCCAAACTTTGGCTCAGATATGTTGACGACACCTTTGTAATTTGGCCACACGGGAAAGAAAAACTAGATAGCTTCCTCACACATCTCAACAGCCTACACCCCAAAATACAATTCACTATGGAAATAGAAGACAACAACCAACTCCCCTTTCTTGACGTCCTAATCTACAAAAAACCTGATGGCTCCCTAGGACACACTATCTACCGGAAAAAAACACACACCAACCGCTACTTACATGCACAATCACACCACCACCCTGCACAAATAAACTCCGTAGCCAAGACTCTCATCTCCAGAACCAAACGCCTGGCTGACAAAGACCACTTGACAACTGAGTTACAGAATCTCTCAAATGTGTTAATCGCCAATGGATACCAGAAAAACAGGGTTACGAAGCTAATCCAAAAAGAAACACCCCCCAAAAACCAAGACACAGAAGAAAACAATGGCATGGCCCTCCTTCCTTATATCAAGGGCACTACAGACAAAATAAGCAAAATCCTCCATAAACACAATATCAAAACAGCCTTCTGCACTAACCAAAAAATAGCCAATATCCTCAGAAACCCAAAAGACAAAATCCAGCTGGAAAACCAAGGGGTCTATGAAATACCCTGCAAAGTCTGCCCAGCCACGTACATTGGACAAACAAACAGACGAATAAATGCACGTATCGCAGAACACAAGAATGCCGTCAAAAAAGAAGAAAAAACTTCCTCTCTTTTCCAACACATGAAAGAAACAGGACACGAAATTAATTTTGCAGATTCCAAATTGCTCTTTAACATGGAACATCACCACAAGAGAATAATCATGGAAGCCATCGAGATAGAGAAACACCCTCACAACATGAACAAGCGTGACGACACGTCCCGCCTGCCAGACATCTGGAAATTAGCCCTCCCCACAAAAACCGACACCAGAACCAGAGGCACACAGAACGCCGTCACCAATCAACCACACCAGACCCAAACCCAGACCCTCTCCACAGACATATTACAGACTCCATCCAGTAGCCAAACTATAGTGGCACCTCCGGATGCTGCACCCCCCTGCAATCCCTACACAGATCTGGCTGGCACAAGGCACAAAACCATAGCTCGCCCCTATACACGAAGCCAAGCCAGAGCACAACTAAATGCAGCACAGCCATCTTCTCAGAAAAACTCTTCACAAGCTCAAGAGGTCAAGACACGAAAGCTTTAGCAACTAATCTACACTTAATGACCCACCCAGTGATATTCAGAATATCACTCATGAAATCACCCAAGATATCGCTTTAGTAATTAAGGAACAAAAGAAGAAAAGGCACACTAATCTAGGAACTTCCTCTCTGCCCAGAACGTTGGAGGCTATACACCACACCCCTCAACAGTATTTATAGGAACTCAAACACCAGACTCTGCTCTGTTCCAGTAACAAGAAGGCGAAAGCACCAGCCTGAAGATGACGAGTGAGACCTCGTCGAAACGTCGCACAGACACCCCGACTCTTACACGGGAAGACACCCGAAGACACCAAAACCTGCAATATATATATATATATATATATATATATATATATATATATATATATCACAATGCATACCAATAATGGCTATCATAGGTTTTCCTTCTATGCAGTTTATTAACTCCCATCTGAAGCTTCCTCAAGCAATTCTTCTAACTTCACTCAGCTCATATTAACATTTGCACACAGTGCTACTTGGGTGTTGGTAAGAGTCCAGATAAAGTTAGTTGTATTTAGTTCCCATTTAAACCAAAGGGTTTGAGTCACGACTGACCTAATTAAACTGATTTCAGTGGGACCTGCATGAAGCTAACTTCATCTTCATCCAAGCTGCTATCATCAGTTTTATTTGTTGGCATCCACTTCCTCTGAAAATGTTCCAAAAATATAGAGTGCAAGTCACAAATATAATGTATGCAGTTCTATCTTATATAAGGAGCAGCAATTAGAGCTAGATCACTAACAAGGAAGAAAGGGGAATGTTCATGGTCACTAGGAATCGTAGCTGCAGCTACAATTGGATGGCAGATGTTCCACATGCTGTTAAAGAAATCTGGGATGAATTTATACATTATTCTTAGCTGGCATCATGTCTACGGTTCGGCAAAATGTGATGTGTGACAGGGTTGAGCTCATGAGAGGAGAGCGCTTAACCACAAGCCTCAGTTCAGATGACACATCAGCGTGGCATGAGAATACAAAAGGCCAAGGAGGGGCAAATTGGCTGTGAACTCCTCTCCAGGAGTCTGCACATTTGCATGGTCTTGCTAAGCCATAGTTTGGCTTACCATGATGTGCAAACCAGACCATTGTTTTATTTCAGATCCGAAACACAAAGACAGGCTCCAGTTAATGGACCATACCAGCAGAAAAAAGTAGTTGCTCAAATAATTTACTAGAATAGTATTTCTGTGGATTAAAAGCCCTTTCAAACAGCATGTCTTTTTGACCAGAAAGGGAAATAACTTCCCTATGGTTTTCAAATTTAAACTTTTCCTACACTATTGCACTTCTATGTCATTAAAATGCTATTAAAACAAACAAACAGCTCTCTGACTTCTATTTTCATTCAAGTTTTTGTTTCATCATTTTCCAATATCCCGGCCTCAGAAGTGAGAAAGGAAAGGTTTTTAGCTGCCATTTTAAGTTAGCCATCTTGAAATCAAAACACATGGTTAATTGTAAGTTCTTTTGGCTGTTTTTAAGGTTGCATTTTTATATTGTTGCAACCTGCCCTGGAGCCAAGCCTAGCTCAAGACATTTCGCTGCCCGAGACAAAAGGACAAAATGGCACACAGACACATCCATTCCATAGACAATAGGCAACTAGTCTGGTTGCTGGATCCTTCTTCAATGCTAGTAATGTGGCCCTGCACCACCCTAGAGGAAGATCAACCAGGTATGTATGAAGGTGGAGGGCAAAATGCCTGACACACACCTCTCTTCTCCAACAGAAGGGCATGGTCAGAGAAGAAGGACTAAGGGGCACCACTTACTCCCAGCATATGCTGCTGGAGGGAGTTGCATCACGCTACCTAATGGTAGGACCGGCCCTGCCTGGAACCTTATTATGAAGGGCTGGTAAGAATTCCAAATAATAATGATGCCAATATAATGACAACAACACTTTCACATCTCCATGTGACCCATAACACATGAATGAGAAGCTAACATCTTCAGTATAACTTTTGTGAATTGCTTCTATTGCTAGCTCCTGAACTATTCTGTCTCCCCATAAATCTTTCCCATACAAGTCCGCTTACCCCCATTTAGGGGTGCAGCAGCTTTGTGGGACGGCCAGCGCCTCCCCTCCTGCCAACGATGCAGAGCTGGGTGTCGGGTTCTGATCCTTGAAATCCTGCTCTGCATCAGCCTGAGCAGGCTGGTACAGAGGGCTGGGCTCTCCGGGGCCAGGCTTGAGGGAAAAATCAGGCTTCCCTCAGGTCCGCTCCCAGGGGATTTAAAACAGCCCACACCAGCCCCCAACGCCCAGCTCTTCTTCATCAGATCAACCCACTCCAGTAATTTTTGCATTTTCTCACTGAATTGACTTTGCTATGGCTGCGATGGTCACCATATTTGTGGAGGATGGGTAGGAATTTGCCTACCAGGCAAATTGGCTAAAGCCTGGAGGTTGTGCCTACCCCATAGCAATTGTCACAACTTTGGCGGTTTAAGCATTGGGTAACCCTAGCCTTGGTTGTACCCTTGCCTTCCCCTCCAGAAATAGGGTATCCCGTTAAAGGGATCCGTGGTGGAGTTGCTTCTGTCCATTTGACCTGCCAGGGGCCTTGGGCCTCAGCACTCCTAGCGGTCGGGATCCCTGCAGGGGTCCCCCTATTTGATGTAAGTCATAGGAATCCCCGCTGCCAGGTTGACCCTGATGTCATTTCCGGTAGGCAGCCCAGAAATGAATGCTTACTCAATGCCTATGTCAAACCTCTTCATCTGTAGTCAATAAAGGTGTGTCCTGATTTTATCCCATTCAACTATGTGGTCTCCTTTATCGGTAGCTCACCTGAGCTGAGGGTTGAGAAGCCTGCAAGATCCCACCCTCACCACCTTCTCCTTTTTGCCTCACAGCTAGGACCTGCCTTCCTCTTCTGCTCTTGCCTTTCTTGAATCCTCCTTCAAAACTGCCCTGTTGCCATTATTTGATTGTTAGATGTGTAGAAAGTCCATAATTCTTTTCTTTTCCCCCTACCTTAACCTACCTCGCTTACATATTCACTTGAGAAGATTTCCTCAGCAGAGATAATACTTGTTTTCCGCTGCCTCGTTTTATTTGCTCCAAAGGCTAGTATAAATGTAGGCACTTCTGAAGAAGAAAGAGGAGCAATTTGACATGGTAAAATCTGGAATCCCTTTTACCGTATCAAATGAATCCCTGTGCTTTTCAAAGCGGTGTATGGGAATACCGTCACGTGGCTGCTATTAAAATCAATGCTTCCTTTCCTGGTTTATAAGGTCACCAGAACTCCTTGATGGAATTACACTCTGACAGGGTGGTTTCTCCCTCCCCAACTCTCCTCTTTTAAACAGAGAAAGATAACTCTTCTGCAAACCCCACCAGGTTTGGCTCAAGTATTTCCCATTGTTTTTTTGCTGTTTTGTTTTGTTTTCATTCAGAGGGATCAGATCTTGGGATTAAATCTATAGATATTTGAAAACAGCAGGAGGGGAGACAGAGAGAAAAATGGTTTGCTAAGCGACTGTTAATTCGAACAGCCTGACATGGTATCTGGTGCGCTCCATGTTCCTTGCCCTGCGATCTCAGGGAAATAATTTCTTCCTGCGATTCTGCTCGTCTCTTCTGATGAATGGGAAGACCGCTGGGGAAGATTCTGTAGAAAAACAACAGGTCTTCCTGTGAGAATGTGGTTTTCCTTTCAAAGGCTTTTGTGTGCGGAGGGAGGAGGCGGGTGCTTGAATCATTGTAGCTTGTATGGCATACAGGCTGTTCTGTGCATAAAAAGGGATTTGTTCTCTAGCCACCCCACCCCGCACAGCTCATTCTGTCATATTTCTTTGCTCATACATTTCATTGTGATAAACATCCTTCACCTTTTAAAGAATCTGGCTTGAACATTAAGCTAACAGTAGGAGAGTCCCACTAAACTCAGTGAGACTTAATTCTCTTTAAACATGCACCAATCCGGGCAATTACGTCTCTAAAGTACAAAATAACCACCTCAGGAAGGAACTGTATTAAACATCGTGCACACAAAAAATGAAATGTCAGTGGCTTAGGGGCAATTTGAATTTGTCAGAACATTTTTGCTACGCCAATAAGTGTGTTGGATCTGGACTAAAAAAATCACACTACAGCCCCATCGAAGGCAATGGGGCTTAAATTAGTGAGGATAACTTTTCCCTTTGATTTCAATGGGACAATAGCATGACTAACTTAACCTTGATCCCACTCATCCAACTTGTTAGAACAGACCTATTAAAATTTAACACCTAACATTTGATGTATATTAAAACCTAAGTTTAATATACAGTAATTTCAGTGGGTTTCCTCTAATACCCAATCTGCACTATTCATTTAAAGCAGTATCATGCCACTTTAAACTGTCATCAAAGAATTCTGGGAACTGTAGTTTGTGGAGGATGCTGAGAGCTACTAGGAGACCTCTGTTCCCCTTATTGGGGCTTCAATTCCCAGAGTTCCCTGGGAAGAGAGTCTGGCCGTTAAACCACTCTGGGAATGATACTGCTTCTCAGATGGGGCCTGAGAAATATTAACACTAGATACAACTCTGTAGACTTAATGGGGACCTAGGAAGCTGCCTTATACTGAATCATACCATTGGTCCATCTAACACGGGCGTGGCTAGCTGCTCCGGCACCTGGAGCAGCGGGGGGCAGGGCGATCCACCCACAGGGGCAGGGCAAGCCGCCCACAGAGGCAGGGCAGCGATCCGCGCAGGGGGACGTCGCGGCGAGCTGCCCATGCTGTCCACCTGGCAGACGCAAGCCCCACGCTGCCATTTCGGACAGCGCGAGGCCTGAGCCACCACGTCACTCCCAGGAGAGATGTGTGGCTCAGCACGCTGCAGGCCAGGCCCCGCGGTAAGTGCCGCCCGCCCCCCCCCCGCGGTGTGGCATTTTGTCACCCCCTCAGGGATGACACCCCCCGCACTCCCCTTCCTACGCCCCTGCCATCTAGCTCAGGACTGCCAGCAATGACTGGTAGGGATTCTCCAGGTTTCAGTCAGGAGTCACTCCTACCTGGAGATGTCAGGAATTGAATTCTACATGTGAAGAGGATCGGTTTTGCATGCAGAAGGTGCATTTGAACAAGTGTCCCTTCATATAGTTATTGTCACTGGGCGATGGAGGTAACCAATTGTCTTACACTTCTACAATTGCTTTTCAGGCATTTGTTGCATTTTGCCTATCTGCCCCTTATATTGTTGCTTTTCAGGCTACTCGATGACTGCTCTCCTCCCTTCTTTCAGGCACCCTGCTTCTGGGCTCATCACCTCTTCATTTCCCTATCTTTTAAGAGGTCTTAACTTTTCCATCTCTAACTAGTATATTTTCTGTTAAGAGTTTAACAAGGACTGACCTGTTACATCCTCCACAGAAGTTAATCTGTGTGCAAACATTTTATTCCTGACAGTTTCATTTCATCAGTAGAATGTTTATGAACTTTCTGTGACATCACATCAGCTCGGCCAATAAGCCTAAGAGTTTTCACCACCACAGTTGCCAACAGAAAATCCCTTAGTACCTTGTTTCAACAGCACAATGTGCATATTTTCACTGACAATTTTTTACAGCCCTTTTATTCAGACTATTTTCCCTCCCTGCATTGAGCAGTACTGAGATCAAATAGCCTTCTTTTTTTTTTTTTTTACATTAATGGGTAACAATTAATCATTCCCCCAAAGGCTGAACTTAAAGGAAGTATCAAATATTTTGAATACTGTGCAGCTGGCCTCATATACACAATACGTAAATTTTAAGATAGTTCTTCTGAGGTTGTGGCAAAGTTGTTTTTGTTTTAGTCTATTTGAAAGAACAGCTGGGGTGCACACGACAGGAAGAAAAACACAGAAGCTGGTTTGGTCTGTGATTTCCTCTCATCAGCTGCTCACCTACTGAAATTACATGCTCAGTCACAGTATCCATGAATGGGAATTAGACTCTTGAAGAAAAAAAGAAAATCAGAAAAGTGAACCACAAAGTAAAGAGTTTCAGGTTCTAAATAATGTTAGACCCACCTAAACAAAGTGAAAGTAATTATGTTTTCTACATTTCAAGTATTCGCAGTGAAGAGAATCTGGGGAAATGGAAATAACCAAACTTTGTGCATTATAAAAGTTTGGATCATTGTGACCATGGTGAAATCTACACACATACTGTATAAAAACCATTCTGAAAATGCTTTTTTTAAAGATACATTGAATTTTCCATAAGGCTCACCATCACCATCTAGTGTCACGTTGCATAATGCACTTAAAACATACTTAAAACGTTTTATTTGCAGCTGTACAGCTGACTGTCACGACTGTCCCCACCAAAGAGCTCTAGGTCTGTTAAGGGTGCTGAGAGTTGTCAGAAGACCCCTATTCCCCTCCCACAGCTACAGATATAATTATTACTTATTGAACTGATATACTACCCAATACCCACAGGTCTCAGGGCAGTTCACAGGATAAGTTCCCAGACTTCCCTGTGAGGTGCGATCAATTTCTAAACCGCTGTAGGAATTGTACCTCTGTGGGATCTCCTCAAAGCTCTCAGCAACCTTACAAAAACTACTGCTCCTGGAATTCTTTCGGGGGGGGGGCTGTTTAAAGCAGTCTCATAATGCTTTAAAAATACGTTGTGAGTGTGGCCTTAGATAAAAACAATGCTTTGGGTTCTAAGGTCGCTGCAGTTAGTTGTGGGGATTGATTCATCTTTGATTGATTCATCTTTGATTCATCTTACCGTGGACTAGAGATGGGAGAAGTTTCTAAAGCTCTCCTTGGTTTAACTCAGAATGTGGCCACCTGCCCCCCTCTCCCCACAAACAACCACGACAATCTGGAAAGACAGGGACAGTTTTCTTGAGTTGATCAGAAGGGTTGAGAAAATACCCAATTCCTGTCAACCCTCAACACTCCCCAAGTCCCGACCAACCAGTCCCCGCTCCACAACACCCCTTTCCTTACAAGTTTCTGTAGTCCTTGCATTGAATGGGGGGAGGAAAAAGAAGGATTTTTTAAAAAGAAAATCACACACACACCCCTCTCTCTTTCATCTGCCATGCTGACTAGCAGTGTGCTGGGATTTGGATTTTTAAAAAGCCTGACCTGCAGTTGCAGCAATCCTTTGAGGAGCACTTCTTTGTAAGCTGGCATTATCCAGCATTTTCAGGGCCACGGATAGAGAGAAAAAGATTGAGGCTAACTCTTTGGGATACGATGGTGGGGACAGCTTGGGGAACAAAACCTAGGATTTTTCTATAGCTCAGATTTTGATTCAAGTCACAGAAGAATTCAGGGGGTTCTAAAAGTCACCTCCTCCCATTTGAGGAAGACTTTTAAAGCCCACAAAGTTCATCCCAAGCCTTTCTCAGGAGAGTTTCACCGCCATCTTGACTCCTGCCCGTTTTTGTGTCTGTTGGCTTCCGGCCTGCTCAACCTCGACCTTTGCAAGCCAAGAGATGTTACAAAACACTCAAATCCAGGAGTTGATTCCCTAAAGAAAGCTGTCCCTCTCATTCTTCCCTGGAACTTTCTGCTGCTTTGGGAAGGAGGGAAACAATACTGAAACACACCCTGAAAACTAAACCTCAGTTATAATTTAAACAGTATCCTGATTATGTTGAGGAGGACGGACAGCAAAAAGCTCTTAGGATTACACACTAGCCAAGACCTTCAGGTGTTGGGACAGATATCAGAGTATTATTACAACTCTATTTCCATACATACTGTGCCAAATAGGGGGGGGGGACATACGTTATATGATTGCATGTCTCCGGGGTAAAAGAACGCATGAAAAAACAGTACCAAGAACCGCCCCCCCCATAACACATAAAAATACAATTCACTGAGAAGCTTCCCAGTACTGCAGTACTGGACCATAAATCAATGAAATCTGCATTTCTGTGGTAGCAGGAAACTTTTCAAATGATGGTAATAAATGAAGCACATGTTTTACGTGTAGGTTACTATTTTTGGCAGTTCATCAACCCTCTTTGATCTGCAGACACCAGGGGTTTCATCCAGAAAGCATACTAAAAAATAAAGGGTCCAGATTCCTTTTTGTGCCAAGTTCTCTTGATGGCAGTAGCAGGGAGCCTGTAAAGATCTCTTGATTGCCCTGCTGCCCCTGTGCAGAACCAAGAGCTGGTCCATATCTCAGCGTTTGAGGCCACAGATGGCTGTGCCATAAAACCTGCCAAATGCCAATCTCCCCTAATACAGTCGTACCTCAGAAGTCAAACAGAATCCATTCTGGACTTCTGTTAGACTTCCAAAATGTTTGGAAACCAAAGTGCGGCTTCCGATTGGAAGCTCCTGCAGCCAGTTGGAAGCTGCGTGAAGCCCTGTCATACATTTGGCTTCCAAAAAGAACGTTCGAAAACTGGAGCACTCACTTCTGGTTTTTGATCATTCAGGAGCCGGAACGTTTGACTCCCAAGACGTTCAGGAGCCGAGATATGACTGCACTCTGCCAATAATTAAAAAACTAATCTAAATAAAAACACAAACCAAAAGGAGGAAAGGGGGAAAAGGAAGGAGAAAGAGAAAAGGAGAAAACCCCCTGAGAACTTTTGATTCTTTGTCGGTTAGCTACATATAGAAAATTATTCAAAACATCCATTCCAAGATAGCACCCAACAATTCCACTTTCTATAAACCAATATTTTCTTCAATTCTCAAACTCAGATATCACACATTCAATTTTCTTTTTCGTGCAAAAAATCTATAAGGAGTTTCTGATCGTTAGGAAATATTGGCAATGATTTTTCAGCATTGCACTTCTTTTTTATATAAGGAAAATTGCATGGAAGTGTATATACAGTGGTACCTCAGATTACAGATGCTTCAGGTTACAGACTCCGCTAACCCAGAAATAGTACCTCAGGTTAAGAACTTTGCTTCAGGATGAGAACAGAAATCGCACAGCGGCGCAGCAGCAGGAGGCCCCATTAGTTAAAGTGGCACCTCAGGTTAAGAACAGTTTCAGGTTAAGAACAGATGTCCAGAATGAATTAAGTTCTTAACCCGAGGTACTACTGTATTGGGATTGGCATTAAATAGCATTAAAATGCTGACGAATTTTCATGAGGATTTCATTTTATTTTTTAGATTAGATTGCAAACTGGTGTGGAAATCTGTGATGCACAAAATCTGAAGAACTGAACTGGAAAAACGAGTAACTGAGAGAAACTGAAATTGATAGATTTGCCTATTCCTAGTGACAAGTGAAGAGCAGGCTTTATCTCAGCACCCCTTAAAACTAAAGTCACAGCAACTGGAGCATGAATAATGCCAGGGAAATTTTGGGAATGGGGAAATATGGTGGCTTCAGATTAACTGAACCAAAAGAAGAGAATGCCTCATATCAACAATCACCCTTCACCCTCAGAAGCGAAGTTTTTACAAGTGATTCCCCCCCCCCCAAAAAAAAAAAACTGCAGGGTGAAATTCTGAAAAAGGGGTGAACTCTAGAATTGGGCAAAATAGCCCTGTCCTATAAGAGATACTATTTTTGGCTTTATCGTTTTTATTAAGTCCTACCCGTCTCAGTCTGCTAATTGGTGGCTATCCCTGGATGAATAGCAGCTGGCTTAGCATATAACTTTGCCATCTTTAGAATACCATTAAACTAAGCACAACCGAAATCATACTGCCAGTGCCTGTAAGTCCAACAAAAGACTGACTTCAAAGAAAGGACCACTGCTTTGCTTGATGCATTTATAAAGAGCCCTTGTTCCATCAGATGAAAAACTTCAAAGTGCCTAACACCTTTTGCGGATTAGATAAAAAGACCTGTATGAAGGACTGTAGTCACTGGTTTGTGTGTGTGTTTGAAAGAAGGAAAAATAGATCAGATCCTGGTGATGTACTCAGAGTGTGATAAGGTTGGATCCAGACTAAGTTAGTGATGCTTTAGTTATTACTAATGTCCGAATAACGTTATATTCAAGAGAGCTTCCAAGCAAAGGACAAAACAAAAATAAGATACAACACATTGATATCAGACATAAATGAGGGTTGGGCCAATTCTAGTCAACCCAGGATTTAGTCAGATTCGATTGAGGTAGTGCCAGATCTCACCGGGTCAGATCAGGTCCATCTGGAATGATCTGGAGCTGTCAAAAGGTGGGTGTCATTAAGATATAATGCTAATTAAACATATGGTTGGGACAGAAAGGTGGCATGTTGCAAATATTAATATTGCGCAGCTTGAATCAATAGGATGAATAAAAACTGACTCCTTTTGAGATAAAAATTGCTCAGACCCAAAATCTCATTTTAAAGCTTTACTAATAGAACTTTTTTCGAAAACAGGTTTAAAAATCAATGTTACATCCAGATACAATGGTACCTCTAGTTAAGAACTTAATTCGTTCCGGAGGTCCGTTCTTAACCCGAAACTGTTCTTAACTAGAGGCAGGCTTTGGCTAACTAGAAGCGGCTTCTTGCTGCCACTGTGCTGCGGGCACACAATTTCCATTCTCATCCTGGGGCAAAGTTCTCAACTCGAGACGACTCTTCCAGGTTAGTGGAGTTTGTAACCTGAAGCGTTTGTAACCTGAGGCATTTGTAACTCACGGTACCACTGTAGTTGCGTAATATCATATGCTTGCTCAGCACAGGCTCAGCTTCTTACAAATACGAAATAACTCCAAGTGGACCTGAAATCAAAGGTCTGTCTCTTTTCACAGCCTCCATTACTGCCTGGAGCTGTTTTGCCTTCAGGAGAGACCTCATGAGCCCATGTTTCCCTTCAGCACCTTGAGAACAAAAGACAACTCACTCACCCCAAATGGAGATTTGCAACTGAACACCACGTCATCTAAGTTAGGCACATGACAGAGCCAGAAGAGATACATCAATAGTTAATTATCAACCTGTCAAGTGCCCAGGGAGTTCTTCTTAGCTTCAGTGGGATTTTTTTTAAACCCCTTTTGCAATACACATGCAGAGTTGTTTCCATTTCAATGTACAATTAACAAGGCATGTCTCCTCCCTGCCCCGAAATCAACTGCATGATCCAGATTGGGTCTGCTTCAAAGCACTGGATTGGACTTTGAACCGGATCAGGGGCATGCCCAGCCCTAATATCATTATACTGTTCTGAAATTAACAGTGACCATACCAGAATTATCCTTTTGGGAAGGTCTGTTTGTGAAAAAATGGTCTTTAACAGGCATTGAAACTGCCTGTCTGATATCCACCAGGAGGGACTTCCATAAAACTGGAGCTACTAACTAAAAGCCCTGCTCTGTGTCACCACAAAGTGGACCTTGGCTGCAGGGCTGTAGCTAAGGGGCGGTGAGGTGGGCCCCCGCCAGGGGCGCGAATATGGGGGCGTGCAAAACCGGCTTTAAAATATGTCCATAAATAAAAATATTGATTATTGCCTCATAAGAAAAGGTTTTAAATAGAGGGTAAATGGAATGGGTAGAGGTTAGGGGAGAGGTGGAAAGATGAGCTAATTTTTCTATGGCTAGGGGGCGCGATCTGGACTGTTCTACCAGGGGCGCAAGATCACCTAGCTATGGCTCTGCTTGGCTGTGGCACATAGCACTATGAGAAACACATCCCCTGATGACCAGAGTGGCCACACCAGTATGCCAGTGAAGCAGTGTCTCAGATCCTGCAAAAGAGAAGTGTAAGGCATAGGTTCCCAAATTGTGGTCCTGGGACCACCATGGACCATTCAGATGGTCCATGGTGTGTCTGAGAAGAACAGTGGGAGCAGCAGATGGAAATGGGGAGGGCACAATTAGTGTAGCTTTCCCTGATACTTGAGAGCCAGTGTGGTGTAGTGGTGAAAAGCGGTAGTCTCGTAATCTGGGGAACCGGGTTCACGTCTTCAATTGAGAGCCAGTGTGGTGTAGTGGTGAAGAGCAGTAGTCTCGTAATCTGGGGAACCGGGTTCGCGTCTCCGCTCCTCCACATGCAGCTGCTGGGTGACCTTGGGCCAGTCACACTTCTTTGAAGTCTCTCAGCCCTACTCACCTCACAGAGTGTTTGTTGTGGGGGAGGAAGGGAAAGGAGAATGTTAGCCGCTTTGAGACTCCTTAAAGGGAGTGATAGGCGGGATATCAAATCCAAACTCTTCTTCTTCTTCTTCTTCTTCTTCTACTGAATGACCCCCCCCCCCGTCCTTATGTTTAGTTAAGGCAGCAAGCTAGTATACACACTGACCCAGGAGTAAGCCCATTGAACTCAGTGAGTCTTCTTTTTTAGCAAGCATACACAGGGAGGGCTTCAGTGTAAGTCACTTGCCCAATTTTCAAAACATCTCTCTCTTTTTTTGTGGTAAAAGATATTTCTCCATCTTTTCAAAGTGCCCTTATTAGCTTTGGGCCATAAATGCTACAAAACAGATTTGAAAACTGGAACAAGCCCAACAGAAATGCTTGCTGCTGGTGAATATAAGGGCATACAAAACAGGGCAGTAAAGTCCCTATACAATATCAGGAAGACCATTAAAAAAATCTGGAAAAGCATCAAGATAGATGGCCTCTTTGTAGTTTCAGCCCAAAAGTTGAGCCCTGTTTCTAAATATTTTCCCTAGTGGGAAATAACAGCTTGAAAATAATCCCAGATGTATTCATTTGTATAGAATTGTGCTGCTTGCAATATATAAGCATGGAAATATTGTTGAAGGTTTCAATTCTGGTCTTGTGTTTTTTAAAATGTCAGGCTTTTGAAAAACAGCATCATTTTCCCTTAAAAGTTACTCATTTACCTGGAATGTTGGCCTGCAGGCCTAGATTATGGCCTGGGTTTGGACTTCCTTGAGACTGAAAAATTGCCTATAGGCAGAGAGTGGGGGAAGCAGGCAATTGTTGTGGATCATGTTCAATTGTAACACAAAAGTCAGCTGAAGGCTGGAGTCCCATGCTATTAGGACATCCACTGAAATGAACAAGCTTTACCTCTGAAGAGTGACGAGGACAAAATTCAATTCCGTTTGCCTTTAATGGCGACCTTACCTAATGAACACTTTTGAAAACAGTAAGAGAACCAAAGAACAACTGTCCTTCAAAGCTCGCACTTATTCTGCAGCCCAGTTGTCCAGCAGCACAGGACTTAGGGCAGTGTGAGTGGTTCCACGGCACAGGGCACCAAGCCGAGGGAGAGCAAAATTGAGAAGATCCATTTGGAAGCACCAAAATTTGGCCTTTCTCGGGGCACCATATTACATAAAATTACCAAAGTCCACTCCTTTCTCCCGCCACATAATATATACAAATATATATATATATAATGGAGTGAAGTGTGCATATGTTAACAAAAATAACACCAATACGCATGATATTAGGGGAAATGGCTTTGTAAAAATGTGTGTATTACACAAAAATGTGTACAGAAGGAGAATTTTGCACTAAAATGCAGGTGAATTTTCATGTGGACTTTAAAAATAAATCAGTCACAAACTAGAAAACCTAATTGCCCTGATTTATGAGGTCAGAAGGACTGTGTACAGAGGAAGCCAACCAAGATGATCAAGGATCTGGAAACTAGGCCTATGGTTGAAGAAGCTGGGTATGTTTATCCTGGAGAAAAGAAGACTGAGAGGAGATATGATAGCTATCTTCAAATATCTGAAGGGCTGTCACATGGAAAATGAAACAAGCTTGTTTTCTGCTGTTCCAGAGGTAGAATAGAGGAGCTTACCATTCCCAATTGCAAGATGAGCAAGAATATAATTTTTGAATGCTCCCCATATTTTTTTAAAAGCACACAACTTCCAAGTAATAAACCAGCATATCAGGGAGAAGGGTCAAGGCTAACTTATTCCCTTTTGTGATTTTCAACTTGCAGTGGTTTTTCATTTTTCATTTTATTTTTTTACATTTCAAAACAGATCCCCAAACTGCGGTTTAAAATGGTAGGACCTATTTGACGACTTCAAAACACTACCACCATTTCATCTCATTATTTTGCTGCAAGTTGTTAGTTTCAGCTCTCTTCACTGTGCAGCGAAGTGCTTGTCACGAGACAATGTTTACATTCCACAGTCAGAGTACTGTTGGGTTTTCACACGGGAATGGGAAGCTGGATGTGACATACACTGGTTTCCTGTTTTTCACTGTTCTCTCGGTGTTCGTTATTCCGAGGAGAAGGAGTGTTGCTTCTCTGCTCCCGCAGAGGCAAGATGCATGTTTGTAATTTCTCAACAATGAACTGAAAATAAAGCAACTTTAAGCATGTGGCACGTACTGTTCATCATTCCGTTGTGCAAAGGACTCTGCAATCACAACATTTTGGTTCCGGGCCCAGAAAGACGTAAATCAAACTGAAGATTAAAGACTCCAGCAGTCGAGTCGGAATGCCGGCAGAGGTACAGAGACACCGATCGCGTTATCTGCTCTGCGCGTCAAGTTTGATTGAAGAAGGTATGTGCTCATGCTGCCCGGAGCAGCCTGGCAGCCTGCCAGTTTCTAATTTATGGCTTTATGGCTGGACTTTGAACTTTTAAAGCCGTCTTGACGCGATACAGTTTAAGGCACAAGCTCACAGGCTTGGATGGCTGGGGAAAGCGAAAGTACTTTTTACAAGTGCTTTTGGAAGCTGTACTGTGACGCAGCTCGATTAAAGCAGCAATGATGGCTGAAGCAAAGCTGGCTGAAGCTTTTGGGATTCCTAAGCTCAATAAGAAAAATTACACGGAGTGGGTGCTATATGCAGAGGCAATTCTGCGGAAAGAAGGTCTGTTTAATGTTATTACAGACAACCCCCCAGCTCCAATTACAGCTGAATGGACTGCTAAGGATTCCAAAGCAAGGGGAACACTTACGTTGATAGTATCCCCAGAAGAGCTCTGTCTGTTGCGTGGAAAGACCACAGCCAAAGAAATTTGGAACTCTTTAAGAGAAGCTCACTTGAGGACAGAAGCTGGTTCCTCAATGTATTATTATGCCAAGCTGCATGGTATGGCTCTTGCTGAAGGTGGAGATGTGCGTAAACATCTGATGGAGATGCAGAATCTGAGACATGAGTTGCAACAGAGAGGACTCAACTTTCCAGAGGCTGTGTATTCCTTCATGATACTACATTCTTTGGGTCCAAGTTGGGAGTCCGTTGCCACTCAGTTTGCTGTTCAACCAACTGCTCAACTCACAGTAGCCTATGTTACTGCCGTGATCCAGAATGAAGCAGATCGCCGGGGTGCTAGCTGCATGGGTATGGGGGAGTCTTCACAGACGTCATCCCAGAGTGCAGTGGAACCACCAGAGGGCGCCAAAGCTTTGAAGGCAGTGAAATGCTACTCGTGTGGACGTCTAGGCCATATGAAGAGGGAATGCAGATATCCCAGGGCCAAGACAGAGCAGCGCAGCGGAAGCTCATCACGTGGAAAAGGCCAAAGCAAAGGCAAAGGTCCAGTGTCCAGGACAACGCAGCACAAGGCAATGGTCTCACGCTTCACTCCAAAGGTTGCAAAGGTCCAGAAGACGTCTAGATCTTTCTTCGTTGTTGATTCAGCAGCTACCCACCACATGTGCAACGACAAGAGACTGTTCATGTCTTTTACACCGCAGGAAGGTGCGATTCACCAGGCGGATGACCACACGATCCCCAGTCAAGGCTACGGAACTGTTGTTCTTCACAGTTTGGACTTAGAGATACAGGATGTACTTTATGTTCCAGATGCCACACACAATCTTCTAAGTGTGATGCAGCTGAATGAGCGCAACATTGACGTTTCCTTCAAGAACAAGAGATGCACCATCACAAAGAAAGACGATTACGTATTGCATGCTGAATGTGTTGATCGTTTGTTTGTTTTGTATTATGATGATGTTGTGCAGAATGAGACTTGTTGCATTGCAGGTTCTAACAAAAGTTTGCATGCAGGATGTATTCATGATTTTCACAGGAAATTTGGTCATTTGCATTTTGAGGCAGTATCTAAAATGCCTGCCTTGGTTGAAGGTATGACTATTAAACCCTGCAGGTACCACATGAAGTGCAAAGCATGCGCAGCAAACAAGGTGAAAATGGCTGCAAAAGGTAAGGTGTCTAGTAGGCAAGCTACAGAACCATACCAGATTGTTCATGCTGATTTAGTTGGTCCACTATCGCCCTCTTTGGGTGAAAATAGGTTCTTCATGGTTCTCATTGATGCATTTTCCAGGTATATTTACGTGTACAATCTCAAACAGAAATCAGAGGCTTTTCCAAGGTTCAAGGAATTCTGTGCTTGGTTGGAAAATGTGCATGGTAAGAAGATAAAAATTCTTTTCACAGATCGCGGGGGAGAATTCACTTCTCAGCAGTTTGAAGCTTTTCTGACTGAGAAAGGAATTCAACACGATTTGTCCAGTCCTCGCTCGCCATGGCAGAATGGGCTTTGCGAAAGGGCAAATCAAACATTGCTTCAAGGGTTAAAAACCTTGCTGCATGATGCCAATCTTCCAGAGAGTTATTGGGCCGAATCTCTCTCATGTTTTGTTTACAGTTACAATCGCAGGTTATCTTCAGCGATTGATTGTACCCCCTATGAGAAGATGTTTGGTAAGAAACCGTACATCAAACACATGAAAATTTTTGGTTCTGATATGTGGATTCACTCACCACAAAGCTCCAAGTTAGGCAAACGTGGTTTGCATGGTATCTTTCTAGGTTATCAGAAAGGTTCTTACAGAATAATGATGACTGACTCTAAAACAATTAGGCTCACAAGAAGTGTTGAGTACAATGCCAAGTGGGGGGAGAATGTGGGAATTTTTCAATGTTATCCTGATGACAGTGATGAGACTGAGGATAAGCAACAACAACCCACACCCACTGATGAAGGTTCTGATTCTGAGTCTGAAACTGAATCGGATAATTCAGAGGATTTCAAGAGTGCGAAAGCCTCTATGCGACCCTCTGAAAGCTCTGATCAGGAATTGGAAGAACCATTGTTCACAATAGGTCACTTTTCTCCTAAGAAGGAAGAGGAGAGTGTTGAAGACCAAAGGCTGATTCGTAGGTCACAAAGAGCCACAAAAGGCAGACCTCCAAAGAGATTTGCTGATGAATTTGCTAAGACAGCAGTAGCAGCTGTTAAAAGCTCCAAGAAGGTATTTGAACCTTCAAGTTTCCAAGAAATCCAGGATTTGAATTCTAAGGAAGCTGAGCCATGGTTAAATGCCATGAAGGCTGAGCTTGATTCCTTGGAAAGGAACAAAACTTGGGAGCTAGTTCCAGTAGTTCCAGGAATGAAACTGCTTGGAAGCAAATGGGTCTTCAAAGCGAAGACTGATCAAAATGGCAAGATAGTCAGACACAAAGCCAGATTGGTAGCCAGAGGTTTTGCACAGGTACCAGGTGAAGACTATCACGAGACCTACTCACCCACGGTGAGATATGAGAGCATTAGGCTTATGCTCAAGCTAGCTGCAGAGGAGAATCTACACATTAGTCACCACGATGTGAATACAGCGTTTTTGTATGGATCTCTAGGTGAATCACTTTATATGCTTCCACCTGATGGCGTACAGGTAAAACAGGGATTTGTTTGTGCTCTGAAAAAGTCCCTTTATGGTCTCAAACAAAGTGCACGGTGTTGGCACACAAAACTCACTGAAGCATTGTTTTCTCTAGGTTTTCAGCAAGGGAAAGCTGATCCATGTGTGTTTGTCAAAGAGGAGGAGCAAAAGAAGCTGTATTGTTTGTTTTATGTTGATGATATTTTATTCTTTTGGAAAGATGTCACAATGTACAATAACGCCCTAGCTCAACTGAAAGAGCACTTTGACATGAAAGATCTTGGTGAGGTAAACAACTACCTATCTCTGGAAATAGAAAAAGATCAAAGTGGTAACATTCTAGTACACCAGTCAAGGAAAATTGCTGATGTGTTAAGCAAACTAAACCTGATGGATGCTAACCCTGTAGACACACCGATGACAACAAGTTATCAGGTAGAAGACACTGAAGAAGCATTTTCTGACACTACACTGTACAGAAGTGTGCTAGGCAAGCTAAACTTCATTGCCAGATGTTCAAGACCTGACATTGCTGTTAGCTGTAATTTGCTAAGCAGACAAGTCAACAATCCTACTGTTAAGGATTGGAAAGCTCTGAAACGCATAGCACGCTATTTGAAAGGCACTATGCATTACAGACTGAGATTTAACAATCAGAAGTCTGGTGGTCTTGAGATTTTTGCAGATGCAAGTTTTGGAAGTGACACTACAGACAGGAAAAGTACGTCTGGAGTTTGCTACATGTACAATCAGGGTCTATTTGATTGGTCATGCAAGAAGCAAACAACAATTAGCTTAAGTACTTGTGAAGCTGAACTGAATGCACTGTCTTATTCACTTAAGGATTGTGAATGGTTGTTACAATTGTGCAAAGACATGAAAATTCCTGTCAAATGTCCAATCCAGGTTTACCAGGACAACAAAGCATGTTTGGCTTTGCTGAATTCGGAAGGTTGTAAGCAATGCACGAAGCACTTGCAATTGAAGTTGCAACATGCTAGGGAACATATTCAGAAGGGACTCGTAACGGTGTCCTATATGCCAGGTAATGAAATTCTTGCTGATGTATTGTCCAAGATTGTATCAAGGGATCAACACTGTACCTATGTACAGAAGTTGGGTTTGTACTGATATTGTACGAACACGCTGCCCAGTGATGTTCACAGAAAGGGGGAGGATGTTAGTTTCAGCTCTCTTCACTGTGCAGCGAAGTGCTTGTCACGAGACAATGTTTACATTCCACAGTCAGAGTACTGTTGGGTTTTCACACGGGAATGGGAAGCTGGATGTGACGTACACTGGTTTCCTGTTTTTCACTGTTCTCTCGGTGTTCGTTATTCCGAGGAGAAGGAGTGTTGCTTCTCTGCTCCCGCAGAGGCAAGATGCATGTTTGTAATTTCTCAACAATGAACTGAAAATAAAGCAACTTTAAGCATGTGGCACGTACTGTTCATCATTCCGTTGTGCAAAGGACTCTGCAATCACAACACAAGTGTCAATTACATTTGAACCAGCCCTTAAATACTGACAATTGTCTTCTGCATGGCAGCTGCAATTACCTTTATGAAAGTTATTACAAAGGTCAGGTTTGACTCAACATGGTTCAGGCAAGATCAATGATGTAAACAAGTTTGCACTAGTGCCTCATCAGATTAAGTTTGGAATCTGGAGGAGGAAATCAGACTGGAAGAGCTTCTCCTTTATATTGACCACCTAAGACTGCAGTCCTGAGGCAGACAGGAGAGAGCTCAAAGATGGATGAACCATTATATCTAATGCAGGCCTCTTACTGGCAGAGCACTAGTGAGCGTGAAGGAGTGCTCTTGTGCATCTCTCTTGTCTTCCTTGAAAAAACCCACCCATTTCCCACCTTTTGATCTACCTCTGGTCTTCCCGTGACACCCCCACAATCTGCTCCAAGACACTCCCCTTTCCGGACCTCCCAATGTCAAAGCTCCCGTGTTCATAAGGTAAGGATTGTGATTTCCGCTGAGGCAGGGAGGAGGCATTCAACATCACCTCTTCCTCTCTAAAGTTTGACCTTCCTCTATCTGCCATCAGAGAGAGAAATCTGATGTTTCCTATCTGGGATACCCCCTCCCTGGGGACCATATTCTATCCCCTAAAAAATTGGTGGAAGTGCAAGAGCAGGGATCATTCAGTGTGCAACTTAAGGGTTAATTTTGTTAACGTCAACATGCACAGAGGGTGATGGGATGAAGGAGCTGCTTTGCAGGGCATGATCTCTAGAGCAGTGTTTCCCAAACGTTTTTGGGCAACGGCACACCTGTTTACCGGAAAAAAATCTCGCGGCACACCACCATTAAAGCCCCGCTCCGTGACGTCAGCGCGCAGCGTCACGCCGGGAGGGACGCACAAAAGTGAACGTTTTTTCCCTTCCCCTTGCCGGGGTGGGAGGAGGCAGCAGAGCGAGGGACTGAGGGACGGCGGCAGCTGAGGCGGCGGCGGCTGTTGTGGTGGTGGCGGCGATAGCGGGCGGAGGAGGAGCCGTCGTCGGGAGTTGCTGCTGCTGCTGTTGCTGCTGCTGCCCGGACATGCCGGCCTCCTCCTCCTCCTCTGTCTCGCGCTCCTCCCTTTTGCGCGCGCTGCCCCGCTGCTCGGCACCACCACCGCGGAGCCGCCCCCGGCTCGACGCGGATCCTCGCCGCCGCCGCCTCTCGCCGCCCGACTCGCCCGCCTCCCTCCCCCGGCACACCAGCCGGTGTCTCACGGCACACTAGTGTGCCGCGGAACACCGGTTGGGAAACACTGCTCTAGAGCTCTGGTCGTGTAGTTATGAGAGAGTTCTTTCTCTGTATGTTTTGTTGAATGTCTCCCTGGTATGTACAAGGCCTGACCTACGAAAGAAGAAACCTCTCTCTTCCTTTCCCTTCAAATTATATGCTGTCTTTCTTCAGTTTGTTCAGTAAAGTGTTATCCAGACTCTCTTTGGACTTCTCCCATGTTACTTAAGGGGCTTTGCTAAGAAAAACCTGCAGGTGGAGATTCTGTGTCTGGAAGATATCTTCAAACAGATGCAACTATCAACCCTATAGCAGAGGGTTGTAAGGAAGCAGTAGTAGTTATGAAGAAGTTTCACACAGGTTTGATTTTGGTCCTGGCATTTGAGACTTATCTCACCCATCCTGGCTGCTCCACAATCCTCTTTGCTGTTGTTGCATTTTTGTTCGTCTTCGTTCAGTGTGCCTTTGAATGGGAGGCACAGTTCATAAATCACACAGGGGGAAAAACACAGGCAGGAAAAGGGTGCTATGAAATATATACAGAAAAGAAAATGTTTGATGGCAAAAGGCGGTCTTTTTTAAGACCCCTTGTTATGGTTGTGGTCACTTGTTTATACCTCGTAATAACTACAGCAATGTTATCAGCGCTTGTCAAAGCAGAAGGATTTCTGTCTGTGCTGTGAATATTGCCTCCAACAGACCCATGTAATTGTTTATAATAGCTACTCAGTGCATATAACCAGAGAGTTGGCCAGAAATGTAGGTGCTTCTGGGAAATAAATATTGCCTCTGCTGATAGGCATGATGTCGTTCAGCTTAGGGTAAGCAAATTAAATCCTCTTAATTAAAAATAAAAACCTCAGCCCACAACTTATTTTCCCTCTGTATACATTATCTGTGGAGAGGTTTGTAAAATATGTAATGTGATACACGGATTTCATTCCAGAATTCCAAACTTAACCTATGTTATATGTGAGACTAGTTTCACTTAAATTTATAGTCCAGTTCCTACCATTGAGCTTACAAGTTAAGTTTTACAAGGGAAGGGCAATAAATTAAATCTAGATGGAGGCATAACTTTGGCCCTCTAGCTGGTTGTACAGTTTAGCACATTAAAAAGAGAGAGAGCATAATGCGCACTTGTTAATAAAATTAGCACAGCGCTGACATGTAAAAAACCATTTTATAATTGGCGGGTCCATTCTAAGGGCCTGTTGACAACACTGAATTTCAGAAACCTGCTTTGGTAACAACATTGTAAATGTGGAAAGCTCATAAATGGATACAACAGAAATTCGTTTGCTCTTTGATATTACGTGTGTATGTGTGTGTCTCCGTAAAGCGAAAACTGTAAAATTACCACATAATAAAAGCCAGGGTACTGAGCGCTAATTGCCTATTTATACAAAAAAGGCTCTTTTCTACAGTCTTGTAGGTGTGAGGCGTAAACGTCTTGGATTTTACGAAGCTGCGATTTACATTTTCAGCCTGTCTGTTCTCTCTTGCATTTCATCTCAACCTTATAAAAAAGAAAATGTGATTTTATTAATCCGCTTCAAGTATTCACCGGGCATTAAATCCACAAAGCACCCTACAGGGTTTTAATTGTGACAGAAGAGCCAGCGACAATTGGGGCCTCCTGCCCACCACTGAGACTGGCCCACCCTGACTGCTGGGCACAAATGCTGGTTTTTAAGCAGCAATACCCAGCCGGTCGTGATAGCCACTTTGTCAGCTGCCTGGAGGGAAGTTGTCAAGTCTGGGACCCCGCTGCTTTATTCCTATAACTCTGTTGTAGAAACACCTCACAAGTGGAATTGTGGTTGCCTCATCCAGAAAATGTGGAAAGGATTAATGTGGCATGTAAAACAAATCACTCTTGAGCTCAGCTGAGAAAGTGGGTATTAAAAGCACTCCAGTCAAAAGGGCTTTTAGTAAAAGGGTTGCTGTGATATACAGTCAGCATATGCTGGGCTGGTAAAGCTGCAGGGTGTTTGGAAATGGTAATGGTCCATGGGTGTAAATTCTTTCAAGACCTCTTAAAGGCACATATGTTTTTTGAGCATGTTCCTCAAACAAGGACCTGTTATGGTTTAGAGTCAATGGCGCTTTTAAACTTTATTGATTGGCTTGTGATATTCCGAGGCCACTTAACCATCTTTCTAGTATTGCTGGACAAGTTGCTTTTAAAAACCTGGAATCTCATACATTCTCCTGCCTATGCAGTTGTGTGCATTCTGAAATTAGTGATCTCTAGAGGTCCAGGCATCCCAAGGAAACAGTGACATCTTCCTGGGGTGTGTGAGTGTGTCTGTGTGTGCCCTTTTATTGAGCTTTGTTTATTCTTATGCAGATTTTATTGTTGGTTGATATACCACTGTACTGGTCCCCAAAAGCCCTTAAAGGTTGCTTACAATAAAAATAAGTAAAAACAGTGAAATACCTCATCCCCATTTTGCAATGCATAAATACAGGATAAAATTTTGGGAGGTTGTTTTCACTCAGTTATGCATATACCTGCTACTTCTTCTGAAGATTATGGACTCCTTTGAAAGCCACTTTACCTAGACATGTTACAAATGAAGAAGAGCAGAATCATTCCAATGCAAATCTTTTTTGAAGCCTAGATTTCACAAGTATGGGACATTGTACAAATTAACCAGGAATATTGATCTGGCGGGGTGGAGAGAGGACTCACACCTTCTGTAAGACAAGGTATTCTATTATTGACTTTGTTTAGACATTTGAACATGGTTTTGATTCTCCCCAGACCCATGGAACCTTAGACACTTTCATTTGACTGCCTTTCTGGGAAGGTCTAAAACTACAACCATCAGCCGCTATTTTTCTTTCTTTTCTGAACAACTACTAAGCTCTGTTTTCCTTGCATGCATATGTTTTGCTACTTGAAATTAATAGATCAATCAAACAGCAACAACAGCATCTCTCCAGGGCAACCCATCACCAAATGCACACAGAGGCAAATGTTCACCATACCATGTTGTAAAAACACACACCAAAGCATACATTTAAAAGAAAAAGCTCAGAGAGATGGAGAAGGAGCCAGTATGTAGCACTAATAACCTAGCAGGGTAGCAGTAAACAGAAGCAAGATGAAAATGGGATGACGAATGGCCCAGATATTCATCATGTGCAGGAGCGAACCTTATAGTGAGGCTGTGCTGCTCAACTGACCCCCCTTTAGTTGTGTTGCTGCTGCATAGTAAAATACAGAGGAGGAGTCGGAGTCAGACAGCAGCAAGATCAGCCTGCTACAAACACGTCAGCAGAGCTGATCTGGTAGCCCTCTTTCTCTCCATTCTGGTATGCAAAGAGAAATACCTGATTTAGGTGTACAAACTCAGTGTAAGTTCTCCAACTGTCAGATGGGAACAAGTAGTTGCCTACATAGATCACAGGAATGTATTGCAGGTAAAGCTGCAAAGGGGACAAGAAAAAACTGAAGCCGAATACAGTGGTACCTCGGGTTAAGTACTTAATTCGTTCCAGAGGTCCGTTCTTAACCTGAAACTGTTCTTAACCTGAAGCACCACTTTAGCTAATGGAGTCTCCCACTGCTGCTGCGCCACTGGAGCACGATTTCTGTTCTCATCCTGAGGCAAAGTTCTTAACCCGAGGTACTATTTCTGGGTTAGTCGAGTCTGTAACCTTAAGCGTATGTAACCTGAAGCATATGTAACCCGAGGTACCACTGTACTGAAAAGACAGAGGGGTTGTGTATTCCAAGTTTTCGAGTTCAGGTGGTGGGAACATGATCCGTGTTTAAAGTCCTAAATAACCCAGCACCCCAACACCACCTCCTTCCCTATAGACCCTCCCAGTTGGTAAGATAAACAAAGAGAGGGTCCTTTTGGTAGTTCCACCTGGTAGTTCCCCCGTGGGGTAGTGGTGGTGACATGGGAGAAGGCATTCTCTGTGGCAGCCCTTAAGTTGTGGTGTTGCCTCACCAGTGAGTTGTGTCCAGCTCCTTTACCATATAGCTTTTGGCCTTTGACACCTGAGATGTGTTTTCAGAGCCCACCCTATTCCTGCAGGTGCAATCTGCTTAAACTGTTTTAAATGTCGAATTATGAATTGTTGTAACCCACCATGGGACCTGCTGGTGAAGATTTAAGAGTAAGGAGCACATTGTGTAGAACCATTTCAGTGAGGTTGTCTACTGGCTTGACCTTCTACTTAGGGACATATGATTGCTTTATCCATACTTTAAAGAAGAGGAGCCATAGTTCAGTAGCACAGCTCATGTGCTGCACAAGGTCACAGGTTTAGTTCCCAGAACCAATAATAATAATAATAATAATAATAATAATAATAATAATAATAATAATTAATTTATACCCTGCCTATCTGGCTAGGTTTCCTCAGCCACTCTGGGCGGCTCCCAACAGAATATGAAAAACACGATAAAACATTAAAAGCTTCCCTGAACGGAGCTGCCTTCAGATATCTAAAAGTCAGGTAGTTGTTTATTTCTTTGACATCTGATGGGAGGGCGTTCCACAGGGTGGGTGCCACTACCGAGAAGGCCCTCTGCCTGGTTAGATCCCCGTCCAAGATCCTGGCCATATTGAATGAAATGGACCAGTGGTCTGATTGATGATAAGGTTCTTTGAGCATGTTAACTTTGTTTGTGGACTGAAATGATTCAGACTTATCATCTGTTGAGTAGTTCCGTTGTTCTTGAAAACTATGCCTGCTACTTTATATGTAAACCTAACAATGAATTTAAACGTTAAAACGAACATAAAATCAGGGAGCAGCTGCATAGACTTCCCTTGCAGGTAATCACTGCATCTGAACACTGGCTTCACTGAATGGAGCTCATGTTACAATTGCTTTTGAGCTGTAGATGCCAGATGTTTGTGTGTGGTTTTTTTGTTTTTTGTTTAAAGAGCATGCAAGAGACCTTGTTGTATTTCAAAGTGGGAAGTGGCTGAAATGGAAATGAAAAACAATGCTGCATCTGGCTGTTAGATTTTATTTGCCATTGCATTCGGCAACTTTGCAATAACATTTCCTTCCACTGTCCCTGCACATTCACCAATAAATCTGTGATTTCTTTCAAAACATTGCTATTGTATCTGGACTCATTCTGGAGTCTTGAAATCAATTAAAAGTACAATGTTGACTTTGATGGTGTACAAGAAAGAATGAGCACAGGAAACTGGGATAGTGGGTCCCCACTACCTGCCAGATTTCTACCTGAGTTTCAGCAGGAAAGTAATAAATATATATACCGTATTTACTGAAAATGTGCATAGATAGTAGGAATGAACACACACAACAAGGACAAGTTTAAGTTTTTATCTGTCCAGAATATATCTCCATGGGTAATCTTGGGAAATAAATCATGGATACATGAGCAGCAATTATGTCAGAGTTGGGGGGGCAAAAAAAGAAGAATATATATGTGTGTTTGTGTTTTGAATCACTGTATATAAAATTACTCACGGATTGCTCTTATTTTTGTTAATCCTATAAATCACCAGGACCGTCAAGCAGAAAGGTCATGGTTTCATGATCAAAAACGTACTTAGCTGAGTTAAAACAATCGTGCGGAATCCTGTGTGAATGTTGAATATTTTGGTTTCCCTTTCAGGTTCTGGTTCAGTGCCCCAGACTCTGCCTCTGACTGTAACCATGACTGAAAATATTGTTTCACCCGTTTCAGCAATGACACCATTTGTTACTTCTTTGCTTTACTACAGGGCTGGTAAAAGTCAAGATCAATCAACCGCCTTTAATATTTCCACCATGCAGAGAACTTTGCAGCCAACATGCAAAAAGAGATACAGTTGAAGTGAAGTCACGCTCTGGCATCTTCATAAAATGGAAAGCCGAACATGTAACTTCTGCATACCAGGACTGAAACGCCTAAATTTCGCTGCCAATGCCCTGAAGTTCAGAAGATAATTCATATATATATATGAATAGACAGGGGACAGGAATAGCACCTTGAAACACTGGTTAATTATTATTATTTTAATCACAAGCTGATGTGGAAATGCAAAGAACTGAGTTTAAGATATGAAAAATGAAAAGTTGAGTGAAATTGACAAATATTCCCATTCTTAGTAGCCTCCACATCCTGCTAAATGGGAGATAATTTGCTTCAAGGGGTACCATGAAGGCAGTGGGAGGATAGATACAAGAACTAATGTACTTAAAATTGTGGGGGGGGCATTTGGACTCCACTTTGGGTATTAAAATTCAGTGGGCCAGCACAGATGTTGAGCAGCACTAATCAATATGTCATCATTAGATGTATATACCATCCCATATATTTTTGCATTTCTGTAGTGAGAAATGGTACATGGAAACGAATATAGGCCCACGGAGAAAAGCATAATATACGGAAAAGAGACAAGCTATATAAGGATGTAGAAGGGGAGACCGAGAGAATGAAAAGAGGAAGCAGGAAATGAAGGCAACATTTGAAAAAGCAAAACTGCCACACCATAATTTATTAGGCAAACCAGGAAATGAATTACAGTTAAAGAATGACAAGAGACATTTCGGAAACTATATATAATAAAAAGTAAATTCTGGACTGATGGATCATGTGCTTCTGGAAATAAAATCACAGTGCCATTTTCTCTCGCCAACTCACCAAAATGTTTTGGGTTTTTAAAAAAATGTTTTCCAATTGATAAATATGACTAATAAAAACGGTATGCTGTAGAACTGACTGCATTCAGGCAAACAACAACAAACACATTTTTATTTTTGAAAGGTCAAAAAACCCCTCACGGATTACCTTTCACAAAGTTTAAAACAGTGCCACTCTGCCTATAACATGATGGGCTGCATCCAGCTAAGATACTCTACTCAGAGTGGACCCATTGAAATTAATGCACTCAAGTTAGTTAAAAGGTCTACTCAGATTATGACTAACAGTGGGTCATGTTAGCATTTCACTCCTCCGTTGCTGGATGTGTGATTGTTATATCACATGTCTGTGTTTACTGTCTAGTGTGAGAACGGAAACTAGTCTTATCTCTTCCGCTCTACTGTACTTTTTTACTTTCTTTTACCTCCTTCGTCTCCAAGAGAGAGATCATTGGTCCTTGATCCAGTGAGCAGTGTATACGTAGCTGGGCATTCTCAGGCCTAGAGGCCAAAGGCAGCTCTAGCCAGCCCTAGACAAGACTCCTACCTGCCCTTGCTTCCCTGGTCACTTTTGCCTGGCTGGAATAAACTTTGATAATGCATCTTGTTTGCCTGAATGGTGGGTGGAGAGATTTGTATGAGTGCAGAAGCCTCTCTATGTGTTAAAACCTCTGGCGGTTGTATGGCTAGAATGTAGCCTATGCAGCAAAGGACAGGTTCATTGCTCTATACTCTTGGGCCTCTGGCCTTGCCAACTGGGGCATGGGATCCCCAGAAGAGTGTCCATGGAGGAATGTATATGTTTCCCACGCCCAGGGATGGGGGAGAAATTCATTTCAGTTCACACATAAAGGCAGACCTAATGAATCCACACTTTCCAAAACAATACACAAAAACCAAGTCAGAGCCATCCAGAATGCGGCAGCTAGTCTGGTGACTGGGTGTGGTCACCGTGACCACATTACAACAGTCTTGAAAGACATACATTGGCTCCCAGTACGTTTCTGAGCACAATTCTAAGTGTTGGTGCTGAGCTTTAAAGCCCTAAATGGCCTTGGTCCGGTATACCTGAAGGAGCATCTCCACCCCCATCGTTCTGCCCAGACACTGAGATCCAGCGCCAAGGGCCTTCTGTGAGAAAAGAAGTTACAGGGAACCAAGCAGAGGGCCTTCTCGGTAGTGGCACCCACCCTGTGGAACGCCCTCCCACCAGATGGGAAAAAAACTACTAGACTTTTAGAAGACATCTGAAGGCAACCCTGTTCAGGGAAGCTTTTAATATCTGAAGGATTATTATATTTTAATATTTTGTTGAGCGCCACCCAGAGTGGCTGGGGAGATGGAGCCAGATGGGTGGGGTATAAATAATTTCTTCTTCTTCTTCTTCTTCTTCTTCTTCTTCTTCTTCTTCTGAAATTCGCACTTCCCTGAATTTTGCAATTCGCCAGCAACATAACATGAACAAAAATCTATATACTGTACAGCACTAATGAGTTCATATAAATGCATTTATTGGTGGAAATAGCATACTGTACAAAGACACATTGTGTTGTGGGTAATTGCTTTGCAAAAAAAATGCATATGTAAGGGAAAACTGAATATAAGTATGTGCATATTAGGAGAAATTTGCACTAAATGCTGGTGAAATGTCACAAGAACATTTCCCTACACAAAGTAGACTTAGGCAGAATTGTGGAGAGCCAAACGTAATAGTGGGGCAAGTGGAATCAGAGGTATTGAAATGCCTATATTTGCCCATCCCTACCCGCCACTGGCATAAAGAAGCAGGTTTCTGGCCACAGGTTATCTCCTCCAAGCCCCTGTACATATTTCAAGATGTGATTCTAACACAGCTATGCTATTGCAAATAGGGCCATGTTAAAGCACAAGTGGCACTGTGGTGTAAACCACTGAGCCTTGGGCTTGCCGATCGGAAGGTTGGTGGTTCGAATCCCTGCAACGGGGTGAGCTCCTGTTGTTTGGTCCCAGCTCCTGCCAACCTAGCAGTTCAAAAGCACGTCAAAGTGCAAGTAGATAAATAGGTACTACTCTGGCAGGAAGGCAAACAGCGTTTCTGTGTGCTGCTCTGGTTTCGCCAGAAATGGCTTAGTCATGCTGGCCACATGACCCAAAAAAACTGTCTGCAGACAAACGTCGGCTCCCTTGGCCTGAAAGTGAGATGAGCGCCGCAACCCCAGAGTCATTCGCGACTGAACTTAACTGTCAGGGGTCCTTTACCTTTACCTTTTTTAAGCCAGGCGGTCCTAAATCTTAAGTTTTCTGTCTTTAAATGTTTACTGTGAGAGTGACAGCAGTGTTGTTATTGTATCTTCCGGATGACAGTTGCTGCAGTGTTGGACAAAATCTGTTGCCCCGAAAGCTCATTGTATTGGAATATCATAGAGGGTGGAATTCAATGTTGTTTAACATGTCTATAAAAATGCATGTTAATGAACAGTACACACAAAAACGTGTATATTCGTGAAAATGTACAAAAATGCATCCTACGATGGAAAATGCATATATAATAGGCAAAATTGTGGCAAAACGAATATATATTGGGAGAAATGCACAAAAAAGGCATCTGAATGTCCATACAACCTTCTTAAACTGAATTTAAGATAAGAAAATTGTGAAACTGAGAAATTGATAGTTTGTCCATCCCTTCTTTGAAGTAAGGCTTAACGTTAACAGCTATAACGTTAGCAATAATATTAATTAGGCAGTGCCCCCTTCCATGGCTCTTACTCATGATATGCTATATAGAGCAATAAAATGCACCTAGTGCATATAATAAACATAAATGTGAACTAATATGGAAATATGGATCCCATGCCAATATTTCTAAAAGTTTTCAACACATTTGTTGTTGTTAATGGTTTATTAGGGTTTCTTTTTTAAAAAAGATCTTACAACTAACAAGAGTTTCCCCTTCATTTCTCCTTCCCAAAATTCCCTCCTCCCTCTTATCCAAACATATTAATTCCAAAACACTTTAATTCAATGCATACACTTAAAATCCTAATAATTTAAGGGAGAAAAAAACACTTCTCAACACTTTTAAAGCTTAATTGGGCAGTAACAAAGATGAAGAACCGGCCAAACATGCTTCACATCTTATCAAATTCATATTATCATTTGAATGTATCTGAATCCCATAGTTCGTATTCAAATTACAGACCCTTGCAACTTCTGTTTGGCTGGCACCAAATACTAAATATTAAGGTTCAATCTATATTGGAAACTGAGCTTGAAACGGGTTTATAGCCTGGAGGCAAGTTGTGAATCCCATAAAGCATTGTTAGAGGCACCTGGTTAGTGTTCGGTACACCTGCTTAATGTTCCTCTCCCCTCCCCGAAGTCGCAAACGTCAAACGTCTTGGCAACGTAATGGGGTTTGAATGACAGCCATGCGCTTGAACAGCAGTTATGTTTTTTCACTACCAAATTGGATCATAAATGATGAAAAAGAGGTCAGAAAGGAAGTATGGAGGCAAACAAATTTGAAAGGGGAAACTGCTAATAGCCATAAACCGTGCAAAATCAAAGGGGCCGACAAGTCATTGTGGATTACCTGCCCCATGAATTACTGATCAAGCTGCATTATGATATGGAATTTTCTGGCTCCTTTCATCTGCAGCGCAACACTTTCTAATGGCTCCCAGATTAAAACGCACAGGTTTGCCTGAAGACTGCTTTCTTAGAAAGCAACCCCCATTGCTTTGCATGCGTAACATGCTTTATGTGTTGAGTATTTCTTAAATATGAAGGTTAGACAGCTAGACTGCTTCTTGATTTGATTACGAGGTATGCTGCAAGTGCCATCCTCTTCGACACTTCTGAAATAAACTCAACACAAATGTTGCATTTCCATGACAAAGCCATTTTGAATGTGCAGTAAAGTCACAGATGATTTGACGTGCCTCCACGGTTATTTCTCACCAAAGGAGAGTGCTGAATGCAAGTAGTCTGTCAACGCCTAGTCACATGTTTTGAGACTGATATACTATCAAGGCCCAATGTACATATTTACAGAAACACACCTTTCACACATATTGAGGCATCACTGGCATGGGAAGCAGCCATGTCTTTGACTCCTTCCACATAACCTCAGAGTTATCTCACTGGGGTTGTACAGGAAATGGCCACCTTCCATGCAGTCAGGTCCGCCATAAAACAAATTATGGAGCACGCACATGTGATTAAAAATGAACTGTGTGATTGTGGGCCTATCACTCTTTAGTTCACAGAACCTGATCTTTTAAAAAAAAAAATAGGGACTACACCTGTCAGAGAGGAGAGGTTTAACCAAAAATACTCACCCGCAATCTGAAATTTGCAACAGAAAAAAATAACCCACTAATATAAGGGGAATCCCCCCCCCTGTCATTAATTGTGTTTTTTGCCCGGGTGGTTTTTTGTTTGTTTGTTTGTTTGTTTGTCAGGATAACGGTAGAAGAGGAAACAGTCAAGTTTCTTCTCCCCATGAACTGAAGTCCCAATTCAAAATAGACTCCCACACCCCATGGATGTGCTTACTGCTAAATTTTAAAACCCAGACAATACTGCAGGCAAAACAGTGAGCATTACATGTAGCAAGGCCTCAAATGCTTTAAGACTTTAAACTTCCCTACTAAGAGAGATGTTCCAATCCCCTTTTCTGCGCTCTTCCCAGCCCTTCAACATCCTACTTGAGATGTGGCTAGTGAGAAAAGCTGTAAGATGCTTCATACAAAAAGCTACTAAATCTGCCCTGAAGCCTTATTTCAAAAATAAACCAGGATTTGGGGGTCAAGGGGGAGGAGTCTTTACCGATATTCCTGTGTGCTAGGGAATGTGCATTTGCTTTTGTTACCTCAGTCAGCCAATGAGGGGCACTATTGCATCATGCCATAGAAGTTAACAAAATCTTTTTAATTAGTGTTTTGGCAATACAAATGATGTTTTTGTTAATCTCTTGGGGGTGACACTCTTTTATTTTAATTCCAAAATGTACTATTTTGTTGTTGTTGTACTCTTTAGTAATGCTATTATTGGTATTAGTATTGCTATTAATAATGCTATCATTATTAGAAACTACATGAGAAGACCTAAGACTTCTGTTTGCTTTGAAGAATATTGACATTGTACAATGCCATGCGGTTTTTAGGTTGTCGGTTTTGCATTTGTCAAATGCAGAACACATTGGATATAGCAATAACCTGACCCAACACAGGTGAAAGATGAAAGAGAGATTATTTCTCTTCAGAATCGGTACAGAGAAATCCAATGTTTCTGCCACACCAACAGTCACACTCCCAGAAAATTTGGAAACTAGAGAGAATATAATGAAACTGGCAAAACATTTGCCCACGTCCTTGGCAATGCTGTCAATACACACAAATCAGAAAGCAGCATGTCAACACCCAGGGCCAGCCTACTCATGGCGCAAGACAAGACAATCACCTCAGGCAGCAGCATCCACAGGGGCAGCAGATCCTGGTGTAGATCTTTATTTCCCCCCTTGTTCCTATTGCACCAGAGTCTCGTCTAAGTAAACTGCAGCAGCTCTGGTGTTTTGACTAAGGTGGCTCAGCTTTACCAAATCAACCTCTGCTACGGGTCCTCCTTTTCTGCTCTTGTCATTGTTCAAATGCTTGCAGAAGGCAAGCAAAAAGGTAGCTGACACCAAGCAGGAGGAGGCACGGGATACCCTGAGGATCAGCAGGAAGAAGAAGAAGAGGAGGAGGAGGAGAAGGAGGAGGAGTTTGGATTTGATATCCTGCTTTATCACTACCCTAAGGAGTCTCAAAGCAGGTAGCATTTTCCTTTCCCTTCCTCCCCCACACCACAACAAACACTCTGTGAGGTGAGTGAGGCTGAAAGACTTCAGAGAAGTGTGACTAGCCCAAGGTCACCCAGCAGCTGCATGTGGAGGAGCGGGGAGGCAAACCCAGTTCACCAGATTACGAGTCTACCGCTCTTAACCACTACACCATGCTGGCTCCCTTGCCAGGCTGTGTGGGCCTCAGGAGGTGTTCAGTAATGATGATTCCTGAAACCAGTGTATCTCTAAGGACCACCAATGCAAGGGACTTGTCAGGATCCAGCTGGCAAATGAATGTTGCCCAAGGGGAGTTTTAAGACAAGAGCAGCAGAAAGGCAATCATGCCTTCCACACCTTTTGAGTGGTGGCTCTCTGTTCTAAGAGGACGCAAGCTTTTGTGTGTCTTCTTGCTTTGTTTATGACAAGACTTGATCCATCAACCAATGGATATTTTCAGGGTCATGAGTAATGCAACTCATATCACAAGCAGGATGGTTTATAGGTATGGAATTAGTATTATACTAGGAAGTTGAATTACATGCCTAGTGAAATGGAGTGGCTAGAAGATCAGCAGGTCCATTGCAATCCTCCAGTTTCATAAATCTATAATGGGGGTGGAGTTTACTTCTACTAGAGTCCACAATACACACACACACACACTTTACAGCTCAGACTTAACAGTTCACTGCATGTTGACTGGCTAGACATCGAGCCTAGTTTTCCTAGATCACTGGTTAAAGGTGAATTGGCAGCTACAACTGGCATGTTGGAACAGCCATTTTCCTGGTGTCACCCTCAAAAGCCGTGATCCCCCCCCCCGCAACCTGCAATATTGTAAAGTCCCACTTCTAAAATCATATAAAATGAATGCAACCACCACAAAGAATGGCTCTTTCCTAGCAGAAACCGTGGCCCCACGTTGCCTTTGAGCGAGGAACACAACAGAAAAATATAAAAAGGAAGGGGGCAGGCTAATTTGTCGTTGTCAGCAAAGTTTGGCTGTAAATATACAGAACGAGTTGCAGGGGAAAATGAAACGAGAGAATTTGCAAAGCTGGGGGATGAGATCATCCTCCAACAACAAGCCCCAAATTCATAAGACACTTTTGAATTCATGAGGTGAGAATGACTAGCACAGAGGGCTGTAAAATGCATTTGAAGTGCATGACTTTTTTTTGGGGGGGGGAGAGAAATATATACATTTTACAAACTATCTCCCATTAACAGAGATGTGGCTAAGTTGCACTAGAAGGGGGTTTGGGTGGAAAGATAATATAATTGTTCGCAACCGTGAATGTTCTCTATAAATATTAGAGGATCAGAGCAAGCTACAATGTGTTATAGCATCAGAGCACTATTTTGAAAAGGGCTGATCTGGAATACATAAATTCCTATGCATGTGATTATGCTTAGGACCGAAAGCCGACTAAAGGTAAGTGGCAAAACGGGGTTTGAAATTGATTCTACACATGACATAAAAACAGCACGTGGTGCTCTCCCTGCTCCTTTTAAATGCATAAATTAATGCACTACAACCAAAATGGCAACACTGAATCCTGACAAGACAGCAGTGCATTTGGTTCCTGGGTAAGATGTTGGGAGATGCCAGAAAATCAACAGATTTATGCTCCCCATATCTATTGGCCAGGGGGACTAAGGAAGTTCAGACCCCAAGACGGGCTGAAAACTGTATTGGATGGAATTTCAATGAATAATTTCATATTTTTTTTTTATTAAAATACTACCTCCCAAAAAAGACCTGAAACTGACATACCATCAGGCACCTTGCCCCGAAACAAAAGCTGTTCAAGTTGCATAAACCTAGCCAAAGTTTGACAAACTCAGATGTTTACATTTTGTGGCCTGGTTATCTAACTGGTGTAAAATAAAAACAAAAACATAATACGGTAATCAAGTTATAACAAAGAGGGCCTTCTTGGTAGCACCTACCCTGTGAAATGCCCACCCATCAGATGTCAAGGAGATAAATAACTATACAACTCTTAGAAGACATATGAAGGCAGCCCTTCATAGGGAAGTTTTTAACGTTTTGTTACGCTTTTATATTTGTTGGAAGCCACACAGAGTGGCTGGGGCAACCCAGTCAGAGAGGCGGGGCACAAATAACAAAATTATTATTAATGTAGTAGTAGTAGTAGTAGTAGTAATAGTAGTAGAGGTTTTCAAATAAACATTATTATTATTATTCTATTCATTTCTATACCACTTTATATTTTTAAGAAAAGAATCTCAAAGCAGTCCACAACACATGAAAACATCAAAGAGGACAATCCAGAATAAAACATTGCTGAAGAAAGTCACATATAAAATGTACATTCAAAGCAACATAATTAAGAGGAAGCTAAAATATTCTCTTCAAGTTTTCAAATAAAACATTGCAAAGGAGGTCAACGACAGAATGCACATTTAGCGCGACAGGGTTAACAGAAAGAAATCTTAAACATTTCAAAAGAAAACATTACTAAAGGAAGTCAAATATAAAAACCACATTTAAAACAGCATAATTAACAAGAGAATAAAATATTGCCATAAGCACAGAATTTGTCTGCCAATGGTGGTTCATGGTGGAAGCTCAGGCTTGATGACCTGGGTCTGCATGAAGGGACAGCCAAAATGGTCTCCTAAACATTAGGAGGAACTTCCTGACTGCATGAATTTCTTGGCGGTGGAATAGACTGCCACAGAAAGTGTGGGGGCTCTTTTTAGGCATGATAGAGATAGAGATAGAGATAGAGATAGAGATAGAGAGAGAGAGAGAGAGAGTGAGAGAGAGAGATAGAGATAGAGATAGAGATAGAGATGATATAGATATAGATATAGATATAGATAAGCCCTAAAAACAAACAAACAAAAAGTCAAACACAGCATCTCCAAGAGTCAGTTCTTCTTTGAGCAGGGAAAGAAAAATGCAAAAAAGGAGAGAAAACCCAACACAGCCCCCCACCTTACTTTCCTCTCTACTACACCCCACCCAGCTACTCACCCCCTCCAACGACCCCTCAGAAACATGTAGTGAGGTGCTGCCACCTTTCTCCCCCCACATCCTTGAACTTACCACAGCTGGTTTTGTTCCCCTTCCTCACAGTTTGCTTCCCTCACTATCCAGGCCTATCCAGGTCTCATTTGAACTCTTTCCTGTGCACCCCCACTGTTACCTGCCCAGCGCCCATCTCTGCCTTGACAGTGTTGCAGCTAGAAGGGGATGGTGGCCCTGAGTGGCTGCAGCCCGTCCTGACAACACAAGGAGGTACATGCCATCATGTATCCGGCGGGGGAGCCGAACCAACACCACCACCTCAACCCTTGGGCAAGGTGGCTGTACCAGCAGCTCCTGCAGACCCTGTTTTGCTATCTCCACTGTCACGACTGCCTGGACACAGAGTTTTACATTACATAAAACACAAAGATTACAGGTAAGGGAGCGCCAGGAAGGCAGAATAAAGTGCCATCATCTGAATCTAGCCTTCGAGTTGGAAGGGGACTCAAAGACCATAGAGTCCCCACCCCACATTCCTGCAAATGCAGGAAATTCGTTGCTATGAAATCCCTGAAATTGGTGGCCTTCCAGCCTCTGCTTCAAAACCTCTAGCAAAAAAGAGCTAGGCTTGCCATACGTCTGGAAAATTCCAGACATGTACAGAAATCGGATGCCTAAAATGGCACCCAGGGGGAATTTTTTGAATGTTAAGAGATTTCTGGAATTTCCCGAATGTATGACAACCCAGGTTTTTTCGGTTTTCTGTCCCTGCTTCCCCTGTTTTTCTGGATTTTTTTTCCAGGGGAGGCTGTGCCCTGGTGGCAGCAGAAGTGACGAGAGGTCACTTTTGTTGGCCAGTGGGGAGAAGAGGGAGGAGACAGAGAAGGGAGGAAGGTGATGCAGCAGTCTAGCTGCCCCAAGCATGTTGAAAAGGGGACCCCATGCCAGTTGGTTCTCAAACTTAATTCATTCCAGGATTCCGTTCGGCTCCCAAAACCATTCGAAAACCAAAGCATGGCTTCCAACTGGCTGCAGGAGCTTCCTGCACTCAATCAGAAGCCGCGTCGGATGTTCGGCTTCCGAAAAAAAAATGCAAACTGGAACACTTACATCCAGGTTTGCGGTGTTTGGGAGCCAAGCCGTTCGGGAGCCAAGCTGTTCAGGAACCAAGGTGCCACTGTACTGCAGTGTAAAAGGAATGTTAGAAATTGGAACAGAACTGCTAGCATTATAGCCAATAAAATGAAATAAACTCTATGTCTGAAAGCTGCCAAAGATTCTGTGAGTAACGCAATGTCATATTCTACGATACTTTGCATTGCTCATGTACACAATATGTAACTCCAAAAATTTATGTTAATAGTGCATTTGGGCTCTCTGTGGGTTTAGTTACCATTACCTGCTCTGCTTTGGATATAGTAGCTGCTCTGTTTGTTTGATGGTATGTTCTAGTATGTACTGTTATTTTATGATTTTGTTGGTTGTTTTTATTGCTATTTAGTTAATTAGTGGACATTCTGATCGTTTTTCAGACAGAACAAAAAAACCCAAACATCTCAAGGTGGTTTACACACCAGATGTCAACACCTGCATGATAAAATATAATCTTAAAAATATTATAAATATTTATAACAATCCATTTCCTTATTGAGAGCCAGAATAAACCATACAATAATGATAACCCACCTCGTATTCCAGAGCCAGATATTACTCCAGCGAAATAATGCCAAGATTTCGGAGCCAGACCACAATACCAATTCTATAGCCCAAGTCATGGTTAGCCTCTACTTGCCACGATAAAAAGATGGGGTTTTTGTTTTTTAAAAAAGCATTTAGGAATTGAGGTTTGCCTGATCTCGCTTGGGATCGAATTCCAAAGCTGTGGAATGTTAGGTTCTACACCCTGCCTTCATATCTGTAATAAATATGAAATTTATATCTGTATAAATTTTCAGCCTATATAAACCTGGTGCCTTCCAAATGTTTTGAAAATGAATGCTCTATTCTGTGCCCTGCCCATATATCTGTATAAATCAACATTCCCCAATCTGGTGCCCATTAGGACCAGTAGGGTAGAAGGCAGAAAGTCCAATAGTAGAGGGAGACAGATCCAATGACCTGAAAATGAAATTTTCATAGATTTTTTTTAATAAAACAAAACAAAACTCAACTTACTGTATTTTTTGCTCTATAAGACACACCAGACCACAAGAGGCACCTAGTTTTTGGAGGAGGAAAACAAGAAAAAAAATATTCTGAATCTCAGAAGCCAGAACAACAAGAGGGATCGCTGCGCAGTGAAAGCAGCAATCTCTCTTGCTGTTCTGGCTTCTGGGATAGCTGCGCAGCCTGCATTCGCTCCATAAGATGCACACACATTTCCCCTTACTTTTTAGGAGAGAAAAAGTGAGTCTTATAGAGCAAAAAATACAGTACTTTACAGTACTTTTTACCTGTTGGAGTTTCCCAATATAACTGACTGTACATCATACAAAGAAATAATATATTTCAAACCATGTGGACCAGACATATTTCCCTCATCTTAATTTCAAATATTTGGTCTGAGAGCATCCCATTTCAATCAATAGTGGGATGGCTCGGTAGATTACACCAAAGAATAAAAGTTTAAATCCGGATTGAAGAATTGTAACAAGCCTGGAAATTATAACCTTGCAGGCTCTTGATTCTAAAGCTCCAGAGATACCTCCCCCCCCCTTTTTTTTGTATGCCAGCTCTCGCAATGATCTCTCAGGTGTCATAATAAAGAACTCTGCAGTATAATTATCGCCGAAATATAATTGGACTAATAGATGTGTTAGTCAGTCCAGAAGGACCAATCTCCCAAAAAATAATCACCTGAAAGAATGTAAAGTAACTTTTATGTCAGGTCAATGGAAATGGTCGAATTCTCTCCAGGGAGATGTCTTTTAAAATAATTATATGCTTTTTTTCCTTCTTCTGTTTGGTATTTCCTGCAGCACTGGCTGGTTAACACAATAGCACCTTGGCATACTATACAGGGCTGTGGCCCAATTAAATATTTTAAAAACCCAGCAAATTCAGTGTGTGGCAGTTACACCACTGTCAGGAGACTATTGTTCTGCCTCCACACCACTGGGTGATGATCTGGCAATTCACACTAAGTCCTGGCATTTAAAGCACATTGTTCCCCTCAAAGAATTATGAGAGCTGTAGCTTATCCTTTACTGACCTACTGTTCCCAGAATCCTTAGCAAAGTACAATTCCTGGGGGAAATAATGCAGCCTCTGGCTCCTAAAATGACTGAAAATGAGCCAGGCACCCTTTGGGGTCTGTTGCCACTTATAAAACACTGCTTTAGAAACTCCACGCATCAGTATACATGAAGCTACCTTATATCAAGTCTGGTGACTGGTCCATATAGCTCAGTATTATCATCAAATCATATTCCAGACCCCAAAAAAGGGGGTTGTGGGTCTTGCTGCTTCCAAATACTTGAGTGTCTGCTTTTCTTCTCATTCATTCTAGGGGAAAAACCCAACACTCTTTTCACTTTGGTTGAATTGCCTCAGGTACTTGAGACTCTTTTGGGGGCTGACTTGGAAAAGAGACTAAATATTGTACACTATGGCAGACAATTCCAACAGACTGGGTCGTCTTGACAAAGGGTAATGTACAGTACTTGGGGAAGGGGCGGAAATCTGGCCTTGGGCCGTCAAATTGAATCCCTGGACGCAGCAAGTCACAATAAAAGGGTAGGGAAAAAAGGAAAAGAGGGGGAAGGGAGGCGTGCGCTGCTATGGATCATCCATTAAGCTGTCTGTTGAATCTGGTGTAATGTTAAGCAGACCAAAGAGAGGCTGCTATTCAAAATTATGCGGTCTGAACTCATGCATGCACTCAACCTTGTCCGCAGAGTTCTGGTGCTACATAAACCTATTTGCTAAGGCCCATATTTCTCTTTTTTATTTTATGAGTGTGGAGAAAGAGAGGTTGCTACCTTCTCACCTGTGTCCCACTGTGAGCCCGAACGTCTATTGAGAGCAGTCCTGGAGCACATTTAAACACATGCCACGAAGAAAGGGCCTCAGAGCTTCTGCGTTGTGCTGCTTGATCATACATATGTATGAAATGAGGATTTGACAGTGTAGCAAACCATTGGAGGAAAAATCAAGGAATTCTCAGGAAAGTGGATTTTTCAGTCACCAGCTCCCATCAGCTCCAGCCAGCATGGCCAGTTGTCAAAGATGATGATGATGACGATGACAACAACAACAACAACAACAACAACAACAACAACAACAACAACAACAACAGTTTATTATTTATACCCCAATTATCTGGCTGGTGGGAGCTGGAGTCCAATAGTGTCTTAAGGGTCTGCACAGCTTCCCTATCCCTGCCTTAGACTACTGGTGTGAGCTGTATCAGGTCCGAATATTATATGCAGGGCTTTTTTTCAGCAGGAGTTCACAGGAGCTCAGTTCCGGCACCTCTCAGGTGGGTGTCACTGCCATTCTAAGAAAACAAGAGAGAAGTTCATGATGAGCTCCGGCACCTCTTTTTCTAGGAAAATAACACCAATTATACATAATGTATTTCTTAGTGGCTGACCCACAATTATAGTTTTCTTTCAGGTATATTATTTAAAGAAGCCAAAGGCCAATTTATATACTTGTAGCTGGGCTAGAAAATCTCCCGATGCCATCCATCAGGACAATCAACCCACAGAAAAAAGTCAGTTAGGGACTGGGCCTGATAAGTGAGCAAAATGGGAGTCTAATATCATCTTTTTGGCACCCTGTTTTCCTGAAACATGGTTCAAAATCTGCCTGCCTGCCTTCTTCTGGGCTCCCCCCTTCCCCTTCCTTGAGCTAACATCAAGTTATCTTTCTCTTTTGCTCCTCATCTCACTTTGAATGCTAGTTCTCTCAAGCCTGTGTTGGACTTGGACAAGAGAGACCCAGGGATGAAGCTCATTAGGTGATCATTGGGCAAGTCACTATCTCTCTGTCTCTCCAACTTCCCTCGCATGATTGTGATATAAAATGGCATGAGAAACCCCCCACTCCCAGCTCCTTTGAAGAGCAGGGCAGTTTAAATGTGTTATGTCGTATCTTGCAATTTTTAGTTGACTTGCAATCTGCTCCAAAACTCTTCTGTATTTTTTACATGAAGGTTTTGTGCGGTTTTTAAATGTGACTAGTCTACATCGAATGCTGTAAACTGAATCTAAGCTAGATAAATGTAGTCTATGGTGATAGGTAGAGGGGAGGAAAGGAACCGAAGGCATCTTGGATACCTTGAATATGTAGGTTTAGCATAGCAGGGAGTGAGTATGAAAGACATTTGTTAACACATGTGGAAATACTTAAGCAAAACACAGTTACTGACTAGTGATGGAAAGCACAATTCCTGAACTTTCTGATAAACACCGCCTCTTTCACCAGCTTCAGCCTCTATACCTATAGTGCTGAGATGGTCAAATTGCAGCCCTTGGCATGAGGCCTTCAGAGAGATATCATTTCAGACCTTTGGCAAAAGGAATGTGTATCTCCACCAGTGGTATAAAATGCATCCTGTCCTTCTAGGTAGGGAGGGAGAGGGAGAGAGAGGAAAATATGGGGTGGCAGAAGTCAAAGAAGTAATAATATATTATTATTATTATTATTATTATTATTATTATTATTATTATTATTACTCCACCCATCTGGCTGGGTTACTCCAGCCAGTCTGGGTGGCTTCCAATAAAAGATTAAAAATACATTAAAACATCAGTCATAAAAAACTTCCCTAAACAGGGCTGCCATCAGTTGTCTTCTAAACGCCAGATAGTTGTTTATTTCTTTGACATCTGATGGGAGGGCGTTCCACAGGGCAGGCGCCACTACCGAGAAGGCCCTCTGCCTGGTTCCCTGTAACTTCACAACTCACAGTGAGGGATCTGCCAGAAGGCCCTCGGCACTGGACCTCAGTGTCTGGGCTGAACGATGGGGGTGGAGACTCTCCTTCAGGTATACAGGACCGAGGTTGTTTAGGGCTTTAAAGGTCAGCACCAACACTCTGAATTGTGCTCAGAAATGTACTGGGAGCCAATGTCAGTCTTTCAAGACAGGTGTTATGTGGTCTTGGCAGCCGCTTCCAGTCACCAGTCTAGCTGCTGCATTCTGGATTAGTTGGAGTGGACCACAACAAATTTCCCTGAAGGGAAAGTGTCCCTTGACAGACAAATGATTGCCCACTCAACTAATACACATATGAATGTAACAAACACCAAAAAATGCAAAATATAAGGAGAATTTTTTAAAAATGTGTATATTGGGCAGAATTGCATACAAAACTGTATTTATTAGGAGAATTTTGCACTGGTATTCTGATGAATTTTCGTAAGGATTTAAAAATAATTATAATAATAATCACAAATTATGGCAGGGAAATGGGAAACTGAGAGAACTGAAATGGATAGATCTGTCAATACCTACTCCAGCTCAAGCTCCTGTCAGTCATATCTACAGGCATAGGACGTGCATACCATGTCAATGCAGCAGTGCAGCAGCACTTATTCATTTTGTCCTCCCAGATCATATCATCTATTTTCTCCTTGTCCTCAACAGGCTCCAGAATTCCTTTTCAACATAGCACTACTTGAAACGCAACCCTCGGCTGGTTCTGCCAAAAGCTACACCTGCGAGTCCTCCTGTGTGTCTGTGCTGTAATAGAAACTTGGCAGCGCAAATGTGTTGCTGAGGAAGACCTGCCGCGTCAGTCTGTTGCTTCTCCTGTACCGGTACACAGTGTAGCTCCATGCTGAATGTATCCACAGTCTTTTCCCAAGCGGCACACACACTTTAGAAAATACGTTGTATAAATACCTGTCTTCCTAGCACCGTCTGACAGATTTATATGGTTTTCTTCTGGCCCTTTGAGGTAAGAGGACAAAGTTGCAGAAACATAGAAGCAATAGTGTTTATAGAGTTACAGTTTCATAGACTTCCTGAAAGCCAAGATGCAGTGATGAGAGGTGCATGCCTCCGGAATGAAGCAGAAACCAAAGGAAGATGCCCTAGTCCAGTTTAGACCAGTAGGCTCAGCATTGTCCACACCAGTATTGGAGAACCTTTGGCCCTTCAGATGTTGTTGGACTACAGCTCCCATCATCCGTGTCCATTGGCTATGCTGGCAAGGGTTGAAAAGTGGGCTGAAGTAGCCCAATCACATCTGGAAGGCTATAGGTTCCCCATCCTTGACCTAGGGGTAGTTAATATACTGTCCTCCATATGTTTGTTAGACTACAACTCCCAGCAACCCTAGCCAGCATGGGGAGTGATCAGGGATGATGGGATTTGTAGTCCATTACCTAGAGTTGACAATGATTGAGCCTGGGATCTTTTGCATGCAAAGGGCATGCTCTGCCACTGAGCTATGGCCCTTTCCCCTTAATAATACAAAAATCTTCCTATACTTTTCTTTTTAAAAAAATAAGATAAAACCACAGATGCAATGATCCAAACAATGATAAAGCAATCACAAGCTTTGATAAAGTAGCCACAATATTTTCCTCCAGTGCTACATTTACAACGGATCCAGGGATTTCAAGTTGAAAGCAATTAGCTTTGCAGGAAAACAGAGAAAAACACTTTAATCTGTATGCATTCTTTTAACAAGACTATCTGCTTAATAACAGTGCAAAAGAGCCATTTAGACAGGCTGCTTACACAGCACTCCCAACATGGAAAAGAACAGTTGATTGGGCCTTTATTAAAATCTGGTTGGAGGAATATCTGTGTCAACAGAGCATGTAAGATAGCAAAGTCATTCCTAATCTAGCCCACAAGCAGGGGAAATTGAAGGTGGGGACATTTCCAGCCGACCTGTTTACTGAGCATTCAACCAGACTTGTGTTTGTAGGGAGGCCAGACCACATTCCATCAACGCTGGTGCCATCACACACTTCCCACTGCATTTCCCTGTCACCTCCCTTATCACAAAAGGTTGATCCTTTGGCGGAAGTAGGTTTGTTGGGCCAGATCCCCAAATCAACTGGAAAGGCACAGCCTGAGCTCACCATTATGAGATTGAATCTCACCCCCAAAATCTGGAAGTGCCCAGAGAGGCAGGGGAAAGAATGATGGATGTTGTTTAGGCTTCTGGAGAAATTACCTCAGAAGCAGATGCATAGCTGTCAACTTTTCCCTTTTATTACGAGGAATCCTATTCAGAGTAAGGGAATTTCCCTTTAAAAAAGGGAAACATTGACAGCTATGAGCAGATGGTTCTTTTTCTTCACTCTGGAATCATAATGATAATAATTTTATTATGTATACTGGGTTGCCCCAGTCATTCCAGGCACTTCCAACAAACATAAAAACGTAATATAACATCAAACATTAAAAACTTCCCAATACAGGTCTGTCGTCAGATGTCTTCTAAAAGTTGCGTAGTTCTTTATCTCCTTGACATCCGATGGGAGGGCTTTCCATGGGAAGGATGCCACTGCCGAGGAGACCCTCTGCCTGGTTCCCTGTAACTTCACTTCTTGCAGAGAGGAAGCCGCCAGAAGGCCCAATGTTTGTGTATAAAGGCGTATGATATGTTTTCTCCCACCCACCCCCATTTAATCCACAGAGACTCCTCAAAATTCTTAACTGTATCTAAATGACAAAAACTCGCCACTGAAAAGTCGCCAGATCTCTTGGTTGCTTTGGTTTGCTTAGGTAGCTTCCATGAGGTGGAACCTGCCTCCAGCTTTGTGTGCTGCAGGATCTTCTTCTGCCTTCTTGGAGTTTCGTTTCTTCTCAGGGGAACCCATATTACAGTTTGAGGAGCACTATGTTAAAGAGGGCACGTGGGTGGCGCTGTGGGTTAAACCACAGAGCCTAGGGCTTGCCAATCAGAAGGTCGCGGATCGAATCCCCGCGACGGGGTGAGCTCCCATTGCTCGGTCCCAGCTCCTGCCAACCTAGCAGTTTGAAAGCACGTCAAAGTTCAAGTAGATAAATAGCTACCACTCTGGCGGGAAGGTAAATGGCATTTCCGTGCACTGCTCTGGTTTCGCCAGAAGCGGCTTAGTCATGCTGGCTACGTGACCCAGAAGCTGTACGCTGGCTCCCTCGGCCAGTAAAGTGAGATGAGCGCCGCAACTCCAGAGTCGTCCACGACTAGACATAATGGTCAGGGATCCCTTTATCTTTATGTTAAAGAGACTAAGGTATTATGCTTGGGTAAAGGAAAAACTTTCTTAATGTGAAGAGGCAACTAGTGGACTATCTAGGAGAGCAGCCTACTTATGGCCTATTTGATTCAATATGTTTTATTATTAAGCTGATTGAAGGAAATAGGAGCATGTTGATGGAATCTGCAGATAACACCAAGCTAGGCAGTATTGTTAATGAAGCGAAGGAGCAGGAAATTATGCAGGATGAATTTGGGTGACCTCATGAACTGGAGTAATATAAATGGAATGAAATTCAATAGCACCAAGTGTAAGATCATGCATTTGAGGACAAACAATAAGTATTATTTTTGTAACTGGCTGAAGGTTTCATTCGCTGGAAACAACTAAATAAAGAGATAATGGGGTATTTGGTTGATTACATGATGACAAAGAGCCACCAAGCTGCTGCAGTTGCCAAGAGGGCAAACTCACAACTTGAAAATATCCGTGTGAGGTCTCTAGACAGCCAATACAAGCAGCCCAGTTGAGTCACACTTTGGCCCAACTGGAAGTAAACGCAGCCAGGCCGAAAAAGGGATACTGTGGTTCTGCCACATGCTCTGTGCATGCCTTATGTCTCTCCTGATACCCACATAGAGAGAAGGGGTCAGGGCCAGCCCAATATATTCTGCTGGTTGTGACAGAAGGCAAAATGGTGTCTTCTCCCAATTTGACTTATGAATTAGCAACTATTTTTTTACTTCCAAACTGGTGATGGGACAGCATCCACTCCCATCCCTGAGGACAGAAGGTGGTGCAGGCCAGGTTCAGTAGCACACAGGCTCTGACTTCCAACAGCTCAGGGGTGGATCCCAGCATCTGCTGTCTGAGGAGGACATTTTGCTCTGCCCACGGATAGGATGAGCCCTGAGTGGAATGCTGACAAGAAGGGCCTACTCTCCCACATGTCACAATGATAAACCCAGATGCTATCTTCTGCACGAGTCACATGGCCCACATTTTTAGGGGCACAGCACCCCAAAAATGAGTTTTGGGGTGCTGCACAAGATCACAGACCCCCAGCACCTTTTTTGGGGGTAAGAGTGTGGCATGAAATTGTCCAAAATGGTTGTCATGCTCTCTTGGAGGAAAACAGGATGTTCTGGTTTTTCCAGGACAGTTGAGGGTGTCCAACTAAAAGGGAGTTTGGAGGCAAACAATGGTTTTGAGAAGCTCAGTTGAAAAGCAATGCCTATATTGCCAAGGGGTATCAACGTAAAAAGCCATTGCCTTCATTATCCATATGCTAGTCCCACCATTATCCTCTTTGTATCCCTACCTGCCTAGCAGAGCGAAAACAACACGGGATATTGTTCCACAAAAGGGCATGAAGTATGATAGTTTTCCACATGGCCTCAGCTTGCTTAAATCTCTCCTGTGATCACAAAGACATAGCGAGGTTCTTGAGTTCTAAGGGGACCTAAACTGATGGTTCCACTGTAGTATTCATTACCTAAGTATTTCTACCATTTCAGAAAAGAACAAGAAGTTTCATTGCTTTGAAAGACCATTTGAGACTTTTTGGTTTGGGGTGGAAGTTGACACCAGGGCAACTAAGGCTGATGGGAGTTGCAGTCCAACAACATCTGAATGGGTCACAGCTTCCCTGGCTTAGCTTTGGGGAATCAGAGTCCCCCCCCAATTTTTCCCCCAGTGCAGGTTACCCTAAGAAAACCACCCCAATTTCCATAGGGAAACTGCATCTGGAAAATCAGCCAGAAAACCTACATCATTGTCTTTACCTGATGACTATTACACTTGACCATTCAGCCATTAAAACAGCTCATGACAATGAATTTTGCAGCATACGCTCTCAGCATAGTAGAAAATAGTAATGAGAGGCTCTCCATTTCAAATAGCAAGTGCAATATTCTCTAGCTCCAAGACACTTGGATGCTTTCTGTTTAGATTGCAGTTTTCCATTCATTTTGTTGGATGAGGATGACTTCAGTAAATAATTCAGAGGAAGATAAAGTTGTGGATTTAGGCAGCTGTTGAGATAGCCTCTCAGATAAAGTCTTGCAGAAATAAGACAAAAAATAATGTAGATCTTTCAAGATGACATCATGTTTTATGCGGACAAGACATGACCACAAATAACCTACAGTAACCTTTCAAATTAGTTTTTTCCTGACTCCATAAAGCAATATTTTATTTGGCAAGCCTTCACTGGCAAGCACTTTTGACAGCTCTATTTGTTTTCTGTAACCAGGAAGATACAACCAGAGTTTTCACGTAGGCTTCCTCCAGTGCGGTGGTTTTTTGCCATTTTTGGTCTCTTTTATTACAGTTTGCTGCTGCTCAATATTTTTCTTTGGAATGTGTATTAAGAGCAAGGATATGAATAAAAGAAAAGCAATATCTATAACTATGCTGGCTACACTTCCCCAGCTATAACATTGCCGCATCCGAAAAAACACAGTTATGACAGGTTAATACTAGCTGGAGCAGTTTATAGTTTGGATTTATGAAAGGGTGTGCAGCTGCGAACATATAAATGGGAGGAAATCCTTCTTTAGCTGTTGATGCGCTGAATGAAACTAACAATCCAATATGGAACTGTATAATGTGGATCTAGATGAAGTAAATTAGTGGGGTGGGGAGGAAGATCCTTAAAAAGCATTACAAGTCAAAACAACAACAAAATGTTGCAGTATGGACTGCTGTTGGCGATTACAGCTGCTCCACTCCATTCTCCTCTCCTTCCTTCAGTTTATCGACCTGCCCACAACTCTCACTCCCACAAGAATCAGTCAGTCCCCATTTGGGATGCTCTCCCACTAAAAAAAATAAAATCCTGTACATCTTCAAACTTTGCCTTTTCCCCAAGCCTGTCACTTTTTTCCTCTTGTGTGTTGCTAGCTATGAAAGTAGCTTGCATGTGAGAAGGGGAATGGGGAATCTGTCCCTGCTGGCGTTACTGGATTGTAGGTAAATTGCAAATAAATAAAACCTAAAAGCCATTAAAAACAAACATAACTGAGCAGGGCTGGATTTAGGTTTGATGAGGCCCTAAGCTACTGAAGGTAATGGGGCCCTTTATATGTGCAGCTGTCCTTTGTGAACAACAAATTGTCCCTGTTTTTTGTGTTGGATATAAGCTATATGGTAATTTATGGACCTAATAGGTATCTAAAGCCATTTCCACATAACAAAATATGTATTTTATCAAAGTAATTGTTGAACTGAAATACAGTGGTACCTCAGGTTAAGTACTTAATTCGTTCCAGAGGTCCGTTTTTAACCTGAAACTGTTCTTAACCTGAAACACCACTTTAGCTAATGGGGCCTCCTGCTGCCGCTACATCACCACTGCACAATTTCTGTTCTCATCCTGAAGCAAAGTTCTTAAACTGAAGCACTATTTCTGGGTTAGCGGAGTCTGTAACCTGAAGCGTATGTAACCCGAGGTGGCACTGTACAAGAAAAAATATATTAATAGTGAAACACTGTTGCTGTATTTACAGGTAGGTAGCCGTGTTGGCCTGCCGTAGTCGAAACAAAATAAAAAAAATCCTTCCTTAGAGACCAACTACGTTAGTTTGTTATTGGTATGAGCTTTTGTGTGCATGCACACTTCTTCAGATACTGTTGCTGTATGTGTGTTTTATTTCTTTGTTTTTTATCTTATATTTTGGAAATGTACATCCAGTTGTTGTTTTTCTTTAAATTTTTTGGGGGCCCCAAGAGAGTGGGGCCCTAAGCTATAGCTTATTTAGCTTATACGTAAATCTGGCACTGTCACTGAGAGAAGATGAGAAAGGGCATAGACATATAGTTTATATATGGATGCTTTGATCTCATGGGGGCATGAAAGAGATAGTTGGGAACCCCATAATAAAGAGAAAAATAGTGTAGACACACATAGGCCTATACATGAGATTTAAAACTGTGTTGAGAAGTAGGATCTGCGCACAAAAATCTCCCCCCCCCCATGTCCTCACATGAACATGTTCTTCTCAGACCTTTGAATGCTGAGTGCAAAAGTTCTGCTCCTTACCTCTCTTGCCCTGACCTAGCCACTGTGATCCACGCAGCGGCCACTTCCAGATTTGATTATTGTAACTCACTCTACATGGGGCTGCCCTTGAGACTGACCCAGAAACTCCAGCGGGTGCAGAATGCCGTGGCGAGACTCCTTACGGAGTCCTCACCATGGGATCACATTCACCCGGTGCTATACCAGCTGCACTGGCTCCCGATGGAGTACAGGATGAGGTTTAAGGTGCTGGTTTTAACCTTTAAAGCCCTATGTGGCCTAGGACCCTCGTACCTACGGGACCAACTCTCCTGGTATGTCCCACGGAGGACCTTACGGTCTTCAAATAAAAACATCTTTGAGATCCTGGGCCACAGGGAGGTTAGGCTGGCCTCAACCAGAGCCTTTTTCGGCTGTGGCTCCAATCTGGTGGAATGCTCTGTCACAAGCAATTAGGGCCCTGTGGGACTTGACATCTTTCCGCAGGGCCTGCAAGACGGAGCTGTTCCACCAGGCCTTTGGCCAAGGCACAGTCTGACCCCCTCCTTCTGTAATCCTCATAGAACTGTAGCCCAATGGTTGCCGTTAATTTGATTCTGAATTGATTTTAGAATGTATTTTAATTAACTGACTGTGATTTTATGTAAATTGTGCTATTTTTTACTGTTGTTAGCTGCTCTGAGCCCAGCTTTGGCTGGGGAGGGTGGAATAGAAATAAAATTTATTATTATTATTATTATTATTATTATTATTATTATTATTATGCATTTAGAAACCTCCATGCAATCAAGGACCCTTATACAACAGGGACTCTCAATTGTGCAGAGGCTTCTAAATGCACCCAGAAAAGCATACAAAAAGACCCTGATCAATACACAAAGTTCTAAGAGGATGCTTTTGACACAATTTTAACCCTTGTGTGTTCAAGTAAATGCCTGAAGATCACTACAGTCAAAGAAATCATAATTTTCTAGAAAAATTTAACATGGGCCTCATGGGTTGATATCCAATGCCCTTTAAAAATGTGTTGAGGAGGGGGGGTTATTGGGTTGTTCTTTTATTTTATTTTTGTCATGTATTTTGTGCTTTTATGTTGTGCTTTTATGTTGTGAACTGCTCCGAGACCTGTGAGTATATAAATTTTAAAACAAATAAATAAAAACAAAAATTTGACCAAATACACAATGGCAGAGAGCACACAAGGCCACATACATACAACTTAGATGTATCTTATAATACAATGCAATTGCACAATGCAATACAGTGCAGATACATCCTTCACATGGATTCAACGCATCATCCTTCACATACCTATAACCAGCTTTGGACTGGGGAAGAGGAACTTACATTGGCATCAGAAATGTGTGAGCACATGGAGCAAGCAGCATAGACATGACAGCACGGCAGACACAGATTTTGCCTTGCACCCTATGTCTGATGAGATAGGCTCTAGCTGCGGTCAAGAACAGATCCATCCTTGCAAGGTGTGTGTCTATTAACGAATAATGGATTATTTAAATGCCACTAGTATACTGTTCTCGGATTTCTGAGCAATATTGCAACATACAACTTGAATGGAAAGTTCCAATAATTAAACTTGCTCTACTGACCTAACCAAAATTAACAGGCTTTGCAACAGTACAGCCGTCCACATAAAAACAGGAAGCCAGATTTCCCCAAGTAACTCTGATTCACCATGAGAAAAACAGCTGGTTCTCTCCCTTAACGTGCAAGTTTGTAGGGCAGGGATGAAAGGATGTATATGTATGATATCCTCTCTTTAAAATGGGTGTGTGCGCATGTTTCCCCCCCCCCAGTGGAAGTTTTCCAGCACTGATTTCTGCAGGGGCCTGGCCCCAAGATAGTCTGAGTTAATACAATCTTTTCTTTGCAAAAATGGTTTTATTTTCAATGAACTGGGCGTGGGGGGGGGGAGCCAATTAGCCTAACATGCATATTTTTCTACAACCAAAAAACAGGAGTTATGTATTCTACTTCCAAAGAGATCAGAAAGGGGGGGGGCGCTCTCTTAACAATATTCACTGTTTAAAAAACAACAGCAAAACCCGGGGATTTTGTGTCACTGTTTCTCAGCAGTTATGCTACATTTTCCCCTGTAGACTGCTGAGACGTTTGATTTTTTTTTTTAAGGAAAAGTTTTGCTCCACATGATTGCACATCTGCTCAACATGTGTGGCTGGAGCCTGGGTTTTCAGGCTGAATGTCCTGCTAAATGGACAGAGTGGGCAGATCATTCCTTGGAGAGGGGAGAATCTGCCTCTGGTGGATTGCTGCCAAATGCTGCGGTGTAATAAAGAAAAGAAAGCTGCTCATTCAAATTGCTCTGAAATGAACTGTGTCTTCTCCAAAAAATACCATCTGGCTGCGATCCCTCGAGGCCTGGTCATAACACCTAGGTTTGGCAGGCTTCGCGTGATGGCTGCAGGCATCTCCACGCGGCCGGGATGTGTGGAAATCACAGGACCATTTTAAAAGCTGCAAAGTGGAAGAAGGGCTGTTGTTGTTGTTTTTCCTCTTCTCCCTTTCAAGAGGCTCAGACTTTGTCACAATGATTATGGAGGGCACAGGATTAATAAAGGTAGTGTAAGCATCGCAACAGAAAACTTCCACCCATGAACTTAGAACAGTTGTACCTCAGAAGTTGAATGCCTTGCAAGTCAAACATTTTGGCTCCCGAACGCTGCAAGCCCAGAAGTGAGTGTTCCGGTTTGTGAACGTTCTTTAGAACCTGAACATCCGTCGCAACTTCCACAGCTTCTGATTGGCTGCAGGAGCTTCCTGCAGCCAATCAGAAGCCACGCCTTGGTTTCCTAACGTTTTGGAAGTCAAACTGACTTCCGGAATGGATTCCGTTCGACTTCCAAGGTACCACTGTAGTTCATCCTAGGGGCTGAAGTCCCTTCACCCCTCCCAATAAAAAAATGAGGGGGCTGCCTCCCCAAGTTGATGGGCATTACCATTCAAATTGTGTGCATGTGGCGCATCATGGGATCAACCATGCAGGTTGGAGCTTACCAGGGCCCCTTCAATATTTTATTCAAGTTGGCACCTCTGAGCCAGTGTGGTGTAGTGGTTAAGAGCAGTAGTCTCGTAATCTGGGGAACTGGGTTCGCGTCTCCACTCCTCCACATGCAGCTGTTGGGTGACCTTGGGCCAGTCACACTTCTTTGAAGTCCCTCAGCCCCACTCACCTCACAGAGTGTTTGTTGTGGGGGAGGAAGGGAAAGGTGAATGTTAGCCGCTTTGAGACTCCTTAAAGGGAGTGAAAGGCGGGATATCAAATCCAAATTCTTCTTCTTCTTCTTCTGCAGCTTTATGAAGATGGGTTTGAAGGGGCTCAATGACACGTCTTTCAGTCAATCTTTCAGTGGTTTGGCACATGAGCAGTTTCTTGCAATCCCCATTGGCTTCATATGCTGCCCACCTGTTTTCTGCAGTGATGTGGTGGTTAAAGGAGGTTATGTAGACACTGAGGAAGTCACATGGATCCTTCAGAATGGGCCATGTTCTGTCCCAAGCCACCCAGCCCATACCTCAGTTTTAACATTTTCAGATTAATCATGCCAACTGGCCTTGAGTCTAGCTGAGGTCAAAGGGAACTCACAGAGCTAGAGTGGAGAACCTGTGACCTCACAGATGCTGCTCAGCTACAGCTCCCATCAACCCTCACCATGGCCCATGCTGGTTGGGGCTGATGGGCATTGGAGTCCAAAAACTTATGGATGGCCACAATGAAAGGTTTCAGGACCAATGGTCTGACTCGGTTGAAGGCAACTTCTGTGGTTCCCAATATCTGAATGTTCTCCTGTTATAGATAGCTGTGATCAGTGTTAATTACAAATGCATTTTCTGCAGACATTAAGCAGCAACAGGCTGGTAATTACTAAGGACTCAGCTACATTAGTTAAAAAACAGTGCTTTAAATGCATTATACACATGCAGCACCAGATGGCACTGTAGAGCACACAACTTTTCTGTGTGATTTTACATAGAGGGTTTTTTGTTGTTGTTTTGCTATAATGATTTAATTTATGACTTATTTAAAGTGGTTTTTTTCCCCTGTGTGTAGATCCACTCTAACTGTAGGAAACAAGCAAACAGCCACGCACAAGGAATCAGCTTAATCTGCTAAATCTATAGTTATTAAAAGGCAAATGGTATCTTAAACTCAAGCTCCCATCAACTCAATCTACTTGCACTCCATGGAGTGTTGGCGCAGTTACAAAAAAATGGGAATCTGGCTCTGTACGTTTTATCTGAAGAACAAGGAGTTCCTCTGCAATAAATAAACAGTGTAAAGAAGACGAAAAGGACGTGACATAAACACAGCAAAAGGCAGTTCCTTTATTAAAGCCACATCATTGGCTGTTAACACATATACAAGCTGGCAGGAGACATGAACAACTATCCCACCAAGTCCCCCGTTATTTATCACGGATGATCTTTACGAGAGAGAAAGAGAGAGAGTTCGTGCATAGGCTGTGATACCGAGTCAACAGCTGTCAATGGGGGAGAAGGCCCATGCAATGTTATGTCCTGCAAAAAAAGGAATGTTCCCTGCTTTGACCAACTAGAAGGCCGCTATTAGCATATGCTGAAGGGACTGTACTCACAGTTGAGCAGAGCATTTTAATCACGCTAGGTACACAATCTCCCTGTTTACACAAAGTGCAATCTGTGTCCTGGTGGAGTAAAATGGCAAAGTTGTTGTTGAGCTGAGTGGAAGTGGGTTCTTTCTAGCTTCGTGGCTCTTTCCAACATTAGAAAGCATGAGAGGAAACTGCCCTCTACAGACCATCGAGAGCAATATTGCTTACACTGACCAGCATCCGCTCATGAGGATTTCAGACAGGCTTATTCCCCCATCTCTTTTGGGGGGCTGATCCTGGGATCTGACTGCAAAGCAGCTGCTTCACCACTTAGCTACGGCCTTTCCCTAACCCAGCAATGCTCTATTTTATAGTTCTAAGATAACTGCAACTTGGCATTTCCTCCACTGTGGAATCTCTTGTTCTTTTTGACATTTTCCACTCCCCAGTTGTGAGAGAAGGTTTCTATGCCCTGTTGCACCCCATAGCACATCCGCCTGGAGAAAGCCAGATGTGCGCTTGTTTAAAAGTCAAGGGGGTTCCATATTTTAAAGGGAATATAACACTTCTATAAAAATGCCACAGTGATTCACCTGAAGACTCAAGTCTTCTGAGTACCCAGCCCTGTTCGTTAAGTTTTATAATTCAGTGTCCATAGCCATCCAAATCTTGGCTGCAAGTTTACTCTTGCCTCTCTGAACTTACTACCTTCTTATCTGTCAACATCTGCCTTAATTGGAGTTAAATAATAATTAGGACACTTTGAACAGGGCCTTTGATTGCTTACCTAAGGCATGACTCCAAACTGATGCTCAAACATTAATTACACTGACAGCAACGGAAAATGCTGAATTAACACTGTTGATATTTTGCAAAGGAGTCCAGTGTGAACCAAGTTATACATCAGGAATGGGGAACCTTTGACCCTCCAGATGTTGCTAGACTCCAGTTCCCATAATCCTTAGCCATGGGTCATACTGGTTGGGCAGATGGAAGTTGGAGTCCAAAAACATCTGGATGGCCACTAATTCCCCATCCCTACTATACGGAACTGGTCTACAGTTTGTGAGAATCAGAGATGGGGACTGCAATATTTAGGGGGTTCCCCCCCTCTAATGGAGGCTTTCATGACCAGAGTCTACATTACTTCAATGAGCGCAGAAAAACTCATTTCCCCAGGTCCATGCGGCTGATAACCTTTGATAGTTTTGCGCTTTCATTGAAATAGGTAGCAGAGCTAACTTGGGCCTGTATTTTATTACATGCCCATGTCCCAGATTAGAAATTGGTTACATGGATGGGTCTCCAGTGCCCATATGAGACTACTCTAAACACAAAATCTGCCCCTGTCGTCTCAACAAGTACATCCTGTTGTGCATGTCAGCATACGAAGTCAAACCTAACATTAGGTGGAATGGGTATGGACCTCCGGATGTTGCTGGACTACAACTCCCATCAACCCTGACTACTGACCATGCTGGCTGGGGCTGCTGGGAGTTGGAGTCCAACAACATCTAGCGAGCCCCAGCTTCCCCCACCATGGAGGTAGAGTGAGATGGCCACTAAAGGCAACAGATGATGCAACTCCCCTCTGCTATTTCTCTTGAACTTGCATTCCCATCCTCCTGAGCCAGAGCTGCAACAACAGCCTAGTCATGTCTTGCCGAGTCAGGTGCTCCTAACACATCAGAGGTGGTGCAGCTACGATAATCCCGCTAACTAAGGGACTAGGCAGAGAGGAAGCCAATGCAGACATGCCACAAACTGCTGGTGGGAGGACCATCACTGTTGCACTGGGGTTGGTCTGAGCAGGCAGAGGGCAGGTACCAGATAGAGTGGTCTTGGGAGTGGAGGAACATCTCGTCCCATTGCCCATGTTGAAGGAAGATTCAACTGCTGGTCTCTTTGGCTTCTCTTTGGAACAACAACCTTTTCTAGCCAGTGGGCCAGATCCTGATTTTCACCACCCCCTGCAGGCTATCACCTGACATCACAATGACATCAGGTGACCCAAAGTAATTTTCAGCTTTTAGAGTTTAAGTGTGCATCCCAGCAGGCTCCTACCACTGCCGATTGGCTGATCAGTATTTACATCATGGCTGCTTTTAGCAGGGATCCACTGCCCTATGGAATTCCACATTGTGGTTCAAATCTCCACTCAGCCATGAAGCTCACCTGCTGAGTGACCTTGGGCCAATCACCATGTCTCAGTTTCACCTACCTCGCAGGGCTCTTATGAGGATAAAATGTTTGTGTGTGGAAGGCAGGACCTCCCCACCTGCCCCAGAGCTCTTTGGGGGGAAGTGTGAGATGAAAATGTAATAAATAAATAAATGTAACAACTAGGTCATGGGTAGGCAAACTAAGCCCCGGGGGCCGGATCTGGCCCAATTGCCTTCTAAATCCGGCCCGCGGACAATCCAGGAATCAGCGTGTTTTTACATGAGTAGAATTGTGGGGCATAGGAATTCATTAATATTTTTTTTCAAAATATAGTCCAGCCCCCCACAAGGTCTGAGGGACAGTGGACTGGCCCCCTGCTGAAAAAGTTTGCTGATCCCTGAAGTGGCTTTAAATTAGGCTCTCAAACTCACAGTGAGCATCTATGGGTTAAGGTTAAATCCATCCCTAAGACAAAGCAGTGGTGTAGAAATTAATATTCCCTGTTCAAATGGCATGATCAAACCTGAAAGGAAGGGGGAAATCAAGTTGAAGTGAGACCGCTATGCACATCATTAAGCTTGACAAAATCATTTTAGAGGAAACACGAGCTGTTTACAGTGCAAAAGGTACATTTGTATTCCCTTACACTTCCCTCATTTATTTCTCGCCTCTCCCCCCCCCCCCCCCGATCTCAGTTATTTTCTTTACCTGTTTTGTATGGCTTTATTTTCTCTTCCAGCTAATGCCTGAGCCTTGGTTGGGGAATCCCAAAAGGCAGCCTAACCCTCAGCAAGAGAGAGAGAGAGAGAGAGAGAGAGAGAGAGAGAGAGAGAGAATGCAGAGCCACAAAGTGCAAATAGGTGAAAGAATTAGCTCTGCAGCACAGCTCTAGAGGAGAAGGGGAGAGAGTCCCTTACTTTCAAGCCATCATTTATTATACTATGGTCCCTCTGCTGGACAAAGGGAAGGACTGCATTATTGGCTAATAAGACATTTCCTCCTGGTTTGAAGCACAGGCCCCTGTGACTGGGTGTGCAGCGCAGATGGAACACACAGAGCTCTTTTGATTAAGGAGAATGCATCTCAGATGGCTGGATGCTGCAGTCCTGCAGCCAGTCTCACGGATATGGATCTGGTTCAGACATCCGGCCCAGAGGAAACGTCTTATACCTAGAGGAGAGAGATAGACCCGGCCTTGAAACACACCACATGAAAACATCTCGGGGACTTAAGAAGCAGTCTGCAGGATCAGCCCCATCTAGGCCAGCATTCTGTTCTCAGAGTGGACATACATCAGAAGGCCCATAAGGTCTACCTGTGATATCTCCCCCTCCCAACCTCGGTTCAAATGTTGGGGGGCTCAGGGAAGACCACAAATGTAACTTGAAATGTGTGCATCTCTGACACCACATTCCCATTGCATCTAGTTGGCCACTGTGAGAACAGGATGCTGGACTAAATGGGCCTTTGCTCTGATCCAGCAGGACTCTTATGTTCTTGTATTTACACAAATGACATATTTGCAGACCCTCCAAGTGTCCCTATTTTCCAGGGACAGTCCTGGATTTACAGAAGCCCTCCTGGTTTCTGATTTGATCCCAGTATGTCCCACTTTTCCTTAGGATGTCCATATTTTCACTGGAGAAATGTTGTAAGGTATGGCATTATCCAACACCCCTGTAGGCAGCCCTGTGTAGGGGAAGTTTTTTAAAAAAATGTTTAATGTTTTCTTATGTTTTTATATATGTTGGAAGCTGCCCAGAGTGGCTGGGGCAACCCAGTCAGATGGGTGGGGTATAAATAGTAATGTTGTTGTTGAATAGAACACCCCCACTTTCACTGGCAAAGTGTTGAAGGCTTTGTATTTGCATCTGCAAATATGTAAGTGGCATTCCTACAATCTGTGTGATCCTTCCACCCCTTTTAGGAGTGGAAACGCTCGTGCACATCGGGCTAAATCCATACACATTTGGCCCAGGTATGCAAACATGCTTCTGTAGCTCATTCCCAGCTCCCCATCATGCAAAGGATGTCACCTTGGATTCAGTTGTCTGAACTGGCCTTAATTGTCACATTGACATCAGAGAGGCAACAGATGCACATCTTGTCTATAGAGTCAAGACAAGCAAAATGTGGCTTAAATTCAGGCTAGTTCTACTGCTGCCCCCTGGTTAGCACAGCAGTGGAATGCAATTTGCCCATTCCTAACATCTACAACACAACCTAAGCCATGGGACAGCAAACTTTTTCAGTAGGGGGCTGGTCCACTGTCCCTCAGACCTTGTGTGGGGCCGGACTATATTTTGGAGAAAAGGGAAAGAAGAATGAATTCCTATGCCCCACAAATAACCCAGAGATGCATTTTAAATAAAAGGACACATTTAACTCATGCAAAAATACTCTGATTTCCGGACTGTCCACGGGCTGGATTCAGAAGGCGATTGGGCCGGATCTGGCCCCCGGGCCTTAGTTTGCCTACCCATCACCTAAGCTTTCCAACCTGGGTTTTGCAGCTATCATTGCAAACTTTCTCTTAATTATGACATCTTTTCAGATGAGTCTGTGTCATCCAGATAATGGTGTCCTACAAGCAGAAAGTTGGGCAAAAAAAAATATCCCACCTGCCTTTGGGGGAAGGAATGAGCTTAACGAAACAATGGAAAGTGCAGACACAGAAATTGAAAATGACTCACGCAAACTTGCAGAAGGCAGATAGTAAATCCTGTTCTCTGGCAGAGAATACTAGGATTATCTATATCTATTGCAGTCATCATTTCACAGAATGGCTGGACTTCAGTCACCTTAAGCCATAATTGATGGTGAAGGCAGCAGAGTCACTGAGATCCCTGCTCGCTGCAAGAGATGGGTGATTGTTGCAGTGTAGGCAAACTAACATATTTAGTTCAATTACATAACTGACTCCCTCCTTATTAACTTTCAGAAGTCATCTGTAAAAAGACCTGCTCACTCAAGCATTTGATGCCTGGAAGATATTGTTCCCCACAACTTTAGTTTATTTGCTGTGAGGATATGTGACTGTTTTAAAAAAATATGTTTATAGGCCCTTAACCTTTAAAAAAGGTGTTCTTATTTATATTTAATTCTTTTGTTTTACGGGTTTGTTGTTTGCCTACCTGGCTTTCTCTGGGAAGAAGGAAAGGATAGAAATTTTGGCTTGCACCCCATGTTAGTCAGAGCAGACCCATTGAAATGAATGAATCTGGGACTGTGTAAACATTTCTGTTTAGTCTGCACCCCAGGCACTCCCACAGGGATGCAACATGCACACATTAGCCACAATCTACAAATATCCTGCTGTTTCTTAGGGAATACTCCATTTTGAAGCTCCCTTCCCGTGAAACGCCCAGCTTCAATCAGAACTGAGAATTGAGAAAAAGAACAACCTATCCGCATTTGAAGCTGATAATTTGAAGTGTTGGTGTTGACCTTTAAAGCCCTAAACAGCCTCGGTCCAGTACACCTGAAGGAGCATCTCTACCCCCATCGTTCTACTCGGACACTGAGGTCCAGCGCCAAGGGCCTTCTGGTGGTTCCCTCACTGCAAGAAGCCAAGTTACAGAGACCCAGGCAGAGGGCCTTCTCGGTAGTGGTGCCTGCCCTGTGGAACGCCCTCCCATCAGATGTCAAAGAAATAAACAACTACCAGACTTTTAGAACACATCTGAAGACAGCCCTGTGTAGGGAAGCTTTTAATATTTGATGAATCATTGTATTTTAATATTCTGCTGGAAGCTGCTCAGAGTGGCTGAGGAAACCCACCCAGATGGGTGGGGTATAAATAATACATTCTTCTTCTTATTATTATTATAGAATGTGTACGCAGCCTAAGTTATTCAGGTCCATTAACATCAATGGGTCTCACTGAATAGCTCTGGCATTGGATACAACCCTTAATAAATAAGTAAAGCTATCATGCTGGTAGCAAACCTTCTGTAGGCCTTGCAACATGTGAGCCCACATTCGGTTGCTGGATTGGACCTGCAGAGAAGTCCCATGGATGCCAATGCCATGCACACAGGGGGCATTTTGAACCCTTTGAACTCGGCATGTGCATCACATTAGTTACGGAAGGTTCCCACATGTACAAATCATAGCCTTTCCATTCGAAGTGTTAGTGATATGTTTATTTTGTTGACTATGCTCTTCAAGCCAAATGCCCAGAGGGGCTTCCAATAAAATAATTACAATGAGAAACAACAAAGAAAATTAAAAACGAATATCGGAGCAACTGCAACAGAAAGCTGGATTTTAAAACAAAAATCTAAGAGAGCCAGGAAAATAAAGACCTGGTGCCCAAAAGGCGACCAGCTGCACCAGGCGAACTCTCTCTGGAGAAAGGCCAAGGCCAAGCTGCCATGACAAGGACATTCTCACCTTCAATTGCCACAGGTGGGAATAGAAACAGGGCGGTCATTTCGCTTGCCCCCCAAGAAGAAATGCATAACCCCAAAAGGATAGTAATATTCTCAAAATGTGCCTGTGCTAACTGAGATGCGTACATGCACATTTTGAAACAATGACCACCATTTTGAATGCAGCTTGCTGGGTCTACTGCCCAGTTGCCAACTGTTGGTGGACAACTTCAAGGTCATTGTTTTCCATCCTGGTGATTCTCTGCCTTTAAACCAGACTTGGACAAGACAGTCCTTCAGCAGAGGACTTCTTCAGAGGACTGCCCTCTGACAGCACCTTCAAATACAGCTTCTGGCTCAGCTCTAACCATTACTTGTGGCTCAGCCTTGATCCCCTATGAAGAGGGTGACAATCTGTGGCTGCATCAGATGTATCTCCTTACATACAGCAAAGAAACACAGAGATAGGAAGCAGAAGACACTGAGCATGAGAAGAGACCTTCTGGATCATACAACTGGCCAGCACTCTTGCTACATTAGCCAACTAAATGCCTATGAGAAGGCCACAAGCAGGACAGGGGCTGAAGCAGGAGTGTGCTCCGGTTCATTATGTGCAATAATAATCTTATTTTTCTTTGAGCTTTTGCTGCAAATTACCCAGTGGCAGGGCAATTTGTTCCTATTGTACCACAATGCTGGTAGTTGCAGGTGTGAGTAATTCAACCGCAACCTAAGCAAGTACATAAGATACAAAGTCACAGCGCAGTGGATTTACTCCCTTGAAATCCTTGGCACGGAACCATGTTTAATAAAGTGAATTAGGAGGAAAACCACATGTGGTTTTTTTTTTAAACTGCGCTCCCTTAAAAATTGTCCAACTGCAGGGGGCATGAAAGGACCATTGAACAGTTATGTATCTTACTCATAGAATTTTACAGCAGATCTGAAATTTTTCTAGGTGAATAATGTGCCTTGTGTTCCTTCTCCTTTTTGAAGCTTTCCTAAAGCATTAATAATATTAACCAACATGCACAGAGCCCTGAAGAGCAGCCCACACCTAATTGACAAAATGATGCTAATCTACAGTATTTATGAATACAAATATTAATATTAAAATCCAATGCTTTTCTCTGGGGGAGGGGGGGGATAAACATTTTGTGAATCTAGGTGTCAGGAGTGTGTGCAGGAGCCAGGCCCTGTGACCGGTAGGGCTTCACAGGACTGGGGCTTTCCTAAGTTTGTTCTGAAGAGGCAAGGTGCGGCCGCACAGTTGAGGCCGATTGGTAACTCACAGCACCTGGTGGCAAGAGCTGGGAAGGGATATAAGGTCAGCATTTCCCTTTGGCTCTTTGCCACAGCAACACGCTTCCTGCCTTGCTGTGTTTGGCTTCTTGACTCCTTGCTTCCTGACCCTCAGACCCTTGACTCCTGGTTTCCTGACCCTCGGACCCTTGGCTTCCTGACTCCTGTTCCTGCTCCCACCCCACCATCTTGCCCCTGGTCCCAACGTCCTCTGCCAGGACTTCAACCGCCCATCAACCGGACCGTGACACTAGGTTTCTGGGGGGATAAACATTTTGTGAATCTAGGTTTGGCCTCATTGAGGGGCAGTATTTCATTATGAGTAGGAAAATGAGAGTACCCCTAAACATTTTTAAGAAAAAAAGCACTGTTAAAATCTAAGGCAGAACCCACTGGGATCATCTGTGTAGGCCCCACTGGATAGACAAATGTGAAACTTCCATTCATCTATCTTAGGCTTACATGGGATAAGTTATGTGGATTGTGTCCCAAATGAACATGACTTCTTTGTGAACAAGGAGACAAAAGCAGACAGGCCTGTAGGTAATGTTCATGGTTTAGGCTGTCAAACCCTCTCTAGGAACTAAGAGAGCAAACCTAAGTCACCACCCAGCCCAGCTGAGTGGGACTTTATGGAGGGACATTCCTTGCTTGCTGAGCATGGCAACCGGGGCAGAAGGTGGGGGGGGCAGTAAGTGGGCAGATTTCTCCACCACCCTAGAGCTGGCAGAGCTATGGGACTTCAACTGGGCCTAAGGCTGATTCAGCTCTCATTTCAAGACAGTCTGCTGGGTGTCAGCACAACAGTTCCTTCAGCCTACAAATGTGGCGGTTCAGCAATGAGGACAGTGGGCAGCAAAACCAGGAGGAAAATGGCCCTCGACTCATCTCCCCCTTTACAAAGAGTTCCTACACAGACCCTTTCACTGTTCCATTCCATGAGCAGCAAAGCATAGAGAAAGCAAACAAGGACAACACTTCTCAGCTCTACCCCATTCTTTCCAAAAAGCCCTTCCATGGGCAGAAGAAATGGAATGACCTCGGCATGTTCCCCCACCCTCAACAAACAACTCAAAGGAGGGGTCCTTTCCTCTCCTCTCCAAGATGCTGAGGTGGACACCCTAAGGCCGCCGCTGGAAGCTCTATGGCCGGTCTGCCGCACGCTCACTTGGCTTCTGGACAGAAACTTCCACCAAGACCCCTCTAACGGGGTGCCCTGCATATGCCACCAGTTCAGGACAGGGTGGTGCACCACTTCCCCCCAAAGCTTGAAGACTAGGATTCCACCCAATGCCTTAACCGCCACTTGTGGTGGCTCTTTAAGATGCCTTGCCACCAATCCACCGACAGCTGCAACCAACCAGAGATGCCCTCAAACAAATCCGCCACCCAAAACTCATTCCCTGAAGTGGATAATTCCTAATTTTCGAACAATGTCAGGATGAGGGGCTTGCACAACTACCAAGTTGCTCAGTTGCTCAGTCGCTCAACGCAATGCCTTGTTCCTTGCCACTGTTGCCATGAAGGAGCTCTGGCCAGATGATTATGAGGCCTGGATACTGAGGACGCAGCATTTCGACATCAGCAACTGCTGCCTTGATGAGCTCAACACCCTTCATGGAAACCAAGTCATTTCTGCACAGCTGGAGGTGGGAGGCATGCAAGTCATTGCCTATGGGGGGGGCCCTCTGATTGGCGTGATTTGAACTCAACTTTTTGGTGGGAAGTCCTGCTCTGTGACCCGGCCAGCCAGGGAAACTGCCAAACAGCAGGCCCTACACATGTATTCTGGCTGTCAGGGATGTCAGGCAAAGGCGAGGGGCCGCAACCACTGTGCACTTGAGAAAGGGATGAGAGGCCATTCTGGACAAAATATGACCCTGGGGAACCTGGCTCAAATCAATCCCGGAATAGTCCTAAATTCCTAACCAAAAATCAGAAAATTTTAAGCAGAGGGGGTTGGCATTTCTTTTTTTAAAAAATAGTTTTATGCCATTTGCACTAGTTTACTGTTCAGCTTGGAGGGTGGAGGGAAGAGAACGCTCGTCTGAGAAATCCACTTGCCAGACACTGTTGCGACTGCTGCCCATTTGGTTTGATTTATTAAGAGCAGGAAATACAATAATTCTAGCTTTGTGCTTTAAACCTTTGTGGGGAGGAGAGACTCCTGCCCCTCCAGTCTCTGGGTGGCAGCTTTCCTGAAGGCACACACAACACACGCCGGATTAATGAAGGATTGTTGTACTTCCAAACAGCGAGAAGGTGGCTTTTGTCTTGTGCACTCAAGGCATTAGGAACCTTTTGTTTTTGCCAGCTTAGGATGATTTCCTTGAACGGGTGCTAAGCAGCCACTCCCCAAATCCTTTACAGGCAGTTGGTTTCCTTCCTCCCTTTTCTTTCCCCTACCAAAGATGAGGGGAGAGAGGAGATTACAATTCCAACCCTTAAGACTTTTTAAAATATTGTTTTTATGGCAACTTTCAGAGAAAAGCCTGTTGGAGGTCTGGAGTGCATTGAGGCTGGCCCAGTAATCTGTTTCTTACATGCAGGAATGGATTTTAAAGGAATTCCTGGCGGGGCAGACTGGGAGTTTCTCAGGATTTAAGTTCTGGTGCACAACGCTGCCACAAGCAGCTGCCATGGCGAAGGGTTCTCCCTTTCCGCACCAGCTGTTGATCATCTGTACTCCCTTGGCAGGGGAAAGGACATCTGCTCTGAGCCCCACCAAGCAGAGCAGGGAGGTGCCAAAGAGCAACAGCCTCAGTTCCTGATCCAGCCAGGCAAGGAAAGGAATCTTGTGCCAGACCACGGTCTTGGGTTAGAACGCAGGAGGGGATTGCTTAAGTCAAGCAGGGTGGGCTTCAAATGGGGGGGGGAGAGGGATGGGCTGGCAAACTAGGACACAAGGAAGCAGACAGGAAAGGAGGGGGTGGAATGGGAAAGCACAACAAATGCAGAGGAGATGCTGAGGAAGTGGGGTGGAGACAACGGGGAAATTCTCCTTTTCTTTTGCAACAGCATCTGAGCAATCCAGTAGTCAGCTTTGTTAGAAATGAGGTGGGTGAAAGGAGCTTGGTTTCTTACGCACGCTGTGTGGGCTGGGTGTTGCAGGAACTGGGGCCTAGAGGCACAGATAATGAGTCAAGAAGCAAGCACCTATTTGCCGAAGAACACGACCCCTGGGCTGAGTCTGAAGGCAAGAGCGAGGTCTCTGATTTAAGGTTCCTGGGAGAACAGAAGCAAGCAGGGAGTGGTAGCTCCTGAGCTCCATCCCATCAGGGTTTGGACCTTCTAGTTCTCTCCCGCTCAGAGGTCTCTCTCCTGCTTTGGGCTAAAGGATGGGGAAAGCTTCAGGGCAGAATTCCTTCCCACCTGTCACCAGCACCTTTCCAATATTCCTAGAACTTACTGGAATGGGCTAATGGGCAGCTCTCCATTCAGCGGTGCCATGCCCTGTGGAGAAAGGCAGCTTTGCTTTTACGCCTCCTCTCTCCCAGAGCTGGCCCAAAACATTTTACTCTCTAAGGTGGAGAGCAAAATGGCTTTCAACAGGGCTTTTTTCCCCCAGGCGGAGCTCACTAGAGCTCAGCTCCGGCATCTTTCAGGATAAGCACCATTGCCGTTCTAAGAGAAGGGGGAAGTTCGTGGTGAGCTGTGGCACCTCTTTTTCAACCTTTTTCATATACAGAAGCCAGCTGGACTTGCGGTTGAATCTTACCTTGATATTAGCAACTGGATCGAGTCCACTAGCACACCTGAAGGCAACAAACTGAATTAAGAATGTGCAGGACTATTTAGGACACAATGCTCTATTTGCCAATAGCTGGGAGGAGCAACCATGAATGAGCGTCTGCTGCCGCCCTCCATAATCTGTTGCTGGAGGCAGTTACCTACCTTTGCCTAATGGTACTGCTAGCCCTGCAGACTTTAGCTTTTGGACTACTATAGCTGACTGCACCCTTTCACTAATTGGAAGTGGCAAGCAGGTCAGCAGCATTGGCCCAAGTCAGAATGTCATGTTAGAGCGCTGCTGGAGGAAAACCATTCCTCACTCTTCCCTTGTGAGTCCAGGGCTTAGTGCCTGCTTAGGGCAGGAGGGAGAGTGGCAAGTCTTAGGCTATCCTGCCACATCTAGTTACATGATTTTCTTTTTTGAATTAAAGAAAACATGTGTATCTCATGTGGAATTAATACTAGCTTGCCAGTTATGCAGATTCTACAATTGATGTGAGGTGGAGTCCGTCTTCATCCTCTGGCACAGTGGAAATGGACACGCCTAACTTGTGACTGACTCACCGGATCACAAATTTATGAGTGCTCAGTATTAACTTGCTCTGGTAGGTTCCAATTGGATAGGATTAAGACACTTCTAATTGATTTATCATGCAGTTAATTGCTTTCATTTTCTTTTAGGCACACGGCACAGAACCTGCTTCCGCAAACAGGAACATAGAAATGAAAAAATATGTATTTGCCAGTCAACTTCTTGCTTCATTGAAATGAGGAGTGCATTTTGTGAAAAAAAATTACCAATGGGGAGGAAATGCCTTTGGAAGACTTGGCCACACCGTTGCAAAACTGTTCACAAAGAAGCAGAGGAAAGAGGCAGGTAGCCAGTGTTTTCTTGCATCAATTTGGTCAAAATAGGGATGTTTATTGGAATATGCATTCCATAAGAAGTAATTCTGCGTGGACCAACAACATCCACCTGCAGATGTGTCTTCCCTGTCAATGCCCTGCACAAGACATTTCCTCCTTCCCTCCCAATCCATTTTTGTAAATAATATAAGCCTGAGGGCAGGGACTGCCTTGCATGTAGTCACTCTGTAAGTCACTCTGGGAACCTTGGGTGGGTGGGGGCTAAAGAGTGGGATTAAAAAAAATACCTTTAGTCATACCTGGTTACATTAAACTTATTTAAAGTTGAATAGGGGTGAGAGCATTGGTGCATTCTGTTCCGGCAGGCAACAATATTGCTAGTGCAGTAACAAGAGGAGCATAGGCACAGCCTAGGGGCCTGGACAAGAGGCATGTATTGCCTCAAGTCACTGCTCTGATGCTTCCCATGTTTCTGCTGTGTTTTTTTTTTATGAAGTACAGATCTTGCCCACTTTGCTCCTCCCCATTTGCACACGGGAGAAACTATGATCGCTGACTTCGCATTATATCAGAACTGGGTTCATAATTGTTTTGCTCCAGACACACAATTACAGACTGAAATGTTGCACAATGTGTTTTGCTGCTTCTTCATGCTAGCAAGAAGCCATGTGAGTGATATCAGACCAATATTGGTAAATGATTAGCTATGGCTTACAGCAGCCTTTGCCAATCTGGCGCTGTCCGGATATCTTGGACTATAGCTCCCATTAGTTGCATGTAGTGGTCATGCTCACAGCAAGAGAAGTTGGGAGGATGCCAGATTGGTACAGACTGGTTTATTGTGGTGTGAGAAGTTGGCCAATGTGTGTGCTTTAAAATTAAAGAAGCACTGTCTAAATATTATCACAAGAGGTCCAAATTCTGGTTGCAGGATGTGGGGAAAAATAGAAGAGACAATACAGTGGTACCTCGGGTTACATACGCTTCAGGTTACATACGCTTCAGGTTACATACTCTTCGGGTTACAGACTCTGCTAACCCAGAAATAGTGCTTCAGGTTAAGAACTTTGCTTCAGGATGAGAACAGAAATCGTGCTCTGGCAGCGCGGCAGCAGCAGGAGGCCCTATTAGCTAAAGTGGTGCTTCATGTTAAGAACAGTTTCAGGTTAAGTACGGACCTCCGGAACAAATTAAGTACTTAACCCGGGGTACCACTGTATAAGGAAAACTTTCAGAATAACTCTAGCATTGTGAGTTTCTAATAAAATCTACTGAGATTTTATGACAAATTCTGTTTCAGGCACAAATAACTTCCCTCTAGGTTTTTGTTTTTTTTAAGGGGGCATCTATATTTATCATCTGAAACAAAATAATTTATCAATTTAGCAGTAACAAAATGAAATTGCAAGAGATGATGAGAACCAAGGGGAAATAGCAAAAATCAGAGCCGTGTTTTGCCTGGGGGTACTGCTCAAATACAGCATCGAGATGTGTGACTGAGAAACAGAACTTTTATACTTGAGTCTATTGTATTGCATAAATATAAAGGTCAGCGACTCATAGAATATACTATCAGCTGGATCACATCAAGGGTTTATTTCTTTTGCAAGTCTTGGCATCTCTTCTAGTTAATTCAGAGACAAAAGCAAGATGTGGGTTCAGGTAAGTGATCCTTGAAACAAACAAGAGGAAATACCTTTGAATAGCTTTCTTTCAAAGTCATACCAAAAAAAAAAAATATTATTCAACAAACCATGTATTTCAAGTCAGGATAAATATCCAATAATACATTTTTTTTAAAAAAAAGAAGCCACTGGGATTAGAACTAAGTAATTCTACTGTCAAAAAAAGAGTATGGAATAATCAGGTGGGTTACTTTAAACAGTAAACATAACCAAACACAATGGTTTGAATGACATAATAATATTCGGTTATGCCTACAGTTGCTTCTCTCTAGTGCAGCGTTGATTTGAATTGCTTATGGAAGATTTGCTTCTTATTGCCTGCTCTTTTCTGTAATCCTGTGTTTGAAGTGCATCTTGTGTCTGCTTGAACTGAGGTATACTAGAGCAAAAGGGCTTTCTCTCAGGATTTCTGGCATGATCAGGTTCCCAACATGTTTCAATCTATTTCTCTTAAAAAGTAAGTTGTAAGAAGTGGTTTTTAAACATATATGCTGGCTTTTAAGCTCAACCACTGAGCTGAGTCTAGATCCCTTCCTACTAGTCCTCAACACAAGATAGTATTCCTGACCATTCTGTTTCCCAATGCATAAAAACATTATACCCAAATTAAATACTTTATATAAAAAATGGAAAATGGGGCCATCTGCTAGCATGATCCTGTATCATACTTTGCAGGACTCTAGTTAAAGAAATCCGCAACTGGAAGGCTGCCTAGATAGAAGTCCAGTTAGAATATAAATAGCCATGAGAAGGGAAAGCAAAGGCCTTGATGTTGCCCATCAAGAGTTGGCACCCGGACAGCACATGTGTCACCTGGCCAGTCTTCCCCACTATGGTGAGATGTACTGTATTTCTGTTTGAATGACTGGGCTGTGTCTAATGCTGCTATTCCACTAGCATAGCAGACTTGTGATGGAACTTTCCCCTTCGCTTCCCTGCAGCGCTTTTCGCACACCCTCAAAATCTTTTCCGGAGGGCAAAATCTGGAGTAGATTTTGAGGGTGTGCAGGCAAGAGAGGAAGTCCTTTTGCAAGAGTGGAACTCTATGCCCACAATGTTGGATGCAAGCCATAGCAGTTATTTCTATATTTGTATCTATAGATATTAATTCACATATATAAAAGTTATGTACATCTATTTTTTGTGATGCCTTTTTTTTGGCAGTGTGCAAGTTATTATACTACCAACTGCTGCTGTTAAATCTGCAGAGCACAATCCAATAGGAAGTTAAAGTTTTTATGGGAGGACACTACTATTTGACCTGCCTGCCTGCCTTAGTATCATTAACTGTTCTTCCCTGATGTCATAGAATGTAGAGACATATTCTTTTAATGCCGTGGGGTTTGAGTGGTACAAAGAAATTTAAACCATTCTGGAGCTTTTTTGCACAAATATTCTAGACAGGAAGCAAGAAGGAGAATAGTCACAGAGCAACAACATGGAATTGAGGGTAGATGTTAAATGCTTAAGACTCAATGATGTAAATTCTATATTTGATAAAAAGTGCCAGGTAAAAGGTTATTGAATCTATAGATGATACTAATCATCATCATCATCATCAGAATTCATAGCATTATCCCATACAACAGGAGCCCTGAAAGATAGGTCAGTATTATTATCCCAATGCTGTAGACAGGACACAGAGACAGTGGCTTGCCTAACACCTCTAGTGAACTCATGGCAGAGTTGAGTTGGAAAATCAAGAACTTTGATTCAAAGTTTCAGTCACGCATGCTTTGTTTTGAAATTTCAGTCTATGCCTTAGGGAAATTAGCACTATCGTGCTTCTTTGTCACCTACCCAAGCATTGAGAAAGGTTGGGAACAATTGTTCAGTGTAAATGCCTCCTTGCAGAAACTGCTGAAGCTCAACAGAAGGAGCACAACTGTACATATCAAACAAACAAAAATGCAAATAAATCTTTGTAAAGTTATCAAAGGACAAGAGAATAACAAAGATATAGAGCCTCACATCCCATGTTTGTTTGTTTTTACAACTCTCTATCAAATTGCAAGCCTGAAGGCAAGGACTTTCTTATTGATATTTGTGAGCTCCTTTGGTAATCTTTTGTTGGTTGAATAGCAAAATAAAAATGTTTTAAGTAAAATAATAGTTTATATGGCCAAATCATGCAAGACAGCTCTTTCACCTCCATTTCTGAGGGTTCTCTTCACTATACTTCCTTGAGAGTGCTAAAAATAATCTTGCCAACAATGACATGAGCGTCTGAAAGGACCACAAAAAAAGTTTCGATGATTCAATTAGCCTTACTGTAATTGATTATATTTAGCTGCATTACACAAAGCTGCACCCAGGATATGGCCCAAGGGTCATAATGCGAGCACTTTTTATTTCCTTGTCAAGCTCAAAGAGGTTGTGCATGAATACCTGTGTAAAGCTGTGCACTGCTTATTAACCATTAACCATTATTGTTTTAGTTCCCTTACGGATTTAGTGACATACTGTATGAAAAGAGTTGGGTTGAAGAACATAAACATAACTGGGGTTTGCTCATTCATATTTTACGTTAACAAGATACAAGGCTTCCCAGATAAGGAGCAAGAGGCACGAACCACCTACTCCAAGACAAGAGCCCTACACTTAGGTATTTTGGGATGCTCCACATCTTACCTGGCAGGCTCAAATATTGTGGATATTGTTTTCTGTAGCTATCACACATGAAGTGCAAACAATATACTAGCATCTTTAAACACAAGACAGATCCTTCTCAACACATTCTGTCAATGTTTAAAGGTGTGGGTTGTGTCATCCGCAACGTATATATTTGTTGCAGAAAACACTGGTGTAGTCACAAAAAGAGTTTCTGCTGCGCAAAGTGTGGATTTGGCCTAAGGTTAAGTGATGACAAGGCAGCATTCTCAAGAGATAGAACCAGGAATCGGCCTTTCTTTGCTGGCACAGGGAGTCTAATGTATGCCTTCGAAATCCTTCTTTTCTTCATTGCAAGGGAAAGCTCCACACATGAAAAGGTGAACATCTGAAGCCGAGCGAAAAGCCCACTTACTTCTTTATCTGGGATTCAAAGCACAGCAAGGTAGTGCAATACACACACAATCCAATTAATAAATGTCAGTATGAAATGTTTTGTTCAAATAACACCTATAATTGATTTTCCCTGATTTAAACCAAAAAGTTATTTGAGAGAAGGCGAAGGAAATACTGGTTGCCTTAAACCACAGGGTTGGGTGGTGCTGTTATGCTTGGATCCTGATTTTGGGTTTCCGATGTTGGTTTCTGCTCTCTTCACTGTGCAGCAAAGTGCTTGTCACAAGACAATGTTTACATTCCACAGTCAGAGCACTGTTGGGTTTTCACACGGGAATGGGAAGCTGGATGTGACGTACACTGTTTTCCTGTTTTTCACTGTCTCTCTCGGTGTTCGTTATTCCGAGGAGAAGGATGGTTGCTTCTCTGCTCCAGCAGAGGCAAGATGCATGTTTGTAATTTCTCAACATTGAACTGAAAATAAAGCAACATAAAGCATGTGGCACGTACTGTTCGTCATTCCGTTGTGCACAGGACTCTGCAATATCAACATTTTGGTTATGGGCCCAGAAAGACGTAAATCAACATGAGTCGGAATGCCGGCAGAGGTACAGAGGAACGGATCGTGTTATCTGCTCTGCGCGTCAAGTTTGATTGATGAAGGTATGTGCTCATGCTCTGGAGCAGCCTGCCAGTTTCTAGTTTATGGCTTTATGACTGGACTTTGTACTTTTAAAAGCCGTTTTGCCGCAAAACAGGCAAGGGCTTTAAGGCACAAGCTCACAGCTTGGATGGCTGGAAAAGTGAAAGTACTTTTTACAAGTGCTTTTGGAAGCTGCAGGACTGTGACGCAGCTCGTTTAAAGCAGCAATGACGGATAATGCAAAGCTGGTTGAAGCTTTTGGGATTCCTAAGCTCAATAAGAAAAATTACACGGAGTGGGTGCAGTATGCAGAGGCAATTCTGCGGAAAGAAGGTCTGTTTAATGTTATTACAGACAACCCCCCAGCTCCAATTACAGCTGAATGGACTGCTAAGGATTCCAAAGCAAGGGGAACGCTTACGTTGATAGTATCCCCAGAAGAGCTCTGTCTGTTGCGTGGAAAGACCACAGCCAAAGAAATTTGGAACTCTTTAAGAGAGGCTCACTTGAGGACAGAAGCTGGTTCCTCAATGTATTATTATGCCAAGCTGCATGGTATGGCTCTTGCTGCAGGTGGAGATGTGCGTAAACACCTGATGGAGATGCAGAATCTGAGACATGAGCTGCAACAGAGAGGACTCAACTTTCCAGAGGCTGTGTATTCCTTCATGATACTACATTCTTTGGGTCCAAGTTGGGAGTCCGTTGCCACTCAGATTGCTGTTCAACCAACTGCTCAGCTCACAGTAGCCTATGTTACTGCCGTGATCCAGAATGAAGCAGATCGCCGGGGTGCTAGCTGCATGGGTATGGGGGAGTCTTCACAGACGTCATCCCAGAGTGCAGTGGAACCACCAGAGGGCGCCAAAGCTTTGAAGGCAGTGAAATGCTACTCGTGTGGACGTCTAGGCCATATGAAGAGGGAATGCAAATATCCCAAGGCCAAGACAGAGCAGCGCAGCGGAAGTTCATCGCGTGGAAAAGGCCAAAGCAAAGGCAAAGGTCCGGTCTCCAGGACAACGCAGCACAAGGCAATGGTCTCACGCTTCACTCCAAAGGTTGCAAAGGTCCAGAAGACGTCTAGATCTTTCTTCGTTGTTGATTCAGCAGCTACCCACCACATGTGCAATGACAAGAGACTGTTCGTGTCTTTTACACCGCAGGAAGGTGCGATTCACCAGGCGGATGACCACACGATCCCCAGTCAAGGCTACGGAACTGTTGTTCTTCACAGTTTGGACTTATCGATACAGGATGTACTTTATGTTCCAGATGCCACACACAATCTTCTAAGTGTGATGCAGCTGAATGAACGGAACATTGACGTTTCCTTCAAGAACAAGAAATGCACCATCACAAAGAAAGACGATTATGTTTTGCATGCTGAATGTGTTGATCGTTTGTTTGTTTTGTATTATGATGATGTTGTGCAGAATGATACTTGTTGCATTGCAGGTTCTAACAAAAGTTTGCATGCAGGATGTATTCATGATTTTCACAGGAAATTTGGTCATTTGCATTTTGAGGCAGTATCTAAAATGCCTACTTTGGTTGAAGGTATGACTATTAAACCCTGCAGGTACCACATGAAGTGCAAGGCATGCGCAGCAAACAAGGTGAAAATGGCTGTGAAAGGTAAGGTGTCTAGTAGGAAAGCTACAGAACCATACCAGATTGTTCATGCTGATTTGGTTGGTCCACTATCGCCCTCTTTGGGTGAAAATAGGTTCTTCATGGTTCTCATTGATGCATTTTCCAGGTATATTTACGTGTACAATCTCAAACAGAAATCAGAGGCTTTTCCAAGGTTCAAGGAATTCTGTGCTTGGTTGGAAAATGTGCATGGTAAGAAGATAAAAATTCTTTTCACTGATCGTGGGGGAGAATTCACTTCTCAGCAGTTTGAAGCTTTTCTGACTGAGAAAGGAATTCAACACGATTTGTCCAGTCCTCGCTCGCCATGGCAGAATGGGCTTTGCGAAAGGGCAAATCAAACATTGCTTCAAGGGTTAAAAACCTTGCTGCATGATGCCAATCTTCCAGAGAGTTATTGGGCCGAAGCTCTCTCGTGTTTTATTTACAGTTACAATCGCAGGTTATCTTCAGCGATTGGTTGTACCCCCTATGAGAAGATGTTTGGCAAGAAACCGTACATCAAACACATGAAAATTTTTGGTTCTGATATGTGGATTCACTCACCACAAAGCTCCAAGTTAGGCAAGCGTGGATTGCATGGTATCTTTCTAGGTTATCAGAAAGGTTCTTACAGAATAATGATGACTGACTCTAAGACAATTAGGCTCACAAGAAGTGTTGAGTACAATGCCAAGTGGGGGGAGAATGTGGGAATTTTTCAATGTTATCCTGATGACAGTGATGAGACTGAGGATAAGCAACAGCAACCCACACCCACTGATGAAGGTTCTGATTCTGAGTCTGATACTGAATCGGGTGATTCAGAGGATTTCAAGAGTGCGAAAGCCTCTATGCGACCCTCTGAAAGCTCTGATCAGGAATTGGAAGAACCATTGTTCACAATAGGTCACTTTTCTCCTAAGAAGGAAGAGGAGAGTGTTGAAGACCAAAGGCTAATTCGCAGGTCACAAAGAGCCACAAAAGGCAGACCTCCAAAGAGATTTGCTGATGAATTTGCTAAGACAGCAGTAGCAGCTGTTAAAAGCTCCAAGAAGGTATTTGAACCTTCAAGTTTCCAAGAAATCCAGGATTTGGATTCTGAGGAAGCTGAGCCATGGTTAAATGCAATGAAGGCTGAGCTTGATTCCTTAGAAAGGAACAAAACTTGGGAGCTAGTTCCAGTAGTTCCAGGAATGAAACTGCTTGGAAGCAAATGGGTCTTCAAAGCGAAGACTGATCAGAATGGCAAGATAGTCAGACACAAAGCCAGATTGGTAGCCAGAGGTTTTGCACAGGTACCAGGTGAAGACTATCAGGAGACCTACTCACCCACGGTGAGATATGAGAGCATTAGGCTGATGCTCAAGCTAGCTGCAGAGGAGAATCTACACATTAGTCACCACGATGTAAATACAGCATTTTTGTACGGATCTCTAGGTGAATCACTTTATATGCTTCCACCTGATGGCGTACAGGTAAAACAGGGATTTGTATGTGCTCTGAAGAAGTCCCTTTATGGTCTCAAACAAAGTGCACGGTGTTGGCACACAAAACTCACTGAAGCATTGTTTTCTCTAGGTTTTCAGCAAGGGAAAGCTGATCCATGTGTGTTTGTCAAAGAGGAGGGGCAAAAGAAGCTGTATTGTTTGTTTTATGTTGATGATATTTTATTCTTTTGGAAAGATGTCTCAATGTACAATAACGCCCTAGCTCAACTGAAAGAGCACTTTGACATGAAAGATCTTGGTGAGGTAAACAACTACCTATCTCTGGAAATAGAGAGAGATCAAAGTGGTAACATTCTAGTACACCAGTCACGGAAAATTGCTGATGTGTTAAGCAAACTGAACCTGATGGATGCTAACCCTGTAGACACACCGATGACAACAGGTTATCAGGTAGAAGACACTGAAGAAGCATTTTCTGACACTACACTGTACAGAAGTGTGCTAGGCAAGCTAAACTTCATTGCCAGATGTTCAAGACCTGACATTGCTGTTAGCTGTAATTTGCTAAGCAGACAAGTTAACAATCCTACTGTTAAGGATTGGAAAGCTCTGAAACGCATAGCACGCTATTTGAAAGGCACTATGCATTACAGACTGAGATTTAACAATCAGAAGTCTGGTGGTCTTGAGATTTTTGCAGATGCAAGTTTTGGAAGTGACACTACAGACAGGAAAAGTACGTCTGGAGTTTGCTACATGTACAATCAGGGTCTATTTGATTGGTCATGCAAGAAGCAAACAACAATTAGCTTAAGTACTTGTGAAGCTGAACTGAATGCACTGTCTTATTCACTTAAGGATTGTGAATGGTTGTTACAATTGTGCAAAGACATGAAAATTCCTGTCAAATGTCCAATCCAGGTTTACCAGGACAACAAAGCATGTTTGGCTTTGCTGAATTCAGAAGGTTGTAAGCAAAGCACGAAGCACTTGCAATTGAAGTTGCAACATGCTAGGGAATATATTCAGAAGGGACTCGTAACGGTGTCCTATATGCCAGGTAATGAAATTCCTGCTGATGTATTGTCCAAGATTGTATCAAGGGATCAACACTGTACCTATGTACAGAAGTTGGGTTTGTACTGATATTGTACGAACACGCTGCCCAGTGATGTTCACAGAAAGGGGGAGGATGTTGGTTTCTGCTCTCTTCACTGTGCAGCAAAGTGCTTGTCACAAGACAATGTTTACATTCCACAGTCAGGATGGTTGCTTCTCTGCTCCAGCAGAGGCAAGATGCATGTTTGTAATTTCTCAACATTGAACTGAAAATAAAGCAACATAAAGCATGTGGCACGTACTGTTCGTCATTCCGTTGTGCACAGGACTCTGCAATATCAACATCCAATGGGCATCTGGTTGGTCCCTGTGAGAACAGAATGTTGGACTAGATGGACTCTTCTTATGGCTTTAATTAGCCAGTGTAATAATCTAGTAACACATGCTTAGCACTTCCTCGTGGAATAGCTGCATTTAAAGCGCTTCACTCTGGTTAGATCATGCCCACGCAGCTTTGAAGCAATTCACTCCTGCAGTTATATCCCTTTAGAATACAAACAACCTTATTTATCATAGTCCTTAGTTCTCGCTGCCCAAAGGCACTCAAGGTAACACATAGCATAACATTCTGAACCTTATAGTAGCTATATTTCAAATAAGACCTCCCTCTTAAATATTTAACTGCCACCCAAAGTATACTCTTGGTAGATTCTAACTTAAAAAGCCTGCATTGACCCCTCCTTGTAATATCTGCACATCTCATTTTCACGCTACTAGAAGCTGTCCAACATAGGCAGGATTTCTGTCTCTTATTAATGCCATGATAAGAGCAGCAGCTGAATCCATGGTCTCTTGAAGCTTCAAATTGTCCTGAAAGAGAGCAAGAAGATACCCATTATCAGCTGCTTTCATTTCTAGGATGGGAAATCAAAATATGAATTTAAAATTTTAATGGGGAAATGGTAGGAATTAGGAAGAAAAAGTAGGAAGCAGATAGGCCCATATCTCAGTGGCACATTACATCCTTTGGCTGCAGATGGCCAGAGATTCAATTTTTGAGATCTACAATTGAAAAAGAATCTTAGGTAGCAGGGCAGAGAAATAACTCTGCACAATACAGTGGAGAGCAGGTTACAACAAGTAAAGCACAACATTAATATTAAATTTATTTTTAAAAGAAATAAACTTAGCTGAATATTTCCTGTTCTCTACATTCAGTTTGCACATTTTTGACTGACAATGGTCAGTGCAAGAGGGTCTCCTCTATTGACAGATCCTTTGAATCCTTTGAATTTACAGATCGCTAAATGTTTTTGCTGTGTTCCCAACATGTTTATGTGCAGAACCTTTAGTTTCTGAATGACTGCTTTATGGCTTGGATTCATTAAACCCAAATAAAAATAGAAACAAGAATCAGACAGTCTTTCTAATATCTAGCTGGACCTGTGAGTGAGCACTTCGTTCCAGTGATATTTTGATAGCCAAGAACCTTTCTTGGAGTTTCTCCTGAATTAAACTGGCAGTGCAAACTGACTCAATAAAAGATGTCATGGTCAATCATATTTACAAGTGCTCCTGCCTTTCTTTCCATACAACTTTCTTTCTATAGTGTTACAATCCTGCTTTTCAATATTCTCATTGAGGGAAGCCAAATATTCAACAACGGGAAACATCACAGACTTAGATACTTGAAAAGTTTAGTCATATTGTAAACCATTAAACACAGAAGGATAGGAAAAACAAAACGAGCAGCCGAGATCTTGTTCTTGTCCCACACCAATTATCTCACATTACCGACCACCCACTGCTGCCTCTATGGTTCTGGCATCCCAAATGTGTGATGCTTATGGAACATGTACAGAAAATTGTTTTACTCATCAGTAAATCCTGCAACAGCAATCCTAGTAATTGATCTTCCCTATGTATCACGTAAATTCTGTGGTAATCTACTTCCCCATCTCCAAAATGTAGACTGTATTATTGTTGAACCGCAGGATCCATTAACCTAGTACAGTTAATGCTGTATTGAAAAATCTATCTTCCTGGCGTGTAATATTTTTTTACTGTTATTTAAATGGATGATTTACTGCATTAATATACCAACCAAAGAACAAAACATTTACAGCGCCATGTGAATGTAATTTGGAAAACAAAGCATTTTGGAATCTTGCCAGTCATACAGTCTATAAATTCATATTACAAAAGTTTGATTCCACAAAAAGATATGCACCCTCTGCTTTTAAATAAGAAATGCCTTGTAGCTCCAGATGGATTCGGATGCACACTTACTACATCTGATTCGAGTGGTTTCTCACTATGTGTGGGCGCCCATACCACACACTGATGTCTACTTTTGCTTCAATACTAGTTGGATTATGGTAATACGCTGCCGGAAAGCAGTCTCATATTTGTTTTCTAGTAAACTTATTGGTGATCAGTAACTTGTATTCTATACATTCAGCTATGCCACCATATGAAGCGAGACCACACATACAATACACAAAACAGCATTGCCTAGACGAGTGTGTCGGCCTTGGGAACAGACTGGAGAGGAGCAGGCTTCACTCTGGTCTGCCCTCAGCCGCTTTAAGGCATTCCACAATCGGGGTTCCATTGCCAAGAAAGTCCTCCTTCTTGTTGACCAGAGAAAGAAACCGGGCTTCTTTATCCAGCCCTTAGAACCTTTCCCAGGCCCATGCCGCTCTCCAGCTCTGCACCACACCCTCAAGAGCTTTTGTCTGCTTAAGCATAGCCTACTATACAAATATATAGTACTTATTCTATAGCTCAATGTAATTATTCCATAGCTAGATGTAATTAATGAAGATGTGGAAAGGGCAAATCCACAAATGGTCAGCTGCATCATTCCAAGCATCAAGCCACATCATGAAGCCACAACAACTACAAATTGATTAATTGTTTCCAGATACAGTGGTGACAAGGTTGGAATAGATAAGAGCCATTTTATCATCAAAACGTCTACAAGCATGTCGCAGAAGTCCTTCAAAGGTTTTAAAATATCACCCAATAGGCCACTAACCCTTCAAAAAAACTCTGCTGAATAACTTCCTGAGCAACTGTGAGCAATTCAGTGGGAGGAATCATGTTAACAGCCCAATACAAGTCACAATTTCATAGTGAGACAAGGTTTTTAACAGAGGCACCAGCCACGTCAACTGGAAACTCCTAGGGTATTCATGAATTTATGGGATTCCTAAGTCTCCCAGAATGAACAAACTTAATGGGCCCAACTCTTCTGCACAGAGGAATGTTTGCTGTCTGCCTAATTTCATGAGAAAGAGATTTACTAGTCTGGCTCTGACTATGACAATAGGGTCTCACCTTCAAACCACCTGATAGGTGAAAAATACTAGGTTCAGAATGCGCCCTGGAGACTGCATAGGCCCAGTAACAACACATACCAGCCCAACTGTTGTCATGAAGCCATGGCAGCCTGAGGTGACCCTGTTAAGGCTGTCTTGGCATGAATGTTGATCGATTCTGACTGCAACAGGTTAAGCCAACTTTTAAAAATCATGCTATTTCACTGGCAAACAATAATGGCTGGGAGACAGAAGGCCAAGGGATCATTGTCCATTGTATCTTTTTACCCTGGGTTCAGGTGAGTTGAACTTCCACTTCAACTGAAATGAAGAATAAGCTTATATTTATATTGACAGCTGTGTGTAACTATATTAAAAGATGCCCAGATGTTAGCTGCCGCAAAGAACTAACAAGAACGTGAGGTAGTATTCTGTGCAGCACATTTGGCATTTCTTTTGGGTGGTCTCAGTAAAGAATTCTGAAATAAAATCCCATAACCTGTCTAACAGAATCAACAACACACCTGCTTCCAACCAAGGGGACAGGGAGAGACTGACTGCTATAACTATATCATGTTTGGGAGGGTGAAAGCATTATTAAGATGCACGAACTTCACTTCCTTTTGCTGGTGAGGTGTGGCATCATCACAATGGTTTTGCTCCAAAAGCCCTTGGAAATCTGGATGATGTACTAAAACATACATTGTATTTTGAATACCCATCTTTCAGTACATCTGTATCAGTATAAACAGAAGATTGTCAGTTGGCGACAGAAGAAAAAGGATAGTCTGTAAACTATTTTTATGGCTGCTAGGAGTTACATTTGCGGCTTGGAAGACCCACCACACTCCTGTGTTAAGGAAAACTGGTTAGACATTTTTGTACTACTGGAAAACACCCAACCATTCACCCAGAACATGCCAAGAGGAAACGCAAAAGAAAACAAAGGAAAATATGCAAAATTACCTTTAAGATGTAGATCACGGACAGGAAGCCTGTGACCCTCCAGACTGATTGAACTATATGAGGTATTTTTTTTCATATATATGCCTCATTCACTCACATCCATTTATAGCATGTCTAGTCTAGTCTAAGAAAGTAAATTAACAATTTGAGGCACTAGAGGTGGACAAATTGTAACAAAAAAAGATGATGAATTCTAGAATACAGACAAAATGTTTGTGATCAGGAAACCTCTTTACCCAAAAACACAAGAATGCAGAAACTACAATCTTCCAGATACTATTGGACTAGAACTCCTGCCATCCCCGACTACTGTTCATACTGACTGGGGCTGATGGGATTTGGAGTCTAACAACATATGGAAGGTTGTAGGTTCTCTATCTCTGCAAAAAAATACACCCTTGCCATTATTTATGCCCTTACCTTACAGTATTGTACTTTCACTGAACTGAATGTCTTTGGACAAGATAGTGATGCAGGGGAAAAAACAGAAAGTGCAACTGCCCCATTGTTTCCTGTTTTCAAGCATCTTAACATCTCATCTAAAACAGAATACATTCAAACTGCATCGGGAATCTGCCTATCTAGAGCAGGAGAAGAATTAAGTGTTCTACTTGTGATGAAGCAGATCAAGAAAAAAGCAACATTTTCATTTTCTGGTTTCCTATGTTCATCATGCATACACATATTGAGAATACAACCTCCAAATTCAGCTTTCAGACTTCAAAACCTAGAAGTATGTCCAATGCGACTCATACTCAGAAAAGACCCATAATAATTAATGGACATGACTAACTTGTCCATTAATTTCAGCAGGTCTACTCTGGATATTGCCACAATACATCAAGTAAATTAATAAAAACCAGCATACTAATAAACAAAAAACCAATAAAGTAGTGTTCTACTCATTAGGCCTTGGCTGTTAAGATTTGCCACCAACCATACTTAATCAAGAACATCCTTTTTCAATTTTGCATAAAGCTCATCTGAAAAGTGTTTCCTCTTTTGTTTTGTTTTTTACGAATCTGCTTCTTAAGCTATCTACTTCACATTGTTGTTTCACTGAAATGTTAGTCGTGCAATTTATTTCCAATGCAGACAGCAATTATTGTGCGCAGCTTGTTTTCCACCTTCACCCTGTTCTCATAGTTTTGGAGGTTTAATTAAACCAAGATTGTCAGGTTTTTCTGTTTCTGCCCTGCCCTCTAAACACTAGATTCTCAAATGTCTGGAACGCCATATATCCTAGTTGAATATGTTTTCAATTCCCATTTTGTTTCATGAATTGTACTGCCCAGCATTAATTCGGAGTTTGAAACAAATAATTCTAAGTACAATTATGCTCTGCAAAGCCAAGACTTTCTTAGTGACAGTGCTCATCTATACTCTATAAATCAGTGTTGGTCATCATGATTAGAGGTTTTCCTACAGTTAGTTGCTTCAAATCAGTTTTGAGAAGGAGGCCACACAATTTTGAGAAGGCGTAGCCAGGGATGTGTGCAGCTGCTCCCCGCATCAAGTAAATAAAGAAAAATACTTAACAAACTGACCTATTGCATCACAGATAACTGTCCCCCCCCCCAAATAAATCCTGGCTATGCCCATGAAACTACAATGTTTTTTTTTATTTAATTCACTAAATAATGCAAATGAAACTTCACATTTTCACTCTGTTAATCAAGTACAGCTATTTTGAATTATTTTAAAACCAAAGCCCAAAGAAATATGAATGAAACGCACAACTTGAAACTCAGTGCGGTCTAAGGTTTGGGAACATAGTCAGTACTTTCTTTTGCTGAAAATTCAAATTAAAACCAATCATGTACTGAAAAACACTGAATAAAAGAAAAATAGCAGTGAAAATATATCTTCTGCAACAAGGCTGAATTCCCATGCACATATCCCTAAAAGCAAGCATCACTGGGCCTACTTTTGAGTAGATAGGTACAGGATTGTGTTGAAAATACAAGTAAAACAGTGGGAGAGGAAGAAAAGAGCCAACAAACAAGGGCAATTGAGTAGCAACTAAATTCTAAGATAATCTAGTTGTTTTTGCTTTTCCCCTCATTTCCACTTTTGTTCCTACAAAATTGTTTTGTCTCTTTCACTCAGATTTGTGTTTTTAATTGTGGCAAAGAGTTAAATAAAGATATTTAATTTCTCTGAGGGGAAAAAATGTACATTTGTGTTTTCTGTTAAGAGTTCACCCTCAAAACTAGCTAGGCTTCAGCATAATCTAAAAAGAATGCTCTATGTTACTGATTAAAACAGAAAAATGACATGACAATACCCATGAGTAACTGCTTCCCCTCCAATAGTCAGACAGCAATAAAACTTGCTTTCAAGCAGACAGAAAATGCACCAACCAACAACAGTCTGTACTAGACGTATTTGCATAGTACACTACATAGCTCCACTGGTTTCAATTTACATGCCTGAACAGCATCCCCAACTTTGATTCTACTGGATAAGGATTGTTCTTGGCTACAGCTCATGGTTAGCAATCTAAACCATGAGCCCTGGGTTAGAAGCCAAACTGTGGTTTTAGCACAGCATAATAGTAAGAATGACCAGCGTAGAGCAAAGTGACTATCAACTCCTCTCCAGGTACCTGCACATTCACATGGTTCAGGTACACTAAGGTATAAACACAAAGCTTGTGGTGTTTTATGAACCAGGCCATAGTAAAAATAGTAAACTAAAAGCAGTGAACTATTTGAAGCTCCCATTTCACCCATTGCTGTAAATGGGCTCCACACTCCCTTATAGTTGATCTCTATAAGGGAAAAACATGGGGAGGGGTTAGGGAACATAATGTTCTATAGACCTTTGCTGCTTCACCATTGACTTCCAGCACAGTGTTTTTAGACTGATTTGTTTTTGTAAGATGTTTCAATGTTGTGTCTTACTATGCATGTGACCTACCTTGGAAGGTCTTACCCTAGAACTATCTGAAGTTATGGATCCTAAATATTTCCATTATCATTATTATTTGTAATTATTCTGTGTGGGAGTGCTGGGGTATTCTTGCAAAAAAAAGAAAGAAAGAAAGAAAGAAAGAAAGAAAGAAAGAAAGAAAAAGAAAAAGAAAAAAGCAATGTTGTATATGCACACTCCTTATTTGGCTGTTTTATTTCTTTTCTACTACATTCTACTAGTTTGATAGTGAAAGAGAAAAAGACATTGTGTCAATGGTTTCTGACAAACATTAATTTAGTGCTATGGTCTTATGGAACTAAAATGATAAAGTTATCAGAGACGAATAGCCAAAATAATATTTTTATGCCATTATGATAGATGCATAAAACAAGGGTTATCTACAACATGTTACAGTAAATTAAAAGCATTCAAGGGTTGTTTCACACACTATGTGTGCAGGGATATTTTAAGAATATACCTAAAAATGTAAACTATAAATGCAAATGCAGGTAACACAAGGGCATACTTCCCAAGGAGCAATGATTGTGCCCTAACATAACCAAATATTGCAGCCTAAAACTACCAAATTAATTATGTTTGGATATTTGTAGTTGTATCCACAATTGCTGAAAAGATTCAGCAAGATCTGAAGAAGTGTGCATGCACACGAAAGCTCATACCAAGAACTTACTTAGTTGGTCTTTAAGGTGCTACTGGAAGGAATTTTTTTATTTTGACTATGGCAGACCAACACGGCTACCTATCTGTAACTGAAAAGATTCTGTTACTAATCCCACTTAAAATATTGTTTAAAGAATGTCAAACATTACTGAATCAGAGTAGCTGGGTACAAAAAGAATGTCCTTGAACCCTGAATCCATTAGGTCCAGAGAGAATAGGCAACATAATCCAGGACAAAGTTTTCCATGGACCTAGGATGGGGAAGCTGTGGCTGTTGAACTCCAACTCCCATCAGCCCTAGCTAGCATGTCCATTAATCAGGAATGATGGAAACTGTAATACATTGACATCTGTGAGGCCACAGGTTCTCCATATCAGCCATAAATAGATGCAACCCAGAAAAGCATCTGCAGGACAAATAGTGCATGGTGACTCCAAGAATGAAGTCAAAGCACACTCTGGGGACTAAGCATTGAAACACCCATTAGAAATGTGTATTCTGTGATCAAAGCTGGAAAGCAAGAATGGTCACCAGCATGAACACATTCATGTAGAAAGAAATGTGTTTTTCAGCATTGCATTGTCAGAATGCATGCGCTAGCATGTCTTGTGTCAATATAAAATGTAATAATTTTGGCAATACATTTATAATTATAATCAGGACAAAATGAAGATCTATTGCCTTTTACTGTAATTATATTAATAAAACCACTGCTGACTGATGAAGAAATATGATATTTATGCTCCAGGGATTAAAAATGAGAAATCACTGACGGTCAAAATAGTTGAGCAATCTAGTTTCTGGTGAGGTATTTCACTAGAAAGATAACGTAAGCCCTTCCTGAACTCCGGTTTCTTCTCATCCCCCTATTTCAGACAGCTTCGTTTCACTGGCAACTGTGTAATTGACTCACTAGCTTACAATTATAACATATAACAACAATGGTGACTATAAATAGACCAATTTCATTAAAAAATACAAAATGGTTGTAACTCCAAGAGCAGTTTGATGCTAAAATCTATTTGACCTCATTGAGCTTTAGCTAGCCAGTACATACAGCTGTACTCTTCTTTAAACTGTAACTGAAAACTAGTGTTAGAAAACTGTTTGCAAATTAATATTATTTATACCCTATTTTTCTGTACAAGTACACCTAAAACAGCTTATAAGAGTAGAATGGTATCTGCCACATTTTAAGAGTCATTTTAGAACATTCCGCTCTTACATTAAAATAACAATTTAGGGATGTCTTGGCTCCCTGCCATCTCCAGACAGGATTGGAAACATCCCATATCTGAAACCCTAGAAAGCTGTGGTCAGTTAATAGAGACAATAAATACTGAGTTAGATGGACCCCTTGAAACTATGCAATTTCCTATGTTCCTATTTTAGCCATTGACTTCCCAAATTAATTTCTAAAAGGAAAAAAAATGCACCGCCCCACATATTACAGTAAAGACACCTTGGATCATCCAGTGGCGTAGCGTGGGTTGTCAGCACCCGGGGCAAGTAATTTGTGCCCCCTAACCCGTGGATTTGCGCCCCCTAACCCATGGATTTGCGCCCCCTAACCCTAACCCCCAGATGTTGCACCCGGTGCTGCCGGGCCCCCCTGCACCCCCCACGCTATGCCACTGGGATCGTCTGCAATGAAGAACAAAATGTATTTTATTTCTATTGATGAGCTAGCTGCTGCTGTAAAATTTTCCATGGGGAAAACAAATTGAATTAGACAGACTGATACTCTCACAAGCTACATATGAAGAGGTATCACATGTATGCTGTCTTGGGTACTATGGTGGAAGGAAGTCAAGATATAACTGTTATACAATTAAAAAAATGTTTTCTCCCCCAATCAGGCACTGGTTTGTGTGACTTTTTTCAATTTACTGACTTGTCAAGGGACACTGACAAGTATCATTTTTTTCCTTTATCTAGTAAGATATATACACATTGGTACAAATAAAATATGTCTGTGTGTTTGTTTTGTATTTTGCTCATTATGCAGTATGCAAATGGAACCATGCACAACTGAAAACAATTTAACAAAAAGTACAGAGAAACATGGGGGCATTCCACAAAGTAGGTCACATATTTAAAGGCCTTTTAAAAACATTCATTTCTTCCCATCACTTTATTTCATTTTAACCAATACCACATCTCTCTTTTGTAACTCTGCTCTCACTTTCCCTTCTCTTTGTGTGGCATGTGCTACTCAAAGAAATATCAACACTGTAAGCTAGACCTCAGAGTACATGGAAGGACACTGTATTGGTGGCTTTATTACGCTGTAAATGTTTTCCAGCGTTACCTCCTATAATAATCTAAAGCAGAGGTGGCTACCCTGTGGCCCTCCAGATGCTGCTGGACTGCAACTCCCATTATACCTTACCATGGCCATGCTGGCCGGGGCTGATGGGTGTTTATGAGTTTATTGGTGTCTGGAGAGCCAATGGTTAGGCCCCACCCCAGTCAGAAACTGTGTTTTGTTCTTAATTCTGTTCTTGCCCGCCTGCAAACAGACATAGACAGCCTAGATACAGTTGCCTGCATACGGTTCAATAAACCGAGTTGTGTGGCCCATATCTTGTGCTACATTGGATACAGTTGTGTTTTTCTGCACTTTCGTCATGATCCATCTTGTTGTCCATGAGTTGTTAGCATTCTTAGCAGCATGAGTAGCATTTTAAATTTTACAACGTCGTGTAATATCACATTCCCTTTGATCAGCAACGAAGTAAAAGAAACACAATCAAAATCAATGGACTCATCCTCATATACCTCATATGTGTTTATTTGGTACACACATCATTCTAGTACACACATCATCCACCCGTCATCCAATAAGCTTTATTACTTTTAATAGTAACAACCACCCTTTCCCTGGTGGAAATAGCTTCAGGTTCAAGAAGAAACAATTTCAGTGGGACCAGAAGCACATCTATGAGCTAGTTCACAGATCAGGCCTACATGACTGTCTTGGGGAAAGAAAGTTAGACTGCATATCTTTTTGGAAATGATATGCAAAGTAAATAAATATAATTTAGAGAACTAGAATTAATTGAATGTAACCAAAATTTGCATAAGGAACTGCTGATGTATCAGGAAAATTGCTCACTTCTTATCTTTGTTGAATTTAGTTAATTATAATTATACTACACCATCTTTTTTACTAAATCTACATGTACATCATTATGAAACACCTGCAGCCAGCATATTATGGCCTATCTATTGTAGAAAGCAATAATTATAGCATTTAGCTCCATTTGCCTTGATGTTCTGATACAAGTTACCACTGATTTAACCATTACATTCCAAGTACAAGACGTATTTGAAAGGCCAATTATATTATAATTATTATTTGTTCATATAGCAATTGAATGCAATTTTTAAAAATGTTTTGGCACTTTTATAATTAGTGACATTATTTACACAGCAAACACTTGCTACACTCAAAACAAAAAGCAGTGTAGTTTTTTACCTTTGGTTATAAAATACATTTCACCGTACGTGATTAATGAAGGAGTGGGTTTAGAATAGCATTTTGGCTTAAACCACAAAAGATGTTTGCTTGAGTGATAGAAGGCTTCTTACATCAATGCAAATTACTGAGAGATCACTAAAGGGAATCAGGGCATGTGTGGAAATGAACCAGAGAAGGTAAAATAATATAGATGGCAGCAGAAATAATTTTAAACTGATTATAAAGAACTTTTGAAGTCTGCATGTGGGATTGTTAAAAAAATTCTTTCATTAGGAGTGATTCCCCCACCACCACCACCACCACCACCATGGTATGCTGCTGCTGCTGCTGGCATCCATCTGTATAGGGCCTTATGTGTTAGCACCAAAAGCATGAACTTGGCCCAGTAACAGATGGGCAGCCAGTGCAAAGTCTTGCAAACTAGGGGATATATGCTGCTGTTGCAGCATGGAGTTTTTCCTTTACTTGGGAATAAGACCCATAGGAATCACCAGGACATACTTCAGAGTTGGGATCTGGCTGCAAGACCATCTATAAAACTGATGTAACTGATCAATTCTGAAAAGGAATCAAACTGAGAAGTCAGGGCAGGAGTGCTGTTCATTAAAGAGATAATGGAGGGGTATTTAAGTAGCTGAACATATTTGATACCAAGCTATCCACAAAACTCAGTAGCATGGATGGAATATTTTAAATGTTTCAGCACCTTAAAAACAAAACCTGAAATGCAAATATAAGAGATTACTGGCTAATTTATCACAACAGTTGAGAAGAATGGTGTCTGTAAATTTAATCTTATATCCCAAGTTCTAAAAATGCTAGAAATCCCTTTAAAAAAAAATAAATCTGATGATTTTGGCTCATTCTGGGAGCACTAAAGAAAACCTTTGCTGGTGCGTGGTGCCTCCAGGGTTGGTAACTGTCAGGGGATGATTAGCTGCTTGTGCTTAAAATTGTGCCCCTTCAGAGTTTGTGCGGCCCCACAAACCTCTGTGTGTGACAGAGCTCCTCAGACATGTCTGCTCTAGTCACTAGTAGAGTCTGACAGTGGCTGCCTGCGGAAGCGCTTCCAGCAAAGAAGTTCCTTAACGGAAACGCGTCTCCTGGACTCACGACGTGGCAGCTTCCGGCGAAGCATGGGTCTCCCTGCAGTTGCTTCTGACACCTCCCCGCTATTTTCGCTGGAAGTGTCTCTCACCCCTTTCTCTCCCCTGCTGTTTCCTGCCTGGGCTGCTGCGTCTCTCTCAGCATTACTGAGATCCTCCTCCAGAGACCCCTCGCTCCCCCTCCTTGTCCCTGCTTTAGCTGCTGACTCTCTCCCAGTCTCTGGGAGCCCTACCACCTCCCTTTCCTCTGATGTCAGTTCCCTGACATCCACCTCCCCTCCAGGGCCCCCTTCTCCCCCGCCCCTACTCTCTCCTCTGGGCGGTGAGGAGCTGAAACCCCGAAAAGAATCCTCTTCATCTTCAGACGTCTCGAACATTTCCCTCCATCGGTCTTCGTTCCGACTCGCTGAATCCTCCTCCACCTCGGAATCAGAGAACCCCTCCAACTCTTCTTCTTCGTCGGTGGTGGCGAAGTATTCCCTCCGGAACCTCGCCACTGGCTGGGGTTTACGAGGGAATCTCTGATGAAAAGTTTCAATCAAAACCTCGTCATCTACATCCTCTGCCCTGACCCAGGTGTTTTCCGACTCCGGCTCCCCTTCCCACATTACCAAATACTCTACTTGCTCTCCCTTCCACCTGGAATCGAGAATCTCCGCTACATGGTAGCTGTGTTCTTTTTCCTCCATAGCTGGTCCCCTATTGACCCTCCCCTCTCTGTCCCCTATATACGGTGACAGCAATGACCTGTGGAACACTGGGTGCAACTTCATGTGGTTCGGTAACCGGAGTCTGAAAGCCACTGGGTTGACCTGTTGCGTGACTTCAAATGGGCCCAGTCTTTTGGGTCTTAACTTCTTACAACCTCCTTTAAATGGTAACCCTTGGGTGGACAGCCACACCTGGTCCCCCACCCTAATGCTTTCCCCTTCCCTTCTGGTTTTGTCTGCCTGCCTCTTATATTCCTCCTTCGCCCTGTTTAAATTAAGTTGGAGCTGGCGATGGATCGCTTCCATTTCTTCAACGAACTGTTCTGCGGCTGGAACGCTCCAGTTCTCCCCTTCCCCCCCTGGGAAGGCTCGGGGATGACACCCGTGATTAGCCAAAAAAGGGCTCATCCCCGTGGACACGTTCTCTGCATTGTTGTAGGCAAATTCTGCCAACGCCAGCTTCTCCACCCAATCATTCTCTCTGTCATTCACATAACACCTCAAATATTGCTGGAGGACACCATTAGCTCTTTCCGCCTGCCCGTTGGTTTCTGGATGACGGGCAGTAGAGAAATTCACCTCTACATGCAATAAGCTCATGAGCTTCCTCCAGAACCTGGAAGTAAATTGTTTCCCTCGGTCAGAAACCACCCTCAAGGGGGCGCCATGCAGCCTAAACACATTTTCCACAAACAATTTAGCGGTTTCTTCCGCTGTGACCGCATGTGAGCAGGCTATAAAGTGGGCCATCTTGGTTAACAGGTCTACCACAACCATGATGGCTGTTTTCCCTTTGGACCTGGGCAGATCAGTCATGAAATCTATTGCCACTGCCTCCCATGGCCTTTCCGGCGTGGGTAGTGGTTCTAATAAACCTGCCGGTGCCCGCCTCTCCCCCTTGGCTCGTTGGCATCGGTCACACCCTCTCACATATTCCCGCACATCTTCCCTGACCTTGGGCCACCAGAATTCCCTGGTAACCAGCCACATGGTTTTGTGTTGCCCAAAATGCCCTCAATTCCCCTTCAGGTATGTATAACGCTCCCTTGTAGTACAACGCCCCATCTCTCTCCTCAAAACCCCCGGGTTTGTCTCCCTCCCTCCTGAGACCCCTGAGTTTGTCCTGGGCGTATTCATCCTGCACCGTTCCCTCTACCAGTTCCCTTTGCCCCACCAATGCCGCCCCACACACCCAGCGGTCCTCGGGAATGACATGGGTCTCTTCGGGTGCACCCTCTCCCTCCAAATATTCAGGTTTGCGTGAGAGAGCGTCCGCCCTAACGTTCTCCGGGCCTGGTACGTAACAAATCTCAAAGTTAAATTTGGAGAACTCCTGGGCCCATCTCAACTGCCGTTGGTTGAGCACTCGCGCAGTTCTCCAATACTCTAGATTCTTATGGTCCGTGCACACTTGCACCTTCTGTTGTGCACCAATTAGCAGGTGCCTCCATCTCCGGAAGGCCTCATGAATCGCAAGAAGTTCCCGGTCGTACACCGTGTAGTTCCTCTCAGATTTGTTCAGCTTTCGCGAAAAGAAGGCACACGGTCGCCACTCTGACCCCTCCTTCCCCGGCTGCAGAAGAAGCACCGCCCCTATGGCTCTGTCAGAAGCGTCTGTTTCGACCCTCAGCTTTTTTTGTAAATCCACATGTAGAAGTTGTTCATCAGAGGCGAAGGCCCTTTTCAGTTCCTCAAACGCTCGCTCCGCCTCCCCCGTCCAAACAAACTTCTTTTTACTGCTGAGACAGTCCGTGATGGGCGCCGTCAGGTGGGCGAAGTTTCGGATGAACTTACGATAAAAGTTTCCAAACCCTAGGAACCTCTGCACATCCTTCTTGGTCTTGGGTGTTTTCCATTCCAGCACCGCTTGAACCTTGCCGGGGTCCATGGCCAACCCCTTGTCTGACAAGCGGTACCCCAGGAATTCCACCTCCTTGGTATGAAACTGACACTTCTCCAGTTTCACCCACAGTCTGTTGGCTTGCAGCCTGCTCAACACTTCTCTGACGTCTCTCACATGTTGCTCCTCATTCTCCGAATACACCAACACGTCATCTAAGAAGGCCACGCAATTCTTGTAGAGCAAAGACCCCAGTACGTGGTTCATGAAGGCTTGAAAACACGCGGAGCCTGTTTGTAATCCAAAAGGCATAACGAGGTATTCAAATGCCCCCAAAGGGGTGAACATGGTGGTCTTCCATTCATCCCCTTTCCTTATACGTATCAGGTTGTACGCCCCCCTTAGGTCCAGCTTTGTAAAAATCTTTCCTTTTCGCACCCTGGTCAAAATATCATCAATCCTGGGCATAGGAAAAGCCGCCGGCTCTGTCACTGCATTTAGGCGCCGAAAGTCACATACCAGCCTCGGCTTGTCCGTGTTTTTTTTATCCACAAAAAACACTGGGCTACCCCCCGCTGCCTTGGACTCTCTGATGAAGCCTCTCTTCAGGTTCTTGTCAATGAACGCTCGCAACTCCTGCATTTCCCTGTCTGACATGGCATACAACTTGCCTACAGGAAGCTGTGCTCCAGGGAGTAAATTGATCTGGCAATCAAAGGGCCTATGCGGGGGTAGTTGGTCAGCTTCCTTCTCGCTGAACACGTCGCTGAGATCAGCATACTGTGGTGGCACCTTCCCCTTCCCCATTACTTCAGTCCCTGCTAGGGTGGCTTGGGCCCCTGCTGACCCCTTTTCCCCCCTGCAGTGTTCTAAGCAATGTGCTGAACCGAAGGAAACCACTCTTTGATGCCAGCCCACCAGCGGATCATGTAAGGCTAGCCAGCTCATTCCCAAAATAATGGGAGCGCCTCCCAAGGTGGCCACATTAAACGCTATCAGTTCTGTGTGCCTTGCCACCCTCATTATCATTGGGACGGTCTGCAAGCTAACTCCTCCTCCCAACAGTTCCCTGCCATCGATCGTGGTCACCTGCAGGGGGTTGCTTAAAGGGATAGTCTGTATCTGATGTTCAGCAGCAAACTCCTTGCTCATAAAATTGCAGGAGCTGCCTGAGTCCAACAGCGCCTTTATTTTTAGGGGGTGTCCATTTTGCAGCTCTAGCGACACTTCAATCACTAGAGCAGGTCGAGGAGCTTCTGGCACGGGCACTTTCACTGCTCTTTGGCCTGGCTGCAGTGCCCTGACGTTGGCAACCAGGCGTTGGCTTTTACCTGCTCCGTTTCTCCCTGCTCCTCCCCCTCAACTGCTCCCACCATCCCTTGCCATTCCTTCCTCTGGGGGCAGACTCTGGCAAAGTGGCCTGGCTGTTGGCAGAGATAGCATTTCCGGGCTCCCTTTCCCTCCTTCTTCGCCCCCTCACTGGGCTTTGAAACTGCGCGCGCGCGGGCTGTTCCGATTTCCATCGGCTCTGCCGGCGGGAAAGCTGGCTCAGGAATGTCTGGAATGCGTAACTCCTTCCAACGTTCCCCTCTCCCCTCCCGCCTCTCCAAGGCTCTTGCCTCCTGGCGCGCTCCAATGGTCAGCGCAGATTTGGTCAGCTGATCCATAGACACCGCCCTGGGGCTCCTGGCCAGCTCGTCTTTCACAGCTGAAGAAAGACCTTCTTCAAATAGCATCTGAATGGGTGCTGCCGATAAATCCCACCCCAATCTGTGAATCAGCATGGTAAATTCAGTCCAGTACTCACGGACAGATCTGCTTCCCTGCTTGCAAGCCATTAGCTGTCTGCGCACCACCCCTTCCTCAATATCGCTGGAAAACATGATATCCATTGCACGAAAGAATTTCATAGTGTCCTTTAGGATATCGTTGTGCGTTGCCATCAGGGGTCGAACCCAGTCCCGCGCCCCCTTCTCAAGATGCCCAATTACGAAAGCAACTCGCGATTCCTCATCAGGGAACTCATCAAACTGCACATTCAGGGCATATTGCATCTCAGTCCTAAAGGCATGGTAATCCTTGGGGTCCCCCCCAAACTTCTGCACCAATCCTGGTACCTTTCTGGGGAACTGAGTGGTTCTCCCCTTTTTGTCAGCATCCTGAGCCCTTCTCTCCTCGAGCCTCGCCGTCTGCAGCGCAAGTTGGACCTCCAGAGCTTGATACCTTTCTTCCAAGCTTGGACCAGCTCCAACCCCTGCCTCTCCGGTTCCGGCTGGGTTGCTCATGATGCTTTCTCCTGCACAGGCAGCGTACAGAGACTGTCAGACTGCTGTCAGGGGATGATTAGCTGCTTGTGCTTAAAATTGTGCCCCTTCAGAGTTTGTGCGGCCCCACAAACCTCTGTGTGTGACAGAGCTCCTCAGACATGTCTGCTCTAGTCACTAGTAGAGTCTGACAGTGGCTGCCTGCGGAAGCGCTTCCAGCAAAGAAGTTCCTTAACGGAAACGCGTCTCCTGGACTCACGACGTGGCAGCTTCCGGCGAAGCATGGGTCTCCCTGCAGTTGCTTCTGACACCTCCCCGCTATTTTCGCTGGAAGTGTCTCTCACCCCTTTCTCTCCCCTGCTGTTTCCTGCCTGGGCTGCTGCGTCTCTCTCAGCATTACTGAGATCCTCCTCCAGAGACCCCTCGCTCCCCCTCCTTGTCCCTGCTTTAGCTGCTGACTCTCTCCCAGTCTCTGGGAGCCCTACCACCTCCCTTTCCTCTGATGTCAGTTCCCTGACAGTAACCCTGCAGTAACAGAAGATAAATTTAGTCACTCGTCTTTATCACAGCCTTTCAAACCCAGTGAGCTCTGATTTATGACCCTGGCATGTTCATTAACTAGAGTTCCCTCAGTTCAGACATAACAAGGAATTCCATTTGGTTTAAAACCAGTAGCAAATGTATCCGAACTTCTCACCTGGCACATGCCAGAGAAGGCAAGCACTCAAACCCAGCGCTCATCATGGTTCATGCACTTACATCAGAACTGGCTCAGTGTACCTCCAGAAGTCTCACCATTGCAGACGTGTTTAGAAGCATGGAAGTTATCCCCTCACTAGAAATCCATTTCTTAGATATGAATCATAACAATCAACACTGAAACATTCATCAGAATCTATATTTTATAAAACAATGCAAGAAGCACAAAATACATTAAGTCAATTTTGGAATGAGTAATTCAGATGCCCTGTCTTTGACAACTTGTCTCTGATCATGAATCAGTTGACACAGTGTGTACTTTTCACTTGTTTTGGCAAACATGCTGGTTTCCATTAGCAGCATACTCATGTAGTGTTTTCTTTATACACTGTTATGTTTAAAACAGCAAGTCTGTAATAGCTTTCAAAGAGGCCTGATGTATTTGTGGTGAGGTTTTTGTTTTGTTTCATTTCAAGAGCTGGTTATAAGATTCCTGGTCTGTGGCTGGCCTTTTATGTTTGGAATAAAGAACCTTTATTAGCATCTCATATCAATAAAAAAATCCACAATAATGTGGGCATTGTGGTAGTGCAAACACAGGATATTAACAATTTCCATGGTCTTTTTGAAATATCACTTTGTTTCTGAAAGGCATTATTCCTGCATACAGGTGGAAATTCAAAATGCAATTATCATGCTGCTGGAAAAATTTAATATTTCCTCAACGAGTGTTTTTATTGGAAGTGCTACATGGTGTGGATTGTACCTGTGATATCACAAACAAAAAGGGATAGAACCCAGCCTTACCCAATGCCATTTATATTTTGTAGATTTCTAGCGTACTGTAACGAATCTAAAGAGGCCGTATCTCTGATTGCAGTATTTAAGTGTGAAACAATCCTAATTGTCTAAAAATATGTTCAATAACTAGGTCTAGATTCTGTTCTAAAGCATAACATTATTTCACTTTTATGAAGTTGCTTGATTACACATAGTTATTCATCACTCAGCAATTGCAGTATCAATTGATGGTTGGCATTTGCAAAACAGTCTTCAAAGATAAAACTCCAGAGGGAGAGCTTTTATATCATCTCATCACCCTAATTTTCAAAGGAAGCAATTCACATACTGAGTTGCAAGTCATTAAGTGATGAGAAGTCAACTACATGCATGTGTGAATCAAAAGTCCAAAGAAACTAAACGTACATTGCCTAGATTTTGTGTTCTAACTCCATGAATAGTAATTTAATTACACCAAAAATGAGGGACAGTTAAGATAACAGAATGATTGAATATGGAACACTACTTCCAAATTGAGTGGCTAGAGCAGAGGCTTTCAACTTTTTTGAGTCCACATCTCACATGACCAACTGCACTCTTTCTGCAGCTCCCCAGTGGAGAAACACTCTCCAAACCAGTTATGTCACCCCTTGCCTGCAGAGCTGACAGCCCCTCGCTCCTTTTTGAAACCCTCCCATGGAGTGTTCCCTCAGCCTCCTCTCCTCTCCCCTCTCCTTGGCAGTCCTCCAGGCAGACGCCACCACTGCCCCGGTGGTCTCTGAGCCACTGCCCCCCGCCCCAAAGAGAGGTGCCTCCTCACGCTGCCCCACAGGGGCAGAGGTTGCCTTCAGCCTTAGAAGCCTGAGGCCAGCACCTTATTCACCTTGGCAGGCAGCAGTGACAGCAGAGGGTGGCGCTGGGCCTGCATGGTGGAAAGGCTCCCCTTCAACACCGGGCACTCAGTTCCCATCAAGCACAAGAAAGGCCAGTGTGGTGCCTGCCTGCCCAGCATCCCACATGTTTGTCCGTTCCCAACAGCAGGGGCTGGGGGACTGACTGGCTAGGCTCCTTCACCTACTTGCTTACTTCCTCTGAGGCCACCTCAGCTCCTGGGAACCAGCACTCCCTGGCCAGCCCCTGAGGAAACATTTGCCTGGGGAGCATGTAGCCAGGGCTGTTGCAACAAACAGCCACGCAAGCCTTTGGGATGCAAGACAGCCTCAGAGGAGGGAGGGAAGGAAAGAGGGACAGAGGCCAGTGCTGCGTGCAGCATCCCTGACCATCATTCAAGGCACCCTAGGGTGCCACGGCACACTGGTTGAAAACTTAAAAAAACCAAAAACAGACAAAAATCACATGCAGTAAACTGGATTGTATCCAGTGATGCCCTTGTATTCATGAAATAGCTTTTGAGCCAGAGGAGATCTGTACTAATGAAAAAGCGAAGGCAATTTTCACCAATTCACCCTCTGCCCTCCAAATCTACTCTACTGGGATCAGGGATTCTCCTGAACAATGATGGGGTACAGCAGAACTTTCTTTTGTTTCTTCTTCCCTCATCTGACTACCCTGCATAACAAAACATGGCAATGTGCAAGAAAAAAGAGGAAACAGCAGAGTAGTTCATAGTGCCACACGTTTTTAAAAAGCTAGGAGAAAGCAATGTTTCATCAGTCACTGACTACAGTTAAAATGTGTTCACCTCTCAAATGTGACTTACCCTCATCACTATAAGAATAATTTAGTGCCTACAAGATGTGGGTCACAACATTGATTTGAAGCGGTGGAAACAATTGTGAAAAATAAACCTAAGATTTACTGCTAGTTACGCTTTTAAAAAGAACTGTTTAAAAATGATCCACAGGTGGTATTTGACACCAAGTAAATTAGCCAAAATGTCTAGAATCTAGATCTAAGGATGACTTATGTTGGAAGTGTAAAGAAACATCAGGTACATTTTATCATTCATGGTGGTCCTGTAGAATAATAAGAGAATTTTGGGAGATGGTATATAATGAACTTAAGAAAATGTTTAGAAGAACATTTCTCAAAATGTTTTTGGGAATAATAACAACAGAAATATCAAAAAATCAAATTACTCTTTGGATGTATGCGACCATAGACGCTCGAGTTCTGGTAGCACAAAACTGGACGACGTACCAACATAAAAAGAATGGCATCTTAAGCTATTAGAATATATAGAACTGGCCAGCATGACAAATAGATAAAGTTGACAAGAATTTGAAAGAGGATTGGATATTACATATAGATTACCGTATTTTTTGCCCCATTGGAGGCATCGCCCTATAGGATGCACCTAGGGTTTTTTTTGGGGGGGGGAATGAATAAAAAAAATTATTTCCCCCCCAGGCACGACCCCAGCCCCCAGAACAGCCTGCTATCCGCAAGCCTAGGGAGCCGCGCCGGTCTCCCCAGGTTTGCGGACAGCTGTGCGAAGCCCGGGCGCGCTGAAGAGTGCGCCCGAGGCTTCGGAATGCAGGCAGCTCTGCGCAACCCTCCAGAGGAAACCAAGGAAAAAGTGGAAGGGGAATTAAATACAAAGTTTAGGTAAGTAAAACAAATTGGAGGAATAAGCTATGTTACTAGTAATATTTATTTATATGTCATTTTTATGTTATTTTTCTTATTATCCTTATTATATAATACAGTATGCATTGATGATATGATAAAACAGAAAAGCAAAGAAAAAAAGATTTTTTTAAAAAAGAATAATTTAGTGCCTAGAAGTAATTTGATTTTTTTGGAATTTTAATGTTGGAAAGGCAGGATACAAATTGAAGAAACTGGTAAATAGGACAGAGGTGTATGCACATATTACAGTGAAGGATTACAGTGTAATCCTTCTAATATACAATACACAGTGAATATGTAAGTCTTCTGTGCTTTTTCTCTAGCAGGATGCAGCTTAAGAATACCAAACGCAGAAGCATTGCCAGGATATGTTCATCTTATTGAGTAAACACAGGTTTACTGAAGCCAGATGCAAGTAATTGCATTCCTTTTGAATTTGTGGTGGAAAATTCAAGAATTTATAGGCTGGCAATTATGGACCGAGTACAATATATTTATTTTACATATTGTCTGTTGCTGCTACCTAGCAGAAAGAACCCCCTTTCAGAATTAGCACAAAATTATACTTCATGGAATGAAATAGTAAACAGAAGCATTTAGCGGCTAAAGCAAAATTAGGTTTCCAGATAGATTGTAAAAATCAAATATAAGTGGTTCAGACTGTCAAAAATGGAAATTTGATACATTATGAGATTGTTCTTTTCCACCCATATGGTAGGAAAATGTTTCTCACTCTAACTCAAATACAATTGCAGACCAGTATGTATTTCTTCCACAAACTACATTCATAATTCTGAAGATTAACCCCTTCTAGGAGCAAGCACAGGTGCAAGGGAAACAATCTGTATAAAATGGCAAAACAAACCCTACTTTTCTAAATCTGTAGTGAACCACTAAGCAACTTTATGCACATGCATGCCTGCATACAATGGAACTTTCTCAGTGCATTAAACTGATTTCTAAGCATGGGTGATCTGCCACATGTGCAGGTATCAGCTACAGATATTAATAGGAGATGCTTCCAAGTAAATAACATTAGGTTCCGAATGTCAAATTATAACAGTCATTCCAACCTAAAGGATTAAGCAGCACTTAAAATGGAGATTTATGGCCACACCAGAGGTAGATGGGGGCTCTTAACTAGCACCAGAATAACCAGAATTTACAGATTTAGAAAAGTAGGGTTTGTTTTGCCATGCTAATGTGTCTGCTTGGCCTTGCTCACATTCCTCTGCATCATGGCCCAAGTAACTGCCCAAACCACAGTCTGTGACTCATGGTTTGCATGTACTGATAAACAGTGAGCTGGCACTTAACAGCTTTGGGCACAAAGCCTCTCTTTGCTAGCATAGTCATGATGAGATTGAATAGTCTGCTTCCAATTTCAATTAACCACAGTTTAGTGTTATAGCCAAGCTCTAAACAGTAGTTGGTTGAAACAATCAGCTTCATAACCAATGGTTAACCATAGTTTGGCTAGGTTTGAACACAAAACTAAGCAGGGGTCAGCCTTAATCTGAAGCAAAGCTTTCCAACATTAATGGAGGAGGAGAGGGAATGGGAAGCGCTTGAGCTAGGATTGTTCTTTATAGTCATAAACAATTTTTTATCATGACATGTAAATGTGGGCACTGAATCATAAGAGTCAGAAATACTCTGAAAGAAGACCTCATTCACACTATAACAATTCAGTAGAAAAGTACTGTATATTATTGTATAAAAGTATAGGCAGTGGCTATTTTGAGTGTCCCGTTGACACACGGCCACTGACATGTGTGCTGCTTTTGGCCTCAGAAGGGGGCAGAATGGACTTACAATGTCCCAGAATGCAAGTTGCCTGTACTGTATATGTTTCCTAAACCATTGGATATGGGCCTGAGAAATATCCATTAAACCATTAAACACTGTAGGCGATGTTGCGGCAAATGCCTCACAGGATTGTTGTGAAGAAAAGATGGGATAGGTTCATATACTCCACTTGGAGAAGGATTATTTGCAAAACATTTCTCTCAGTTAATTGATTTATCTTTCTGGAACAAAAAATCCTCAATGTTTTCCCAGCCAAAAGCAGAAAAAGTAAGGTAATATTAGAGAAGAATCATCCAGTATTTAAATGCCTGAAGTAGTCACACAAGTAATTTCAAAAATTAACCACAAATTTAAATGCTCTCCCACAAATTGAAAACAAAATACCACCCCTGATGAAACATTGGAATTTTTTAATGATAAACACAGCCCTCGCTTGGAAATGGACTGAGAAAGGGAAACTTTGCCTTTTTAGAATAAGCATTTCAAGCTTTAATGAGATTAGCCTTTCTAGGGCTTTCATTTACAAGAACTACTAAATCAGGCATCCAGTTTTTAGTTTGTACTGAAAGAAAAATGTACTCAAAAAGCTTTTACACATCTGCTGTCGGTATTCTTCTTAACCAAGTTTACCTACAGTTAAATGTAAGCCCTGACATCACCCTTTAAATGGCAATTCCTGCAGCAAACGTGTAGCATGAATGGTAGGAACATGCCCTTTAAAAAGCAGTGGAGAGTCACAGGGAAACCCAGAGCTCAGCGGGCCCTCTGGCACAAGTACCTAATGATTTAGACTAGATTCACATATGAATTGAACTTCAACCATGCACTGTGAAAGAGAGGGTGGAGAAGCTGCCAAGGTAACAACTGGATTTGTCTGGAAGCATAATTTCTGTGAACTGGTAGTCACACATCTAGTATGTGCATAGCTGAATTCTGTGAACTACGGCTACAATTTCTGACATTAACAAGCTGACAAGATGCCATCTATGTGGAGGTGCCAATTCACATAAACCACACAAATATCATCATATGTCCTGGCTTTGAGCCTCACACCCTGTTCCCTTCCAGCATAATCAAACAGGGCCTCATGCGTCAACCAGTCCTATAGCACTCCCTGACGATATTGCTATGTACGTGATCAAGTCAGGTATCTTGGATCCTTTTAGGATTTATTCCCTGCTTCTGCACTCTTATTGCATCACAGATTTGCCCTCATGCATTTCACAAGAAAATGCAGCAAGTGTCATCAACAGCAATGCAGTTGATTTTATTTGAAAGCATAGATTTTAGTGAAGATCTGTCTTTCTTGGTTTCTTACGCACAGAAAGTGCTGCTGTGACACACGAGATACGTTCTTGGCATTATACATGGAATTATACTTACTTGACACCAAGAATGGCTCTAGGCAATTATTCAAGGACTGACATTTAAACTGACAATTCCCCAGTGCAGAGTGTGATATATAAACAGAGCCAGAAGTAACTGTACTCCTGTATCCCTCATTATACTGGGATTACATGGCTTTCTCAGAAACCTACTTAGGCTTTTAATCACAAATTCCTCTCAGAACCATGAAGTTGGAAGGGACCCCATAGGCAATCCCATCCAACCCCAAGCTCAATGTAGGGAATTCAGAATTAGAATATGCTCAAAAACTGGCTGTCCAGTCTCCGCTTAAAGTCTTTCAGTGAAGAGAGGCCCGCCCCCACTTTGTTCCAGGTAATTGGTTCCATTGTTGAACTGCTCTTACTTTTAAGGTCTTCCTCCTAACGTTCAGGCTTCTTCTCCTTCCTAAACCCTTTTTCTTTTGTGTCAAGTCTCTCAGATTGTAAGCATAGGGGCAGGGACTTTTTTGTTACTAATAATCTGTAAACCACATTAAGGATTCTGCAGAACAACAAAAATGGAAAGGAACCTTTTCAACCTAAAAAACAGTTGTTTCATTTTTGTCACCTTTCAGATTTTTCAAAACTTAAAAAAGAATCAAATCAGGTGGGTCACAAAAATACATTCATAAATAGGTAATTCACAGATACTTCACATTTATTCAGCTACATACCTTTTGGTAATGTATACTGAGACCATATAGCAAAATATTTTTCTTTTCCACTTCCTTTGCAAATTTAGCAAATCTTTGCATTGCACTGATAAAAGACACATTTTCGAAAAAATCCAAGTATACCTAAGAAAGGGAGAGAAGAGAAAAACTATTTTTAAAAAATATTAATCAAATTCCCAAGAAACAAATAAAAAAGGAAAGAAAGTCAATTTATTGCTATTTAGAACTGCACCAAAGAAAACATTCTGTGAAATCCTTGGTCCAATTGTCCTAATAGTATCTGCAGGCAAAAAAAAGGACCTCTGGCAGAGAGGGAGGTCATTCCTGGATAGCAGTGAAACCTTCTCCCATTCCTTATGCTTTGTTGGTGGTGCTCCACCAGTGGTGGAATGAAAAAAGGGGTGGTTTGGAGGCACATCATGAGTGACCAAAGATCCACAGAATCTTAAGCTCTCTTGTTTCACTGGCATGCCTCTAAACTGAGCCTGAAACTAGTTCAACCCAAGATCTAGCATGGTTAATGCCCATCAACTGGAGTCAATGGGAGGAAGCAAAAAGGATACACACACAACCAGCTTCCACAGGATGGTTTCACTGCCACCTGGACTTAGTTAAAGTGTGACAGGTCTACCACAGATCTTCACACCATCACCATCAGTCGGATTAGTTTGGCAACAGAGGCAAACATAATCACACTTCCTAGGGAGCAAGCTTGACTGGACACAGTGAAACTTACTTCTGATTTACCATGCAAACAATTGCAAAGCAGATAGTGTGGTTCTCCGATACTATCAAAGAAAAGTACCATACCAACCCTGCTTACTATTTTAGTACATTGCTTTAAATGTTATTCTGGTTCAGAAATTTCCCTTTAAAATTTCAGCCGGAGTTAGAGGTGACAAGATACACACCACCAACGTGATTAGACAATCCTAATCTGGAAAAGCATGGAATTTTACAAGAAGTTGTTGGCATTCATCTGTCTCAAACACTATGTTAGCAGGACCAAAATGACATCCCCGGGGCGCAAGTCTAGGCAGTGTGTATGGAGGTCCTGGCCTGCCCAGATGACAAGACCCTTCTCCCAGCCTTGCTGATATGGTCCAAAGGAAAGCAGAGCAATATGGTTGGCACCAGCTTGGCTGCAGGAGTTGCTGGAAGGAGGCGTAAAGGGCACCATCCAACCTTCTTAAGGGCTCCACTCCAGATTTTTGTAGAGGAATCACAGATGAGAGCTGAGTGCAGGACCAAAGGTGGACAGACTATCCCAGAAGGAGCACAATATGTCCCCTGCCAGAGGCACTACCCCTCCCCTAAAACCCCATGCACCCTTACATTAAGTATTCAATAAATAATATAGTTTTGACTTGCCTCTACTTGGTATCTATTACATGTTACAGAGGTGACACTGATGCTTAAAAACAGAATCTCATATGTAGTCTGATGTATTAGAAAAGTTACTTTATAATATAATAATGTAATATATTAACCTACCGAGATAAGAACAACAGAGTATAAAAGAGAAGCATTTGTGTTTTCAAGTATTTCTACTAACTGATGTGTTTCTTGGAAGTTAGACAGGTTATCCTAAAAAACAACAACAACAAACAAACAGGTTTCCAGTTAAGAAGAATGCTTTCAAGATGCATAATGTACTTATTTAATTACACTATCAACTTCTCTTGCTCAGAGAGGCTGTGGCCTACCTCCCTCAAGCCTATACCCTACTGTAACAAATGAAGCACATGTAATGTAAATAAAAGGATATTATTCCCTAATTTACTACCTTCTCCCCTTCCTTCTGTTGTCTTTTTTGTGTTACTGTAAATCCCTCAGGGAAAGGACCTATCCCCTTGTACTTTATGAAGTTGATCTCCACTGAAGTGGTGCTATATGACCAATAAAATAACAATACATTTGTAGTATTGCACTAATATTACAACTGAATTCCCCTTTCCTGTGCATTGTAGGGTTACAGAATCTCAGGATTCGTAATGGACAAAAAATAATCTAAGCGAATTTTTCCATAAGGAAAGAAAAGTGCCTTTATGGAGCCACAAACAAATGTAACTTCACTGTAGAAGAGTTAAATTCTGCCTTGGCAACACAGCAGGTGCATCAAAGAAATATGTTGGCAGAGCAAATAGAAGAATGTATTTTTAAATAGCAATCTGTCTAATATGTTAACAATCATATAAATAACTTCTGATAAAAATCAATAATCTCATACAAACAAGCCAAGTTGCAACATAATGAAAAAACAGGATTGCCTGATTGGGGGAAAATGTCTTACTGATTACAATTGAGGTAATCACAGAGACACTTTGGGATCAAAAGCAGTAAAGATTTTGTGAAGTGTGTTATACTCTTTCAAATGTACTTAACTGTTTTCCCTAAAGTTATGGCTTTATGAACATAAAGCAGTACATATAGTGGAAATACTGTAAAAAATGAAATTTAAAAGACAATAGTTGTTCTAATTTAGGAATAACTTTCTACAATGTATTAAGAATATGAATACAGTGGTGCCTCGCAAGACGAAATTAATTCGTTCCGTGAGTTTTTTTGTCTAGCGAATTTTTCGTCTTGCGAAGCACGGTGTAGGAAAAGTTTTGGAAAAGCTTCAAAAATCACCAAAAACCTCAAAAAAGGCTACCACACCGCATTCTATGAGTTGCTCCTCGAAGCCAAGTCGCAACTGTATTAACGGTGTTAAGAAAAAGGAAACAAACTTGCAAGACGTTTTTGTCTTGCGAAGCAAGCCCATAGGGAAATTCCTCTTGCGAAGCAGCTCAAAAACCGCAAAACCCTTTCGTCTAGCGAGTTTTTTGTCTTGCGAGGCATTCATCTTGCGGGGCACCACTGTACAACTTTAAATGGGATGTATCTGGTTGTAAAATATATCAACATTACTCCGCCTGAGTCAACAGTCCAAGTATCAAGCTGACAGAACTGATTTCTACATATGACATATGGCTCTGTTAAACTAAAACCTGTCCTTCACAATTGCAGGCCTGAGTTTCATCAGTTTGACAACAGACCATGAAGCTTGTAAGGAAGCCAATTTTACCAAGGACAATGCATCTAAGTGATGCTGTAAAGTTAAAATATGTGCTCGGAGACTGCCTTTGATCTTCCATAATACTTACATTTATGCAAATAAAGTTGTAGCATTGTCCTAGTAATATATTTTGTAGATGACTTTCATTTTTGCAAAGGGAAGTTGATATAGCTTTAACCAGCTGAAAAGAGAAATTAAGATTGTATTAATGAATACTCCCCTAAACAATGTTGTTATCCTGCACATCTTAAACCACAAACCACTGAAGAATCCATGTGTTAACTACCACTTTTAAACTATGTAAGTAACACTTTGTATCATCATACTCATGAACAGAACAAGCATACTCAGGCTCAGCTCCCACAATGGTTTGATGTGAATTAGAAGTATTCGTTGTGGGAAATTTCTAAACTATGGTTTAATGGAACCAGGCCATAAACTCATTTCATGCCCAGCTATAGGCCTCCTTAGCCAGTCCAAGCAGAACACTTATCAAAATACTGGTCTGATCTGACTGTCCTGACTGACTGTAATAAGACCCAAGGAAGGAAGCACTGTATTAAATACCCTGGTACAAGGAGTGATTGATCAGCTGCATGTGTTCTGGGAATCTAAAAGGAAAACCAACTCAGGATGCCAATTCAACCCAAGCTATAATCATCCCTTGGGGGGGGGGGGAATTGCCAGAGGCCACTGCATTTAGTGGCATGCTAAAAAAAATACTTGTACATATCTTTCACATTGTAATTCTCCTTATGTTGATGATGTTGAGAATCAAAATCTAGTACTTACTTTCACATGACTCTTCAGTGTTTCATGAAGGAGAAATCCTACTTGCACGGCATCTTCCTTCATATTAGTGAGAACACAAACTTGTTGTGATATGGTGTCTAATAAAGAAAATTTAAAACGGCGGGGGAAAACAGTTGTTATCATCATAATCATCAATTCTCTAACTTATTTCAGTAAACAATTATTTTAGACAGGGTTTGTTTTTATAGAAAGAGGAATCGTGTTTTCTGCACTTGGAAAAACGGTTTTATGACAAGGGTTATATACAGGTAAATACAGGATTAGATATGTGATCAGCTACTATGAAAATACTCCCTCCCCCCAACCTGAGGATTGTTAAATTTAACTTCCTGGCTACTATTACAGATACCATCCCTATCCAACTCAAAGACAGCTCAAGTTTGTGAAAAATGAACTGACCATAAGCAGCCCAGTGTTTTATCCCATGGGTCCCTTTGGGAGGAAGGGTATTCCCTACTCTTTCTTTTTTGTGTTGTTTGGCAAACCATTGCATGTGTAAAAACCATGATTCAAAAGCCACTGTAACTCTGGAATAAAAATGAACTTAATAATATAATAAGCTTTCTCTGTTCTATTTCTGTTGGTGTAGTTTTGTATCCATTTCTCCCATTGCATCTGTCATCCCATCTATGTTACATGACCAAGCCTTGTGTTCCATGCACCCTCCTACTGCACACGGCACTTAATTACTTCCTCAGTTGCAGAAAACAATCGTTTGCATTTGCCCTCCAAAATCAGGCTTGCAAACAAGCTTCAAACCATGCTTTTGGTTTGAAAGGCAAGCACCAACCAGTTGGGATGCGAAGAGAACACTATGATTTGCCTCAAGCCAGGAAAGTAACCAATTACACAGAGTGTGCAAGAGGAAGAGTTAGTGTGCTTGTTCCCATATTGCATAACTATGATTTGGCACTGCATATGAACTGACCTACTGGGTGCAATATTAAGCAGCCAACAGTGCATGCAGGAGCAAAGCATTCACATAATCAAAGGACATTTTAACAGAAGCCCATCACTGAAAAAACAGGCAGACCAGATAACTGATCTGTTCCCCTATAATGACCAGCTACAACAAATAATAATAATTTCAGTGCACTCATTTTTCACCCCATCTGTTCATTGGCTACCTAGGATTACATTCTATGTGAAGAAATACTAATGAACAAAGCCCTAAGTGTATTTAGCATAAAAAACTTAGATATATGATTATCCTTTGTTACACAACTCACTTAATTCATGTGGGATTTGAGCACCCACACTCTATTCCTGTGGTGTGGGAACAGAGCAGAAGTTACCTACACTCCAGTACAGGAGCAGGGGGAAAGGGTGATACTGTCAATGCAAGTGCAACTAGGGATAAGTTAGATACCACTGATATAAAAGGAGTATGTTCATTTGAATGGAGGAGCATGTGGCTGCACAATGAGGTAGTACGTCAAAGCAGGGCATAATAAGTGATTGATTCCTTGGGGGCAGCCCCACTGTGAATATATTAATTTCTAAACATTAATTTCTCATTACTGCTAGAATTTGGGATCACATAATTCAGTAGTGAAGCAAGTGTGCAAGGCAGAGCTACAGTTCTAAAAATTATAGGTTCATTCTTCACCTATTTCTGAATGCACATTTCAAGGTATCCCTGAAAGAGAGACTGAAGCTTTACATGTTTCAACTGGAGGTTCAAATATATAGTTGCCCTAGGGGAAGAAATCCTTAAAGAGATTTTTTCAGGATGTTTTTGTACTATCCAGGTTCTAACTACTTTTCTAAATGAGTCATCCTAACTGCAGGATGAGGTTTCCCTATTTGCAGACTAATAATATGAGAAGGGGGAGAGAGACAGACATGCGCCACATTGTCTGCACATCCAGCAAGTTCTTACCTGTTTTACTTCAAGAGCATTAAGAATGCTTTTTTTATTATTGAACATGTTCTATTATTTTTCCAACATTGGTTGTTAAAGAAAGACAAAGCTAAAAAAATGGAACACCATTACACTTTAAGAAATCATTTTATGAAGATAGTGAATCAAATGTTTAACATATTGGAACCACATTGTTTGGTACTTGAATGATCATTATATTTTTCTTACCTACATCAGTGCTCAGTTTAAAAGAATGGAATGTGTCCTTTATCAACAGCTTATATTGCCTACAGCTGAAAACTTTAGCTAAGCTTTCCTAAAGCATTTGGAACTTGTTAGCTGTATTTGCATAGGTAGGATTACATTTGTAATACAGATCACCAAATACTGCTCACATAATTAAAAGCAGATGATATACTAATTTCTTTTAAACTCTTTAATGTCATATCTTAATTATGATTTGATCAATCACACTGGGAAACAACAAGGTATTATTTGCATTTATTTGCAGTTTACTGCTGCTCAAATGTCTAGGGAAATATTACTGAATAACAACTTAATGTTTGCACGGCGCTTTCAGATGGTCATAGTACTTCATATTCAGTATCTTACTGTAATCCTTATAACCACTACCATGTATAATTATCCCCATATTATGAGTAGCTGAGAGGAAATTTGGCTCCCTTAAGACCACCTAGTGGCTTTATGGCAGAGACAAGATTCAGTCCAGTGATTTCCTGGGTCATAGCTCAGATTCACAGGAATGGGGAGCCTGTGACCTTCCAAATGTTGCAGGACTACAACTCCCACCAGCCCCAGCCAGCATGGCCAATGGTCAAGAAGAAGAAGAGTTTGGATTTGATATCCCGCTTTATCACTACCCGAAGGAGTCTCAAAGCGGCCAACATTCTCCTTTCCCTTCCTCCCCCACAACAAACACTCTGTGAGGTGAGTGGGACTGAGAGACTTCAGAGAAATGTGACTAGCCCAAGGTCACCCAGCAGCTGCATGTGGAGGAGCGGAGACACAAACCCGGTTCCCCAGATTATGAGTCTACCACTCTTAACCACTACACCACACTGGCTGGTCAAGGATGACTGGCATTATAGTCCAGGGACTTCTGGAGGGCCACCGGTTTCCCATCCCTGCTATGATAACTCTCCCTAATCCTGGCTCACCAACAGGAATGGGAAAGAAATTTGATTCAGTTTGCATTTAAAGCCAAACCTATCAAATATGCGAACTGAAACATAGCTATCCTTCAAATTGTACACTCACAAAATTTTGCAGTGCCATTCTCCAGCCAGATACTTGTAAGACTCTAACTTGCTTAGCTTCCCATTAGGTACCATTGGACAGCTCTCATCTTCTAATAATGGATGTACTTAAACCAAGTTAATGTTTAAAAGTTTTATACACTGTACTGCTATACAAAATAGTCTTATATGATTATAAAACTGATCAGCTACTATATTATGCAAAATAAGAGGCCATTAAATCACAAAGTTAATATGATCATACTTCTATAAAGATAATGTTAACCCCGCCTCTCCTAACTGCACCTCCCTTTTTACATTGGATTCCCACATCCTCACTTTTTACATGATTGAAACAAGCTGGGTTTAAACACATGGATATGTCACATTATCATGGCCCTGGTGTAACATATATGGCATTCTCCTAGTGGTCTCTTATCCAAGTTCTGGCCAAGTTGTGGAGAGCCAAATCTCATCCCCTTTCATTATACTTGATCATACAGTCTGTAAGATAAGATGTATAGTTTGGCTATGTACAATCCTAATTCTATAGGAGAAGCTCACAACCACTGATTCAATCAATAAAACAGTGGAATGCATTTGCATTAATATAGCCTACAGAAATGGGTCAACTTCAAACACTTGCATACCATTGTAAAATCCCATTCCTAAATATATTACATGGAAAGAAGCCCCATTGTGGTCAATTTATATTTAGGGTTGGCATGTAACATTGCTGCTGTGCAAATATTTACATTTTCATAATTCTCATCAAGGGTTCAGTGAGACTGCAGCTGGGCTAGTTACTGAAGTTGTCACACCTACTGATTTATACACAGCAGCTATACTACCTAAGTACAGTCATTTCTAAGACAGTTGCCATTATGTGAAATGTCACCTAAGGAGCTATAATAAGTATAGGCATATGCTCGGAAGAACTGAGGAAAGGTGGCTTGAGAAGTATACAAATTCCCTTTTATACTATGTACAAATTCCCCTATACACACAAATCTGGAATAATTCAAGCAACCTAGGGAATATGCTATATTAATCTCATCTGTTACTTTATGTGCATTGAAGTCATTCACATAATTTCAAAGGGTGCTCTCCTACTATGCTGTACTCAGTGTAGACCAACTGCAATTAACTGACTTAAGTTAGCATATAATTTCTCAGCAATTAAAAATATATTTAAATGTCATTAACTTCCATAAGATGTTCAGAGAAAACTGAACATTAAACAGCTGGATAACTTTGTTGGAAATATTTGTAGAACAAAAAAAGAAGAAGAATTTGTATTCAAAATTCAATAGTCTTAATAGTCAAGTACCTTTGTGTGAAGACATCGTAGATTACTGACTGGTATAACATTTACGTATAGTACAGAAGCAGAAAAATCTGAGTGACTTAAGAAAATAATTTATAGAGTCATTATTTGAACAGAATGTACTACCCAATTGTACCAAAAGAAGAAGGTAAAGAAGAAAATAGAAAATATAAGATGTGTCTGGATATTTTTAGTTTCTACTGAAGTGACTAGTAGAGTATGTGCCAAGAAATGCTCATTGTAGAGAATAAGAAAATCCATATCGCTTCAGACTGGTTTGTTTATGTAAATTAAATTCAGTTTTTTTAGTCTTGGCATTGTTAACCAGTTTAAAAACTTGTTAGTCTGAGCTTGCACAGCAGCTGTGGGTGGGCGAAACAAGTCTGCACAACAAATACAATGTTGCTTTGCTTAGAGAATATCCCTAAATACATAGGTAAACATACAAGATGAAGTATGGTTTTAGCTCATTGTAACTAGTTCCGTATTTATTTGTAAATCAGTCCTTGACATAGGAAATCCCCATATTTAAGCAGCTACAATTGTTTTAGATACTTAAGTGCACCAGAAATCACACTTTCCCGTGACTCTTCTAAATGAACAAATATATGCAAAATGAGGAGCCAGGATCCAATTTCGCTTCTAATTTTAAGTGAAGTTTGAGTATCTCCTTCACACAGATGATTAACTTTCAATGACGGCCATTCAACTGAAAACCAGAGTAGTAGACTTAAAATTTAAACCACTTGAAGAATCAGGTCCAAATGTTTTCAGAATGCAAATAAAAGGCCGCAGTGTGGCAGAACCATAGTGTATCCACTGACTAATGGCTCCCAGGGCTGGTTTCCCTATGCAGGGAGAGGGAATTGCACAGAACAAGTCCCTACAGACACTGCAGATGAGAAAGCAGCTCAGTCAGGCTCAGTTGGTTCTCTTCCACTGTTTCTCTAAGAAGCTACACTGATTACTATCACCATATCCTACGAGGAACAGCAGCAGCTTGTCAGGAGTTTGGAGACAGAAAGAGAGATCTCTTTCTATCCAAACCAGTCTGCTAGGGCTTCTTCCTCTTCTTCCTCCTCCTGGCTGCAGACCTTTGTGACTCTTAGACCAGCTCCACAGCACTGCCCCCTGGGAAGTTACTGAAATTTGAACCTAGATTCTCCTACTTGGCTTGCCTTGATTCTCCACGTGGACTGACATCCTGCTTTGACTTTAGCAAGCTGTGTGCTGTATGTAGTCCAACACCCCAAAGACAGGTCCCTCCAAGAGATGGAGCTGGCAATACAGTGCTAGATGGGATTTGATGAGTTGGGACTTGCTGCCAAAGCAGTCAGAATCAAAGCCCTAATGTTGCAGATCTGTCTCAAATAAATGTGGAGTGCAACACTAAATGAGATGTGAGAATCTGTCATGGTGAAGTGTGAAGGTGCAAGGTGCTGGCAAGGTGAATGTTTACATTTCTCACTAAGAAAGAATCTGTAAAGGCACTTTTACAGCCTTGAAACAGAAGCCAATACAAGTTGAATCTGTGCAGCAGCAACCATGATGTGTAGCGTCACTAGCCATATGGATCTTCCACACTGCATCTCCCTGCTGGTGCAATGCCCATCCACAGAACAAAGTCCTCACTAATGTCTTGATTATGTACTTCCTGAAGTTCTGTTTTCCCCTTGGATAGGCTTTCATTTTGGTTGAAAGGTCAGCATTGTCTGACTTGAATCAGAGACAGTGCCCAAGGCCTATTTTCCATTTGCCTGGTTCCTTTATGCAACTTTACATGATTAAAGGAATAAGGTAAAGCTATTTATGTGGTTTTATTATTTTGCCAGTCAACTTTAATTTCTAGTGTTTTCACACACAAAATGTGGTTTCATCTTGGTGACTATATGAACTGGCAGACTCAAGGACAAGCACATACCCTTAATTAAAGAATCAGCTGCATACAGATCTCGCTTGTAGGTCACCTAAAGGACAGATAAACCTAATTAGTTCTTCCACAAGTTTTTAATAACACACACACACACACACACACACACTACCTAAAGACCATTTTCCACACTGAAAGACTGTCAACACATAATATTGTCATTTTATTATTGTTGCTATTTTTAGTAGCCTTCCATCTCAAGGCTATGTACAAAGCACAATGGATGAACTAAAAATCAGTTAAAACACACGCAAACACAAAATATTATTTGAAAAAACACACAGAATGTATGCATAAGGCAGAGACCTATTCATTCAGCTGGGAAAGCTTGTTGGGAGAAAAAGGTCTTCAGTTATTCCCAGAAAGTGCAGATAGTGGGTACCTGTTGTGTCTTGACAGGAATGTTGTTCCACAGAACAGGGACAGCCACACTGAAAGCTCTGCTCCAAGTTACTGTATTATATTTAATTATATCTTAATTATATCTAAATTATATTTAAAAAGCACTAGAAGCCATGAGAAAAAATGTAAATCAGAAGATCTTCCAAATCTGTATTTGTATTAAGCTTTAAAATCTGTTCGGTATTAATTTTATCATTCTTTTAAAAAATGGCTACATTTGGTTTACCCACATATGTCTACCATATTCTTTCTAAGAGTGTTCACCTTTATTCTGTTTTAGTGAAATAGTAAATTTACCATTTGCATATCTTCATGTCAAGAAGTTCATCTAAATTACTATGATAATTATATTGCTTCCCTTACTATGATAATTACATTATTTCCCAAAATCTAGAGTTAACATCTTTTATTTTAAAAAACAACAATCCTCTTTCTGTAATACTCTGAATGTATTACTAGCTCTGATCTAAAAAGTACTTTGGAGCAGGAGTGTTCTTTGAACAAGACACCTCATAGAGGAGAGCTCTTATGTCAGTTTTGGTAGTGAAACGAATAGGTTGCTCTGAAGCTCACATGCTTAAAACTGACGCCAGAAAATAAAGAGAAATTACCAAAACAGATTTTATTTATTGTGTGTGTGTGTAGTAACAAATGTCTTATATAAACTGAATATACTGCATAGTGATAAAGAATGATATATAAAACAGTTGCTACAGTATGATTTTAGCATAGACATAATAACAAAAATGTGGAAGGATAAGTCCTAGAAATTCCTTTAACACAAGATGTATACACTATTTTTTAAATTTAAAAAATGTATCTCCATTCATTTATAATTATGTCACATACTTTAATAATATTGTAGTAATCCTTGTTTTTTTAGAGATTAGGGGACAATCCAAATCCCCCTACATGGTGGCAAGTGCAGGAGGTGGTGGAGGGAGAAGCCTGAGTCAGCCTAGAGCTGAAGCCGCAACTGGGCCTGAAATAGAACCAAGGCAATCATAGGATGCAGTGAGAGTGGCTTGGGATCCAACAATACTTGGCTGGCCCAGCCCTAGCCCCTCCAGGAAACTGGTTTCGGGCTGCTGTTGACACTTCTGTCCATCCACACATTCAGCAGGTGAAGTGGAGTAGCACATGGACAGAATGACATGCCAGGAAGCTCTATTACCTCTATTCAACATATTAAAATATATATGTTTGATGTATTTGATATAAACACATCAAAATGTGTTGTTTATATAATATAATAGAATATTATATAAAAGAATATTTGAAGAGTATCGTTCTGTGTGAGCTAAAAGAGAAGTCTACCAAAGTTGAGCCATTTCCATAAACTTCCTTTCTTGAATCCTGCCTAGATACTTAAAACCAGAGGAGAATGGGTTTTCCTAAGAAAAGCTGGATCAGGCTGATGAGACAGGCATCTCAGTGAACAACCTGCATCTCAATTCTACATTGCAGAAGATTTATTACATTCATCTGTGGCAGTGAAAAGCGAGTTGGGCATCTTAAAAGTTCCAACATGGATATACAGCTTGTTATAATTAAATTGCATTCATGGTTTGTAGCATTTGAGCAGTATTTTTCAGAAGTGCAATAATGTAACTATCATCAACTTTGCCAAAGCTTCCCATTTACTAAAGAAAAATGTTGCTCCTACCTTCCATAAATCAGGGGGCCCTTCAATAAGTTTCGCATTTGTTTTGTTGTATTTTAGTGCCAGATGCAAACATTCTGTTCCATAATCCAGGTCATAGTCACTGCACTGTAGACAATGTTGAAACAAAAATCATTGTAGCCTACAGAATTTATATACAACATGGCATTTTAAATTACTGTTTCTCAAGCTTTACAAATATACAAAGTCGCAATTGTGTACAGATTGACTGAGCACCCTAGTCCAGGTGCAGTCAATGTTTGGCTAACAGACCTATATCAGTTGCATTTGTGTGATGAAATGTTACTGCCAACATCAGGTTGCGCCACCATGGTAATCACTGCAGAGGTCCAAATAAGCCATCCTGATCCATATAATTTTCTGCTTTATACTGTTATATGCCACATCAGAAGATGATAGCAGTTGCTCAGCTAACAGTATCAATACTGAAATTATCATATCTGTTTCAAATTTGGCCTACATTTGCAAGCACACACCATGAACGTTCTACTGTGCTGGCAGAGCTGTAACTGTACTTCTCCTAAACATGTATTTTCTAGTATAATGCCTCACAGCAACAGGACAGTGACCTAACATTATGTAACTTTGCCAATTTACTCTCAATAAACTGAAAGTGTTATGTCAAGAAAGGGCTAGATTATTTCCTGAGCCAAGATCTTCTGTAATTCTGTCCTTTGTTAACTGTGCCAGTGGAGAATTGTCAGAGTGCTGTTAAAGCCCTTTCAATTCTGACTATACTATGTAAGCACACTATAGCTCCTAAAATGGTAGAATCCCTCCTGTAATGCATCTGAGACATTCTGGAATACTTCAAAGCAATGCAAATTCACCAGTCGCAATTAGTAGCTTTCCCTCTACACATTCTTAAGTACGGTGGGGGGGGGGGCGAGTGAAAAACAGAAAAGCAACAGGAAAATGAGCTGTCCATAAATTCCTCAAAATGTTTGTTAAGATCACAATAACTAGCAAAATTTAAATCAGTATGAGGTAGATTGAGATGGTGAGCAGTTGTTAAGTTTACCTGGAACAAATACAGAATTTCAATACCTCTTTTTTTTTAGTGACAGCAGTAAGTACTGGTTTTCAGGAGTAAGAGAGGGCCAGTATTTTTAAAACTATTTTAAAGGCAGGTGGAATGGGTCCCTCTTTCAGTCCCTCTTTCAGATGGCAATTCCATCATGGGCAAATTTCCAGAAGCCACCTGCCAGTGGGGTGTGTGGGCAGAGGTAAAACTGGTCAGAGCCTTGGCTGTGACTTTTATCATTGTGCAATAAGCTGTATTCCAGCCATGCACAAGTCTGAGGTTTCTATGCACCCACATAGGGTGGTTTCAGGTTTCACCTTCCCCGATCAAAACAAAGAGAAGACACACTTAGTAGAACAAGCATTTGTCCATTTTGACTGCAGAATCAACTACACAGGCTGTACACACCCAACACATAAACCTTTACATCCATTTTGTGTGGATATTTGTGTGGAAGTTTAGTATATGTAACATAACATAATTATACAAAATGCTACCATTTGGTGGCAAAAAAACCAAAAATATAATTTATTAAAATGAATATTTACTAAGTCACTCCCCAAATAACACATGCAAGTCAGTTGCCTCTTACAGTATGGGGGTGGGGGTGGGGGGTTGAGGAGAAGAGTAAGTTTCTTTTTTAATTGCCAAAATTCTTACCTGATGATATGCTTGATGGATTATATCAAATAAGAATGCCTGAGGCATTTCACTTGCTCTGTACTTGGCACGATCTAGTGAATGGTCTAAACATCCATCAGCAGAGGAAGCAATAACAGTGGAGACAAGAGGACAGATTGCTCCTGCTGCCTTGGGAACCAAGAAAAAAAGGGGAGGTTAAACACAGATTTACATGTTTACCTTAGTTAATCTCTGCTTAAAGAACAAGTCCAAGCAAATTTAATATTTTGACTTCCACATACACTGTTGGCCTGATCCAGACAGACATTGAATTCTTCCTGATATATTGCACATCCTATTCTGCATGATGTCGATGAAAGTTGAGCCTCATACTATGGGAATAGACAGCTGCATGCATTATTTTTATCCTGTTGTAGCAAACAGTGAAAATTAACACTAAAACCTTTCCCAAAAATGTTTAGCACCAATCTTTCATATTTGTGAAAAACTATTGTCAGGGAACTGCCATCAGAGGGAAGAGGAGAGGTAAGACGCTCCAGTGATACAGGGGAGGGAACTAGCAAGGAGAGAGATAGAGCTTCCTCGGGGGAAGGAGATCCAGGGGACACCAGGGAGAAAGGGGAAGCTGAGAGTACAGCGGAGGGGAGGCTCCGAGACTCTTCCAGTGAAATCAGCGGAGAGAGCACAGGACCTCCGCTTGGCACGCCCACGCTGCGCAGAAGGCTTCCACGCAGAGAATCTAGGAGGAGACTTGGAGTCAAGCAACTTTTATGTTGGAAGAAATTTAGGTCACGCCCACTGACGGATTCTGCCAGTGACTAAGACAGTCGCGTTTCAAGGGCTGTCAAACCAGGGAAAGTTTTAGCTATACGACTAGCTTGGAGCAGTTTGCAGTTTACGCACAAGCAACCCCAATTCCCATTACAACTATCTAAAGCACACACATACCTATCGTATTTTCAGAATCTTCTATTTATGGGAGGCAAAAAGCTTACTTCATTATGGAGGCTGAAAAACCAACTGACAAATTATTTTGACTGTTCTGAAATATGGAATGAGTGTAACCATACCATGGTGGATAAATGGCAAAGTATTAATGTGAGCACTTCACCAAACCCAGATCTATATTTGAAACCATGACCACGGACATGTGGAGAAACAATCAGATGACCCAAGCCATCAAATTAAATATGACTCAGACTCTAGCGGATTTTTAAAAATAATAATAATAATAATTTTTCCAAATTATTACAAATCAAACCAAATTACTTTAATTTAATTCAATTTCATAAACATGGTTACTGAAATTCTGCTGTGTTGCCTTCATAGGCTTATAAATATCTTAGTTTCAAACGTTTACGGTAAGTAGTGAATGAATTCGTAGGACAAGCAATCAGGTAACAGTTATGACACAATAGACTAAATTTAGCCAACAATTCTACAACACTACACTGCAATATGTACTGCGTGATTAAGTATTTTGAACTTTAGGCAGAGACCACTTCTAAGCAACAGTCTTTACATCTGTCTCTTGCTCAATAAACATTGATAATTCAACTCTAGTTTCATTTTGTCCATCCTCTCTCACACACACACCATTTGGTGAATCATCAGAGCCTCCTGGCTATTCACCCAATTGGTCTTATTTTCAGTTCTCAATTTTCTTCTGATTGGCTTCAAGTGCCAGCAGTAATCATGGAGATAGTCAGGACTTATGCTTAGGAAAATAAGCATGTCTTAGTTGGGATCCTGTCCTCTACTGCAGCAGAGAAGAAATTGAGACGCGGCAGTTGTCTAGGACTGACTGTTGACAACAATGGTAGCATTATAATACACTTCCTCACTTACAGGCGTAACATTACACCACTGAAGGAAACGGGAGCGTTACCTGAGAAAGCACACAATACTGATTAAGCTCTGCTCTTCCCTTGCCATTCCCTAGTCCACCCACTTTTTGTCCCTTGTACTGATGCCAACGGAAAGGGCAGCAGTGATGTGATATATTGAGACTGAAATCTATCCCAGTGTATCTTCAGGCTGAGCAAATGCACAGGAACTTAGAAGAGAACCTCTCCCTGCCCAGGAGGCATAAATAAACTCAGGGATAGTATTGCTCTGTAAATGAATATGATTAATGTCTTCACATCCTAATTAATCAAACTCTTTCCATATATTACTGCACAGAAAATATTATTTTACACCATTGAAACAACTTCCATTAGTGGGCATTCAAAACCACATGTATTTTCTAAACTAAAGTAGAAGAATTACCTGTGTATTTATGTTTTTAACAGGTAGAAACATGTACTTCTATTCAGACATCTGCGCTCCCACCAATTATATCTCTAGTAATCAACATGCTTCAGCCACATACTGTAATTACCACTTCTGTTAGCAGAACTGTCTTAAAAGAATACTTACCCTAAATTTACAGAATACCACCTTCAAAGATAAAGCAACCACCAGCAATTATGAGATTAAAATATTTCAACTATTTCCAAAAAATATTTTGTTGTATATTTGAACATTAAACTGATACTGTATTAAGCTACTCTTTAGCATTAAACTGATACTGTATTAAGCTACTCTTTTAGCATTAAACTGATTTTAGAAAAACTATTCTAATTTAGTAGCCAACAAAATCCAAAATTACTTCACAGCAACTTAATCACCAAAACTTATGACAACATTCGTCTACCTGTTATTGATGCTTTTGTTATGCTCTTTTGTAAGACCTCAAACCCATCCCATCTTCAAGTAAATGTCAGGGATGCCAACAAAATTTGTCCACACCTGGCTTGGAAAGAAGCTTCTAGGGTTCTTAAAAACCCACCTCCCCACAATTCTTCTCCAGCTCATTTCAGTAGTCAGTTGCACAGCTTCTCCCCATCCCCAGTTTTACTAACTGGAAAGTCACACAAGAACTCAGGGATTGATAAACGGTGCAGCGTTGACTTGATCAATTTAAGAAATTGAGATTTGGCTTTAGTGCATCCAGGAGTTCCCCTGGCAAGAGAGGGAAAGATTGACAACCTCTCCTTGACATGGGAAAGAGAGGTTCACAAAGGACCTACAAATACTCCTTTACTGGCCTTTACAAACTAATGTTCAAGAAGGACTAAAAGACAAAATGACAGTGTGGAGACAAAAACTGAGCTGTCTTTCCGGTAACAATACTTTGCGCTTGTTTGGAGTCCAATGTGGCTGGTATCAAGTTTCTGGCCCAGGATTTGTCTGTCTGTCTTGTACAGTGGTACCTCAGGTTACAGACTCCACTAACCCAGAAATAGTACCTTGGGTTAAGAACTTTGCTTCAGGATGAGAACAGAAATCATGCTCCGGTGGCACAGTGGCAGCAGGAGGCCCCATTAACTAAAGTGGTGCTTCAGGTTAAGAACAGTTTCAGGTTAAGAACAGACCTCCGGAACGAATTAAGTACTTTACCCGAGGTACCACTGTACAGTAAAAAGGTAAATTTGTGGGCGATAAATAAATAGTCCATGGTATTCGATTGAGACGACAAAACAGGCCTAGACAGAATGGTTACACACTAGAGTGGTTTTGGAATGTTAAAAAAGACAGTACAACCCAGAGTCTTAAATTCCTTAATTTGTAATGCTGAGAATGAACTGTTGAACCTGTGTAAACTACTCTGTGAAAACGGAAAATGATGTCATGAGTCACTGAAGAGAACATTTAACATAATTTTGAATTAAAGAGAAGAGGGCAAATTAGATCCTTAAGGCTGTTTACCCAGCTGGAAGGGGCCAGTTGTAGAACTTGTTGGAATAAGGTCAGCAGGAAGGAAGTTTTAATCTGTTTATTCCGAAATGCAAAATGAATAGATAATCAGAAGCTTAAAGCAAACTTTGAATCAATGACCTGACACCTGACACCATGGTGCATATTAAGCAGACTTCAAAAACAAAGGTTTAATGTACACAATGTATATTTATAATGCATAATTACAAAATTGGATGTCTACTAAGTAGTAATTTCTATTGAATTCAGTGGGACTTACTCTCAGGTGGGTGGGGTTAGAATTGCAGTCTTTGTTTCAAAATTTCTTCCTTTACACAGTTTCTACTATGTTTCTGAAAATCCTAATCCTAATTTCCAGTTAAAACTGCTTTTCTCTTGGCCGTAAATTTACAGTTATGCATAAAAAGTTCACACACATGTGCCTGCTTCAACTGAGCACAGGCCAAAGTGCATTACGGCACTTAGCATATGGTGATAGCAATGGAGAAAGCTTGCTTCTCTGTCATCACTGCGTCCACAGTAGTTGTCCAGCAGAGCTCTTCCAAGTGGTGAATGGGCTTGTGCCATATGACCAAGAGAGCATTGCTATGACACCCTTTAGCAGCCTTGTGTATACTTACAAGGCACTTTAGGCTACGGGCAAAATCACTCAGATTTGGACAGTCAGATACCAGTTAGAGCAAGTCCAATGGAAGTGTCCAGAACCCTGTCTGTTCTATCTCTACTGGATCATTTTGATTATCGTGGTCTGAGGATGTGGACCAGTGCTTAGAGAAGTGCAGCTAATCACCTAATCCCTTGCCCCTTGCCCACACTGGCTTCTTGGAGCTAGCGGAAGGGGATTTGCTGGGTAGTGAATGGTTAATGCTTCATTGTAGGAAGGGAAGCAAAAGGAATCACTATCCAACAGGAAGTCTAGGGCTTGAGCTGGAAACTTCATGACTGAAGGCTGGAGTTCAGCCCAGAACTGAAGGGATGTCAACCTCTGTAGTTTGCACCTCTGGATTAGCAAGGTACATATACTAGAAGCCTGACCACCTGCCATAGTGTGGTCAGCAAAGCTGTTCTGCCTGCTTCAATTTTCTGGCTTTAGTTCAAGCCCTCTCTCTCACTCTGTTACTTTCCAAATGTGGATTTAAGTGTAGCACGCAAAAAAAAAAATTGTCCCTTTCTTTAAAATTCTTAAATTGTTTTTATTTTTTTAACTACAAAGGGCTATTCACTTGTTATTTCTATCAAAGACACCTCTAATTTCTTGAAATGTCCTGATTCTGTCAAGATACTCTTGAAAAATTAAAATCAAATCCTAAATTTAAAAGGCATTCATTTTAAGGAGCAGTAATTATTTCTTTAGAAACAGTGGTTTTCTTAAGCTACATAACTTTATTTCTAAAGATCTTTTCATAATAGAGAAGAATTCCTATTCCTATCAAAAACAGATACACAAGCAAACTGGATTCTAGTCAGTAGCTGCATTATTTCCTGAGGATTCAAGGTTCCCAACTTTCTACTGTATTCAGTCTAAATTAACCAATGTTTCCTTTTGGTTTTTACAGCCTAATTTTACCCAACAAAATCCTTTCATGCACAAAGAAGCATTGTTGATTTTTTTTCTACAGTAACAAGTTTCGGAAACACAAGTCTCCTTAAATACTACCTGCTCCACTGATTCATAAACCTGTTAAAAAGGTGAAAGTATGGAATAAAAATAGGTTTCAGTTCATAAAGTCCATTAGGAAGGGTTTCATTATCTTTTAAAAAGAAACATCTAGGAATTTTGAAGTTGTAAAGGTTTAGAACTCTACAATGAGTATCATTACTGTGCTCTCTGTGCACAATAAGTTATTGGGGAGGGGAGAGTCCAAGTACAAGAAATATTTCTTAGCACATTGGACTTGTCATAATTTAAAAACAGTACCACTTAAAACTGTTTTTCTGCAGCCTGATTTGAGGTAGTCATAATTTTATAGCTGAATGGTGTATAGTGTCCCACAAGTTATGAATCACTGGGAGAGTCCTTTAGACTGCCTTGGGGGAAATAATATTTCACTAATGAGCACTATAATGAAATATCTAAAATTTGAAGGAAGCCAGGAATAGGATCCAGAGGCTGTACCAGACCTCCTCCATCTCAACCCACAGCTTGTTGGCTTCTTGCCCAACAACAAAGGAAGTCAAGAGAATCAAAACATTACTAGAAGGTTCAAAGCATACCTGAAAATTTAAACACCGAATAACATATACTGCACGAGAAGGATTGCATGAGATCAGTGAGCTTTGGGGAGCAATAGAGCACTCAAGGATTTTGCAGGGGCCCACTCTGCTATGTCAAACAAAACCAAGCCAGAGCAATTTTGCTGTCTCTCTTGCAACTGGTGAAGAAAGAAGCTTTCCCTAAGTTTTCAATACTGCACAAGAACATTTGCTGCATTTTCTATCCGATAACAAGTTGCTGCAGGTATGTGCAAGCACAGTAGCTCATTTTGTGATAGCACTAAGGCAAATTAGAAATCAGAAGAAAGGCACATGCCTTAAGGATGTTGATCATTTAAGTTACAAAGTTGCACTTCTCAATGAAATGACATGCACTAATTGCATTAGGAATGTTTTCAACTAGTCCCTGGAGCCTCCATGTATGGCTTGGAGAGGGGGGGCGGTGCAAGCCATGAAGCAGCTGAAGAAAAAAGAAGCACAGCAGAAAACCTTGCTTCTAAGGAACCTTCAGTCATACAAATAGTATCTAAAAGAACAATGAAATTCACCCACAAGCAATTTTTTTAAAACCCTTCACTGATACCGCATATTAAGTGGTGTTCTTGAAGTCAACCCAGTAGCAAATAGTCCTCGGAGCACTAACTTTCTGAAAAACAGTAACAGGCATAACAACCAGAAAATGCCGGCTAGAGTTCATCTAGTTATTATTCTACATGTTCAGCAAAATGAAGTAGTAGAGTGAACTCTACCATGTCAAGGTTGTTGTGTTTTTAATCTCTCCAAATAGAAAAGGAAGGGAAAAGAACAACCTCATAGATTCTTTTTTACTTTAAGCGAGTGGTTTGTGTATTTCACAGAGGTGGTTTTTTTATTTTTATGAAATTCCCCCATCTGTAGCCTGAAACAGTGTACCACTCTAGGACAACCATGATCTAAAGCTAGGGCCCCCAACATGGCGACCATTGGGTTATTTGATTGCCTGTTTGGGGGATGTTGATTGCTTTTTTAGTCTGTTTTGTTTCTGGGGAGTTGTAGAGGGTTCTGAGCATCACCAGGAAACTAGTATTTTGTGAGACCCATGACAGTTTCTTATGGTGGTAACCATCAAAGTAGTTCTGCTAGCACAAGGATTCTGCTTGCGTAACAGAACTTTCCCTCCTCCCCTTTCCCCATGTGCAAGTCTGGGGGGAAACCCCAGAACAGATTTAGATGGGCACAGGGAGAGGAGCAAGAGGTGAAGTTCTGTTTCACAGCCAAAGTCCATGCCCTAGCAGAACTACTTTGTTGGACACCACCCTAAGATTTCTAAACATGCCCTTGGGCTCAAAAAGGTTGAGTATGTATCTGATCTAGAGCTTGTTCCAGGGAATAGAGCATTTTATAAACAGCTGATAGAAGGGATGACAGAATGGCCATCTTTCACTAGAATGCTATATAGTGGTAACTGTCCCACAGACTCAGTGGACAACTGCTCATTTTTTCCCCCACATTTGTCTGCTGCAACCAACATACAGCATTCCTAATTAGGGGATGAAAAATGTCTTCACAAGCTTAGTAAGCATTCTCAGAAACTTCATCCTAAACATATGCACAAGGGTATCTTTATGTGAGGTTGACAAAGCCTCTCCTTTTCTTTAATGCAACACTTATGCAATTGTTCTGGTGTTCTATTGTAATTGCAGGTGCAGCTGGTTTTGAAACAGTGTCTCCAAACTACAGTATGTGTCATCTTACATGTCAGTCACCTATACAGCCAAAATCAGATATCCAACAACAAAATTTCATTCTGAAGTATAACAAAATCTATACACATAAATTTCTTATTGTGCTGCTCTAGGAGCAGCTGTATAGTTAAAACAGTTGTTTCAGAATTCCATTCATAATAAAATCAAGATGATTCATCCTATCACTATGCAACTTGGCATAGCGAATCTACCTGGCAAAGGGTTTAAGCTAGCCACATTACCGAAAAGAAAGAAAGGGGGGAAAGCGAAAAAAGGAAAATGACTGAATTAAAGCAGTTAATTTTTTATCATTGAAGTGCAGGGGGATTCCGTGTTTTCTACAATTTTTGGGTACCTTCCATTTTTCCTTTTTAGTTTAAATTATGTAAAAGAAAAGAGATACTACAGGGGTAAGTTAAGTGTAAGTTAATTCAGTACATGCTCATTGCCAGATTGATGTTGCCTAGGTAAAGTTGGCCACCTCATGAGAAGAGAAGACTCCCTGGAAAAGACCCTGATGTTGGGAAAGATTGAGGGCACAAGGAGAAGGGGACAACAGAGGACGAGATGGTTGGACAGTGTTCTCGAAGCTACCAGCATGAGTTTGACCAAACTGCGGGAGGCAATGGAAGACAGGAGTGCCTGGCGTGCTCTGGTCCATGGGGTCACGAAGAGTCAGACATGACTAAACAACAACAACAAAGGTAAAGTTGGGTCCCTCCTCTGCCCTCTGAAAAAAGGTAATCATCAGGCTAAAAGGCTGAACAAAAGTCAGGAGGTAGGTAACATTACTGCTGTGTCTGTTTTTATATATGAAACACTGCCGGATGCATGTGAGCACCTTAGAGTGCTGTTGTGTGTTTGCCTGTGTGTGCAAGGATGTGCTATGGCTTCACTTGATTTGCAGTTTCTGGCTCGGCTTAGCTTCCTTGAGTGACCTGTTTTACACCTCTTTGTCACATTCTCTCAATTTGCAATCTTTAATAACTGCAGCAGACTACATTCTAGGGCTGCAATAGACATTCTGTCTCACATTCCACTTCCATAACATGAGGATAACAACAGATTACAGTGTATGCCAAGCACACTTCTTAAACTACTAGATATACTGGGAAGATAATAAAAACTAGGAGAAATACTCTTAGAGGACTGATGTAGAGATTACTACTATAAATAAATAAATATTTTCAACATGTCAAACCACAGTATAAATGTTAATGAATATAGAGCCACAATTAAGTTAGATTTTGATGGATGCCTCCCTCCAAGGAGATCTATGTCATTCAGTAAATTTCCTTTAAGAAATACAATGAAATATAAGATCAAGAAAACTTGGGGCTAAGATGCTTACAAACGCATTCATCAAAAGCATGGAAGTTATGGGCATGGCAATTCCATTCCATGTAAGGCCAATATATACTATATACTGTGCTCATCTCTATACTATATACTGTGCAATGGAGCTTCCATTTATCTATGTGATCCTTCAGTCCAAATTCTGTAATCCTGCAGTTTGGCAACTCTGAAGGTGATTTTTCTAGCCCTGGAATACACATACACCTGGTCTAAGTAAAAGTACACAGGCACTGAACACAAACACAACAACATCCTGAATTCTCACTCAACAGAAGCTAGATTCTACACCTGAGTATTCTGGCAGTCAACTCTTTTCAAACTAATCACATTGTTATATCCCTAATCAATATTTATTTTCAAAATGTACAATTTCACATTTAACACTAAAGGTTTATTTGAAAGCATAAAGAAGCATCAGTCTCATCTTTCAATTGGCTGCCTGTTTCATGTGAAATACAAATCCAAAAAACAATCAGGAAAATTCTAACTTTTGAAAACATGAAAGTTTTTGAGTCACTTTTTACTTATAAACAGCAATAATTGTAAGGAAAGAATCTGACTTAATTCAATACTTGTAATTATATAGACTCTGTCTCTCAATTCTATCTTTCAAGCTGGACTGACAAGTTCAATTTAAAGAAAACATGCTGCAAGCATTTTTCTTTGTGGTGCAGTTTAAATTGTTGGCAATAAAAAACTTGCTAGGGGCTTTGGAATGCTGCCTTCTTCTGTTTCCACTACTTTCCACAACTTGTATTGGCAACAAAAATAGTGGTTTTTAGAAATGTAAAATTTTAATTATAAATTGCTTCAAAACATAAATGGAATCTAATTGGTTACAAAATTATATTCTAACATTATCAGGAGATTGTTTCATATAATTAATTTATTAAGGCCTAATTTGGAAGTTCTGGAAAGTTGCACATTTTGAATCCTTCAGGCAAATAACAAACTGATTAGTAAATGTAATAAAGTAATTTATTCCACTGACAAGTGGAATTAAGGAGTGCAATATCCTACTTGATCAATTGCCATTTTAAGAACATTAAAACTTCATACAATTATGCTATCTTTATGGTATGCAGAACTTGAACTCTAAATTAGCATCATCTTCCTTGCATGAGTGATTTAGTATGAAGTTTCAGACAGGTTGGTGTTTTTTTTTAATGAAAAAGAAAGGAAAGAAAACCAGGAAGTCTCTACACACACAATGTAAGAGGAAATCATTATTTTTCATAGAAATTTAAATAAGTGTTAAATGTTCTTTAACTCATTTTAGGATATCTTGGAATGCTTAATTTCCAGAGTCTTTCTCTGCATGGATCAGCATAACCAGATCACTGTAGTCCATGCATTGGTAAACTCAAGGTTGGGTTACTGTAATGTGCTCTATGCCCTTTAGCTTAGTCTGGAAGTTCTAGCTAGTACAGTAGGCAGGAGCTAGGCTGCTGGTGAGGTCAGATGGTAAAAGCATGTGACATCTCTCCTAGAAAATCTATACTTGCTGTCTCTATCCTACCTATCCTATCCTACCAGGCCAGGTTCAAGATGCTGAAAACCCTTAAAAACTTGGGTCCAGGATACCTTATGAAGTGCCTGAGCCCTTATATCACAGTCTGATCACTGAGATCATCCCAACTCAGAGCACTGTTAGTTGTCTCTGTGTTACCACCTACTCTCTCAGCATTAGAGTTCTGTGATTTTACAGTACTTACCCCATGCTCTTTGGCAGCCATAACTACTTTAAAAAGTATGTCCTCCTCAACAAATGGTCTCACGGCATCATGGATTATTATTACTTCTGGTTTCTGAAGTGGTGAACTCTCTGCAAATTTTTTCAATCCATTGAAGATCGATCTATGACGAGTCATTCCACCTTCGGCTACTGTTGTTCGTTTGTGACCGTATTTTTTTATAATAGACTTCATTACTTCAACGTTCTCCGGAGACACCACCACAACAATATCAGATATCCAGCTGATTCTATAAGGCATTGAATAAAATTATTTAATGCACATGTCTAAATATTTGAGTATTTTTTTTCTAAATATGTTTAAAAAAAGTATCTTTCAGAGTTTCTTTAATTTTACTTGTTTGCTATTTAGGAACACTAGCAAAAAAAAGCAAGACACAATTCACATGTTCAGAACAATGGTGAACTACCGTATGTTTTACCCAACAGAAACTTCTACATTAGATCTTCGAATCATACGTAAATCTTCTCATTTACTCAACTGAATAACCAACTTTGTGACCAGAATTTACTCACAACTGTAATTATTTGTTAAGACACAAAATATTCTTAGACATATACTATTTACTAGAGGCATAAGAAGATTCTCTCCTATTATGACTGGGGATAGCGTATGGCCTTAGGGAAACCTGTAGTGAATTTGCCAACTATGGCCCCATCTGCATTATACATTTAAAGCAGTATCATACCACTTTAAATATTTAAATCCTTGAACAATTTAATCAACGGTATCTCCAAAAAGTTTTACACATCACTGGGGCAGATAGGTGAACTAATGCCAGTGTACTGGAAGAAACAAAGATCACCAGTGTCAAAGCAATGATTCTTCAACATCAACTTAGTTGGACTGGTCATGTTCGGATGCCTGATTACTGTCTTCCTAAGCAACTACTCTATTCCCAACTTAAGAATGGAAAGTGTAATGCTGGTGGTCAACAAAAGAGGTTTAAAGACTCTCTCAAGGCAAATCTAAAAAAAAAATTAGTACAGTGGTACCTCGGGTTACATACGGTTCAGGTTACAAACGCTTCAGGTTACAGACTCCACTAACCCAGAAATAGTACCTCGGGTTAAGAACTTTGCTTCAGGATGAGAACAGAACTTGTGCTCCAGCGGCGCAGCAGCAGCAGGAGGCCCCATTAGCTAAAGTGGTCTTCAGGTTAAGAACGGACCTCCGGAATGAATTAAGTACTTAACCTGAGGTACCACTGTACTGTTTAAACACCAACAATTGGGAAACACTGGCCTGTGAGTGTTCCCATTGGAGAACAGCCCTTACCAAAGCTGTTGTGAACCTTGAAGATGCACGAACTCAGGGTGATAAGGAGAAATGACCTAAGAGGAAGGCACATTTGGCAAACCCTCACCGTGATCAACTCCCACCCAGAAAACTATGTCCCCACTGTGGAAGGATGTGTGGATCCAGAATTGGCCTCCACAGTCACTTACAGACTCAGTGTTAAGACTGTTTTCATGGAAGACAATCCTACACGGCTACAAGTGATCACCAAAGAAGAATAAGATATCACTTTATATAGCCATAGCTTTACCCCCAACAATTCTGGGAACTTAATGTTTGCTACGGGTACTAAGAGGTGTTAGGAGACCCCTATTTCCCTCACACAGCAACAGCTCCCAGGGTAATTTAACAATTACCGTATTTTTTGCACCATAACACTCACTTTTTTCCTCCTAGAAAGTAAGGGGAAATGTCTGCGCGTGTTATGGAGCGAATGCCTACGGGTAGCAGGGGGGATCTGCTGCAGTCGTGAGCAGAGGATCCATGGTTCCCCTTCCTTCCCTCCTCTGTGGTTACAAAGCATGGATCCACATGGATCCTCAGGATTTTTGCATTGGGCTACTCCAAACTCACTGTCAGATCACATGTCTGTGGCCACAGCATGAACCACAAAAATCATATATCCACTATTTCATTTAGAATATTTTTTTCTTGTTTTCCTCCTCTAAAAACTATGTGCGTGTTATGGTCTGGTGCGTGTTATAGAGCGAAAAATACGGTAATCCTTCTCCCCAGTGAGTTTGCCTTAGTGGAAAGTGTTTTCATTCAGAGAACCCAGTTTCTGCAGAAATCTCCTGCCAGTGCCATAACCCATGCTGTTCCAGAGGGTACCCAACCCTCAGAAACATATTTTTAGGAAGCCTTAGGTGGGTAAAGGGGATTGGTGAAAACTGGGACCATGCATGAGCTGAAATACTTTTCACCAAGGTAAAACCACCACTGTATAGAGCTGAACTTCTAAGTACAGTAGATGTTATTTCTACCAAAATGCAAGCTCAAAAATTACACTAAAAGAGAATATTTATTTTTAAAAGTTACTTAGGTAAAGGTAAAGGTACCCCTGCCCGAACGGGCCAGTCTTGACAGACTCTGGGGTTTGTGCGCCCATCTCACATCTATTGGCCGGGGGCCAGCGCTGTCCGGGGACACTTCCGGGTCACGTGGCCAGCGTGACAACGCTGCTCTGGCGAGCCAGAGCCACACACGGAACGCCGTTTACCTTCCCGCTGGTAAGCGGTACCTATTTATCTACTTGCCCCCGGGGGTGCTTTCGAACTGCTAGGTGGGCAGGCGCTGGGACCGAGCAGCGGGAGCGCACCCCGCCGCGGGGATTCGAACCGCCGACCTTTCGATCGGCAAGCCCTAGGCGTTGAGGCTTTAGCCCACAGCGCCACCCGCATCCCTAAAAAGTTACTTAGTTTTCCTTTAAAATGTATCAAAACCTTTGCATGTTTTCAGATTGCATTCTATTATGAAACAGAAGCTAAATAGAATGTTTTATATTAAGGGGTGATAATTAAGCTTTGGAAAGCCGGTCAAAAGGCAGAGTATAGCACAAAAAATAGTTTTAGTTTTATTTTTTAACCCAGTACAGTACTACTCAGTGCTCGCTTCACTTATGAAATAGATGGAAGAATACAGTGTGTGGTGCTCATGAAAGAATTCATGAACTAGTTTTATCAAGACGATGAAGCAGATAACTTCATTCAAAGAAGCAAAAAGTAATAGATGGAATCAATTTCTGTCTTTTAGCAGACTTCATCAAGACGTAGATCCAAATATATCACAAAGCTAATCATGGGTCATAACTCCTTGCAAAGAAAAAAAGATTCTGGAACATAATGGAACTTGCAACTTTGTGCTAAAATGTTTTCCAGATGTCTCTTATTTTAGAAGACGCCAGCTCTCAGAAAAGGTACATCACTTGGTACCCTTTCAGGGGTGGTGGGATATTTGATCTTTCCAGCTAAAGACACCTTTTAAAATTTGACCAGGGACTAGATGGTGCCTGTTTGGGGCAATATGCCATCAAAGAGCTATTGAAAAGGGAAGAAAGTCTGCAATTAGAAGATACTGGAAAGCAAGGAAGCCACAAATGATTGGAGTGGGGGGTCTTTTCATATGTTTTCTAAGAAGGGTACTAGCTGCTGATGAGTCCCAGAGATTGAGGCAGGAGTCAATTAAATTGTTAGCATGACACTGTATAAAGTGCTGCCAAAGCTCAAAGCAAGACACAGTAATCCTCTGGCATCTGTAAAGAATGAAAGCAACCCACCCAGGATGGGGTCAGAGAAGGCTTCTTGGAAAGAGCCAATACAGATGGAAAGAGAGAAGGGACATGCAGGGTGGCACAAGTGGGGGGCTAAGACAGGCTAAGAATGAATGAGCATAAGTTAGGGTGCCAAAACAATGCTCATTCATCATGCCAAGGTTTGCATAAATACCAACATATGCAGAAATTAATGATAATGGAATATTAGTCAGTGTTAACTACACACACTAGTTTTTCCACCACTACCACCACAGGGTTTTGTTGGAGAGAATGGTGATAAATCTATTCCTCTGGCACCATTGGCATGTAATAGGGAACACTTGCAGGGGTTCATCAATCAGTTTAAACCAAAATGTTGATTTTGTGTGGGTGACAGCATCACTCCGCTCCCTTCTAAAAACTGTATTTTTAACTCAGCTTCTGTGCTGTATATTTTGTATCTTTAAACAAATTCACATGCAAGTACTCTCTTCTGTCCAAGTGTGAAGGCTTTCTGGAACAGAAAAACACTCCACTCCTGAACTCAGACACCTCTTTACTGATTCACATAAACAGCCATTGTATTAGAAACAATCTCCAGGGCTAAGCCCTGGGAATTTCTGACTCTGTATTCCCATTGCCCACCTTAACACACTGTTTGAAAAACTGCTGAGTACAACCATTCTTCATATATGCAAGTCATTTTCCTTTCTGCACATTTGCACATGGCAAAAAGGTCACTGACCGAATCATTCTTCACAGGCAAACACAGGGTAGTGGTGTGCAAAATTACAATTTATGCACCTGCCAAACTATTATGACAACACATTCAGTCTATGAGGAACAACAAAAGCAAAGAAGGGCAAGCCACAAAGGGTGGTAAGCAACACAAATGGGCCAAAACAGGGGCAGAAAGAATGTTATTAAAAATGAACATGAGAAGGCAAGATTGAATTCAACAGATGGGGTAGTAAGCATGCACGCTGTTTCAAAACACAATAAACTTAACCTAAGTCAATGTTATTTCAGGCTCGGTCCTGGAATCTATTTTCAGCATGCAGGGCCTCAGTCACATATAAACCAGTTCATTTCCAACATTCCAACGGACTCTCATGCAGAATGTTCAACCTTTTCAGACTTAGAAGCTCCATTAGCCCATACATGCAGTACAGCACTGATCCTTAATTTACCTCCATATGCAAGTAATGCTGTAATGCCACTGGACTGATCCACCTTAGGTCAGGATACAATCCAGCTTTGAGTCCTGACCAGCTAGTGAAAGACTATTGCCCTTTGGGCTTGGTGTTCATCAGTATGCAGATGATACCCAGCTCTACCTCTCTTTTAAATCAGAACCAGTGAAGGCGGTGAAGGTCCTGTGTGAGTGTCTGGAGGCGGTTGGAGGATGGATGGCGGCTAACAGATTGAGGTTGAATCCTGACAAGACAGAAGTACTGTTTTGGGGGGACAGGAGGCGGGCAGGTATGGAGGATTCCCTGGTCCTGAATAGGGTAACTGTGCCCCTGAAGGACCAGGTGCGCAGCCTGGGAGTCATTTTGGACTCACAGCTGTCCATGGAGGCACAGGTCAAATCTGTATCCAGGGCAGCTGTTTACAAGCTCCATCTGGTACGTAGGCTGAGACCCTATCTGCCTGCGGACTATCTCGCCAGAGTGGTGCATGCTCTGGTTATCTCCCGCTTGGACTACTGCAATGCGCTCTACGTGAGGCTACCTTTGAAGGTGAATCGGAAACTACAACTAATCCAGAATGCGGCAGCTAGACTGGTGACTGGGGGAGGCCACCGAGACCATATAACACCGGTCTTGAAAGACCTACATTGGCTCCCAGCACAATTCAAAGTGTTGGTGCTGACCTTTAAAGCCCTAAACGGCCTCGGTCCAGTATACCTGAAGGAGCGTCTCCACCCCCATCATTCTGCCCGGACGCTGAGGTCCAGCGCCGAGGGCCTTCTGGCAGTTCCCTCATTGTGAGAAGCAAAGCTACAGGGAACCAGGCAGAGGGCCTTCTCGGTAGTGGCGCCCGCCCTGTGGAACGCCCTCCCACGAGATGTCAAAGCGATAAACAACTGACATTCAGAAGACATCTTAAGGCAGCCCTGTTCAGGGAAGTTTTTAACGTGTGATATTTTAGTGTATTTTTGGTTTCTATGGAAGCCGCCCAGAGTGGCTGGGGAGGCCCAGGCAGATGGGCGGGGTATAAATAATAAATTATTATTATTATTATTATTATTATTATTATTATTATTATTATTATTATTATTGCCCTAGTGGGGCTAAGAACCCTGGACTGGATTATGCAGATAAAGAGAAAAGCTATACAAAACAGGGACAGGCTTGATTCTCAATGGAATACTCTAGAGTCTAGAGTACAGGCGTCCCCTTACTTATGCAGGGGTTATGATCCTGGGCCCCACAAGCGCAAGTAAAATTGCATAAAGTGCAGAGCACCCTCTAAAAAGTCTCTAAACGTCTATTTTTTTCTGCTCTCCAGTTCCCTCTCTAACCCAGACCAAAATATCTAGAGTTGAAGCTCTGGGACCAGCTGGAGGTTGGAGGACTCACAGGAAAGTGGCAGCAGTGGCTGATGCTGTGCTACCCCACATGTCATCTATTAGGTAAACAAAACCCCACTGTGCCACAGGTCTCTTTGGGGCTTCCTCTGCCCTCTTCAGGTTCTGGGGAGGGTCTCCTTGTAAGCTGCGAGGACTCTCCAACTCTCTCCCACAACTTCCTGGTACAGTATGATTCTATTTATTTCTTTCTTTCCCAGCACCATGCAAGCAGAACACAGGTACCGTAAGTGGGGAGATGCCTGTAAGTAATCAGTGCCAGGGAACTGATTTAATGCCAATCACAATAATGTATCCAAGTGATACCCTCCTATTTTATCTATTCGCCCATGGCAGTCCAAATTTTATGGTATCCATAACTGAAAGCAGTACTGCCCCATGACTGTATGGCTCCCTGTTTGTACCAACTGGGTATAGGCTTTGACATCAGCATTTCTGACAGTTCGGAAAAATGACAGTTGGAGGAGCTGGAGAAATAAAGGCCTGCCATGAATCGCTGGGAAATACAGGAGGGGATGGTAGCTATTCCAAAATATTAACTGTGGAGTTAAAGAGCACAACAGCATGGAGTCTATTCTTTGTGGGCTCTGACAGTGTCTCTCCAACTTTTCAGGCAGACCTCTTTTTCCAGCCATACCAGGACTTGACAGGGAGAAGGACTTGGGACCCAGTGCATGCAAAATATGTGATCTACCAAAGAGCTATGGCCCCGTTCATCACATTATTTACGTGCTTACAATTACTGATGTAGGGGTTTCAGTGCCGTATTTTCCCCACATAATTTTTTCCATTTCATAATTTCATTAGTAAATAGATGTCAACTACAAGTAAATATTAGGCAATGCCACTAGCTTCATTTACTAAACACAGTTATGCCAAATTAGATTACTCCCTAGGACATCATAAAAATTTCCAGTGTAAATTACCCCAATTCCAATTCAATTTTTTTAATTAAAAAAAATACCACTTGCAATTTTTCTTTTCTTCCCATCAAGCCTACAACTTTAGAATTTGCAATTACCTGGAATATGAAATGACTTGGGATATAGACAGCTACATACCCAAGATCATCTACAGACCAAACCTGTGAATACTTTGAAAAAGCCCACTCATTTCAAGCAGCTTAGGTGTACCCAGCTGTGTAGGATCAAATTCCAAAGCTGCAGTTCAAAACACAGTAAGAGCTTCCCTGAACTTAGTGGGACCTCCAAGTCAACATGTACCATGTACACCACCTGGAGCTCCTTAGAAAAAAGGTGGGGTGTATGTGTAAAAGATAAATAAGTACATCACATGCTTAAGCTTCCATTAGTGATCACGAGCACTCAGAACTGCAAATACTTTTTACTAGCTGAGGCTCCATAGGACAAGGGGTCCGAGTAGGTGGGGCTTGCCTTTGAACATCTCCCTCATCTTAGCAATAAAGCCCTGGAATCAAGGCTGCAAAACTCCTAGTGTTTAATCAGAATAAACACCCCTGTATTCAGCAGGTAAGTAAGCACGATTCTGAAAGCGAATCCTCGTGAAATCAATAGGTCTTTTCAAGTGTGCCCATAATACAGAGCTGAATTTGATTTCCTTACTCCCCCTCCTTTAAAAATGTTTATAAGTAGATAAAATTGTAAGCTTCCAGGCAGAGCTGCGTCTTCTTCAAAATCTCAGCTGCGTGAAGTGAGTCGTGATTATGACCCGCATTTTTGGCAAGAACCCGTATTGGGACCGACCCCAACGTTGCCCAAATGCGATATTTTTGCGGGGGGGGGAGCGGGTTTCCCTCATACACCCACACTGCTACCTTTGCGTTTTATACATTAACAGTTATTATTTCTCTCGGAAGGGGGGGGGGCTGAGGTAAGCGCGCCATGCTTGTCAGCCCTGGAGAGCGTGTGCGCATGCGTGGGTGAAGGAAAAAAGCCGTTGGCCGCGCTAACGGCTGGCGTGAGGGAAGAGGCGGCGGCGGCGGCTATTTACCTTTCCATGGCTCGCACCGTGTAACTAACGAGCGGCCTCCCCAGCAGAGCGCAGAACTGCTTCGGAGTGCAGCTGCCCAGGCGCTCCCCGCTTCCTCCGGCGGGGAGCACCGCTGCCACAGAATCCGGCGGGCGTCGCTCCCGAGGCGCCTCCGAGCCCTTGCCGCCGCAACTGCCCTCCCTGAGGTCAGTCACCGGCAGCTCCATGGTGGAAATCCGAATTGTGGCTCCTTTTCTCCCTTCCCCACCACCCCGGAAGAAAAGGTTGTTGCGCGCGCGTCAGGGACGGAGAAGGGGCTTGTCTCGAGCAGCCGCAGCCGCCCGCCTCACTTTTGACCCCCAAGCCTGGCTGTGAGTCGCAAAAACCATCGGGCGCGCTGTGCCGGCTGCCTGGATAGCTCGCCCCCGTTGAATTGATCTCTTGCCTCACATATTCTCAATAAGCCACCATCCTTTTACTTCTTGATCCTCTCCCGCCCCCGGCATTTTTTAAAAATTAAATTTACTTTGTTTTTAAGTGGGTTTGGCTGGCCCTTTAAATAGCCCCTCTTAGAAACGAGGCAGGGAGAGAGAGGGACGCTTGCGTTCTTTCTGCGCATGCGCCTTGCCCATTTGGGAAAAAAAGGCTGGGATTCAAAGCGGAAGCCGCGTGGCTGCCGTCGGCGTGACACTGCCTTCAGTTTAATGCCTGCGACGTTGTGGCTAGACATGGTTATCTTGTAGACTGTCTACGTTAAGGATGTTGCCCTAGTTTTTTGACTACAGTTCGATGCATATGTAATGTTTCAGCACAGAGACCAGTTACTTGTTTTGTGTCACTCTGCAATTCAGTAGCCTGGGTTGCAGGACAGGACAAGGCAAGCAATGGCGTGCAAGGCGTGCTCTAGCTACTTTGCTGCTCCCTGGCCATTTGTGCCGCCTCCTCACATGCACTGTCCACATGGGTAGAGAATGTGATGCCCTTCAGATATTGCTGGACTCCAGCTCCCTTCACTTCCAGCCAGAATGGCCAGCGATTAGGGAAGAGGGGAGTTGAAGTCCACCATGGCCCATGGGCATAGCTGAGTAGGCAGCTGACCCCCATCAAGTAAATAAAAATACGTAACTAACTGACCAATAATGCCTGGCTCCCCCCCCCAAAAAAAAAAAAAAATCCTGACCATGCCCATGCCATGGATCATGACAACTCCAGTGTCAATGTCAACCATGGGTAGGAAGCCTAGACTACCTTACTGAACTACAACTCATGTCATCTTTGACTATTGGCCAGGCTGACTGGGGCTGATGGGAGTAAATCTTGCAAATTCTGGATACTCCCCACCCCTGAAGTAAACTCTTGTTTCTGACTTTTATTCATCTGAATGACACTTCCAGACTGACATTTAGGGAAGTAGGATAGAGCTAACTATACCTCTTTGTTTCCCATTAAAATGCTCTTGACATATGTAAATAGTCCTTGTGCCCTACAATGAATGGCAGCTGTCTTTAAATATTTCAGTACAATTGCTTATTCACTGTATGCCTAACAATATAAGCTACTGTTGATTTTTTTGAAAGGCCAAGGCAAAATTATAGCTTTGAGAGAGTTCCTGGTTGTCTGCTAAAAGGTGCTCATTGTGTACTGAGATGGAAGTTAAATACTTCCTTTTCCCAAGTTGCTTATCCAACCAACTGGTGACTGCAAACACTTCTATATATCAGTTGGACCTTTCTTTTTTAAAAGAGCTACTAAAGAAGGTATTTCTTAACCCACAACAATAGCTGCCATTCTATGCACACATAGAACACATTGTGGAGATTAGGATCCCTTCCTTAAGAGATAGCATGCTGGACATGCATTTGTTTACTTGACAACACAATCCTATGCATGTCTACTCAGATGTTAGTCCCATTAAGTTCACTGAGGCTTCATCCTAGATCAGTGCTTATAGGGTTTCAACCTGAAATACTTAGTGACCTGGACAGAATCTAGCAAAAATCAGTCATGACTAAATTCCACTGAAAGCAATAGAAGAGGATTTAGTTATAGTTAAAAGTGGGACCTGAAACAAAATGTCATTGTATGTCTTCTCACTTTGGGGCCTTACCTGTTGTGCCAAAGGGCTGCCAGCTGACACCAAATCTGAGCGTTTTATAGCTATATAGGGGTGGGCCACGCAGTTCTGGAGATGGGAATGGCATCCTCCAACCTAATTCTGCCCTTCAGAAAACTACAGTATAAGCTATCAGGGGGAGCATGAGCAGGCTGATTTCTTCTCTTTCTCAGCCCCTCTTTTTCCTTTCAGTTGGTTGTTTTTAATTTACACTCCACATTTCCAGTAGCTCTCAGTAACCAACCAACAAAGCCATGGGAATCCAAGCAACAGTAAAATAGAAGTTATTATTAGCATGTAAAAAAACCTATGGAAGTGTATGTATATACAATACAAAAGACAAGTTATCCAAGCCACTATGGCTACTGTAGAAACAAAAAGCTCTCCAAATAATGGGGTTGATGGGAATTGGAGTCCAGCTGTATGTGGAGGACCACAGATTCCCCACCCTTATGTCCTCCGGGTTTACTCCTGAAGCTTTTCTCGTGAATAGCTGCAAAGCAGTGGAGGTTTAGTTTTCAGTCTCCTAGAAGTGTAATAAGAAGTACAGTGGTACCTCGGGTTACATACACTTCAGATTACATACGCTTCAGGTTACAGACTCCGCTAACCCAGAAATAGTACCACGGATTAAGAACTTTGCTTCAGTATGAGAACAGAAATCGTGCTCTGGCAGCACAGCGACAACTGGAGGCCCCATTAGCTAAAGTGGTCTTCAGGTTAAGAACAGTTTCAGGTTAAGAACGGACCTCCGGAACAAATTATTTAACCCGAGGTACCGCTGTAATTAATAATTAGTAAAAGTTAATATGCTCTGAATTGTATGGTTATTGTATTCACTAAACATCTAATGAGTCTAAGGAATAAGTATCTGTGGTTTCTCTTGCTGTTACATGTTTGTGCAAAGCACATGTTGGGGAGAGGAGAGAGTATGCACTGAAACCTACTCGCTGCTCTCAGTTTTTGAACCAATGGGGTTAGGTCCAGTATTTAAAGATCCCCCACCCCTGTTACATCATTAGAACCAGAACATAAACCTATGAAACTAGAAAAGAGCAAAAAATATCAATGTTTGGTCCAGATCCTAGTTATTGCACCCTCACTAAAGGAGACTGTATGGATGATTCACTAAATGATTGTAGGATGACATGTGTACCTGAGCTTACGGCCTCAAATTCTATTTATCTTATATGCTGCTTTATTACAAGAATGATGACTAGACTACTGATCCTAAACTGAATATTTAGTTGCCCACCCACCCCCTCCAGAACCTACCATTCTCAACTGACTCTCAACTGCCTCGCATTCAAACTCCCTTTCAAATCCTCATCCAATCATCACTCACCACCAGAATTCCACAATCTCTCTTTCCCCCTCCCTCCTTGACATTCTCATAATAATTCTGATACAATTACCTTAATAATCCTATTACATTCAATATTTTATACACATTGCTCCCTATAACCATACTGTTAGAAGCACTTGAGCTCCCCATTCCTGGTTCCTAGGAAACTGCGGGTTCTTCATCCCTGTTTTATAAAGCAGGTGTCTTCCCCCAAATGATGCTGGGAATTGTAGTTTGTTAGAGGTTCTGGGGATTGTAGGTCTGTGAGAGGGAATCCACAATGGCACAAATCATTTCGGGGGAAGTAATGTGCTTTTTAAAGCATAGCATCATAGAATTGTAAAGTTGGAAAGGATCCCGAGGGTCATCTAGTCCAGCCCCCTGCAATGAAGGAATCTCAACTAGATGATCCATGGCTGATGGCCATCCAAGCACTGCTTAAAAATATCCAAGGAAGGAGAGTCACTGCTTCAGACCCGAAGGGCCTCTGGAGCAGGAGAAAACAAACTTCCTTCATGTGACAGCCCTTGAGACTAGTTATTGAAAGGGCTTCATGGTGTGGATCTCCTATCAGTGTTATGAGAGTGTAAGCAACACATTTCTCTCTCCCCTTTCTCCACACCACGCAGAATTGCAATGGTAACCAGAAGGCTAGAGTTTGGAGCCCAGCCAGGGCTGGCTGTGGGCAGGATCTTTGCATTGTCAGGGGGTTGACTAGATGACTCTTGGGATCCCTTCCAACCCTACCATGCTATGATTATATCAAGGAGCTAAAGGACCAAAAAGATGCTTCTGAAACATCTGGGAATCATAGGAACACTCTCCTCACCCGTGGCTTCCAGCAAGAGCTTGCATCTTCCTTAGGAGAGTGGCAGTCCAGAACAAGGGGGAAAGGTTCACAGTTCAGGTAGGTGGAAATGCCAGTTGAGTGGCCTATACCAGGAGTGGCCAACTTCCAAGGGACTGCGATCTACTCACAGAATTAAAAACTGGCAGTGATCTACCCCCATTTTATTGGGGTTCAGGTCACAGTTGTTGAGTTTTTTTAGAGAGTGTTCAGGAGGCTGAAGTTGCTTTGCTTATTTAGGGAGGGGAAGTGCCACATTATTAAAGTATTTTGGGGAGAAAGAGAAACAGCAACTCACAAAAGGATCGCTGGGGGGGGGGAATGGCCTCGGTTTGTAACTCCGTCTTCAGTTCTCCAACAATGCGGGGTGAGGGGCGGGGCCGGAAGGGAGCCAGCAATCGACCGTGATCAACAAAAACATCGCAGGGATCTACCAGTAGATCGTGATAGACCAGTTGGACATCCCTGCCCTATACTATAGGAATACTTCCTTCCCGTGACCCCCACCCTCATGTGCCAGACTGGTGCTAGCATGGCTGGGAGCCAGGCGCCTGCTGATTCCTCCATTTTCTTTGCAGGGAGGGAGCCTTTCCTCAACAGATACTTTTTTCTGGCCAAATACCTGGAGAGATGTGACAACCTCAGGTACTGGGGCAGAGGGAAGGAAGGGGTCCTTGTGAAACACATTTGGGGAGTCTGTTGCTTTCAGCAAATGCTTTTCAGAAGCATTGCTCCCTCCAACGGGAGGCTGAGCATAGCCATCATGGCTAGTTGCCTTTGATAGGCCTCTCCTCCATGCAATTGTCTAGCCCTCTTTGAAAGCCATCCCATCCAAGATGCTCTTGTGGTGCACCCCGCTCCTGTGCTTCCTTGCTCCCGCAAGGAGATGACTATTGTGAGATCCTTTGGCTAACATCTATCTGGGCTGGAAAATATTAAAGCATCAGAGGACTGGTGAGCTTCCCTTGAAGCACAACTGATCAAAGGCAGGCAGATCTGTTAGATCTGTTAGATGCTCAAACTACAAATGATGCTATCATACCCCACACGCGTCTCAGCTGATGGAGAAGAGAGCAGTTAAGTGGTCAGTGGGGCTCCAGGTTGTCGTTTCTGGATCCCACCACAGCCCTTCCAAGTTGCCCAAGAAATCAATGTCACAAGAGTTTTTTCCTCGCAGCTCTTCCCCATGATCCCACGTGGGGCCTTCTCAGACATATGCTGTGTCTGAACCAGCAGACCCCACCAAACCAAGTAATTGAGGACCCAGTCAGAAAAGGAGTGTGCGCAGTCATACCAGAAATAAACACAACTAAACAGGTACTAGAAGTCACCCCAGAATGGGCCCTACTCAACATCTTCCAGGATAACAGTGCCCACTCACACTATCAAGAGCTCATAACCCACCGACAGCATACAATTTAATATGGCTAACTTAACCCGACAACCCCCCTCAGCCACGCACAAATCCCGCTGCAGCCAGCCAAAGATGATCAACCACACCCTAGGTCACCCTAACCTCTTTCACCATCAAGGAAACAACAAGTGAATAGAAAGAGAACTTCCCCAAGTGACACTGACAGAAAAACCCCAAGCATACACTAAATAAAAGAGCTTAGGCTTTGCCACCCCAGTCCCTCTGTCCCATCCCCCGACCCCCTTCCAGGGCTGGATTTAGATGAAGACAGACCCTAGGCTACTCCACTTGGCATCAGGTGCACTTCTGACATTTCTTTGCTGTTCCCTCACTCTTTGTCTCCTTGTTTTGTAGCAAACATTTGGCAAGGTGGCTTTTGCTTGTTTCTCATGCTCATCAAAATCTTCTCTTTAAAAAATCCAGAGGTGAACTGTACAAACTTGCACAAGAACTCAATAACAGGTCTTATTTCTGAAGGGCTTTGCTGACATTGTGAAAATGACCCAGCACACTTATACCTCTAAGATTCTGATTTTGGCTGTGAACTAGCCCCCCCCCCCAAAAAAAATTGAAGTTGGGCCCTAGAGTTTCAAATTGGTCCCCACTGGCTGGCCCTGAGTCTCATAGTTGCTGGGCCTGAGTTGCCCTGCCCTCACATGAAGTCTTGGGTTTGCAATTTTGGGAGAGGGGAGATTGTCTGCTGGGGGCAGTTGGGCTGGGGAGGCCCCCTAGATTTAGAGGCCCTAGGCTTCAGCCTACTTAGCCTATACATAAATCCGGCACTGGTCATGCAATTTGACTTTCTCGTCTATGTGTCTCTATTAATTCCTGACACTTCATTTTAATCCCTGTACTCCTTAGCAATCATTGGCTCTTAAGCAGGGTCCAGTGTAGCACAGATGTTTATTTCCATATTTCTCTCTCACACTGATATCACAGCATATAGCTTGGCAGTAATTTCTTTCTGTTACTGTGTAATGCTGTTACCCTCTCTTCATGAGTGATTATAATGTAATGTCCGAGTGCTACTGAACTGGCCAGAAGCTGCTGCACTTGTCACCAGCCTCTTCTGAGGTCTAGGTCAGCTGTTTTGTGCAGCCTTTTGAGTTAGCCGCATGGAACATACAACAGCTGTTTGTCAGTTACTGCTGAGGATTATACTTACAAAAGCAGGTGTTAGGAGAAGGGTGGGGGGGCCATTGATTTTCCAAAATTATCTAAAGTAAGACAAGTTACTATTCCAGTTCTGAAAATATAATCCAGGGCATAGGACTCTCATAGAAAATGGAGCCCTCTAAAGAACAGTGACAGTTTCACCCATGTGCATTTCATTACAAATTATCGTAAGTTTATGTGGAAAATCAATTCCCAGGGGGGCAGTGGTGGGCGGGAGGAAAGCCTGGTGGGCTGCTTGGTTGTGCAATGTAAGCAACACATGTTGGGGGTAGGCAATTGGCCGGGAGGCTTATGCTTCAGCGGTGCTTGCATAACTGGCAGCTGAAACAATTAAAACTGTTTATTTTTACTGCATTTATATATCGCCTTTCTGCCAAACCACACAAGATGGTTTATTTTATTATTTTATCATAACTGCTTGCAGTCTAAATGGCATGGCATAAGGGAGGCAAGGCGAAAATAAGCAAACTGGGGCATCAGCTCTTTATCCTGTTACATAATGTCCAGCTAAAATGGCCACTGCTGGATAGAATTGTGTTGGGTTACTACAATATTTTCCATGTGGGATTGATCCAGTGTTTGCAGCTAGCTTGCTTCTGGGGTAAACTATCAACAGAATATAACCCCTTGTTTGCAGGATCCGCACTGACTCCTAAAACGCTTCTGGGCCACGTTCAAAGTTTTGGTACCCATGTTTAAGACAAGTAGGAACCAGGTTGCAACAGAGACTGCATTGCCTCTTACATACCCAGTAACTCACTGTATTCTGCAGAAGAATCTCTTCTTGAAGTTCCTAAACTATCAGAAACCCCTCTGCAACAATTTGGAGCAGGACCTTCAATGTAGCTGCCTCTGTTTTGTGGAAAGCATCCCTGTTGAGATGTGACAGGCACCCATTCTCATTTTGAGAAGTTTTTCCAGCTGAATGAAAAAACTTTAAATTTCTGCTTTGGGTATTTATCTGTATTGTTTAACATTTATCTCTAGGCATTTTGTTATATGGTTGTGAATCACCTTGGAATCAATATGAAAGGAGGTTAATTAATAACAACTTTTGACCCACCAAACAATGCAACACATAAGCCATGCATTGTGCCACACATATTTTTTGTTACCTGAGTTAGATGACAAGAAAAGTGAATCAAATGCCCAGCATTATGTGACTGATGGGTGCCTTCAGCTTGAGAGTTACATCTTGTTTACATCTGCTGCTTAGCAAGCAACTTCTCAATTGATCTAGAAAAGGGTTGGAGAAGCTTCTTCAGTCTGAGGGCCACATTCCCTCAGGTACAATCTCTGAGGGGACTCGTGCAAGTGATGAGCAGAACCGGTCACAAAGGTAGGAGGAGCAATAGAAGTGACTTTTACCTTTGTTCAATAGTCTACATTCCTGCCACACAAAAATCAGAGGAGTCTACACATCCTCCACACACATCTCGCCATCCAGGTAAGCAAAAAGTATAATCACAGTTACCAGCACAATCTAGCTAGACAAAAACACCCTAGATTCTAGAAACACTGAATTCTAGACAAATGCTCTGCTTAATCTTAACTATTCAACAACTTACAGGGCTGAATAATAAATAATTATTAAACATTAAAATTAAATTATACCCAAATGGTTTTCTTTTTATTAAATCCTATTAAATCTGATTTTTTTAGTCTGGAAAAGAAGAGGGGTGAACCAAGAGATGTTTACCTTATCTGCTACTCTTTGAGATAATTATTTTTCTTGCTAAACATCACTTTGTGTGATTTTTTTAATGGCCCAGTGGATCGAAAACTTAGTAAGTTTGATCATAGCAGAAATACTTGCGCTTCAGTATGACTGATGTGAATGTGCTACTCGGTTCCTAGTTAGAAATATAGGCAACGTTTGCGCTTTTAATTTTTTTTTTTTGCTAAAGAACTGATGTGTCACTGGCGCAATTTAGTTTTGCTTTCAAGTAATGCAAATGTAGTTCACCAAAAGATTTATCACCCTGAGTTAACGATCTTGATAAAATCTTGCTTCTCTTATCTTTTACACTACTGTTTTGGGAAGAGGCCGTTGCTCAGTGGTGGAGCTCACACTTCGTTTGCAGAAGGACCCAGGTTCAACGCTTGGAGCTTCCAATTAAAAAGGAATTTAGACAAGTTTAGTAGGGCAAATGGCAGGGGCCCATGTGCCCCAGAGGACTGAGGGTGTTTGCCAGCATCCCTTTCTCCTTTTTCTTATCAGGACGGTGCATTGGCAACAATTTGCACTGTGAAGCGAAGAAAGAGTATAGGTGAGGCTGCAGCCACCCGCTAATCTTCATTTCATCAGAATGCCTCTGGGCTCTACCCTAGCAAAAATGTTCAAAAGAAAAGAAAAAAAGAATGGTCTTCCATTCCTGCCACAACTGGTGTGTGCTCACCCCCAACATGAATTTGACCTTTGAGCATTCCATTCAAATCGTCAGAACTCTTCAGCTAAGGGCTGACTGTTCAAAACAAATCTTGAAAGGCCCAGTTGTTTCCTTGGCCTGCTAACTCATTGCTGAGGGAGAAAACCACCTCAGGGGTGGTTCTCCAGGCTACTCGCAAAGTGAATATGCTTTGCTGGAGACCTCCATCACCTTTTACGTAATTCCCGAGTTCTTTGTTCCATGAGGGATGGTGTAATGGGGGGGGGGTGAGACTGAGCAGAGATGAAATGGGTGCAATCTGCTCAGTTCTCCTTGGAAGAATTTAACAGCTGGAGCAGACCATTTCTGGTGCTAGGGTGCTCATCAGGTATTGTTAGGGAGGGAGGGGATATGGGTATTGTTTCCTAGATTTTCTTCCATTCCCCATACGCCATTCCACATATTCCCAAACGTCTGCTGATATAACGCAGCTCTCCATATCCCTATGCCATGGGTCTTGTGAGGGATGGATGCCGACCAACCAACCAAGTGTCTTGCTATATATGTGATCTATATTCCCTTCTTGAGAGCACAAATTGAACAGATACTCATTATGGTATGCCATGATCAACTGTGAGAATCAGCACCCTAAGAAGCTTATCCTGGGTCAGATTGCTGGCCCATTCACTGAGCATTGTCTGCAAAGGCTAGCAGAGGATCTCCAGGATTTCAGACATGTATTTTTCTCAGTTCTTCTCAGAGATCCCAAGGATCAAAAGCATTAGTTCAACTTCTGAGCCTTGGGGTACATCCTAGGGATACATCCTATGCATGGTCTTAGCTGTGGGGCGGGGAGAAAGGGGGTCGTGATTTGCGTTTTTCCATTGACTTTCCATTGTAATTTACTTTACCTCTTCCACTGCCTTCTTAGAGGGTGGAGAGAAGCCACAAGCAGCAGGGAGTTCCTCCTTTGTTCATGCCCTGCTGTGCTCCTGCTCCACCCATTCTTTCCTTGCTTATGCTGACAGTATCCTGCCAGAAGAAAGGCTGCTTTGGTGGTAGACTTTGCTGGCATAAGGGTATCTCTGTGCCCACATAGAGTCTAGTCTATTGTTCCTATCCCCACATAGTGGTACCATCTTTTCAAAACTTCTGGCCCAGTTTCAGCAACCATTTCTGATTTAAGGAATATGTGTAAAAACCCGTATCCTTGCGTGGAAAACAGCCCCTGGCAAAAGTTGTAATACTCCCATTATGAGCCAGGATTATTTATTTATATTATTTCTTTCATAAGGGCTGTGTGTGTGTGTGTGTGTGTGTGTGTGTGTGTGTTAAATTTACAGCAACTCTTACTCACCCTTCGAACACCCTTAATCCTTTCAGAAGTATTCAGTTGGCCACCGTGCTTCTCATCTTCTTTGGAAGTGAGAGAGGAGAGAGAGGAAAGGAATGTACTTGATCTGCCAAAAAGAAAAGAGGGAAAAAATCACGGAAGAGGTCCCTAGGTATATAAAGTTTGCAGCCAATAAACTTGTTGTTTGAAATAAGATTAGTAAATGAACAATAACTGCAAGTGTCACCAAGGAGAGTAGAACACCATTAGAAGCAAACCATAACTGTTTCTCCTGTGTATTTTCCCCACCGCCAGTCATACATGCAAAACTCGGAGTGTTTCATGGATCTTTTCTGATTTTATCTTATATGTTGTACTCTGCCTTGCTATATTTTTATGAAGGTGTGGGTTATCCATTCATAAATAAATAAATAAATAGAACAAGCCACGAGGTCACCTCCTCCAAAGTGGAAGAGTGTAGTTATACTGCATATCTTGTCAAGTTATATAAGACTTCCGTAGGTCTAGGTCCCTGCAAAAGTATGTCTCCAGCTAAGTATTACTCAGAAGAGACCAACGAAAATTAATGGACCTAAGCTAGCCATGTCCATTCATTGTCTATTCTATTTAGGACTAGTGTTGGATACAACTCAATTACCATCTTCCTGTAACTGCCTTAGGAGGAGAACACACTTCAGCCATCAGGGCCCTCTTGGAGCTCTCCAAGGTCCTGTTCTTCTTTGCCCTCTGCTTTGACCTGCCTTCACTGGACAATGCCTGCTTCCCCAGTGAGCCTCAACCTCCCACAAATCTGAAAAAGCAAAATTTGCAGATTAAAGGTGTCCAGTCCAAACGGGGATTGGGACACAGGGAGAGGGGACCTCGGCTGTTTGTTCCTGCTTTGATCAGCTGTTTTTTGGGGGCGGGGGGGGGCGATCTGGAGTTAAATGGCTAAAGACTCCTCCATGCCATAATCCCAGTTTGGATTGGGGGCCCCCATAATATACTACCGGCTTTTCAAAATAGTTAGCCAGTGACTAATTGAGTGAATACTATCATGTCTGTTTGATCCCAAAAAGTTCTAGAATACCGTCTTAAAAGCCCTTAGCTCTCATTCCGCCAATGAATTAATGACACATATTGAGTGAGTTGCTGTGCTACTCATACCTTGTGAGGACGTGTGTGTGAATCTGAATTTCTGATATGGTTTGTCTCTGTAGATCATGGCATAGCTATTATATGACACAAGACACACACACACAAAACCATGATGAACTCCAGTAACCATGAAACCAGCCTGATTCCAGCCACCTGCTAAAAAGCATTCAGGAATATTCTGAATTCACACACATCTTGGCTTAAAGGTTAGCACATGCAAATTTATTTATCAAGTACAAGATACTCAACTCCTCTGTGAGATCCAGAACTGCAGCCAGATCACAGACAAGAGATGGCCAGGTTCAGATAATGGCAAACTACCACAAGTCTTTCACCCTTTTTGTTAAGCAAATGGGAACAGGATGACCAAAGAGAACTAGGCAGGAAATTCTGGAAGGGATTATGGAAACTGCAGGAATCACTCAGGCCACAATCCTCTCCCATCTATACTGGTGTACCTTGGCAAATTGGTATTTAAAAACCCATTCAATTCAAAGGTCAGTTAGCTCTCATAGCTCCAACAGGACAGAACTTACCCAGGGCTTTCCAGAACTCTAAGGACAGGTATACTTTCCTTTCCCCCCCCCCCTCCTAGTGTGAGTCTTTGGCAAAATTGTCATGCCCATTCTTCTGTAAGCTTCATAGAATAGTTAGGAAATATTTAACTCTTTAATTAAAGTGTGAATGTATTGTAATTTGTCACCGGCTTTGACTGTAACCCTGCTGTCTAAAGTAGCATTTATATATACAGTCATACCTCAGGTTGAAGTAGCTTCGGGTTGAGCATTTTTGGGTTGTGCTCCGCAGTGACTCGGAAGTAACAGAACGCATTACTTCAAGGTTTCACCGCTCATGCATGTGCAGACGCTCAAAATGACGTCATGTGCGAAAGCGGCGAATCGCAGCATGCACATGTGCAGATGCACAGACACAGGTTGCGTTCACTTCAGGATGTGAACGGGGCTCCGGAATGGATCCCGTTCGCATCCAGAGGTACCACTGTATATCTATTCTGTCATGCCTGTTTTATGTAATAAACCAAGCTTTCTTTATTTCTTTGTGTGAGAGCTTCTTGTGGGCATAAGGTTATGGGTTAACACACACATCATAACTCCCAGCAAACAATTCTAAAGCTCTCAGAAGTGTGTATATGAGCATGCATGAGTGCTGGCTGCACACATTTGGACACACAAACCTGCAGCCTTTAACCATACATTTTTTCAAGGATTTCATAGACTGGTCATTTTCTTATATTGGTGCATTATGCTATAAAGTCACAGCCTCACAGAACTGCTAGTCTCACCAGGGAATTTTGAATATCTCCTCTGTAATACCCATCACCCTTGATTCAGCTACCCTAGCAGATAGTTATCAGGTAGCTGTGGTGAATCTATAGCCTCATCCTATAACCAGATTAGTTACAGTATAAAATGTCTTATTTACTTGATGCACATTGGTGCCCCTGAGTGCATTCTACATTTCAAGAAGTTGCATTCCAAATTCCAGGCATCCCTGCTTCTCATTTCAGGAACTGGAAGATGAGAAGCTTGGTTGATTTTTAAAAACAGAACAGGCTGTTCAGCCATGTGGCAAAGATACTGCCATTTCCCAAATGTGTTAAGAACAAATTTGGAGCATTGCAAGAAGTTAATTGAATTCAGTATTGTCATCAATATGGATATATTCTCCAGTTATTAGAGTATGGAATATCTCCATACCAGGGGAAACAGAGAGGTCTTGAGTTGTTGTTGTTTTTTTTAAATGTGCATGCAATCCTTTACACAGAAGTAAGTCCCACTGTGCTTAATTTACTTCCAGGTAAGAGTACATAGGATTGCAGAGGTTGATGTAGAGGAGGAATGAGAATGGATAGATCTGTCTGCTTCTGTTTATATCAGGCTCTTCAAACATGTTTCCACATCAAGCTGCATTTTAAAAACAACAGCAGAAATATGCACATTGTATTTTCTCCATAAAATATGCATTTTTATTCTACCCTAAAATACATATTTTGGTGTGCATGGTAACCTAAAATGCTTGTTTTATCTGTATTTCAATATTCATTTGTTTTTTGAATGATCAGTTTGTAGTTCTGTATTGAAAAATTTAAAGATGTGCAAAAACCAAAGCTATTTGTGTTCCAGTCTGCACCTTAGCCTGCGAAGTGAATGGAGTCAGCTCACTTTAATATTGCAGACCCAACAAGATCTCCCAGCATCCCTAGGAAGAAATTGACATGGGCAAAACGTGAAACAATTTGAAAAGCTGGATGGCTTTCAAAAAGATGCTCAGGCAAGTCTTGTTGTGGGGCTGATGTTCAAGCAAAGGGAACAAGTCTAGTGACAGACTGTCTGCCCGGCTCATAAATCTGCAGACAAATTTAAGTTTTCACCTGGAGCTACATTTACAAGTATGTCAATGAAATTAAAATCAAAGCCCCTTGCCTGGCCTGCGGGAAAGGAAATGCATCATGAGAAGAGAATGCTTTCCAGCACTCACGGATCCTTCTAAGTTTCTGAAATCCTCCAAGTTAGCACTGTAGCAACAAGAATCCCAGAGTGGAATGTGTTGAACACGCTCATGATTAATGTGGCAGTTCTTCAGGAAGGATGTAAAGGTCAGGTTGAGGAGGACTCTGGTTATTTATGAGGCAGAAATCTTTTAGGTATTTCCAAGGGTGTTATTCAAGTCAGCATTATTCTGTGACTGAACTTGGATTTGACATTTCTGGGTTTCAAAGACAGTTGAGGAGAAATGCCTAGCAGGTTGTGTGTGTGGCGGCAGTTGAAAGGGGAAACAGAATGAAAATTAATCTTCTGATCGTTGTTGCAAACATGTCACAAACTTTGTCTCCCAAACTGGGAATCTTTTAAAGATATTGTAGCTCGCTCCTTCCAACCGCCATCATATGTTGTTCCTCTGTATTTCCATGGTGCTCTCTTTTTTTTTTTTATAAAATTTTTATTGGGTTTTCACATTTTATATAGACAAAAACAAAAACACAAAAAACAAATAAACACATAAACAAAGAAAAAAAAAGAAAACAACAACAAACATATATACTTTCCCGAAGATATTATTTCCTAACCCTGGTCATTGACTTCCCCCTACCCCCTCCCTTGCATCCCCATTTCCAAATTTATGTCAGCAAATTGGCATTTCCCTGTCCTAATATTAGTCCTTTTATAAAAGCAAACAAAATTAATTTTTTCTAAGTTGGACCTCAATTCCCTTCCATCGATTTCCCATTTTGTCTTGAATAATGATCTTTTTAACCAAATCGCATAATCATGAGTGTTGTTAGAACTTAATTTTTCCCTCCCTCCCATCCCCGGTTTGCGTCCCTTCCCAAAGCATGTCCAAAATAACAGTTCTTAGCCCGGGTTCCTCACGTCCGAGGCCCTCCAATCTCTTTCAGTCCCTCTCCGCCGGTCTTGTTGGTAACCCTTTATGCCAGTCGTCACATCTCGAAAGAGTTCTTTCACCATCAATCCAAAGTCTCTTCCCATATTTGCTAACAGCTGCTGAAGAGTTTCCACAAGGCATGAATCTTGAAGGTAATCAAAGTCAGAGTCTATGTGGAGGCCCCAATTATATTTCTTTATTTTAAATTCCTTAATTTCATAGACTCCCAGGGCCTCCACTTTCGTCTTCTGCATCTTTCGTGGATTTATAGTAGATTTACTCCAATAATCTCCTTGTTTGTATTCCACAGGCGTCAGCTTCTGCTCAATATTTTCCCACATCACTTCTTCTCTTTCTTGTTTTGTCTTCTCCTCTGCTTTTATTATCATTTCTGGTTCAGCTGTGGATTCTTTCTCATTGAGGTCCTCTTTACATTCAGCAGGACTACTTGTTTCAGAAGTCAAGGTCATCAATTGTTCACTCATAGCCGTAGTCTGCTCTTGTAAGATTCCAACCAAATAAAACATCCTTTCGATTTCTCCCAGTATCTTTCCATCCACAGCCATTGTAATTCCACAGAATTCCCTCTAGAGGGAATCTGGTTACTTAGTATTCTTTTCCCCAACAGTCCTCTGTCTTGTTATTGTTTCTTTATTTCCAACAATTTTAGATCAATTGTAACTCTTTTTAATCCAGAGGTAACTTAGGTAGCAATTTTCCACTATTAACAGTCCGTTTGACAGCTTTGACAGCTGTCAAACTCTGCACTTCTTAAACCAGCTCCAAAGCAGGACGCTCCCGGGCCCGGGAGGGGGGGTTGTTTACAACAGAACATAAAACATCCAACACTCCTCTCTCCTGCTCAAAATTTCCAAATCTTGGAAGTTACTGTCTTTTTTAAAACTCACCCTTTACAGGGTAGGCACTCCAGCTTAGTTCTTTTTTCGTTGCTCTAGATCGTCTGCAAGGTAGGGGGTGCGGACTTCCTTTTAGCACATCCCCCGATCGTCTCAAATTCAGTGGATAAATTTCTTAAAAGCCAAGTCCAAATTACTCACGGGTTGTTTTTTCAGCCGAATTTCAAGGAAGGAAGTCAGCGCTCTCCGGTCATGGCTCGCGGCTTCGCTCAGCAGAGGTAGCGATGGACTCTCAGTGCCGCGCCACCCCCCGTATCCCCTCCGCAGCCTTTAAAAAGGCTCTTCGCGAATCAGGGGGGGCGTTTAAGGCACCCGCCGAGTCTTCAGTCCGCAGGCATTCCGCGCCTGCGGTTTTAAGGGTCCCCGTGTCGCCGGCACGGCAAAGACCCGTCCCCTGCTGAGCCGATTCCCTCCGGAGCTCGGAGGGAATCCGCCATTCCCAGATCGCGTCAACCCCGGAAGTCCTCTGTATTTCCATGGTGCTCTCAAAACAGCAAACATGGCAGAGGAGAATGTATTTCCTTTCATTAAATATAACCCTGATTACTCCTTGGCTCTAGGCATTTTTCATCAGCAGATAACAGTTCACTAATGAGGTTGATATTGCTTTTTCAGCTGACTCATGCCAGCACTGGGATTAATCAGTTAAGGGGGGAAAATATATATCCTTGTTCATAGACATAGTTGGCACTCTATATTTTATAAACCAAATGACAGAAGAATTGTGTTCTTTTCTAGGATACTTTTCTATTATCTGTTCCCGCAGATTATTGTTTGGCTTTGAATGAGTCTGCTGTTTAAATGGTGGCACCTTTTTCTCTTTTGCAAACTGATTTTGCATTTTAGCGTTACATATTGGCTGGATCCAGACTGATTTAGTCACACTTTAGTCCCATGGATGAATCTGTTTCATTGTTTTCAATGGGACTAAATGACATCTGATGTAGTCTTAATCCAACCCATTGAATTATTAGATTTTTGGATGGCCTTGCCCTAAAAGGTTGTCAAAAATATTTAAATAAATGAATGATGACAAAGTGTATTTACATTATGTAAAATAGTCACCAAGAATCATCAGAACATAAGAAGAGCTCTATTGGATCAGACCAAAGGCCTATCTAGTCCAACCTTCTGTTCTCACAATGGCCAATCTGCTTATGGAAAGCTCACAAACAGGACACACTTTCTGGTTACAGCTTCCAGCAACTGGTATTCAGAGGCATATTGCCTCTGGTTCTGGAAGTAATATAGTTATCATAAAATAATATGTATTGGTGTTGGTTAGAGCAAGGTGCTGATAATGCCAGGGTTGCAGGTTCGATCCCCATATGGGACAGCTGCATATTTCTGCATCGCAGGGGGTTGGGCTAGATGATCCTCAGGGTCCCTTCCAACTCTAGGATTCTATGATTTCTATGAAAGTCTTATCCTCCAGGATAAAATGAAATGTCTGGTTGGTTAGCAGCCCTTGGGCAGTTCCCACATGTGCCCAAAACTTTGCCCAAGTATCGTGTACAGCTGATTTTACAGATAACTCATTCTGAGTATCTCTGGAACCTGACCATAAAGTTGCCATGTAGTATTTAAGCATTGTTTAATTGCTTGATGTGCCTATGTCAATAAAAAAAGTATTTCCTAGTTAATTGCAACATGGCTGGAAAGGGGGGTGTTAATTTCTTTTGCAGGACGTGCTTGCTCCACCTCCTCTGTTTGCAAACGAATGTGGCTTCCAGACACTACTGGATGGACTGCTTGCTTGCAAAATGAATTATGATCTTTGAACCAGCACAAGACATTCTACCCAAATGAGGCAGAGCTACCACTGACCTCCTCTTTTTGTGTGTTTTCCTGCTGTGGCAGTAGTCTCAGTGTGTCAAGGCTCTCCAGGGCTTCTCATTTGGCATTGTCTCCCTCCTTGTAGTTTAAGAGTAGTTCAACTTGAAAGGCTGTTGCTGCTCAAGTTTAGACAGTATTGGCCATGGCAAAGTGGCAGTGGTATAGCCCTTTGCCCACAGTGCTTTGCTCTCAAGGAACAACCATTCCTCAGAGCAAGATGCAGCTGACCAGAGAGCCCCGTATGAGTGCTACTGACTGCTTTGTCGCAGGGGCAAAGTGGTGGTCTTGGGTCACAGCCACACAATACAGAAGATAAGAAGAGACCATTGGATAAGGCCAGTGGTGCAGCTAGTCCAGGGTTTCTGAAACTTGGATCTCCAGCTGTTTTTGGACTACAACTCCCATCATCCCTAGTGGCCAGGGATGATGGGAGTTGTAGTCCAAAACATTGGAGACCCAAGTTTCAGAAACACTGATCTAGTCCAACATTCTGTTCTCACAGTGGCCAACCAGTTGCCTATTGGAAGCCTCAAAGGAAGGACCTGAGTTCAAGAGTGCTCTTCCCACTTGTGATTCCCAGCACTCAGAGGCATACTGTCTCTGACATAGAGGCAGAGTATAACCACCATGGGTAGCAGCTGGAACTCCATGAATTTTCCTAAAGACATCCAAATTGGTGGCCATCATAACTTCATGTGAGGGCACTCACACCCATGTCTCTCCCCCCCCCCAAGAATACATAAGACTGATGCATATCCCTGACCTCCCTGGGTTGCTTTTCCAAAGGAAAGATGTGATTGTTTCTGAGCATTCATTTGTATGTTTCCCATATGCTATGACTCTTAGAATTAAAGAACATGCGTAGCCCAGGATTCCCCCCCCCCCGCCGCCCCCTTGCAACTGAACCCACAGCCCTTCCACACAAAACTCCACTCCGTTTTCCTCTGGGGAGCCTCTCATTTGTTGCTATTTTTTAAACAATTGAGAGTCAGAAAACCTTTCTGATCAGCCACTTAACCTAAGGTCAACTCATAGATCCCAATTTACCAGTAGAACACAGCTGTATGCCAAGGCCAGATGATGCCTATGTTATAATACAGTCTTCAACCATCTTAAAACAATTCGCTTCCCTCAAGCCACTAACTGCACACTGCAGTGGCATCACTGAAAGGAGAAAGCTAGGGAAAGCTCTGAGAGTCTGCTTCCTATGCAGCCCTCTGAATACTGGAGGCTGAACATTGGCATTTCTGTGGGTTCCCAGAAAGCACACCCTGCTCTTCCCCTTAGGCAATGGTGATCATGCATGATGTGTGGGGCAGGAGGCAAGTGCTTATATGGTATGAAACTAAATAGATCCACTAGCGCAAGGATTTCTGCTTGTGCCTTTTCCTCTCAATCTCTCTGCACAACCTTCCCAAATCTGCTCCAGAGGGTTGAGGAAAATCCCAGCACAGATTAAGCAGGGGGCAGGGGGAGTCCCTTCGCGCAGCCCAAAGGATTCTTGCAGTACTGATTCTATTTTCTTGTATACCGCCCAGGGGCAATTTCCTCCATGCCACAATCAATGTCCCCTCCACAAATGTCTGGTGGTGGTTTGAACAATAGCACTGGGTGTGGTGAGGAGGAGCTGCCCTCTACACAGTGGTGTTACTTGAGTTTATTTGGACAGGACCAGGACAGGGAAAGGGCAGTGGCAAGATCGAGGCTGTGTAGGTGCACCAGCAGAGCCCATCTGGTGTTTCCACTGATGTTCACCAACCCTGAACTCACTGCCGCTGTGCCCTGCTTCAGCCCGATCTAGGTAAGCTGCAGCAATGTTGGAAGGTGGCTGAACAGGTCCACCACCCCAGCAGCTATGGGGTGCCAACCCGGAGTACCCTGATGTGATCTGCCACTCAGAAACAGCCCTTACTCTATGTCACTGATGCACCTTTCTTTTATGTGCTATTAAACCAAGGACAATAACAATGTTGTTGATATGTTTTTATTAAAAATGGATGAAACTGATATGAAGTAAGATCTACTTTTTTTTACCGCACACATAAAAAAATACAAATGCATTTTACAGTGTATTTACACAACATTTCCCACATTTCAGCTTCCTTGAGTTGAAAACTAAAATGAGAAACCACAAAGGTTAAAATATCTATTTTACATTATCTACAAAATGTATATTCTACTCTGACCAAAAATCAAAGGAAAACACTTTGATGCATGTGGGGAGGGGAATGATAAGACATAAAACAGGCATCTTAAAAAATATAAAACACATCAAAGCTCATTAAATAATTACATTAATAAATAGCTTTTGTTCAAATTTACTTTTGAAGCTGCTGTCATGCATATTTTGCTTTTGTTAACAAATCTGTGGATACAAAGGTTTGGAAGAAAATGATCAGCATGAACAATGCTCCCCCCCCCCTCCCGGTGTGAAATCCAAATCATTCCTTTCCTTTTAAATGAGAGGTGTGAGACATGGATTAAATACTTGATTGAGAACATGTGCCCATAAAAACACAACAGCAGCTCTCTACAATATAAAACATCGCATGTCCATGTCAACAGCTCTTTGTTTCCAGTAAAAAGAAGTTCATTGAGCTGTAGGTCTGGAGCCCATCTTGAAAATATAGATGCTCAACCCCCCCCCAGCCACCCCCCAAGAAAAAGGTCCTTATGCACAGAATGCCCTTTTGAGTTTGGTCAAAGCCACAAATATATGTACACCCAGCTGTGAAGCGAACAATGACATGATAGAGTTTTCGTTAGGCAGTGATATCTGTAAAGCAGGCAATTCATTGATAAGTTCAGATTTTAAGATGCATGACTGAGTTCTAACTTGGGGGATGCTTCATGGATTTGCTGTTCCTTTTCCTCTCTTTATGATGCTGCGCGGGCTTTGTTTGAGATGCTCCTTCAAAGTTATGGCTGGATTCGTTGTGTTGCCTGGTGTACCTCTTGCACTTGCAAGCCGTAACAACAGTTACTTTGTAGGTTCTTGTACTTCCATCTTGACACTGAAGCTGAATCCTTTGGGTGCGGGTCTTGTCGTTGACACATCGCCACTCCTGTGAGCTCCTTCTGCTCCAGTACTTGGAACCATAGCCTCCTCCGATCCAATTAGGCAACACCGGCAAAGGGAGACACTCCCCAGCACACACCAGCTCTTTCAGAGGGTTTATGCTGGTACATTGGCCATCGGAAATGTATTTGGTGGATCTCAGTTCCCGGCATCCAACTTGAACACGACCTGTCAAAGGCACAGAACATGGAGGTCAACGCTCAAATTCCAATGGCCTACATTTATTTCTTGCATCAGAGTAGCTCACAAAGCCTTGGTACCCATGTTCATATGTCCTTCATGTGGCAGAGGGATGGGGCTCCTTCCTGCTGCACTATGTGTAGATGATGTAATATGCAAGCCAGGAAGTCCATGTCAACATCCATCTTTTACATTATTGCTCCTCCCCCTTGCTGCTGCAACCACCTTCTCCATACGAGTAACTGTTTGTGGATCTGCTCATGCAGGGATTCACAGAGTATTGCAGCAGCTACTTCTGTGATCACAAAATACTTCCCATCACCCAAGCAGCCACTGTAATTTCCCTTGATTCCCTGCAACACACATTGTACTGCACATATACGCCGGCCACAAGAACACTGGCACCAAATCTCTTTAGAGGGTGAGAAATTGTGTCAGCAGGGCTTCCTTGGATGCTGGTATTGTGCATTCAGCTCTTGTTCCACCATCTGAATGGTGGTGGAATGAGTGGGGCATGCTTCTCCTCAGTCACATGGAGACTGGGCAAATGTCTGAACTGGGCAAATTTCTGAACTGGGGCACAGAAAAGGTCAACCCCTGGCAGTCAGTTGACATTTCATGGATGTTGTGGGTGATTATTTGGTATAATATTTTCCCACTATAGATGTGTACTTCACCCAGCCCAGTGTTTCCCAAACTTGGGTCTCCAGCTGTTTTTAGACTACAGTTCCAATCATCTCTGACCACTGGTCTTGCTAGCTAGGGATGATGGACGTTGTAGTCCAAAAACAACTGGAGACCCAAGTTTGGGAAATACTGATTTAACTCAATGGAGGCCAGGTACTGTTTATTGGCTTCTACTTCTCCCTCTGGCCCAGGGGTGGAGAACCTGTGACCTTCCAGATGTTGGTGGACTACAGCTCCCATCAGCCTCAGCTAGCCTGGCCAAGAGTCAAGGATGACAAGAGTTGAAGTCCAACAGTGCCTGGAGGGCCACAGGCTCCCCATCCCTGTTCTGGGCCAAAACCGAATGACTAAAGCTGTAATGTAAGAGTGCAGGTCTAAAAGCTAGTGGGATTGCCCCAGAGTAAGTAGGTTGCTAATTGTGGCCTGTTTGTATATTAGCTGCCTCAGCTTCTGATGGTATCAGAAGTAATATTATGTTAAAAGCTTCCATCCATCTACCTGACTTGCATGAAATCATTGTCCTGGATCTTGATCTAAGATGGATTTGAGCCAAGATGTTAAGTATTTGTTTAGCTAGTATGAAGATTTATGCGTGTTGTTTTGGGAGTTTAGGAAATTAATATGCTGGATTTAAATAACAGCAATACAAAAAAGCTCAATGTATGCATACCATCTTCAAGGAAAACTCTAGCTCTGAGGAAGATTCTTAGAAAACTGTATTCTATACATTTTCTTTGTCAAAATACACAGTTTTCTTCAGGCGACAGTATTACAGTATTGCAACATTGCTTGTCAGTATGCTTACTTAAAACAGGTAATACCGCTAAACCTGAGGCAATATTATTTCATTTTTTTAAAAAGGCAACTGACATTGTACCAAGGCACTGAACCAGCCGCAAATACGGACATGTTTGTGCCTGCTTACATCTGCAGAGATATACCCTCAACAAAGTAAGCACAATTCCTTATTTTAATAATTACCCTTTGAAATGAACACATACCATGAATTTCAACACACACCTTTCACTCTTCTGCTTTCTCTTTCTTAAAGAAAGTGGAAACTGTGCAATGTTATTCAAGAGCAATGCAAATAAGCAGAATTATAGTTAATGAGCAAAGCGTCACGCCCATGATATTTCAACTTATGTTTGCTGCTTTGATTTCAAGTAGATTTGAATGACCATTTTAGAAGAAGAAGAAGAAGATATGTTGACTTTTTTGCAGTCTCCTCAATATGGAGGGATATTTGTCTCGAAGAGCTTATGGGAAAGGTTTGTCTTATATAGGCACAACAGGCCAACTCAAATTTACCAAACCTTTTCTGGGGGGAGGGTGTTAGTGTAATCTAACACTCCATGCACACTGGATTTTGCAACCAACTCCGTTTTTCAGGAACCAGCAGGTATTCCTTAAGGCACACTCTGCAAGGGCGTTCTTTTGTGCAAGATGGCACCAATAGGGTTCGCACAAGAGATCTTCTCCAAATTCTAGTAAGGCAAAGCTGAATTTGCTAATGTGCCAACATGCCATGTCCATCAACCAATTCCCTCTCTATGGTGACATTCTGCAGGAAGTCCCCACCCAGGTTTTGTGTGTGTGACTATTTATTACTTGAAGAGACTGCAGCTTCACCGACTATTCCCCACTCACTATTTTAAGAGGAATAGATTTCTGCACACTGTTCCTCACCCAAATAATTTTGATCCAGGTTTGCATCCTGCACCTGGCTCAGGAATGTGAGTGAAAGGAAGTGGTTACCACTTTGCATTGTCTGTCTTCTTCAGTGGTTGCATGCATACAACTTTAGCTCCCCTCCCACCCCCATAGTGACAGTTCACTGACAATGAATGCATACCGGGCTGTTCATGTAATCTTGCATTGACAAGATATTTCCTGTGTATTTAAGCTATGCTTAGCAGAAATGCAGGCAAGCTTTTTTTCCTTGTTTTTAAAAACGTGGTCATCAACTTTTTTTTACTCTTTTGGGAGGCAAGGATGTTCTGGCTTATGGCTCAAGTCAACTCGACCACCCCCCCCCCCCCGGGAAAAAAAAAACATTTCCCAACTGTGCCCCTCTTTTTTTTCCAGCCAAAAGCCCAATGGGGGAGCAGGGCATTTTCAAAGGCAAGTTGGAGCAGAGATCCCGGGTAGGTTGTGAACCTGTTTGTTGACACTGACTAGAGGAGTTAAGCAGGTAAGTGCTAATTCAGGAAGTAAAAAACAAAAATGCTGGAACCAAATCAAAGCTTGGCTGCTGAAAGTAAATGTTAGCTTTGTGAAGGGGCACAGACGAGTGAGCTAGCTGAAAAGCCCGCTGAGAGAGAGAGAGAGAGAGAGACTAGAGGAGAGAAAGCATTGTCTCTCCTGAACTACAGTACTTTGTCCCTTACAAAGACGCTTTATGAGAAATGAAAGGTAATCTCAAGTAGCCCCCGATTTGGAAGGAGAAAAAAATAAATAACCGAAGCACTTCTCTTTCTCCCCATTTAATATTCTGTCTTTTGCTCCCTGTTCAGATCTCATGAGCGCAGGATCCAGGAGAGAACTCCCAAATGCAAAAAGCCTGGATCTAATTTGGAGTTACTAATAATAAGCCTGTCACGTTTTTGGCACGGGAAGTCATTCATTTTTATTTTTATTTTTAAAAAGCGTGCTTGGAGACCGCCCCCCCCCCCGCTTGAGACGGAGTTCTGCACAAGAACTTCTAAAGGCATCCTTAATGGCAAACAGAATTCGACTTTTGAAACATCGTATGTAAAATAAAATAAAGGGCAGGGACGGTACTTGAGGAGGGAATAACGAAGAGAGCGCATCTGTACAACTCCAAACAGATACTTACTGGTCCGGTCGAATCCCGGGTGTCTGCCTCCATTTCTCGCTTGGTTCAAGGTGCTGTTGTTGCTGGAGCTGGCCGGAATGGGTTTCACCACGTGGGAATAAAGGATCTCGGTGGCATCGTTCTTGAAAGCCCAGCAGCCCTTCAGGAGCAGGCAGGCGAGCAGAATGCCAGAGAGCTGAAGAGCGGAGAGGAGCATGGCTGGCTCAAGCTGTGCGCGCGCCTGTTGAATCCCAGCTCCTGCTGCTGCTGCTGCTGCTTCCGCCGCCTTTTCTGCAACTGTGAAATTCCTCCCAGAGACTCCCTTTATATAGTCCCAGAGGCTTGGCACTCGTGGAAGTGTAAGCTTGGGGAGAGCTTCAGGATGAAAACACAGACAAGGAGAGGGTGGGATCCCCTGGAAGCAGCAAAGGATTCTTTTTTTTTAACCAGTGGAAGGCTGGAGCAAAGGAGGAGCTTAAGGGGGGAAAGTCACTAATTGCAGGATTCCTAGGCCAGGTTTTTGAGGATGGGGAGAGGGAGGGAGGGAGGGAGGAATCTAAGAGCTGTTCAGTAGCAACCAGACACTGCAGAGGGGATAAGCTGGTTTGCCGTTTCTGACACTCTGCATGCCTGACTCCCCCTCTCACCTGCTGCATACTCACAATACCTGTAAAGCACATTCGAAGAGAAATCTGGGCACTGTGGTCAAGGGTTGCTGGTGGGAATTGTAACTATGGGAGGGCTAAACTACAGTGCCCAGAATTCTCTGAGGGGGAATGGTGTGCTTTGAACATGTTTGGATTCAAGGTTTCAGGTGAATGCAGCCTGAATCACTGTTGCCAGCAAGGATTTGCCTTCCTAAGACTTTCTACTACTGTATTGGGTGGGTGGGTGGGAGATGGATTTTGTCATTTATGTGAAAGATGCAAAATTGTTCTGCACACTGCGGAAAAGGTTCAGGGCAAGCATACTTTTCTGGAAGGGGGAGAAAATGGCAGCCCACTATATGTGTCCCGTGAATAATTTAATGATGGCCTAGAGAAGGATTTTAATAATGTAGCTTTGATCAACGCAAAGCTTTCCTAAAGCAACGTTTGTGTTAGGGGAATCGTCTCTTCTCAATGTGCTAGAAATTCTCTGCTGTACTTCTCTGACACTGCTGACAAAGATAATGCGCATTCTCTGCCCCAAAGGAAGTTTCTTTAGACAGCTTCGGCAGCTCACATGGCCCAAGTTAGCCTCATTAAACCCAGTGGGAATACTCTAGCATAAGTGGCACATAACTTGGAGCTTTTACTTCATGAATTGTCTACTGCTATTTGAAGGATGTGAAAGTATATTTTACATAATGAGTAATAATAAGCTGTTCTGCAAAGAGGGGAAGGAAATCTCGCTTTGACCTGTAGCATTCTGCTGATGTCTTACTTCCAGATATTAAGCATTCATTTGCAATTCCTCTCCCTGAGATACGGGGCAACTGGTCCTGCAATGACCACATGCAGTGCCAAGCCACTAACCATAGTTTAAGCAAATTAGTCTGTCCATTTGACTGGCATGCCTCCACTTTGCTCCTTCCTCCATTGGGGAGGAACAAGCATGCAGTATAGCTGACTTAGTCTGACAGCCAGTGAGATGTAGTGGTTAGAATGTTGGACAAGGAGGACCTGGGAGATCTGGGTTCTAATCCCCACCTGGCCGTGAAGCTCACTGGGTGACCTTGTGCCAGTCACTGTCTCTCAGCCTAACCTACCTCACAGGGTTGTTGTGGGGATTGGATGAGAAGGGGGGAAACCATGTATGCCACCTTGAGTTCCTTTGGAGGGGAAAAAAGCTGGGGCAGAAATGCAAAAAATAAACAAATAAATAAACCAGCGCTCTTAGCTGGCTTTGTTCCGAAAACCAATGTTTGTGGTACCCTGATTGTAGCTTGTTTGGCAGAAACACACTTCACAGCTGGATTCCTGCAAGGCACTCTCTGCACTTGATCTAGGTCAGGGTTTCCCCATCTTGGGTCTCCAGCAGTTTTTTGGACTACAATTCCCATCATCCCTGGCCACTGGTCCTGCTAGCTAGGGATGATGGGAGTTGTAGTCCAAAAACAGCTGGAGACCCAAGTTTGGGATACCCTGGCCTAAATGCTGCAGTTAGTGCAGAATGCTGCAGTGCGATTGCTGACAGGAGTGAAACCTTGTCAACATATAACACTTGTGCTCAGAGGTTGCACTGCTTGCCCATTTGCTCCTGGGACAAATTCAAGGCGTTACTATATAAAACCCTTAACAACTTTATTTATCTGCAAGTTTATCTGCAAGATCACATTGCCTTATGTCCACTTGACCACTTCAGCGTATGGAACTGGCCACTGGCCAGATAAGGTCCATTCTGCATTTGTAAGAAATCACTTTAGAACTCCCAGCAAGTACATCTATTTCCAAGTAGGTGCACCAACCTGCCATTTCAAGTAGTGCATATTTTGCATGCACATACTGAACTTGTGCAAACAGAGGCAAAGGACACGTGGTCAGAGCAACACCTCCAGGTGTTGTTGGACTACAACTTCTATCAGTCCCAGCCAACATGATCAATGGTCAGGGGTGATGGGAATTGTATTCTGACAAGTATTTGGAGAACCACCGTGAGCTAGATCTAACACATCACAGGGCACTTCATATGAGTTCCTGTATAGCCTCTTCTGTGGAGCAACATTATAGCACATGCTTCCGCCACTCAGTGCTTAACCGGAACCCCCAGAATTGGAAAAAAGAAAAACCACCTATACCCAACACATTTGTGCAACCTCAGTTGTTTGATGTACAATTTAATCCAATTCAGACTGATGTAGCTAAATTTAGTTTGAATGCCAAATACTGCATTCTAGCTGGATGTGGCATCCCCAAGGCTTTTACCTCCACCATTTAAGTTAATGAGAACGATGCCACTCATGTCAACGATGGGAGATCGCGCACCACCCAGGTGACAGCTTCTGTGGAAGAGACGGAGGCAAGCAGGAGGTGTTGAAAAGCAGAACCCATAAGTCTCTTGGCAGCTGCGAGTGAGGAGAGCTCAATCCGTACCTGCCTGTGTTATTATAACTGGCCACACCCTTTTCTGGAATAGCAAGAATGTTGCAGGTTGGAACGGCGGTGTATTAGCAGTTGCTTTTGTGTGGAAAACCTTGATCAGGACTTGGCGGTCCTGTGTCTCGCCACAGCCAGACGATCAGCTCTCCTCTTTTATACCTATCCAATTTAACCCACCTAAAAAAAAAAGTAGACATGATGAAATCTATTTTGCTTTTATAAAGCAATTATAAAGTAAGGCTGCCTTGTATTAAACGATTCATAAAGGCACGCTCAGCTGTATCAGAAAGATATTGTATATAATTATGACTTACCCAAAATATGCTTCCTTTGTTTCTCCATGTGCAGCCTTCTTCCTCTGCACTACATAATGGGGAACAGAAGAGCCTCGTGGAAGTGAGCACTTTCTGTCCAATAAATAGCAATGGCAACACACTAGGCATGCTGCCGGTCCCATTTTTGAAGTGGAATCGGCACAATACAGATTTCCCATTGTTCTGCTTTAGATTTCTGCAATGGTGTGGTTGTAAATTCTGAAGTGCTTCTATGCCACACACATACACACAGAGAGATACACTCAGAGAGAATTTTTGACCAATGCAGACCTTATGGCTTCAACATCAAACCAGCTTTTCCCCCCCCACCCCCACTTCCCCTGCTTTGCTTTATGTCCAACCTGAAGAACAGCTCTAGTGGACTCAACGTATTGCTCACTGCTTTGTGACATTTTTTGGACTCATATTAAATGGAATTTTTCAGAACAGAAGTGGCAGTTTAAACCTTAGCCAGTAGTGGTCAGTGGGGAGGAGCAGAAGTGCTAAGCTCACCTTCTATCACGGACATTGCTGCGGTTTACTGGGAGGAAGCAAAGTGAGGTGGCAGTGAGGTTGGCATGGTGCAAATGTACTGGCAGAACCAATGTGTTTGCACCAGGCTGAGCTCACCACCACTTCTCACCTGCAATTGGATCTGCAATTTCAAAGTGTCTCTTGCAAGCATGTGAAATTATCCGTCAAGCTTATTTCTTACAAGTATTTCCTCTCCAATAAAGTTTTCTCTTTGTTCAATGTTTTCCATATGCTCTGCATACTTTATGGATATTTGCTCCTACAATTCTTTTTGAGGCTCATCAGGAGATTTTTAGATCATTTGATCTGTGAGGTCACCAAAACATGGGTGACAGTTACTAATACGTCATATCCAGAAGATGCAGTTTCAGCAGTGTGTGTGTGTGTGTGTGTGTGTGTGTGTGTGTGTGTGTGTAATGGATACTTTATGTAGTCCAGATAACCATGAGATCATCTTGGTAAATTGCCTCACCTTTTGTTAAGGTATTCTGCAATCTGGAAGTATTTCTGAGTGACCATCTGGATTCTGGATTCTAAATTGCATTTCTTTTCTGTCTTTGATCAGAAGACTGTCAGCATCTCTCTAATGAAGGCTTTGCCAAACTTATCTGTTCCTTTATGATCTCCTGATAGAATAAGTGTGACATCTTGTCTATCGGCTGCTCCTGTCCCAGTCTACAGCTACTCCTCCTATTAAAAAGGACTCCTTGATTAATTAGTGGTATTGGCCTTAGACAGCATAATGCCTTTGAAGTCTATATTGGCTTCCTTTTTGCCCCCCAGGTAAAATATCGCTATTGATCTATAAAGACCTATCCTCTTGGAGCCCTGCCTGACAGATCTTCTATCCCAGTTGTGTCGCACTGACAGCTGACATTTTTTTACTTCCTCAAAGGTTCGGGATCTGGAGGTGCATTTTTCTCAGAGCCTCATTGGTCTGTCAAGAGCTGGAAGAGCTGCCAACTGCAGGAGATTCATCACTTTCTTGTCAGGCTGTGGGGAAAGTAATCAGCTCGTATCTCCAGGCGAGATGGATCTCTTTTGTGTTTGCATGTTGAATTTAATATCTGGTGACTGGGCAGTAGAAAAATGGCAAGTTGGCAAAGTGAGGTAGTTTAGAGCAATTATGGTTTGCCTTCGGAGCAGTTAAGAGCAATTATGACCTAAAAGACGTCCCTAGCTCAGCTATTGGCGCGTAACTCAGTGGGTGGCCTTACACAAGCCACTGTCTCATGCCCTCAGTCCAATCCATAATACATGGATAATCACACTGCCCTAAGGGTTGCTTAGGTAATTTATGGGAAAGAGTTTGTGTACTTAGGGGAAATGCTATAGAAATACTTAACTGATGTACTGAAGAACTCTGTAACTTGAAACAGCTTAAAAATATAAAGTCAAAAGAGTAGCCAAAACAGCAACAGATTGGGCAATATCTGGCCTTGATCTGGCCCATAAACAGGGAGGGCAATGAGAACACACCTGACATCCCCCTGCACCTAATATGCCTACCTCACTTCTTATGTTGCAGGACTTTATACAGATAAAAGTGGGGAGTGCAGGTTTTGTAGGGGTGGGGGAATGGATCTGACAGGTGGATCAAATCTTTATTGCCCACCCCCACCGCCATGAGCCACAATTGACATCTGTCCACCTGTCAATCACCTGACCTCACAATGACACCAGGTGACCCATTTCAGTCTGCATTTTTGCAAGCACCATTGATCAGCTGATCATAGGGGTTTGCAAAGCACTGTGCATAGGGCTAATGGCCCCAGAGGTTCACTGCCGCTGATGTAGATCTGTTGATGTTCGAATGTGGTATGCATGCATTGTGTAGGTTAATTTCCTGACAAAAATCCCATAATCAACAGTGCAGTGCAGTCCAAGCCTAGACATGCCACACATTGGATTTATGTGCCCAGGCCCCACTTTGATGCTACTGCCCTGCATGAGAGTCTGGTACCATAGACGTCTAGGGATGCTGCAGGTGGGACTGGTGAGCATGGAGGGCCCTCCATGCATATGAGCTCAAGTGAGAAGAAGAAGACTCTGATCTATCCCAATATTGGCTAGCTTTCTCAGAACATCCATCCAAATTCTTAACTCCCTACAATTCCTAGAGACTTACTGGAGTCTTTAGTATCCAAAGAGCATAGGAAGTTGCCTTATACTGAGTCAGACCATCAGGTCCCTCTACCTCAGTAGCGTCTACACTGACTGGTAGCTGCTCTCCAGAATTTCAGACAAGCCCTACCCGGAGATTCTGGAGGCTGAACCTGGAACCACCTGCATGCAAAATAAATGCTTTACCACTGAGCCATGTATGTCCCTTCCCAAGAGTTTGGGAGTGAGGAGGGGACAGCAGAGAACACAGTACTCTATTAATGTCTGGTGTTAATTAAAATAATTAAAACTTCCCCTCATGCAGCTGGATCTCGCCAATTGCAGAGAAAGGATTATGGGCTAGAAGACATCAACTTTTTCTGATATAGTACAGCTCTTTCCCATGCCATGAAGTCAAGAAACCTACTATAATATCTCCATAGTATGTTCAGTACAGAGATGTACAGAGATTTTTCACCCATGAAAAATACATCTTGTTGCTTTGGTGTACATTTGCTGGGGTACATTTTCTCAATGACTCAAGGGATAAAGGGATCGAAAGGACAATTTTCAATATATAACATCTAATTGATTTTACAGTTTGGTAGGATATTCATCCAGGTTGCAAGTTTCTGCAGAATTGGTTAACTATGCTTCTCAAGATGCTTATTCTTGCTTTTTGCAACTTCATGGAAAAGCATGCACCTTTTCAGCTGAATGAATCTATAATAATGCACTGCCTAAGTCCTGTAAAGGTCATACAAGATCATTCCCATTCCATATAATGTTATGGTCATTTATAAATCTGTCAAGATCCCATCCCCGTTGTGCCCTAGGCATCAAGATGATATCTAAAGGGGAAGATATTTTTCAGAGCAAACACCTGTCAAGAAACACAAAAGTTCCAGAACATATGCATAGACAAGTATAAATTACTAGTTCAGAGGCTTGCCCATGCAACCCTCACTTCCAGTGTACATCAAAAAGTTAAAAGCTCTGCCTTTGCCAGATAAGACTGGAGTTAGTGAATCAGCCCAAGCTGATAAAAAAGACATTCCTGGCCCCTGATGATGCCTTCAAGGGAAATGCTGAGTTGAAGAGCATCTCCAAATGACATGTTTGACCCTTGGGACGGGGCATGCAACCCCATCCAGAACCCACATAACTTCCCTCTTGTTTGGATTAGGTTTCAGTTCATTTGTCCTAATCTACCCCAAGACATCTGTTTGGGGTTTCCATCAACTTCTTCGGATAGAAAGGAGAGTTACAGCTGCATGCCATTCACATATATTGATATCTCCAGATGACTTCACCCAGTGGTCCATGTAGATGTTCAGAAGCAGAGGGGGGGGGGGAGATGGAACCCTGAGGCACCTCTTTGGAACAGACATCCCTCAGCACCACTTTCTGAATGCTACTGTCCATGCGCGACTGGAGGCACTGCAACACAAGTCATATCCCAGAAATACAACTGGAAGGATGCCATGGTTCAGGAGAACCAACAGGGTTGCTTGCAGTTGCCCTGCCTATTCCCCAGTGCAAGTCATCTGCAAAGGTAATCAGAGTGGTTTATTTCCCAGATCCAAGCTGGAAACCATTCAAATGGATCTAAACAAATCAGTGTCCTCCAGGACTTCCTTGTGCATGAATGGTCGACACTCACCTCTGAATATAAGGGGGGGGGGGGGGCAAAAGCTTGAATTCCATTGCTAAAAGATTAACGTCAACGTCCATTTGGCAGTTGAAATAAAGTGTGAGACAAGCAACTGCCAAATGGACGTTGACGTTAATTGCTTTGCATAGTGTGGTAGCAATGGAATTCA